>NC_090938.1:14566525-15210632 GCF_040938575.1 Ambystoma mexicanum | reverse complement strand
TCATATCCCAGAAACGCTGCGATTTATCCCCCCAGGCCAGGCTCCGACGGCCCCTTAAATCACGGAGGGGTGACATTAGCGGCAGGGGCTGGGGGCGGGTTCCCCTACACTTCAGCCTGGGCCCATTAGGGGCCCATAAACCATGTCGAGAGGCCGAGTAACGAGCTGCATTATCCCTCCCTAATTCACGATCATGGACAAAGGAGCCCTGGTGTGCCACCTACAGGGTCTGTGCCCCACCTGTACATCCTATGCCCACATGTCCCCTCTATATCCACCTGTACATCCTATGCCCACAGGTCCCTTCTATTCCCACCTGTACATCCCATACCCACATGCCCCCTCTATACCCACCTGTACATCCTATGCCCACATGTCCCCTCTATACCCACCTGTACATCCTATGCCCACAGGTCCCTTCTATACCCACCTGTACATCCAATACCCACATGCCCCCTCTATACCCACCTGTACATGCTATGCCCACATGTCCCCTCTATACCCACCAGTACATCCTATGACCACAGGTCCCCTCTATACCCACCTGTACATCCTATGACCACAGGTCCCCTCTATACCCACCTGTACATGCTATGCCCACATCTCCCCTCTATACCCACCTGTACATCCTATACCCACACGTCCCTTCTATACCCACCTGTACATCATATGCCCACATGTCCCTTCTATACCCACCTATACATCCTATGCCCACATGTCCCCTCTATACCCACCTGTACATCCTATGCCCAGAGGTCCCTTCTATACCAACCTGTACATCCTATGCCCACAGTCCCTTCTATACCCACCTGTTAATCCTATGCCCCGAGGTCCCTTCTATACCCACCTGTACATCCTATGCCCCGAGGTCCCTTCTATACCCACCTGTACATCCTATACCCACATGTCCCCTCTATACCCACCTGTACATCCTATACCCACACGTCCCTTCTATATCTACCTGTTCATCCTATACCCACATGTCCCCTCTATACACACCTGTACAGCCTATGCCCACAGGTCCCTTCTATACCCACCTGTACTTCCTATGCCCACATGTCCCTTCTATACCCACCTGCACATCCTATGGCCACATGTCCCCTCTGTACCCACCTGTACATCCTATGCCCACAGATCCCTTCTATACCAACCTGTACATCCTATACCCACATGTCCCCTCCATACCCACCTGTACATCCTATGCCCACAGGTCCCTTCTATACCCACCTGTACTTCCTATGCCCACAGGTCTCTTCTATACCCACCTGTACATCTTATGCCCACAGGTCCCTTCTATACCAACCTGCACATCCTATGCCCACATGTCCCTTCTATACCCACCTGTACATCATATGCCCACATGTCCCTTCTATACCCACCTGTATATCATATACCTATACATGCCCCTTCTATACCCACCTGTACATCCTATACCCACATGTCCCCTCTGTGTGTACCTGTACATCCCATGCCCACATCTCCCCTCTATACCTGCCTGTACATCCTATACCTATGCATACATGTCCCTTCTATACCCACCTGTACATCCTGTGCCCACAGGTCCCTTCTATACCCACCTGTACATCCTATACCCACATGTCCCCTCTATACTCACCTGTACATTCTATGCTCACAGGTCCCCTCCATACCCACCTGTACATCCTATACCCACAGGTCCCCTCTATACCACCTGTACATCCTATGCCCACAGGTCCCTTCTATACCCCACCTATAGAAACCCATGCCCACATCTCCACTCTACACCCACCTGCACATCCTATGCCCACATGTCCCTTCTATACCCACCTGTACATCTTATGCCCGCAGGTCCCTTCTATACCCACCTGTACATCATAGGCCCACATGTCCCTTCTATACCCACCTGTACAACCCATGCCCACAAGTCCCTTCTAAACCCACCTGTACATCCTATGCCCACAGGTCCCTTCTATAACCACCTGTACAACTCATGCCCACATGTCCCTTCTATACCCACCTGTACATCCCATACCCACATGTCCCTTCTATACCCACCTGTACAACCCATGCCCACAGGTCCCTTCTATACCCAGCTGTACATCCTATGCCCACAGGTCCCTTTATACCCACCTGCACATCCTATGCCCACATGTCCCTTCTATACCCACCTGTACAACCCATGCCCACAGGTCCCTTCTATACCCACCTGTACATCCTATACCCACATGTCCCTTCTATACCCACCTGTACAACCCATGCCCACAGGTCCATTCTATACCCACCCACACATCCTATGCCCACATGTCCCTTCTATATCCACCTGTACATCTTATGCCCACATGTCCCTTCTATACCCACCTGTACATCCTATGCCCACATGTCCCTTCTATACCCACATGTACAACCCATGCCCATAGGTCCCTTCTATACCCACCTGTACATCCTATGCCCACAGGTCCCTTCTATACCCACCTGTACAACCCATGCCCACAGGTCCCTTCTATACCCACCTGTACATCCTATGCCCAGAGGTCCCTCTATACCCACCTATACATCCTATGCCCACATGTCCCTTCTATACCCACCTGTACAACCTATGCCCACAGGTCCCTTCTATACCCACCTGTACATCCTATACCCACATGTCCCTTCTATACCCACAGGTACAACCCATGCCCACAGGTCCCTTCTATACCCACCTGTACATCCTATGCCCACAGGTCCCTCTATACCCACCTGCACATCCTATGCCCACATGTCCCTTCTATATCCACCTGTACATCCTATGCCCATAGGTCCCTTCTATACCCACCTGTACATCCTATGCCCACAGGTCCCTTCTATACCCACCTGTACAACCCATGCCCCCAGGTCCCTTCTATACCCACCTGTACATCCTATGCCCACAGGACCCTCTATACACACCTGTACATCCTATGCCCACATGTCCTTTCTATATCCACCTGTACATCCTATACCCACAGGTCCCTCTATAACCACCTGTACATCCTACACCCACATGTCCCTTCTATACCCACCTGTACATCCTATACCCGCATGTCCCTTCTATACCCACCTGTATAACCCATGCCCACAGGTCCCTTCTATACCCACCTGTATATCCTATACCTATACATGCCCCTTCTATACCCACCTGTACAACCCATGCCCACAGGTCCCTTCTATATCCACCTGTACATCCTATGCCCACAGGTCCCTCTATACCCACCTGTACATCCTAAGCCCACATGTCCCTTCTATATCCAACTGTACATCCTATGCCCACATGTCCCTTCTGTACCCACCTGTACGTCCTATGCCCACAGGTCACCTCTATAACCACCTGTACATCCTATACCCACATGTCCCTTCTATACCCACCTGTACAACCCATGCCCACAGGTCCCTTCTATACCCACCTGTGTATCCTATACGCAAATGTCCCTTCTATACCCACCTGTACAAACCATGCACCCAGGTCCCTTCTATACCCACCTGTACATCCTATGCCTACATGTCCCTTCTATATCCACCTGTACATCCTATACCCACAGGTCCCTCTATAACCACCTGTACATCCTACACCCACATGTCCCTTCTATACCCACCTGTACATCCTATACCCACATGTGCCTTTATGCACACCTGTACATCCTATGCCCAAAGGTCCCTTCTAAACACATCTGTACATCCTATACCCACATGTCCCTTCTATACGGACCTGTACATCCTATGCCCACATGTCCCTTTTATGCCCACCTGTACATCCTATACCCACATGTCCCCTCTATACCCACCTGTACATCCTATACTCACATGTCCCCTCTATACCCACCTGCACATCCTATGCCCACAGGTCCCTTCTATACCCACATGTACATCCAATACCCATCTGTCCCCTCTATACTCACCTGTACACCCTATGCCCACATGTTCCTTCTATACCACCTGTACATCCTATACCCACAGGTCCCTTCTATACCCACCTGTACATCCTATGCCCACATATTTCCTCTATACCCACCTGTATATCCTATGCCCCCAGGTCCCTTCTATACCCACCTGTACATCCTATACCCACATGTCCCCTCTATACCCACCTGTACATCCTATACCCACATGTCCCCTCTATACCCACCTGTACATCCTATGCCCACAGGTCCCTTTTATACCTACCTGTACATCCTATACCCACATGTCCCCTCTATACCCACCTGTACATCCTATGCCCGCAGGTCCCTTCTATACCCACCTGTACATCCTATGCCCCGAGGTCCCTTCTATACCCACCTGTACATCCTATACCCACATGTCCCCTCTATACCCACCTGTACATCCTATACCCACACGTCCCTTCTATATCTACCTGTTCATCCTATACCCACATGTCCCCTCTATACACACCTGTACAGCCTATGCCCACAGGTCCCTTCTATACCCACCTGTACTTGCTATGCCCACATGTCCCTTCTATACCCACCTGCACATCCTATGGCCACATGTCCCCTCTATACCCACCTGTACATCCTATACCCACACGTCCCTTCTATATCTACCTGTTCATCCTATACCCACATGTCCCCTCTATACACACCTGTACAGCCTATGCCCACAGGTCCCTTCTATACCCACCTGTACTTGCTATGCCCACATGTCCCTTCTATACCCACCTGCACATCCTATGGCCACATGTCCCCTCTGTACCCACCTGTACATCCTATGCCCACAGATCCCTTCTATACCAACCTGTACATCCTATACCCACATGTCCCCTCCATACCCACCTGTACATCCTATGCCCACAGGTCCCTTCTATACCCACCTGTACTTCCTATGCCCACATGTCCCTTCTATACCCACCTGCACATCCTATGGCCACATGTCCCCTCTGTACCCACCTGTACATCCTATGCCCACAGATCCCTTCTATACCAACCTGTACATCCTATACCCACATGTCCCCTCCATACCCACCTGTACATCCTATGCCCACAGGTCCCTTCTATACCCACCTGTACTTCCTATGCCCACAGATCCCTTCTATACCCACCTGTACATCCTATGCCCACAGGTCCCTTCTATACCAACCTGTACATCCTATACCCACATGTCCCCTCTATGCCCACCTGTACATCCTATGCCCACAGGTCCCTTCTATACCCACCTGTACTTCCTATGCCCACATGTCCCTTCTATACCCACCTGTACATCCTATGCCCACATGTCCCCTCTATACCCACCTGGACATCCTATGCCCACATGTCCCCTCTATACCCACCTGTACAAACCCACGCCTACAGGTCCATTCTATACCGACCTGTACATCCTATGCCCATATGTCCCCTCTATACCCACCTGTACATCCTATACCCACATGTCCCCTCTATACCCACCTGTACATCCTATGCCCACAGGTCCCTTTTATACCGACCTGTACATCCTATGCTCACATGTCCCTTCTATACCCACCTGTACATCCTATGCCCACAGGTCTCTTCTATACCCACCTGTACATCCTATGCCCCGAGGTACCTTCTATACCCACCTGTACATACTATACCCACATGTCCCCTCTATACCCACCTGTACATCCTATACCCACACGTCCCTTCTATATCACCTGTTCATCCTATACCCACATGTCCCCTCTATACCCACCTGGACATCCTATGCCCACATGCCCCCTCTATACCCACCTGTACATCCTATACCCACAGGTCCCTTCTATACCCACCTGTACTTCCTATGCCCACAGGTCCCTTCTATACCCACCTGTACTTCCTATGCCCACAGGTCCCTTCTATACCCACCAGTACATCCTATGGCCACAGGTCCCCTCTATACCCACCTGTACATCCTATGACCACAGGTCCCCTCTATACCCACATGTACATGCTATGCCCACATGTCCCCTCTATACCCACCTGTACATCCTATACCCACATGTCCCCTCTACACCCACCTGTACATCATATGCCCACATGTCCCTTCTATACCCACCTATACATCCTATGCCCACATGTCCCTTCTATAGCCACCTGTACATCCTATGCCCACAGGTCCCTTCTATACCCACCTGTACATCCTAGGCCCACAAGTCCCTTCTATACCCACCTGTACAACCCATGCCCCCAGGTCCCTTCTATACCCACCTGTACATCCTATGCCCACAGGACCCTCTATACCCACCTGTACATCCTATGCCCACATGTCCTTTCTATATCCACCTGTACATCCTATACCCACAGGTCCCTCTATAACCACCTGTACATCCTACACCCACATGTCCCTTCTATACCCACCTGTACATCCTATACCCGCATGTCCCTTCTATACCCACCTGTACAACCCATGCCCACAGGTCCCTTCTATACCCACCTGTATATCCTATACCTATACATGCCCCTTCTATACCCACCTGTACAACACATGCCCACAGGTCCCTTCTATATCCACATGTACATCCTATGCCCACAGGTCCCTCTATACCCACCTGTACATCCTATGCCCACATGTCCCTTCTATATCCACCTGTACATCCTATGCCCACATGTCCCTTCTATACCCACCTGTACGTCCTATGCCCACAGGTCACCTCTATAACCACCTGTACATCCTATACCCACATGTCCCTTCTATACCCACCTGTACAACCCATGCCCACAGGTCCCTTCTATACCCACCTGTGTATCCTATACCCAAATGTCCCTTCTATACCCACCTGTACAAACCATGCCCCCAGGTCCCTTCTATACCCACCTGTACATCCTATGCCTACATGTCCCTTCTATATCCACCTGTACATCCTATACCCACAGGTCCCTCTATAACCACCTGTACATCCTACACCCACATGTCCCTTCTATACCCACCTGTACATCCTATACCCACATGTGCCTTTATGCACACCTGTACATCCTATGCCCAAAGGTCCCTTCTAAACACATCTGTACATCCTATACCCACATGTCCCTTCTATACGGAGCTGTACATCCTATGCCCACATGTCCCTTTTATGCCCACCTGTACATCCTATACCCACATGTCCCTTCTCTATACCCGCCTGTGCATCCTATACTCACATGTCCCCTCTATACCCACCTGCACATCCTATGCCCACAGGTCCCTTCTATACCCACCTGTACATCCTATGCCCACAGGTCTCTTCTATACCCACATGTACATCCTATACCCATATGCCCCCTCTATACTCACCTGTACACCCTATGCCCACATGTTCCTTCTATACCACCTGTACATCCTATACCCACAGGTCCCTTCTATACCCACCTGTACATCCTATGCCCACATATTTCCTCTATACCCACCTGTATATCCTATGCCCCCAGGTCCCTTCTATACCCACCTGTACATCCTATACCCACATGTCCCCTCTATACCCACCTGTACATCCTATACCCACATGTCCCCTCTATACCCACCTGTACATCCTATGCCCACAGGTCCCTTTTATACCTACCTGTACATCCTATACCCACATGTCCCCTCTATACCCACCTGTACATCCTATGCCCACAGGTCCCTTCTATACCCACCTGTACATCCTATGCCCCGAGGTCCCTTCTATACCCACCTGTACATCCTATACCCACATGTCCCCTCTATACCCACCTGTACATCCTATACCCACACGTCCCTTCTATATCTACCTGTTCATCCTATACCCACATGTCCCCTCTATACACACCTGTACAGCCTATGCCCACAGGTCCCTTCTATACCCACCTGTACTTGCTATGCCCACATGTCCCTTCTATACCCACCTGCACATCCTATGGCCACATGTCCCCTCTATACCCACCTGTACATCCTATACCCACACGTCCCTTCTATATCTACCTGTTCATCCTATACCCACATGTCCCCTCTATACACACCTGTACAGCCTATGCCCACAGGTCCCTTCTATACCCACCTGTACTTGCTATGCCCACATGTCCCTTCTATACCCACCTGCACATCCTATGGCCACATGTCCCCTCTGTACCCACCTGTACATCCTATGCCCACAGATCCCTTCTATACCAACCTGTACATCCTATACCCACATGTCCCCTCCATACCCACCTGTACATCCTATGCCCACAGGTCCCTTCTATACCCACCTGTACTTCCTATGCCCACATGTCCCTTCTATACCCACCTGCACATCCTATGGCCACATGTCCCCTCTGTACCCACCTGTACATCCTATGCCCACAGATCCCTTCTATACCAACCTGTACATCCTATAATCACATGTCCCCTCCATACCCACCTGTACATCCTATGCCCACAGGTCCCTTCTATACCCACCTGTACTTCCTATGCCCACAGGTCCCTTCTATACCCACCTGTACATCCTATGCCCACAGGTCCCTTCTATACCAACCTGTACATCCTATACCCACATGTCCCCTCTATGCCCACCTGTACATCCTATGCCCACAGGTCCCTTCTATACCCACCTGTACTTCCTATGCCCACATGTCCCTTCTATACCCACCTGTACATCCTATGCCCACATGTCCCCTCTATACCCACCTGGACATCCTATGCCCACATGTCCCTTCTATGCCCACCTGTACATCCTTTGCCCACATGTCCCCTCTATACTCACCTGTACATCATATGCCAACATGTCCCTTCTATACCCACCTGTACATCCTATACCCACATGTCCCCTCTATACCCACCTGTACAAACCCACGCCTACAGGTCCCTTCTATACCGACCTGTACATCCTATGCCCACATGTCCCCTCTATACCCACCTGTGCATCCTATACCCACATGTCCCCTCTATACCCACCTGTACATCCTATGCCCACAGGTCCCTTTTATACCGACCTTCACATCCTATGCTCACATGTCCCTTCTATACCCACCTGTACATCCTATGCCCACAGGTCTCTTCTATACCCACCTGTACATCCTATGCCCCGAGGTCCCTTCTATACCCACCTGTACATACTATACCCACATGTCCCCTCTATACCCACCTGTACATCCTATACCCACACGTCCCTTCTATATCACCTGTACATCCTTTGCTCACATGTCCCCTCTATACCCACCTGCACATCCTATGGCCACATGTCCCCTCTGTACCCACCTGTACATCCTATGCCCATAGGTCCCTTCTATACCCACCTGTATATCCTATGCCCACATGTCCCCTCTATACCCACCTGTACGTCCTATGTCCACAGGTCCCTTCAATACCCACCTGTACATCCTATGCCCACAGGTCCCCGCTATACCCACCTGTACGTCCTATGCCCACAGGTCCCTTCAATACCCACCTGTACATCCTATACCCACATGTCCCTTCTATACGCACCTGTACATCCTACACCCACATGTCCCTTCTATACCCACCTGTACATCCTATACCCACATGTCCCTTCTATACCCACCTGTACAACCCATGCCCACAGGTCCCTTCTATACCCACCTGTATATCCTATACCTATACATGCCCCTTCTATACCCACCTGTACAACCCATGCCCATAGGTCCCTTCTATACCCACCTGTACATCCTATGCCCACAGGTCCCTTCTATACCCACCTGTACAACCCATGCCCACAGGTCCCTTCTATACCCACCTGTACATCCTATGCCCACAGGTCCCTCTATACCCACCTGTACATCCTATGCCCACATGTCCCTTCTACACCCACCTGTACAACCTATGCCCGCAGGTCCCTTCTATACCCACCTGTTCATCCTATACCCACATGTCCCTTCTATACCCACCGGTACAACCCATGCCCACAGGTCCCTTCTATACCCACCTGTACATCCTATGCCCACAGGTCCCACTATACCCACCTGCACATCCTATGCCCACATGTCCCTTCTATATCCACCTGTACATCCTATGCCCACAGGTCCCTTCTATACCCACCTGTACATCCTATGCCCACAGGTCCCTTCTATACCCACCTGTACAACCCATGCCCCCAGGTCCCTTCTATACCCACCTGTACATCCTATGCCCACAGTACCCTCTATACCCACCTGTACATCCTATGCCCACATGTCCTTTCTATATCCACCTGTACATCCTACACCCACATGTCCCTTCTATACCCACCTGTACATCCTATACCCGCATGTCCCTTCTATACTCACCTGTACAACCCATGCCCACAGGTCCCTTCTATACCCATCTGTATATCCTATACCTATACATGCCCCTTCTATACCCACCTGTACAACCCATGCCCACAGGTCCCTTCTATATCCACCTGTACATCCTATGCCCACAGGTCCCTCTATACCCACCTGTACATCCTATGCCCACATGTCCCTTCTATATCCACCTGTACATCCTATGCCCACATGTCCCTTCTATACCCACCTGTACATCCTAAGCCCACAGGTCACCTCTATAACCACCTGTACATCCTATACCCACATGTCCCTTCTATACCCACCTGTACAACCCATGCCCACAGGTCCCTTCTATACCCACCTGTGTATCCTATACCCAAATGTCCCTTCTATACCCACCTGTACAAACCATGCCACCAGGTCCCTTCTATACCCACATACCCACCTGTACATCCTATGCCTACATGTCCCTTCTATATCCACCTGTACATCCTATACCCACAGGTCCTTCTATACCCACCTGTACATCCTATGCCCCGAGGTCCCTTCTATACCCACCTGTACATCCTATGCCCCGAGGTCCCTTCTATACCCACCTGTACATCCTATACCCACATGTCCCCTCTATACTCACCTGTACACCCTATGCCCACATGTTCCTTCTATACCACCTGTACATCCTATACCCACAGGTCCCTTCTATACCCACCTGTACATCCTATGCCCACATATTTCCTCTATACCCACCTGTATATCCTATGCCCCCAGGTCCCATCTATACCCACCTGTACATCCTATACCCACATGTCCCCTCTATACCCACCTGTACATCCTATGCCCACAGGTCCCTTTTATACCTACCTTTACATCCTATGCCCACATGTCCCTTCTATACCCACCTGTACATCCTATGCCCACAGGTCTCTTCTATGCCCACCTGTACATCCTATGCCCCGAGGTCCCTTCTATACCCACCTGTACATACTATACCACCATGTCCCCTCTATACCCACCTGTACATCCTATACCCACACGTCCCTTCTATATAACCTGTTCATCCTATACCCACATGTCCCCTCTATACACACCTGTACATCCTATGCCCACAGGTCCCTTCTATACCCACCTGTACCTCCTATGCCCACATGTCCCTTCTATACCCACCTGTACATCCTATTCCCACATGCCCCCTCTATACCCACCTGTACATCCTATGCCCACAGGTCCCTTCTATACCAACCTGTACATCCTATGCCCACAGTCCCTTCTATACCCACCTGTACATCCTATGCCCTGAGGTCCCTTCTATACCCACCTGTACATCCTATGCCCCGAGGTCCCTTCTATACCCACCTGTACATCCTATACCCACATGTCCCCTCTATACCCACCTGTACATCCTATACCCACATGTCCCTTCTATATCTACCTGTTCATCCTATACCCACATGTCCCCTCTATACACAACTGTACAGCCTATGCCCACAGGTCCCTTCTATACCCACCTGTACTTCCTATGCCCACATGTCCCTTCTATACCCACCTGCACATCCTATGGCGACATGTCCCCTCTGTACCCACCTGTACATCCTATGCCCACAGATCCCTTCTATACCAACCTGTACATCCTATACCCACATGTCCCCTCCATACCCACCTGTACATCCTATGCCCACAGGTCCCTTCTATACCCACCTGTACTTCCTATGCCCACAGGTCCCTTCTATACCCACCTGTACATCCTATGCCCACAGGTCCCTTCTATACCAACCTGTACATCCTATACCCACATGTCCCCTCTATGCCCACCTGTACATCCTATGCTCACAGGTCCCTTCTATACCCACCTGTACTTCCTATGCCCACATGTCCCTTCTATACCCACCTGTACATCCTATGCCCACATGTCCCCTCTATACCCACCTGGACATCCTATGCCCACATGTCCCTTCTATACCCACCTGTACATCCTTTGCCCACATGTCGCCTCTATACTCACCTGTACATCATATGCCAACATGTCCCTTCTATACCCACCTGTACATCCTATACCCACATGTCCCCTCTATACCGACCTGTACATCCTATGCCTACAGGTTCCTTCTATACCGACCTGTACATCCTATGCCCACATGTCCCCTCTATACCCACCTGTACATCCTATACCCACATGTCCCCTCTATACCCACCTGTACATCCTATGCCCACAGGTCCCTTTTATACCGACCTGTACATCCTATGCTCACATGTCCCTTCTATACCCACCTGTACATCCTATGCCCACAGGCCTCTTCTATACCCACCTGTACATCCTATGCCCCGAGGTCTCTTCTATACCCACCTGTACATACTATACCCACATGTCCCCTCTATACCCACCTGTACATCCTATACCCACACGTCCCTTCTATATCACCTGTTCATCCTATACCCACATGTCCCCTCTATACCTACCTGGACATCCTATGCCCACATGTCCCTTCTATACCCACCTGTACATCCTTTGCCCACATGTCCCCTCTCTACCCACCTGTACATCCTATACCCACACGTCCCTTCTATATCACCTGTACATCCTTTGCCCACATGTCCCCTCTATACTCACCTGTACATCATATGCCAACATGTCCCTTCTATACCCACCTGTACATCCTATGCCCACAGGTCCATTCTATACCCACCTGTACTTCCTATGCCCACAGGTCCCTTCTATACCCACCTGCACATCCTATGGCCACATGTCCCCTCTGTACCCACCTGTACATCCTATGCCCACAGATCCCTTCTATACCAACCTGTACATCCTATACCCACACGTCCCCTCCATACCCACCTGTACATCCTATGCCCACAGGTCCCTTCTATACCCACCTGTACTTCCTATGCCCACAGGTCCCTTCTATACCCACCAGTACATCCTATGACCACAGGTCCCCTCTATACCCACCTGTACATCCTATGACCACAGGTCCCCTCTATACCCACATGTACATGCTATGCCCACATGTCCCCTCTATACCCACCTGTACATCCTATACCCACATGTCCCCTCTATACCCACCTGTACATCATATGCCCACATGTCCCTTCTATACCCACCTATACATCCTATGCCCACATGTCCCCTCTATACCCACCTGTACATAATATGCCCACATGTCCCTTCTATACCCACCTGTATATCCTATACCTAAACATGTCCCTTCTATACCCACCTGTACATCCTACACCCACATGTCCGCTCTATACCCACATGTACATTGTATACCTACCCATACATTTCCCTTCTATACCTGCCTGTACATCCTATATCCACATGTCCCTTCTATACCAGCCTGTACATCCTATGCCCACAGGTCCCTCTATACCCACCTGCACATCCTATGCCCACATGTCCCTTCTATACCCACCTGTACAACCCATGCCCACAGGTCCCTTCTATACCCACCTGTACATCCTATACCCACATGTCCCTTCTATACCCACCTGTACAACCCATGCCCACAGGTCCATTCTATACCCACCTGCACATCCTATGCCCACATATCCCTTCTATACCCACCTGTACATCCTATGCCCACATGTCCCTTCTATACCCACCTGTACAACCCATGCCCATAGGTCCCTTCTATACCCACCTGTACATCCTATGCCCACAGGTCCCTTCCATACTCACCTGTACAACCCATGCCCACAGATCCTTTCTATACCCACCTGTACATCCTATGCCCACAGGTCCCTCTATACCCACCTGTACATCCTATGCCCACATGTCCCTTCTATACCCACCTGTACAACCTATGCCCACAGGTCCCTTCTATACCCACCTGTACATCCTATACCCACATGTCCCTTCTATACCCACCGGTACAACCCATGCCCACAGGTCCCTTCTATACCCACCTGTACATCCTATGCCCACAGGTCCCTCTAAACCCACCTGCACATCCTATGCCCACATGCCCCTTCTATATCCACCTGTACATCCTATGCCCACAGGTCCCTTCTATACCCACCTGTACATCCTATGCCCACAGGTCCCTTCTATACCCACCTGTACAACCCATGCCCCCAGGTCCCTTCTATACCCACCTGTACATCCTATGCCCACAGGACCCTCTATACCCACCTGTACATCCTATGCCCACATGTCCTTTCTATATCCACCTGTACATCCTATACCCACAGGTCCCTCTATAACCACCTGTACATCCTACACCCACATGTCCCTTCTATACCCACCTGTACATCCTATACCCGCATGTCCCTTCTATACCCACCTGTACAACCCATGCCCACAGGTCCCTTCTATACCCACCTGTATATCCTATACCTATACATGCCCCTTCTATACCCACCTGTACAACCCATGCCCACAGGTCCCTTCTATATCCACATGTACATCCTATGCCCACAGGTCCCTCTATACCCACCTGTACATCCTATGCCCACATGTCCCTTCTATATCCACCTGTACATCCTATGCCCACATGTCCCTTCTATACCCACCTGTACATCCTATGCTCACAGGTCACCTCTATACCCACCTGTACATCCTATGCCCACAGGTCCCTTCTATACCAACCTGTACATCCTATACCCACATGTCCCCTCTATACCCACCTGTACATCCTATGCCCACAGGTCTCTTCTATACCCACCTGTACATCCTATGCCCCGAGGTCCCTTCTATACCCACTTGTACATCCTATACCCACATGTCCCCTCTATACCCACCTGTACATCCTATACCCACACGTCCCTTCTATATCTACCTGTTCATCCTATACCCACATGTCCCCTCTATACACACCTGTACAGCCTATGCCCACAGGTCCCTTCTATACCCACCTGTACTTCCTATGCCCACATGTCCCTTCTATACCCACCTGCACATCCTATGGCCACATGTCCCCTCTTTACCCACCTGTACATCCTATGCCCACAGATCCCTTCTATACCAACCTGTACATCCTATACCCACATGTCCCCTCCATACCCACCTGTACATCCTATGCCCACAGGTCCCTTCTATACCCACCTGTACTTCCTATGCCCACGGGTCCCTTCTATACCCACCTGTACATCCTATGCCCACTGGTCCCTTCTATACCAACCAGTACATCCTATACCCACATGTCCCCTCTATGCCCACCTGTACATCCTATGCCCACAGGTCCCTTCTATACCCACCTGTACTTCCTATGCCCACATGTCCCTTCTATACCCACCTGTACATCCTATGCCCACATGTCCCCTCTATACCCACCTGGACATCCTATGCCCACATGTCCCTTCTATACCCACCTGTACATCCTTTGCCCACATGTCCCCTCTATACTCACCTGTACATCATATGCCAACATGTCCCTTCTATACCCACCTGTACATCCTATACCCACATGTCCCCTCTATACCCACCTGTACATCCTATGCCTACAGGTCCCTTCTATACCAACCGGTACATCCTATGCCCACATGTCCCCTCTATACCCACCTGTACATCCTATACCCACATGTCCCCTCTATACCCACCTGTACATCCTATGCCCACAGGTCCCTTTTATACCGGCCTGTACATCCTATGCTCACATGTCCCTTCTATACCCACCTGTACATCCTATGCCCACAGGTCTCTTCTATACCCACCTGTACATCCTATGCCCCGAGGTCCCTTCTATACCCACCTGTACATACTATACCCACATGTCCCCTCTATACCCACCTGTACATCCTATACCCACACGTCCCTTCTATATCACCTGTTCATCCTATACCCACATGTCCCCTCTATACCCACCTGGACATCCTATGCCCACATGTCCCTTCTATACCCACCTGTACATCCTTTGCCCACATGTCCCCTCTATACCCACCTGTACATCCTATACCCACACGTCCCTTCTATATCACCTGTACATCCTTTGCCCACATGTCCCCTCTATACTCACCTGTACATCATATGCCAACATGTCCCTTCTATACCCACCTGTACATCCTATGCCCACAGGTCCCTTCTATACCCACCTGTACTTCCTATGCCCACATGTCCCTTCTATACCCACCTGCACATCCTATGGCCACATGTCCCCTCTGTACCCACCTGTACATCCTATGCCCACAGGTCCCTTCTATACCCACCTGTACAACCCATGCCCACATGTCCCTTCTATTCCCACCTGTACATCCCATACCCACATGTCCCTTCTATACCCACCTGTACAACCCATTCCCACAGGTCCCTTCTATACCCAGCTGTACATCCTATGCCCACAGGTCCCTCTATACCCACCTGCACATCCTATGCCCACATGTCCCTTCTATACCCACCTATACATCTTATGCCCACATGTCCCTTCTATACCCACCTGTACATCCTATGCCCACATGTCCCTTCTATACCCACCTGTACAACCCATGCCCATAGGTCCCTTCTATACCCACCTGTACATCCTATGCCCACAGGTCCCTTCTATACCCACCTGTACAACCCATGCCCACAGGTCCTTTCTATACCCACCTGTACATCCTATGCCCACAGGTCCCTCTATACCCACCTGTACATCCTATGCCCACATGTCCCTTCTATACCCACCTGTACAACCTATGCCCACAGGTCCCTTCTATACCCACCTGTACATCCTATACCCACATGTCCCTTCTATACCCACCGGTACAACCCATGCCCACAGGTCCCTTCTATACCCACCTGTACATCCTATGCCCACAGGTCCCTTTATACCCACCTGCACATCCTATGCCCACATGCCCCTTCTATATCCACCTGTACATCCTATGCCCACAGGCCCCTTCTATACCCACCTGTACATCCTATGCCCACAGGTCCCTTCTATACCCACCTGTACAACCCACGCCCCCAGGTCCCTTCTATACCCACCTGTACATCCTATGCCCACAGGACCCTCTATACCCACCTGTACATCCTATGCCCACATGTCCTTTCTATATCCACCTGTACATCCTATACCCACAGGTCCCTCTATAACCACCTGTACATCCTACACCCACATGTCCCTTCTATACCCACCTGTACATCCTATACCCGCATGTCCCTTCTATACCCACCTGTACAACCCATGCCCACAGGTCCCTTCTATACCCACCTGTATATCCTATACCTATACATGCCCCTTCTATACCCACCTGTACAACCCATGCCCACAGGTCCCTTCTATATCCACATGTACATCCTATGCCCACAGGTCCCTCTATACCCACCTGTACATCCTATGCCCACATATCCCTTCTATATCCACCTGTGCATCCTATGCCCACATGTCCCTTCTATACCCACCTGTACATCCTATGCTCACAGGTCACCTCTATAAGCACCTGTACATCCTATACCCACATGTCCCTTCTATACCCACCTGTACAACCCATGCCCACAGGTCCCTTCTATACCCACCTGTGTATCCTATACCCAAATGTCCCTTCTATACCCACCTGTACAAACCATGCCCCCAGGTCCCTTCTATACCCACCTGTACATCCTATGCCCACAGGTTCCTCTACACCCACCTGTACATCCTATGCCTACATGTCCCTTCTATATCCACCTGTACATCCTATACCCACAGGTCCCTCTATAACCACCTGTACATCCTACACCCACATGTCCCTTCTATACCAACCTGTACATCCTATACCCACATGTGCCTTTATGCACACCTGTACATCCTGTGCCCACAGGTCCCTTCTAAACACATCTGTACATCCTATACCCACATGTCCCTTCTATACGGACCTGTACATCCTATGCCCACATGTCCCTTTTATGCCCACCTGTACATCCTATACCCACATGTCCCCTCTATACCCACCTGTACATCCTATACTCACATGTCCCCTCTATACCCACCTGCACATCCTATGCCCACAGGTCCCTTCTATACCCACCTGTACATCCTATGCCCACAGGTCTCTTCTATAACCACATGTACATCCTATACCCATATGTCCCCTCTATACTCACCTGTACACCCTATGCCCACATGTTCCTTCTTTACCACCTGTACATCCTATACCCACAGGTCCCTTCTATACCCACCTGTACATCCTATGCCCACATATTTCCTCTATACCCACCTGATTATCCTATGCTTCCAGGACCCTTCTATACCCACCTGTACATCCTATACCCACATGTCCACTCTATACCCACCTGTACATCCTATACCCACATGTCCCCTCTATACCCACCTGTACATCCTATGCCCACAGGTCCCTTTTATACCTACCTGTACATCCTATGCCCACATGTCCCTTCTATACCCACCTTTACATCCTATGCCCACAGGTCTCTTCTATACCCACCTGTACATCCTATGCCCCGAGGTCCCTTCTATACCCACCTGTACATACTATACCCACATGCCCCCTCTATACCCACCTGTACATCCTATACCCACACGTCCCTTCTATATAACCTGTTCATCTTATACCCACATGTCCCCTCTATACACACCTGTACATCTTATGCCCACAGGTCCCTTCTATACCCACCTGTACCTCCTATGCCCACATGTCCCTTCTATACCCACCTGTACATCCTATGCCCACATGTCCCCTCTATACCCACCTGTACATCCTATGCCCACAGGTCCCTTCTATACCAACCTGTACATCCTATACCCACATGTCCCCTCTATACCCACCTGTACATCCTATGCCCACAGGTCCCTTCTATACCCACCTGTACATCCTATGCCCCGAGGTCCCTTCTATACCCACCTGTACATCCTATACCCACATGTCCCCTCTATATCCACCTGTACATCCTATACCCACACGTCCCTTCTATATCTACCTGTTCATCCTATACCCACATGTCCCCTCTATACACACCTGTACAGCCTATGCCCACAGGTCCCTTCTATACCCACCTGTACTTCCTATGCCCACATGTCCCTTCTATACCCACCTGCACATCCTATGGCCACATGTCCCCTCTGTACCCACCTGTACATCCTATGCCCACAGATCCCTTCTATACCAACCTGTAAATCCTATACCCACATGTCCCCTCCATACCCACCTGTACATCCTATGCCCACAGGTCCCTTCTATACCCACCTGTACATCCTATGCCCACAGGTCCCTTCTATACCAACCTGTACATCCTATACCCACATGTCCCCTCTGTGCCCACCTGTACATCCTATGCCCACAGATCCCTTCTATAGCAACCTGTACATCCTATACCCACACGTCCCCTCCATACCCACCTATACATCCTATGCCCACAGGTCCCTTCTATACCCACCTGTACTTCTTATGCCCACAGGTCCCTTCTATACCCACCTGTACATCCTATGCCCACATGTCCCCTCTATACTCACCTGTACATCATATGCCAACATGTCCCTTCTATACCAACCTGTACATCCTATACCCACATATCCCCTCTGTGCCCACCTGTACATCCTATGCCCACAGATCCCTTCTATAGCAACCTGTACATCCTATACCCACACGTCCCCTCCATACCCACCTATACATCCTATGCCCACAGGTCCCTTCTATACCCACCTGTACTTCCTATGCCCACAGGTCCCTTCTATACCGACCTGTACATCCTATACCCACATGTCCCATCTATACCCACCTGTACGTCCCATGCCCACAGGTCTATAACCCACCTACACATCCCATGCCCACATGTCCCCTCTATACCCACCTGTACATCCTATGTCCACAGGTCCCGTCTATACCCACCTGTATATCCCAAGCCCACTCGTCCCTTCTATACCCACCTGTACATCCTATGCCCATAGGTCCCTTCTATACCCACCTGTACATCCTATACCCACATGTCCCTTCTATAACCACCTGTACATCCTATGCCCACATGTCCCCTCTATACCCGCCTGTACGTCCTATGCCCAAAGGCCCCTTCTATTCCCACGTATACAACCTATACCCACATGCCCCTTCTATACCTACCTGTACATCCTATGCCCACATGTCCCTTCAATACCCACCTGTACATCCTATACCCACATGTCCCTTCTATACCCACCTGTACATCCTATGACCACATGTCCTTTCTATACGCACCTGTACAACCCATGCCCACAGGTCTCTTCTATACCCACCTGCACTTTCTATGCTCACATGACCCTTCTATACCCACCTGTACATCCTATGCCAACATGTCCCTTCTATACCCAGCTGTACATCCTATACCAACAGGTCTCCTCGATAACCACCTGTACATCCTATACCCACAAGTCCCTTCTATACCCACCTGTACATCCTATGCCCACAGGTCCCTTCTATACCCACCTGTACATCCTATACCCACATGTTCCTTCTATACCCACCTGTATATCCTATGCCCACAGGTCCCTTCTATACCCACCTGTACATCCTATGCCCACATGTCCTTTCTATACCCACCTGTACATCCTATGCCCACAGGTCCATTCTATACCCACCTGCACTTTCTATGCCCACATGACCCTTCTATACCCACCTTTACATCCTATGCCAACATGTCCCTTCTATACCCACCTGTACATCCTATACCAACAGGTCTCCTCTATAACCACCTGTACATCCTATACCCACATTTCCCTTCTATACCCACCTGTACATCCTATGCCCACAGGTCCCTTCTATACCCACCTGTACATCCTATACCCACATGTCCCTTCTATACCCACCTGTATATCCTATGCCCACAGCTCCCTTCTATACCCACCTGCCCACCTGTACATCCTATGTCCTCAGGTCCCTTCTATACCGTCTGTATTTCATATGCCCACAGGTCCCTTCTATGCACACCTGTACATCCTATGCCCACAGGCCCCTTGGAAAACCATCTGTACATCCTATACCCAAATGTCCCCTCTATACGCAACTGTACATCCTGTGCCCAAATGTCCCTTTTGTGCCCACCTGTACATCCTGTACCCACATGTCCCCTCTATACCCACCTGTACATCCTATACTCACATGTCCCCTCTATACCCACCTGTACATCCTATGCCCACAGGTCCCTTCTATACCCACCTGTACATCCTATGCCCACAGGTCTCTTCTATACCCACATTTACATCCTATACCCATATGTCCCCTCTATACTCACCTGTACACCCTATGCCCACATGTTCCTTCTATACCACCTATACATCCTATAAGCACAGGTCCCTTCTATACCCACCTTTACATCCTATGCCCCCAGGTCCCTTCTATTCCCACCTGTACATCCTATACCCACATGTCCCCTCTATACCCACCTGTACATCCTATGCCTACAGGTCCCTTCTATACCGACCTGTACATCCTATGCCCACATGTCCCTTCTATACCCACATGTACATCCTATGCCCACAGGTCCCTCTATACCCACCTGTACATCCTATGCCCACATATCCCTTCTATATCCACCTGTGCATCCTATGCCCACATGTTCCTTCTATACCCACCTGTACATCCTATGCTCACAGGTCCCCTCTATAACCACCTGTACATTCTATACCCACATGTCCCTTCTATACCCACCTGTACAACCCATGCCCACAGGTCCCTTCTATACCCACCTGTGTATCCTATACCCAAATGTCCCTTCTATACCCACCTGTACAAACCATGCCCCCAGGTCCCTTCTATACCCACCTGTACATCCTATGCCCACAGGTTCCTCTACACCCACCTGTACATCCTATGCCTACATGTCCCTTCTATATCCACCTGTACATCCTATACCCACAGGTCCCTCTATAACCACCTGTACATCCTACACCCACATGTCCCTTCTATACCAACCTGTACATCCTATACCCACATGTGCCTTTATGCACACCTGTACATCCTATGCCCACAGGTCCCTTCTAAACACATCTGTACATCCTATACCCACATGTCCCTTCTATACGGACCTGTACATCCTATGCCCACATGTCCCTTTTATGCCCACCTGTACATCCTATACCCACATGTCCCCTCTATACCCACCTGTACATCCTATACTCACATGTCCCCTCTATACCCACCTGCACATCCTATGCCCACAGGTCCCTTCTATACCCACCTGTACATCCTATGCCCACAGGTCTCTTCTATACCCACATGTACATCCTATACCCATATGTCCCCTCTATACTCACCTGTACACCCTATGCCCACATATTCCTTCTTTACCACCTGTACATCCTATACCCACAGGTCCCTTCTATACCCACCTGTACATCCTATGCCCACATATTTCCTCTATACCCACCTGATTATCCTATGCCTCCAGGACCCTTCTATACCCACCTGTACATCCTATACCCACATGTCCACTCTATACCCACCTGTACATCCTATACCCACATGTCCCCTCTATACCCACCTGTACATCCTATGCCCACAGGTCCCTTTTATACCTACCTGTACATCCTATGCCCACATGTCCCTTCTATACCCACCTTTACATCCTATGCCCACAGGTCTCTTCTATACCCACCTGTACATCCTATGCCCCGAGGTCCCTTCTATACCCACCTGTACATACTATACCCACATGTCCCCTCTATACCCACCTGTACATCCTATACCCACACGTCCCTTCTATATAACCTGTTCATCTTATACCCACATGTCCCCTCTATACACACCTGTACATCTTATGCCCACAGGTCCCTTCTATACCCACTTGTACCTCCTATGCCCACATGTCCCTTCTATACCCACCTGTACATCCTATGCCCTCATGTCCCCTCTATACCCACCTGTACATCCTATGCCCACAGGTCCCTTCTATACCAACCTGTACATCCTATACCCACATGTCCCCTCTATACCCACCTGTACATCCTATGCCCACAGGTCCCTTCTATACCCACCTGTACATCCTATGCCCCGAGGTCCCTTCTATACCCACCTGTACATCCTATACCCACATGTCCCCTCTATACCCACCTGTACATCCTATACCCACACGTCCCTTCTATATCTACCTGTTCATCCTATACCCACATGTCCCCTCTATACACACCTGTACAGCCTATGCCCACAGGTCCCTTCTATACCCACCTGTACTTCCTATGCCCACATGTCCCTTCTATACCCACCTGCACATCCTATGGCCACATGTCCCCTCTGTACCCACCTGTACATCCTATGCCCACAGATCCCTTCTATACCAACCTGTACATCCTATACCCACATGTCCCCTCCATACCCACCTGTACATCCTATGCCCACAGGTCCCTTCTATACCCACCTGTACTTCCTATGCCCACAGGTCCCTTCTATACCCACCTGTACATCCTATACCCACATGTCCCCTCTATACCCACCTGTACATCCTATACCCACACGTCCCTTCTATATAACCTGTTCATCTTATACCCACATGTCCCCTCTATACACACCTGTACATCTTATGCCCACAGGTCCCTTCTATACCCACTTGTACCTCCTATGCCCACATGTCCCTTCTATACCCACCTGTACATCCTATGCCCTCATGTCCCCTCTATACCCACCTGTACATCCTATGCCCACAGGTCCCTTCTATACCAACCTGTACATCCTATACCCACATGTCCCCTCTATACCCACCTGTACATCCTATGCCCACAGGTCCCTTCTATACCCACCTGTACATCCTATGCCCTGAGGTCCCTTCTATACCCACCTGTACATCCTATACCCACATGTCCCCTCTATACCCACCTGTACATCCTATACCCACACGTCCCTTCTATATCTACCTGTTCATCCTATACCCACATGTCCCCTCTATACACACCTGTACAGCCTATGCCCACAGGTCCCTTCTATACCCACCTGTACTTCCTATGCCCACATGTCCCTTCTATACCCACCTGCACATCCTATGGCCACATGTCCCCTCTGTACCCACCTGTACATCCTATGCCCACAGATCCCTTCTATACCAACCTGTACATCCTATACCCACATGTCCCCTCCATACCCACCTGTACATCCTATGCCCACAGGTCCCTTCTATACCCACCTGTACTTCCTATGCCCACAGGTCCCTTCTATACCCACCTGTACATCCTATGCCCACAGGTCCCTTCTATACCAACCTGTACATCCTATACCCACATGTCCCCTCTATGCCCACCTGTACATCCTATGGCCACAGGTCCCTTCTATACCCACCTGTACTTCCTATGCCCACATGTCCCTTCTATACCCACCTGTACATCCTATGCCCACATGTCCCCTCTATACCCACCTGGACATCCTATGCCCACATGTCCCTTCTATACCCACCTGTACATCCTTTGCCCACATGTCCCCTCTATACTCACCTGTACATCATATGCCAACATGTCCCTTCTATACCCACCTGTACATCCTATACCCACATGTCCCCTCTATACCGACCTGTACATCCTATGCCCACATGTCCCCTCTATACCCAGCTGTACATCCTATACCCACATGTCCCCTCTATACCCACCTGTACATCCTATGCCCACAGGTCCCTTTTATACTGACCTGTACATCCTATGCCCACATGTCCCTTCTATACCCACCTGTACATCCTATACCCACACCTCCCCTCCATACCCACCTGTACATCCTATGCCCACAGGTCCCTTCTATACCCACCTGTACTTCCTATTCCCACAGGTCCCTTCTATACCCACCTGTACATCCTATGCCCACAGGTCCCTTCTATACCAACCTGTACATCCTATACCCACATGTCCCCTCTGTGCCCACCTGTACATCCTATGCCCACAGATCCCTTCTATAGCAACCTGTACATCCTATACCCACACGTCCCCTCCATACCCACCTATACATCCTATGCCCACAGGTCCCTTCTATACCCACCTGTACTTCCTATGCCCACAGGTCCCTTCTATACCCACATGTACATCCTATGCCCACATGTCCCCTCTATACTCACCTGTACATCATATGCCAACATGTCCCTTCTATACCAACCTGTACATCCTATACCCACATATCCCCTCTGTGCCCACCTGTACATCCTATGCCCACAGATCCCTTCTATAGCAACCTGTACATCCTATACCCACACGTCCCCTCCATACCCACCTATACATCCTATGCCCACAGGTCCCTTCTATACCCACCTGTACTTCCTATGCCCACAGGTCCCTTCTATACCCACCTGTACATCCTATACCCACATGTCCCATCTATACCCACCTGTACGTCCCATGCCCACAGGTCTATAACCCACCTACACATCCCATGCCCACATGTCCCCTCTATACCCACCTGTACATCCTATGTCCACAGGTCCCGTCTATACCCACCTGTATATCCCAAGCCCACTCGTCCCTTCTATACCCACCTGTACATCCTATGCCCATAGGTCCCTTCTATACCCACCTGTACATCCTATACCCACATGTCCCTTCTATAACCACCTGTACATCCTATGCCCACATGTCCCCTCTATACCCGCCTGTACGTCCTATGCCCAAAGGCCCCTTCTATTCCCACGTATACAACCTATACCCACATGCCCCTTCTATACCTACCTGTACATCCTATGCCCACATGTCCCTTCAATACCCACCTGTACATCCTATACCCACATGTCCCTTCTATACCCACCTGTACATCCTATGCCCACATGTCCTTTCTATACGCACCTGTACAACCCATGCCCACAGGTCTCTTCTATACCCACCTGCACTTTCTATGCTCACATGACCCTTCTATACCCACCTGTACATCCTATGCCAACATGTCCCTTCTATACCCACCTGTACATCCTATACCAACAGGTCTCCTCGATAGCCACCTGTACATCCTATACCCACAAGTCCCTTCTATACCCACCTGTACATCCTATGCCCACAGGTCCCTTCTATACCCACCTGTACATCCTATACCCACATGTTCCTTCTATACCCACCTGTATATCCTATGCCCACAGGTCCCTTCTATACCCACCTGTACATCCTATGCCCACATGTCCTTTCTATACCCACCTGTACATCCTATGCCCACAGGTCCATTCTATACCCACCTGCACTTTCTATGCCCACATGACCCTTCTATACCCACCTTTACATCCTATGCCAACATGTCCCTTCTATACCCATCTGTACATCCTATACCAACAGGTCTCCTCTATAACCACCTGTACATCCTATACCCACATGTCCCTTCTATACCCACCTGTACATCCTATGCCCACAGGTCCCTTCTATACCCACCTGTACATCCTATACCCACATGTCCCTTCTATACCCACCTGTATATCCTATGCCCACAGCTCCCTTCTATACCCACCTGCCCACCTGTACATCCTATGTCCTCAGGTCCCTTCTATACCGTCTGTATTTCATATGCCCACAGGTCCCTTCTATGCACACCTGTACATCCTATGCCCACAGGCCCCTTGGAAAACCATCTGTACATCCTATACCCAAATGTCCCCTCTATACACAACTGTACATCCTGTGCCCAAATGTCCCTTTTGTGCCCACCTGTACATCCTGTACCCACATGTCCCCTCTATACCCACCTGTACATCCTATACTCACATGTCCCCTCTATACCCACCTGTACATCCTATGCCCACAGGTCCCTTCTATACCCACCTGTACATCCTATGCCCACAGGTCTCTTCTATACCCACATTTACATCCTATACCCATATGTCCCCTCTATACTCACCTGTACACCCTATGCCCACATGTTCCTTCTATACCACCTATACATCCTATAAGCACAGGTCCCTTCTATACCGACCTTTACATCCTATGCCCCCAGGTCCCTTCTATACCCACCTGTACATCCTATACCCACATGTCCCCTCTATACCCACCTGTACATCCTATGCCTACAGGTCCCTTCTATACCGACCTGTACATCCTATGCCCACATGTCCCTTCTATACCCACCTGTACATCCTATGCCCACAGGTCCCTTCTATACCCACCTGAACATCCTATGCCCAGGTCCCGTCTATACCCACCTGTACATCCTATACCAACATGTCCCCTCTATACCCACCTGCATATCCTATACCCACATGTCCCTTCTATACCCACCTGTACATCCTATACCCACTTGTCCTCTCTATACCCACCTGTACATCCTATGCCCACAGGTCCCTTCTATACCCACCTGTACATCCTATGCCCCCAGGTCCCTTCTATACCACCTGTACATCCTATACCCACATGTCCCCTCTATACCAACTTGTACATCCTATGCCCACAGGTCCCTTCTATACCCACCTGTATTTCGTATATCCACATGTCCCCTCTATACCCACCTGTACATCCTATGCCCACAGGCCCCTTCTATACCCACCTGCACTTCCTATGCCCACATGTCCCTTCTATACCCACCTGTACATCCTTTACCAACAGGTCTCCTCTATAACCACCTGTACATCCTACACTCACATGTCCCTTCTATACCCACCTGTACATCCTCTACCCACATGTCCCTTCTATACCCACCTGTACATCCTATGCCCACAGGTCCCTTCTATACCGACCTCTACATCCTATGCCCACATGTCCCTTTTATACCAACCTGTACATCCTATGCCCACAGGTCCCTTCTATACCCACCTGTACATCCTATGCCCCCAGGCCCCTTCTATACCACCTGTACATCCTATACCCACATGTCCCCTCTATACCCACTTGTACATCCTATGCCCACAGGTACCTTCTAAACCCACCTGTACTTCCTATGCCCACAGGTCCCTTCTATACCCACCTGTACTTCGTATGCCCACATGTCCCCTCTATACCCACCTGTACATCCTATGCCCACAGGCCCCTTCTATACCCACCTGCACTTCCTATGCCCACATATCCCCTCTATACCCACCTGCACGTCCTTTGCCCACAGGTGTCTTCTATACCCACCTGTATATCCTATGCCCCGAGGTCCCCTCTATACCCACCTGTACATCCTATACCCACATGTCCCCTCTATACCCACCTGTACATCCTATGCCTACAGGTCCCTTCTATACCAACCTGTACATCCTATGCCCACATGTCCCTTCTATACCCACCTGTACATCCTATGACCACAGGTCCCTTCTATACCCACCTGTATATCCTATGCCCCCAGGTCCCTTCTATACCCACCTGTACATTCTATACCCACATGTCTTCTCTATACCCACCTGTATATCCTATACCCACATGTCCCTTCTATACCCACTTGTACATCCTATACCCACATGTCCCCTCTATACCCACCTGTACATCATATGCCCACAGGTCCCTTCTATACCGACCTGTACATCCTATGCCCACATGTCCCTTCTATACCCACCTGTACATCCTATGCCCACAGGTCCCTTCTATACCCACCTGTACATCCTATGCCCCCAGGCCCCTTCTATACTACCTGTACATCCTATACCCACATGTCCCCTTTATACCCACTTGTACATCCTATGCCCACAGGTCCCTTCTATACCCACCTGTACTTCCTATGCCCACAGGTCCCTTCTATACCCACCTGTACTTCGTATGTCCACATGTCCCATCTATACCCACCTATACATCCTATGCCCACAGACCCCTTCTATACCCACCTGTACTTCCTATGCCCACATGTCCTCTCTATACCCACCTGCACTTCCTATGCCCACAGGTCCCTTCTATACCCTCCTGTACATCCTATACACCAGCTCTCCTTTCTTTGCCCCACTGGTACATCCTATACCCCAGCTGTCCATGTATTCCCCTTCTGTCCATCTATACCCCACCTGTGTATCCTATACCCTAGCACTCCATTTTATACCCACCTGTCTCATCTATACACCACATGTGCATCCTATACCCACAGGTCCCTTCTATACCCATCTGTACATCATATATCCACATGTCTCTTCTATACCCACCTATACATCCTATACCCACATGTCCCTTCTATACCCACCTGTACATCATATACCCACATGTCCCCTGTATACCCACCTGTACATCCTATACCCACATGTCCTCTCTATACCCACCTGTACATACTATGCCCGCAGGCCCCTTCTATACCCACCTGTACATCCTATGCCCACAGGTCCCTTCTATACCCTCCTGTACATCCTATACACCAGCTCTCCTTTCTTTGCCCCAATGGTACATCCTATACCCCAGCTGTCCATGTATTCCCCTTCTGTACATCCTATACCCCAGCGCTCCCTTCTATACCCCACATGTACATCCTATACCCCAGTTATCCCTTTTATAATCACTTGTACATCCTATACTCCAGCTCTCACTTCTATGCCCCACCTGCCCCATCTATACCCACCTGTACATCCTATACCCCAATTGTCCCATCTATACCTCACATGCACATCCTATACCACACCTGTCCCATCTATACCCACCTGTACATCCTATACCCCACCTGTCCCATCTATAACCCTACTGTACAACCTTTACCCCAGCTCTCCCTTCTATGCGCCACCGGTACATCCTATACCCCATATCTCCATTCTTTTGTCACGGGTGGATAGCTCAGGTGCAACATGCTCACCTTAGAAGCAAGACGACACGGGGAACCCTGTGTCCGTGCTTAGACACCTCTGGTATTAAGTGCATTATAAATAACCAATCATATCATATCATACCCCACCTGTCCATCTATACCCCACCTGTGTATCCTATACCCCAGCCCTCCATTCTATTCCCCAACTGTGCTTCCTGTACCCAACCTGTCCTATCTATACCCCAAAGCTGGCCTAAAGCTGAGGAGAGTGTTGTAGGCAGCTGCCTTGTCCTTGGTTTGGTTTAGAGATTCTCTGGCACTTCCCACCTAAGAAACTTGCTGCAGAGCCTAGCAGGGCATGCTGTGCCCTGGCTGGGTTCCAGTTCTGGAGCTGCTGGACGAGCCTCTGGATTCAGTATTTCCCTCTGTTCCCTGGGAGGAAGCTGTTAGGCAGACTGCACCTGCAGCCAGGGTCCAAATGCTGAGCTCTTCTTGCTGCTTCTGGTGAAACCTTCAGAGGATCTGCCAAAGGACGGAATTGGCCCTCCTTTAAAGCCAAATGGACCCCAGTGATTGGTGTAGGCTAAGCCTACTTTTATGAACGAATCCTTGGTCCCCACCAACAATCTCCTGTATGCCTGAGGTCATAACCAGAGTGCTCTCCAACAGAAAAGGTAAAGGGGTTAATACATGTAATGCTAAGTCCCACCTATCTTCCTGTCAGTTGTGGATCAAAGGTCCATCTGGTTAATGGAGCGCTCTGTGGTTCTTGATTAAAGTGGCAGGTCTCCATTGAAGCTGCGGTGATACCAGAATATCTGGCTCCATCATACCACATACTCATACCTTCTGATTGGGGTCTTCTTGTGGGGATGACTACTGTCAGCACACAGTCCCATACATGACATTTCCCCGTCAATTGATTCTGAGGGCGGGAGCTGGCATCAGGTTGACATTGTTGCATATGAAAGCATGTTGGGGTTTCCTCTCTCCTTTGTTAGCCTCTGCAGCCAGGCCCCATGTGGGCCTGTTTGAATTACACATTGATTAGTATGTGAATGCTGCCAACAGCTACAAGGCTCAACAAAAGAACAGGGTGGATCCATGGAGTCGTTGTAAGTTAAATAGGCTGGCCATGGCAGGGGGAAGGTTTGGCCCTCCCCTTTCCGGAGATGGATTTTGTACTCCACCTGTCAGATCCCAACTAAATATTACAGAGGGGACAGTGCCTGTAGGCTGTGTCCACCCAGTGTACACAGGTCTATGTGTATGCCATGCAGTGGACATAGGAAAATGTGTGCGAATTAGCCGCACACATTTTCTGGAGGTTAATTTACCATCATTCAATTTAATTTTACATTTTAAAAAAACCCAGGCGAGCGCACACCCTATGTGCAGATGGTAGAATTCCTCACATGCCCCCCAGTGTCAATATGTGAACCACCACCCAGGTCTGGTTCGTCATCAAGGCGAAAGTACCGGCTGAGGCCATATGCATTTTCATGCCGGGAGCCTGGCTCGTGCTGGATATCCATATCTAATCCCTGTAGGGATATGGCCCAACGCAAAACTTAGGGTTCTCCCTTGCATGGCCATTAACCACTGAAGAGGCCGGTGGTCTGTATGGATTGTGAAGTGCAACCTAGGGATGTAGGTTTTCAGCCTCTTTACGGCCCACAGGACCTAGTAAGCCTCTTTTTCAAGGACAGACCAGTTATTTTCCCTTTTTGTCAATTGCCTGCTAATGTAGGCGATGGGTTGCTCTAGCCCTTGAGCGTTCAGCTGCGCTAACACTGTTCCAATCCTAAAATCACAGGCGTCTGTCTGGATGATGAACTCCTGATCATAGTCTGGCACTTTCAGAACTGGGGCCCTGCACAATCCATCCTTTAAATCCTGAAAGGAGGGTTGAAAGGCAGGGGTTCAAGTTACCTTCTTTGGCATCTTTCTGTACGTTACATCATTCAGGGGCCTGGCAATGTTCCCATACCCTCTGAGGAACGACCGGTAGTACCCGGTGAGACCTAGAAAGGCTCTCACCTGCGTCTGTGTGGTGGGGATGTCCCAATCCTTCACAGCCTGTACCTTTGCTTCAAGAGGTTGTTTCTTACCTCCACCAACCAGGTGGCCTAGGTAAGTCACTATGCCCTGCGCTATCTGGCACTTCATGGTCTTGATAGTCAGACCTGTATTCTACAGCGCCTGAAACACTTGTTTCAGGTGGGATAAGTGATCTTTCCAGGCGTGGGTGAACACAACAATGTAGTCTATATAGACGAAACTGAGGTTTTTCAGACCAGACAAAACCTGATTAACCATCTGCTGAAAAGTGGCAGGGGCATTCTTCAATCCGTGGGGTTGAGAATGCTGACCTCTCTCTCACTCCATCTGTCAAGCCGACCTGCCAATACCCCGATGTGAGGTCAAAGGTACACATGTACTTGGCAGCGCCAAGCTTGTCAATGGGCTTATCTGTCAGAGGAATGGGGTGAACATCTGTTTTCATGACAGAATTGATCCCCTTGTAGTCCACACAAAAGCCAACTTCAGTCTTCCCGCCACTGGTGTCTTTAGCGACCAGTACCATTGGGCTAGCCCAGGGGCTGTGGGATGGCTCTATCACTCCTGGGGAAAACATCTTGGAAACGTCCTCCTTGATGGTGTCCCTGACGTTATCGGTCATCCAGTGAATCCTATTCTTCACCGGCTTACTGTCTCCACTGTTCACATCATGGGTGCACCAATCTGCGTGACCTGGAGTCAGAGAAAACAGACCAGAAAACTGTCAAAGTAAACAGAGACAGTCTGTCAGTTGCTGTTCTGACAGGTCCGTTGCAAGGTTGACACCTTCAACTGACCCATCTGTGGCTTCAGTAAGCAAGAGATCTGGGAGGGGATCAGTCTCCTCCTCTGTCTCTCCATCAGTCACTAATGCATGACCAAGTCATCCCGGCTGTAATTAGACTTTGGGCGGTTGATGTGCAAGACCCTGCACATCTGTTTAGGCCCTTTCACATCAATGAGATAGTTCACTTCACTGACTTTTTCCAGCACACAGTAAGGCCCAGTCCACTTGTCCTAAAGGGCACTGGGTTTGACAGGCTCCATAATCCACACCCATTGGCCTGGAAAATAGACTGTCACTGTGGACTTCTGGTCGTGCCAGTGCTTCATCAGCTCCTGGCTGGCCTTTAGGTTTTTTGTCGACTGTTCCATGTAGTTTGCCATTCGAAACCACAGTCCAAGTACATAGTCCACCACATCTCATGTAGGGGATGAGGGATTGCCCTTCCACCTTTTCTCTAGCCTGAGGAGACCTTGCACAGGGTATCCAAACAGAAGCTCAAATGGGCTAAACCCTTCTCAGTTCTGTGGAACCTCACTGTAGGTGAACAGAAGGCATGGCAGGAGAATATACACAGAAAAATACAAACACTGTTTTAAAGCGCTCCAACTTGCTTGTGCCTCCAAAATATGTTATGCATCATTTTCTTAGGTTCAAACATTACTGATAGCCCATTTTCTCCTCAGATGCTCTTCCAAGCCACCTATCATGCCTTTCAGGGTCTCGTTGAACCGCTCAACAAGCCCATTTGTTTGTGGATAGAAGGATGTAGAGAACCGGTAGGTGACTCCACACTCTTCCCACATTGCCTTCATATACGCTGATAAGAAGTTTGATCCCCTGTCAGAAACAACCTCCTTGAGAGATCCAACATGGGAGAATATCCCTATCAGAGCCTTCACAACCACAGGGGCTTTGATGTTCCTCATAGGGACAGCCTCAGCGTACCTAGTGGCATGGTCTACCACCACCTAGATGTATTTCTTCCCTGAGCTGGTTTGAGGATCTAAAGGACCCTTAATATCCATGCCTAGTCTCTTGGAAGGCTGCCCAACCACGGGTAGTGGAATTACGGGGGCCTTTGTGGCACTAACTAACTTTCTAGAAGCTTGACAAGTCGGGCAGGACTGGACAAATTACTTAACATTTACACCGAACTGCCGCCGGTAAAAGTGTGCAGACAACCAGTCTGATGTCTTAGTCACTCCCAAGGGGCCCACTGAAGGAATTTGGTGATCTGAACCCAAAAGGAACATTCTGTGGCACTGGGGAATCACCAACCTTTTGGTGCCCTCACCCTCAGAGTCTTTTGGGTCATTGTACAGGAGTCCATCCTCACAGTACACTTTGAACAGTCCAGGGGCCTCGCCCTTAGCCTGCTCCTCTGCCTGCTTCCGCAGACCCGCCAGAGTGGGACACTCTTTCTGGGCTTTAATGAAGTCAGTTCCTGTGCAGCACCAGGCAACATTGAAGTCAATGGGCCTCATTACACGGTAGGCGGTAGGGATTTACCGTTACCGGTAAGGGATTACCGGTATCGGTAAATCCCCTCCCCAATTACGACCCGGACATACCGCTATTAGCGGCACCGCTAAGTACGGTGGCGCTATTAGCGGCAAGTCCGTGAGCGCGCGCCGCCTCAGTCCGGAAATAGCGGCATAGCGCTAATATCACGCCATCACGAGCCATGCGGACATGGCAATACCGGCATGTAGTAGACCCAAAAACCCCTTACCGGCAAGGCGCTAATACCGGCATCGCGAACCACACGTTAAAAGAGCACAGCAGTGTTCCTACCTGCCACAGGTTGACAAAATCAGCACAGGTGGAAGCAATGGAGACTGGCAGCACAAAAGAGCACACCACACCCCTTCCCACACCCATTCCCACACCAAGATGGATGCAATACTAGCAGCATTACATGGGCTAGAGGACATGATTGCAGTGCAGCAGCTACAACAACAGGCAGCACAGAGGAGACGCAGGAGGAGGAGGAGGAGGAGGGCAAGACAGGCGCAGCAAGCACCACCAGTGCACCTAGTGTTACCACAGAGGCAGCCACCAATTCCCAGGATCAGAGCCAGTCCAGTCAACCTAACCCCTGAGCAGATACACACCCTGTACCGTCTGGACCGGGATACCATCACCACCATTGTAGACATGATATACAACGACATCGTGAGTCTCATTGACATCCGTACTGCCATCCCCCCTCTACTGAAGGTGGTAACTGTGCTCCACTTCTTGGCCACAGGCACCTACCAGCATACGGTAGGTCAGATGCATGGCATATCACAACCAGTATTCTCACGCACACTGAACCAGGTGCTCGATGCCCTCCTGAAGCACACAAGTCAACACATATACATGCCACGGACTGCCCAGGAGATCTCCAACACCAAAGTTGGCTTCCATTCACTGGCAGGCATCCCAAGTTGCATCGGGGGCCATCGACTGTACCCATGTAGAACTGGTGGTCCCACATGCCAATGAGGTAGTGTACCGTAACAGAAAGCAATACCACTCCATGAACGTCCAAATGGTATGTGACTCCAATAAGATCATCACACATTGCTGTGCCCGATATCCCGGTTCAACCCATGATGCAATGGTCCTGCGGAACTCGACAATACCACGATACATGGAGCGACATGCTGGACAACGTTCGTGGCTACTTGGTGAGTAGCAGGCCAACCACATGGCAGTGTGATGTGATTGTGAGTGGGGGGGTAGATGCATACTCCAACTGGGTGTGATTGGGGGGGGGAGATGCATACTCCAACTGGGCGTGATTGGGGGGGGAGATGCATACTCCAACTGGGCGTGATTGGGGGGGGATGCATACTCCAACTGGGCGTGATTGGGGGGGGGGAGATGCATACTCCAACTGGGCGTGATTGGGGGGGGGAGATGCATACTCCAACTGGGCGTGATTGGGGGGGGGAGATGCATACTCCAACTGGGCGTGAACTGGCATCAGGAGAAGAATGGACATACATATTTGCATCACTGTACAGTGAGGCAGCCCACAATGGACCAGACACAAAACCACATGCTAGAAGTGAGCGCCACGACAAACATATCTATCCATTACGCCAAACAGGCCATTCCAAACAACATGCACACCGCACAACACACCATTCCCCCCATTACACAAATCAGCAACATGCATATAAAAATCACATCTGAAATGTAAGCTGAACAACATCAGAAATTATCCGCGCACATGAGTGCATACAAATGGATCTCCTGTAGCCATTGTAGTGAGCCACACCCGTACCCCACCACTGAATTGCCATTGAAGAGCATGGGGACATCAACTAAGGAATGGCAGTGTACTAGCAGTGTGGCACTAACGTTGCCAGGGCCAGGAAACACAAATTACTTAAACTCAGGCGGGACATGGCAATCCCTGACGTATGCATGCATGGTGCATGTCCACTTGCAAGGACCACCTCACCTTCCCACATTGCAGTTACCCTGATTGCCATGCGTGCTTGGATCAGTGGATGTCGTTGAAAATGCTATGTTTGTTTGTGTGATATGCGCAGGCTCCACTTTATGTAGACACTTACACATACCCATTGTTGCACCCATGCAGGTGATGCAGGTTATCCCCTGAAGAGGTGGCTCCTTACCCCTGTGCGGAACCCACAGAACAGGCACGAAGAGGACTACAATCATGCACACACCCGTACCCGCGTGGTGATCGAGCAGACATTCGGCCTATTGAAGGAACGCTTCCGGTGCCTCAGCAGGTCGGGCGGGGCACTCCTCTACGGGCATGAGAAGGTGGCCAAGATCACCATGGCATGTGTCATGCTGCACAATATGTGTATCAGACGGAATGTGCCAATGCCCCCTGACATTGAACTGCAACCACCGTCTGAGGATGATGACGGGGATGAGGATGGAGGAGAGGGGGCTGCAGGTCATGCAGGTGGCGATGCCCATGAGGGACGTGCTGTGCGGCAGCACCTGATAGACCATTGATTCTGATGCACATGGATTAGGAGGGTGCAATTGATGTGGAGCTCAGGGCACGGGGTGTATGGAGGATATTAACACAGTGCACCCTTCAACAATAAAGCACACATACACAATAATCAATGTCCAGTCATGTGATTATCCATGCCATTACGTGTGTATTGAGCATTATGTCATTCAAACGTGCATGTACCCTCCACCTCAAACACCCTCACCCGCTGCCCCCACAACTCCACCAAACACCCTCACCCCCCTGCCCCCACAACTCCACCAAACACCCTCACCACCCTGCCCCCACAACTCCACCAAACACCCTCACCCCCCTGCCCCCACAACTCCACCAAACACCCTCACCCCCCTCCCCCCACAACTCCACCAAACATGGTGTGCACATCAGTGCTGCATTAGTCTCCAAGTGTCAATAGTGACATTCTGGCCCTACTTCCCTTCTCCACCACCACCATTGGGGGGTTGTGAGTCTGACCGCCGCAAGGACCGGCTGGACCTGCGCAGGATGGTTGTTTGGTCAGAGCTAGTAGACGAGGGGGTGGCTGGTTGATCTGCTCCCTGTGTGTGACGCATGCTCTCCATCGCCTCAGCAATGCGCGTTAGGACCTGCCTCACAGCGGCCATCTCGTCACATAGGCGCGTCGTGTTGCTGTCCAAGGCAGCTTTCATGTCCCTTGATAACCCCCGGATCTCCTCCCTGGTCGAGGCAGCCTCGCTCACTTGCCGGGCAACCAGGGCATTGAGCTCCTCCTGGCGCTGTCGTATCAGGCTCATGCTGTCGTCTGCGGCCCTGCCCCTGTTACTCCTCGGCGCAGCTTGCTGCATGTGGCCGACATCAGGTGAGCTTGCCACGGGACTGAATGACCCATCCATTGAATCTCCGGCATGCACCTCATGGATGCTGCCATTGGATGTGTTGCATAGGCTGTGGTGTGGGGACAGCTGGGTGCTGGGTGTACGCTGCCCTTCCGGTGTCGGACATGGGTCGTCCACATCACTCATGGGTGCCGTGGCTGCTGCTTCCCCGACGGAGCTATTGGCTGCGGACGGCGTGCCTTCTGGCACTGGCTCCTGAGTGGTGGGGGTGGGTGGTGTGGGTGCTACCACAGTGTCGGATGGCATTTTGACACTTGGTGTGGTCGGTGCGTGTGTGGCTTGTGAACGCTGGGCCACTCCAGATTTCCCAGTGCCCCTCGATGTACTGGGCCTGGTGCCTGCATCCTTTCCCTTGGCCTGCTTTTTGGGTGGTGGGGCCTGCGTTGCAGAGTCCAGCTCCTCACTGTCAGAATGTGACCCTGTGGGGGAGCAAGACAGGGATAGCATCAGTGATGGGTCAAGGTGCATCATGCATATGTTGTTGTTGCTGCAGTCCTTTGGATTTGGACATCTAGTTTGGACCTGCAGGTTGTTGGCCAGATGGGTGGTTCATCCGGACATGAGTCAGGGTGACACGTGTGTGAGGTGCTGCATGCATGTGGTTGTGTGGGAATATGCACGGCATATATGCAGGGTTGTGTACATGTGTGTGTGATGACCCCATCCATTAGCTAATTCCCATTTCACATTTGGGGGAGGAACTCATGCTTTGCATTGCAGTGTTTTGCGTGGACACTCACCTCCGTCTGACGTTGTTGCCACACCGCACTCCATTCGGCCCACTCCCTCGATGGATTCAATGCCAATGGTGCTGGCACATGTCTCCTCCCACTCCTGCATCTTCTTCGGGGATCCTCCTCCGGCTCCTGTGCCCATGGCCAGATTCCTGTTGGCCGATAATATGCTGCGTACACGGAGGCGCAGATCATCCCACCGCTTGCGCACGTCCTTTACGGTGCGGGGGGTGGAGCCCACCGCACTGACTTTCTGCGCCACCTCAGCCCAGATCTCCTTTTTTCTCAGGAGTGCAGGGCGCCGCATGTCGCTAGCAAACACTACGTCTGCATTTGCAGCCAGGGTGTCTGCCAGCATTTTCAATTCGTCGTTTGAAAAGCGTTCTTTGCGCTGGCGCGCATCAGCTTTCTTTAGGGCCTTGGGCATTGTTTGTTATTGTGGGAAGTGGTATTGCCAGTTGTGGTGTTGCTGCAGGTCCTGAGTGCAGGGGATGGCAATGGATTGTGTTTTTAAAGATGGCCGCCGGGCTCTTTCCCGTTCCTGTGCGATGACGCTATTTCCGGTTCCGGTGTTTTACGGTGACCGCTAATAGCAGTGACCGCTAATAGCGGTGACCGCTAATAGCATGCAGCATGAGGGCGGAGGTGCTATCAGCACTTTGGTCGGAGCCGGAAAGGTGCTTTTGCGCAAGGGCGGTAGGGTCATTTACCGGCATGGCCCTATGCGCGTGTCCGCTTACTCGTAATGGAACACTATTAGCGGTCTCCTGCGAGGGCGGACACGCTAATAGCGCCATGCCGGTAATTCGCATTTTTTACCGCCTACCGTGTAATGAGGCCCAATGAGTCCCTTGCTACCAAAGTAGGGTTCTCAGTGGCTACTGGCTCCCTCCCACTGGAGTAGGCGACTCAGCAGTCTGTGGAACTGGACCAGGGACTACCGGCAACGTCGGTCCCGCCAAAAAGCCCTCTGAAAGCACTCCAGGCCCTAAGGCTCGCTGAGTGTTCAATCTGGCACTCTCTTTGGCCCTCGATCGTGTAGCCACTGCAACTATCTCGGGCTCAGGAAGATCATTATTCAACAGACATGGGACAGGGATGGAGTCTTTCACCGCTACACGGTGCTAGGTCATTTCACCTCGCCAGCTGGACTCTACTATAGCCAAGGGGCACTTACTCTTACCATCAAATCCACTTATGCTACAATCAGGCCAATCAATATAGTGGCCTGGCTGTACCCACTGCCGGGTGACAGCAGTGAGGCTAGCCGTGCTTTCTCGGACCGCAGGAGTTTTGTGTCCATTGATATACACATGTTTTAGAATTGAGTATTATTGGGAACTGGGACCTCTTCTGGAGACCTGGTACCATTCCCACTCAGTGTAACCAATCCACATTCTGCCACCCTTGGACTAGTGGGAAGTCCTCCTCTAGGATGCCCACACTAATGATGGCCTCTTACACAAGTCCAACATTCACAATGGCTTGCTTGGGTAAGCTAATGCAAGCAGGATCCCCTTTCCTATGGCCCTCCTCCTTACACAAAAAAAACCCTTTGGGTGGTGAGAACGCAGCTGTCCCAATGTTAGGGGTGCCTGTGTTCTTCTTTTCTGTGTGGACGGCTGAACTGAAGTTTTGGGATTTCCCTTCATTTTTTTGGGGACCTGACTTTGAAGGGGATTGAGTTGGACTTTTGTCCTTCCCATCCTTGTTAACTTTTTTGTCTGATGAATTCTCTTCCGGTTTTGGTGTCCTTTCCTGAGCCTTTTTCTGGACTTGAGTATTCACAAACCTGTCGGCAGCCTTCGCAAGCTCTCTAGGATCTGTGAGAGTCTTAGATGCTACAAGATGCTGGTGTAGGTCAACCTCACAATTCTTCAATACATAGTCACACGCAATCAAATTGTACACCCCTTTAAATGTGTCAACTTTGTTACCAGCCACCCACCTGCTCAGATATTTCAACACAAAGTGTGTGAATGCTTCAAATGACTGCCCACATTTCTTTCTGAGCTCTCTGAAGCTCTTGAGATACTGGTCTGGGGTTTTACAGAACTTCCTGAGGAGGAATGCCTTCATGCTCTCATGGAAGAATTGCATCAGTCCCTGGTGTTGGTAAGTGACTCATCAGGCCTGCACCCCACAGTACCTCATCCACCTCCTGTAGCTGAAAAGCAAGCTAGAGCGCTTCAAACCAGTAAAGAATATCCTTCCCCACATCACAAGCCTGCACTAAGTCTTTGGGGATGTGCCACTAGGGCTTATCCCAGGCACTCTGGTTTGAGCCACTACTGCTGCTTTCCCTAGAGGTTGATCTATTGGTCTCCTTCTTCTCGTCAAGTGCCAGTCTGTACAGCTCTATTGTGGCCCTGTCCCGCTCCATTGCAACCTTGTCCCGCTGTTTTTGTTCCTCCAGTGCTAGTCTCCTCTCCTCCAACACAAGCTTTCTAGCCGCAACATCGTTAACAGCAGGGACAATTACTTGGCCACTTAGAGAATATGCAGAGGCCCGGGAACTGTGGGATGCCACACTAGCCCCTAACCTCCATGACACTGTAGCGTGTTCAGAAACCACACTTGCCCCAGGCAGGATGGTTGGCAAGAAACACTGCTCATGCTGTCTTCCTCGTCATTTTTCACTACCCCTCCCAGATAGTGTTCTTCATTCAGATATTCAGGGTCTCACCCATCCCTTGGGATCTTCTCCCCAACCATCCTCGCTTCTACCCAAGCTTGGAGGCTGGTCAACTCAGGTTTATTAATCTTAGAGCTGCGGGTAAGTCTCCTCTCTTGACGTAGAACACACAGGACACCATTGGTAATGCCTTTCACAGCCTCTATGTCAAGATCCATGACTATTTAATGATACATAGCAGTGTCTAAATGTTGCCTGCAAAAGTACCATTATCATTGGATAACTAAGCTGTGCGCAAGGCAACGGATCCGACCGTCTGCTACCAATGTGAGGAATCATCTTCCGGGGCAGCAGTGGTCCAGGGATGAATATCGGTTTCTAAACCATCAATCAGTCCCACACCTCTAGTACTCCAGAAGGGATCTAAATACATTGGAATAACAAGCACATTATAGACCTCCTTGCCCAATTTTGATAACGTGGAGAGAACGACAGGCTTATCTTAGAAAAGTCGTGGATTGTTAATTAGTTAAAAAACAGCAAAAATGCAATTATTACCCAATGATAAAAGGGAGTGTTCAGTCGAGGTTGTATACAAATATCTACTTTATTATTATCACAACAGATAGTTCTAGCACACTACAAAATGCAACCCACCCTCTAAAGGAATGCAAAGGACATACAGTTTCAAAGAAGGAAAAGGGATGCACTCTGGATACTGACAGGAGGGTAATTGGTATAGTAATTAATCTCAATAGTTCAAGAATACTTGGTTTCAACACAAAGGAAGCAATAGGTCAAACAATTTCATGAGGGGCCTTCTGAGAAGGACCAGGGGGAACAGAGCCATAATGTACCTTGTGCTGTGGGTGTTCTTGGTGCTCAACAGGGTTGAGTTGATTTCAGGGCACTTTGCAGCTTCTGTGACAGAGTTCAAGACAGGAGACAGCTGCGGGTATCAGGCGGTAGGCAGTTCAGCGAGCAACGCTGGATGGACGGCTGGCCTGCACAGTGGCTCAGGAATTGTTCTTTCAGTGCTGGCCAGCAGTTCTAAAGCACTGGTCGAGTAGTCTCAGATGGCTTTAGGGACTGCAGCATAACTACAGTTAGTGGTGCAGTCGGTTGCAGCTCGAGGGGCTTGACTGGTTCAAACATGGCCTTTAAGGTGGACCTCAGTATATGCTTGTTTATGCAATCCTTCCAGCTTCTTAATTGAGCTTGTGTCGTCCGTTAAGGTGAATGGACCAACGCTGAGGAGTGTGCTGCAGGCAGCTGCCTTGTCCTTGGTTTAGTTCAGAGACTTTCTGGCACTACTATGGTTGCTGCGGAGCATACCAGGGCATGCTGTGTGCTGGCTAGGTACCAGTTCTGAAGCTGCTGGAGGGTACTCTGGATTTGGTATCTCCCTCTGTTCCCTGGCAGATGTTTAGGGGAGGGAACTTGCTTCTCTCTTGGACCTCCTGGCCTTCATTCACTGGTGAAAAATGTAAGGAAGACTGTACCTTCAGCCAGGGTCCAACTGCTGAATTCTATTTGCTGCTTCTGGTGAAGTCTTCCGATGAGCCGCCAAAAGAGGGGCTTGGCCCTCTTTTAAAGCCAAATGGACCACAGGGCTTGGTGTAGGCTAAGCCTACCTTTATGAACCAATCCTGGGTCCCCAACAAAAATCTCCTGTATGTGTGAGGTCACAACCAGAGTGCTTTGCAACAGAAAAGGTAAAGGGGTGAAACATGTAATACTAAGTCCCGCCCATCTTCCTGTCTGTTGTGGATCAAAGGGTCTCTCTAGTTAATGGAGCTCCCTGTGGGTTCTGATTAAAGCAGCGGTTCTCTCTTGAAGCTGCAGTGAGACCAGACTTTTCGGGTTCCATCAAACCACCTACTCGTACCGTCTGAATGGGGTCTCCCTGTGGGGATGACTACTGTCAACATGCAGTCCCAGACATGAGATTTCCCTGTCAATCGATACTGAGGCCGGGACCTGGCATCAGGTTTACCCAGTTGCACATGAAAGGATGTTGGTGTTTCCTGTCTCCTTTGTTAGTCTCTGGAGCCAGGCCTCACGTGGGCCTGTCTGCATTAATCTTGCATTAGTATGTGAATGCTGCCACCAGCTACAGGGGTCAGTGCGGTTCCATGCAGCCTTTGTTAGTTAATTAGCCTGGTCATGGCAGGGGGACGGTTTGGCCCTCTTCCTTCTGGAAATGCATTGTGTACTCAACCTGTCAGATCCCAACTAAATATGAAAGGGGTGCCTGTAACTGTAGGCTGTGTCCACCCAGAGTATACGGGTCTATGCGTCGGTCGTTCGGTGATTATAGGAAAATGCATGCAGATTAGCCTCGTACATTTTCCAGAGGTTGATCTACCATCTTTCAATGGCATTTAAAATTTCAAAAAAGCCCAGGCGAGTGCACACCCACTGTGCGGATAGTTGAATTTCTCACAACATCTCTTCCTTCAAAACCCCACCTGTAACTCCTATACCACACCTGTCCTATCTATACCCCAACTGAACTTCCTATCTCCCACCTGTCCAATCTATACCTCATCTGTACATCCTACAAACCAGCTCTCCCTTCTATACCCTACCTGTAATTTCTATACTCCACCTGTCCTATCTATGCCCCACCTGTACTTTCTATACCCCATCTGTCCCATCTATATCCACACCGGTACTTCCTATACCCCAGCCATCCCTTCTATACTCCAACTGCACATCCTATACCCCAGCTGTCCCATCTATACACCACCTGTACATCCTATACACCAGCTCTCCCTTCTATACCCCACATGCACTTCTTTTACCCCACCTGTACTATCTATGTCCCATCTGTACTCCCTATACCCCATCTGTCCCATCTATACCCCACGTGTGCATCCTATACCGCAGCTCTCTATTCTGTAGAGAGTCAGCTGTACACATCATGTATAGAGCCCGTCCCCTCATCTCCGTCATACTGGAAGAACAGCAAGAGAACACTGTGCATGACGCCAGGTACCATCCCAATACCACATCAAAGGTATGAGAGACGGTATGCGCTCAGACAACCATACCGAATGTATCCCCAAACTGATGCGGTAGACATGAGTCTGCAGACACCGCTGGATATAGAAGAGCTATAAGCAAAACCAGACAGATGTGAAGTGGCTTCACGAAGAGAGAAGATCCATAGATGCACTGAATTTGATGCATGGATGTATGAAGAATGAAGATGTAATTGAAGCAACTAATTAAACATATATGTGAATGTGAAGAAAACCATGCATACTAGGAACATAAGTGACAAGAGATTTAATCGATGTATATACGCAGAAACGCAAGGTAGACAAGACAACGTAGAAGCTTGCTAAAGTAGAAAATATATCGCGAGCAGAGCAGCCATGTTGAGAAAATGGATGTCAGCATTGTATTAATGTAAATGAGAAGCCTTGAGGAGAAAGACCAAGGCTGCAGATCTGACAAGCGCTGGAATACAGATTTTGTGCAAGAACAAAGGGTATTTGCATGGTTCAAGATCAAGGATACCACAGCAAGAAGCAACTGCAAGGAACAAAAGTAGGTGAAGATGATAAATCATGTAGGTAAGACATATTTCTCTTAGATTGATTAAAGGAGTGAATAATTGTGAGTGGCAAGTATTGAACAGTCAAAGATGCAAAAAGCACATGCAAGGCAGAGCAACCAAGTCTCCAGAGGCCGAGAGGAGTAATGGCACTCAGTATAAATTAATCAAATTGCACTAAGTAAAAGGTCAGAATGTATAAAATCATGGTCTCCTCATACGTGGTGTAAGACCAGAAGACAGGGCCTATTCATAAGGCTCCAGACGAAGATAGCCATGTGCATTCACTCCATTAAAAGTTCCGGAGAAGAGAACAGTCAGTAAGGTCAACTACAGAGAAGAAACCTTGGCGTAGGGTCTAGCAAATGAGAGATGGTAAGCTAATTAGCCAAGAAAGGCAGTGGTGTGACGTTGTTCCCCAGCACCTGTGTTTCGGTTGTTTGCGTGCTGCTAATGAGCAGAATGACCAAGCTTGGTGAGAAAGTGGCAACCAATCAGGATGGCCTATGTGATGGTGGACTATACATTGTTGCAGAAGCCAATACCCTGCTGGTACTATTATCTGTATTATACGTACTTAGAGGTAGTTCAAGGCGTGTCTACCAGATAAAGGTCAGCCAGTGATGTTACTAACACTTATATATACTATAGGTAAATATGTTCCCCTAACCAATCCCTCAGCCTGATAGGTTTTATGATTTTCCATGTTGAATGATGTCATAGCTGACGTACAATGAAGTATATAACCTTCTGCAAAACTGAAATGTACTCAGAGTGGGTAAGCTGAAGTTCTTTTTGCTTGCAAGATTTCCCCTATTTTATTAAACTGAGAATAAAGTAGTATTTTGCAATATTATATTATTGAGTCTGTCGGTTATTTGGATCTGAGATCATTTATTGTGGTAATCCCATTCGGCACTTGGTACGCTCCAGGTGCTACTGCACATTTTGTTAGCGGTGTGGATGGTTCTGGTAATGACCTTTTGGATTTTTTACGTCTTCCATCATTAGCCAGAAGATCGCAGTTTCCTGTGCAGAGCGGAGAAATCACGCATGTAAAACGAAATGGTTGGCAGGTGCCACTTTAAAGAAATTCCTGTCTGGTCCCCATGGGTGCCCCGTGGATTGAAGGCAAACTGGTCAATTGGGGAAGAGTCGCTACCGAAGGGATTGAGCTGAGCAACGGACAGAAATAGAACATCAGATGTAGCAAATAAAAAGGGAGGGATTACATTGCATGTGTAGATAGTGGGGAAATGTATCAGGATTTTATGTAAAAGTGAAAGATCACCTCAGATTCCTATTCTCAAGGAGATAACAGGTCATGCATTAAGCTCCCAAAGGGGGTATTTTTTTAGAGAGGATTCCTGCATCAAGGCTAAGGAAGAATGTGAATCACACTCCACAATGGGGTAAAATAAGAGATGACATACACATTGGTAGAGACAGTAGAAACTCACCAGATTTTACTTTGTTTTCGTATAGAAACCAGTGGTGGAAATATACAACATTACCACAGAAGTACTATGAGTCCCCATCGATCTTTAATATGGTCCTTCAGATGGACCTAGGCAGCATACAGCTTGAGAGCACGATAATTCAGCACTTAGATGACATATCAGTGTGCAGTGAGACCGAAGAAAAATGCAGAAAATATTTGGTCCAGTATATGACAGTATTGGCAGAAAAAGGATACAAAGTGGACAAAGAGAAACTACAGAATTTCCAGGAAGAGATCCTATACATAGGACAGCTAATCTCTCAAAAGGCGAGAAAGGTGACACCTGAAAGAGCATAAGCAATCATGAAAACTCTAAGACCAGCGACGGTGAGGGAAATGCAGCAATTTCTAGGCCTATGTAATTATTGCTGCTGCTTCTTTTGCTATTGAAAAAGCTGCAAGTATTACAATGGGTTGTTCAATGACATTACTCTTCGAGCATTCCATATTTGCCATTTTGGAGAAACCTAAAAACATGATGACTACTCAAAGAGCATCAGGATATAAGGCGATCATTTCAAACCTAGCGATCAAAATTGTTAGATGTAAAGTAGTGAATCCAGCGACATTCAAAAGAACCAGTAGAGAAAGAGGAAAATGTACATGATTGCACAGCATATACTGGGTTTTATGACGATATTCCCCATGTTAAAGAAATGCTCTAGGAGGGGGGGAAATTCTATTAATTGATGGCTCTTCAAAAATGGACCAAACACAACTGGAGAAAGGCATACTAGATGGCAGTATTGAAGTTAAGAAAGGATGGTGAATTTGAATTAGTGACAAGTGCAAGATTACCTTCACATTGTTCAGCACAGGCGGCAGAATTAGTGGCACTTATCGCCGCACTCCAGAGATATGAGAATGAGGAAGTGACAGTGTATTCTGACTCTGCCTACATGACGTCAACCGTACATGCAGGGTTGTCACGCTGTAAAAGGAGGGGCTTCTTCTGCGCAGACGGCCCACTAGTGCTACACTCCTACTTATTGGTCACATTTATTGAGGTATTAAAGCTCCCATTAACTATCGCCGTGGTGAAATGCACAGCCCATACCAAGAGGGCAGACATGATTTCAAGTGATAACGGAGCAGCTTATGTTGAAGCGCAAAGAGCAGCATATTTTCCAAACAGTTCTAATTTCGAAAATGTCAGAACGTTGTATGATGATGAAGGAAGGCTTTAATATGCTATGCATTGTACAGTTAATTGAGCTGCAATGTCGAGCTACGCAGGAAGAACAGGATTTATGGAAAAGACAGGGGTGTTCTTTATCCCCCACTGAGGCTATATGGTGACACGACAGTAATGGAAAGGCAGTTATGTCTCTAGCATTATTGAGAGTTGCGCTAGATCAGCTTCACTATCCTGTGCATAAAACAGAGAGAATCTTGCTGCCACGATTGCAGAAGACTGGTTTTCGCCAAATTTATTAGAACACGTTGCACAGTTTATTATGAACTGCATCATCTGTCAGAAGTTCACAGCAGGGCATACCTTGTGAACAGTTAGAGGAGCAATACCCAAACCCAATGGTCTTTTCAGAACCTACATATAGATTATGTGGATATGTTGCAAACATGCAATGGATACAGATACATGTTAGTGGTAGTGTGCCCTTTTTCCCGATGGATTGAGGCATGTCCATACATGCACCCCAATTCCACATGTGCCGCCAAACTTCTCCTACGTGATGTGTTTCCTAGATGGGGTGTCTTGCAAGTCCTATGGTCTGATAATGGCCTGCATTTTGTAAATGAGATGTTTGAACAGATCACTCTTCTATTTGGCATAAAGCATAGGATCTCATCAGCTTGATCACCCACAAGCGAATGGTGTTTGCAAGTGTTTAAACGGACTCCTCAAAGATAGGGTAGCCAAAAGAAATATGTTTTAAAGAAGGGATGGCTACATTGCCTACCCCTTGCCCTGTTTGCATTGAGATATCAGCCTGGCTCAGATCACCACTTGACTCCTCATGGTTTGGTGACTAGATGCCATATGAGAGTACCCCTTGCTCGTCCTACTCGAACAGAAACTGATGCCCAAAGTGTAGCAAAAACATTAAGGATGAGATGCATGATTATTTGACAAATATGACTGCTAGTGTTTCTTTTATTTTCCAACAGATCAAAAATCAGAGGGAAGGGTCAAAAAAGATGGCCAAACAATCAATCCAGTTGAATTACTAAAGGAACCTCGGTTGTAACTAGGGGACCAAGTGCTTTTAAAGAGCTTTATGTGCAATTGGAATAAACCCCAATTTGAAGGACCATACCTTGTAGAGGGGTTCGCCCCCACTGCCGTGAAAATTCTTGGAAGACAAGCTTGGCTGCATCTGAGCGACATAAAGCCTTACAAAGAAGAGACCTTTACCCCTCTGGCACCCATTAATTCTGAAGCAAGAGAAGAATTTCCAGGAATGCAGACCCTATCGGCTACCAAGAGCCAATAAGATTCATCAAAATAAAAACAATTTGAACTTTTAGTTATATCCAAGTTTAAAGGGGGGAACAACCACACTTTTCAGAGTTTAAAGAACTATTCCTGCTAGGTTAAAGAGACAATGGTATTCATGAATGGTATTCATGGATGGTGCCGGTCCATCCGTCAAGGTCTGCAAGCGGATGCTGTTCCGCCCGCCAGGTCGGACCTGGCGGGCGAAAAGGGCACCCGCTCACAGAACTCGTAGTTTGCCGGTCCAGAAACAACAGTAGCGACAAGCTTACCAGTACCGTTGTTTCCGGACCGGCAACCTTATAATGAGGCCCAATGTTTTCAAAAAGAGAAAAAAGAAAAGCACACAGCACTTTATGTTGTCTGTAACTTTGCACAAATTCTTGTATGCTGTTTTCACATATATCCTTGGATACTATACAGCCCGACTGGGAAGACACATTGATATTATTCCCTTCTTTGGAAATCCTAAAACAGCTCCTATTATTTAAAGAATCAGCATTGCAATAATATTACAGTTTCTGTTATAAAAGAGTGTAATTATTATAAAGAGTAAAAAGGATTACGCGCTGATAAATGAGAATGGGAATTTTGCAGTTTGTAAGAGGCACATTGCTAGCAAGCAGTCTGATTAACACACAAAATACAGCACATTAATTATTTAGCAATATTCCTTGTAGTTACAGTAGAGGAGCAGGTGTACGCTATCTCATCAGTTCCTGCCCCCTCACCGCCATCATATTGGAACAGTCGGAGAAGAGCAATAAAGGGGACCTCCTGCATTGTTCCCATACCGCATTGAGTGTATGAGAGACATCATGCACTCATGCAGCCATACAGAATGTACCCTCACACTGAAAGTGTGGAATGATGTTGAATGGTTGAATGCTTCACGGAAGGATGTCGCCTGCCAAGATGTCAGAATGCATCTATGAATATTATGGACAGATGGTAAAGTGAAATCTGATGAGAACAAAGTGATGTCATAAAGAAGATATAAGAACCTATGCTGAAACGATATGAAAATACTTAAAGTAATAATGTAACTGAAGCACTAAGAGAAATATGTATCTAAAGTAATCATGGATCTAAAGTAGATAAAGTAACTTACTGACCAATAACTGTTAATACGCAGTAACACAAGGTAGAAACACAAAGTAGAAAGAAAACGTATAGAAGCTTTCTATAGAGGAACATATAATGTGGCAAGGAAGGCCATAATGGGAAAATGGACGCTGGCTCACGTCGAACTTAACCAATCTACCTCAGAAACAGGCTGAGGCTCTAGAATCAGGAGACGCAGAAAAAGAGCTCTGTGTGCAGACCCAAAAAGGAGTCAAGGTTGGCCCAGAGTTAAGGATGCTATTTCGAGGGATAAGCACAGAGCACACAGTGATTACATGGATAAGCTCTGAATGTGGGACATTCTTCATAGATGAAAGAAGAAGAACACATCTGGGAAATCCAAACTGTTGGTCAATTCAAATTATACAAAATTGATATGAGAGTGGGTAAGTCTCTAGAGGCCAAGAGGGCAACAGCAACCTACACAATTAAATCAAATAGCGGTAAATAGAAGGCTGAAATTGAAACATTTGTGATCTCTTTACACTTGACTCAGAAGTCGAAAACAAAGGCTATTCATTTGAGCCTAAAGCTAAGATAGTGGGGTGCTCACACTCCCCCTTGAATGTTCCAGGAGATTGAGCAGGCAACAAGGTCAACTGCAAACGGAAGACTTTGGCTGGTGGCCTACTGATGAGAGATGATGGACTAATTGGGGAGTTGTCTGACAGGATTCAAACACCTAGGTTTCGTTTCATGTATGTGCTTCTAAAGAGACAAAAGTCCAAGATTGGGATAGTATGCCAACCAATCAGTGGAGTTGAGGGACAACCTTACATGAAATGTAGCATAGACCAATCCACAATTTTCTTGTCTGTTATATTCAGTAGTATATGTATTTAGAGGTAGTTCAAGGCATGCCCTACAGATAAGTGGTAGCCAATGATGAACTAATCCTTATATGTTCTATAAGTAGATATGTTCCCTTAACCAATCGCTTCCTTTGATCGTTTTTTTTTATTTTTGCCATGTAGAATGACGTCATAGATGACGCATATTGGGGTATAAAACCTGCATGTAATCAAGCTACTGTGTGAGTGTGCATGCATCAGTCCGATGTCTGTGAGATCTCCCTACTTTATTAATTGACAATAAAGTAGTACTTTGAAATATTCTTTGAGTCTGTCGATTATTTGGTTTGAGATCATTACTGTAATTCCATTTGGCATAAACAGATGCTTCAAGGTGCTAGAGCACATTTGGTAGTGGTGCGGATGGTTGCGGACTAGTCGACCTAGGCCAGATCCAGACCCCCAGATGCTTGGCTACTCCTGCCATTAGCCAGAAGACCACAGAGTTTCCTGTGGAGATCAGCGCACAGAATCACATGCAAGAAGACGAAATTCCTGTCCGTTCCCCGCAGGTGTCCCGTGGATGGAAGGCGAACTGGTTGGTCGAGGGAGAGTCGATGCCAGAGGACTCAAGCTGACTCACGGATGTAAGTAGAACAAAGAAAGTGCCAACAATAGGGGGAGGGATTGTGTTGTAAATAATAAGTGTAAAAAGTAATAGGATTTTTTTGCGGAGATTATAAAGAAAAATAGATACCTCAATTCCTAGTTCCAAGGGGACAGAAGGGTACGCACTAAAGCAAAGGGTGCAAAGGATTCCTGAGGCAAGGCCCACAGAAGAGTGCGTATCAAACTCCAAAATGGAGTGAAACAGAGAAAGGATTGGGAGAAACCAAAGGGTGTCTCACTTACTAGTCACTGAGGATCTCTCTCAGGTGGTCAAGGCACAGCCATCACCTTTGGATCCAGACCCTGGGGGTGGACCAGTGCAGGAGGATCACCTGGGTGAGGGATCTTCAGGGTGTGGGGTGAGGAACCCAATAGTGAGACGCCATATCCCCCCTTTCCCGTGCCCATACACCATCCTATTTTATATGATTCTCCAATGTCCCACCCCCCTTTATACACAAACGCTAGGCCAAGGAAGAGGGCGACTGAGAGTAAAGAGGCTAACACTCACATATCTCCTTAGCATTAGCATTAGTGAAAGACATGAAGGGCCAGTTTGTGTCAAGGAAATATTGAATCTGCAACAGTGTATCTCACAAGTGAAGGTTGCGCACATGCTGATGAGACTCTAAAGAAAGCAAACCAGTAATTAACTTTTAAGTTAGTGATAACTGGGAAGCCAGTGATACAGAGTAGCAGAGTGGTCCGGCTAAAGGAAATAGCCCACTCGAAAGTGAAATGTTTGATGTCTAGTTATAAAGCGGCAAAGTGAACAAACTTTGAATTGTGCAATGGTCAAGATTAACCCAGATAAAAAGGGAAGTTATAAGGTGATTTCTTTAAGGGGAAGATTTCTTTGAACTCTTTAGATTGTGGTATACAACTAACAATACCAAGAGACATTGGGGCAAATAACATTAAAGGAGAGCTGAAGTGAAAGTCGAAGTGGTCCTGCAGAGGTCTATTGTAAAAGCCTTGCACCTTCGAAAGCCTTCGACATCAGTGAACGTTCCAAGCCCGACTGAGGCAGACCGGAAACATGAAATAAGTTAGGGGAAGGGAACCACTAAATAATGTGAGTAAAGCTTGGGGAAGGGAACCGTGCAAGTGCTGTGATTGCGAGGTCCAAGCCCGGCTGAGGGAGACCTACATGAACTATTGATACCTTAAGAGGTCAGAGCCCGACAGAGGTAGACCTACTTGAACTTTTGTTGAACTGCGAAAGAACTTTTGTAAAGCTGGAATAAGTGAATTTAGTGTGAAAGGCTGTGCGAGCCATGACCCATGTTTTGAACTGCCTTTTTTTGATAACCTGAGCCAGAGTGTGTCATCCTGTTTACGGGGACCGCCTTACTACATGCTGTCCAATGTGGGGAGGAGAGCTGACTCAGCCACCTTGATCCTTTATGTTATAACATTGACTTTCCTTTGCATACACATTCCCCTTTGCACACATTTTGTATAAGAGATGGGGCAGGCATTAGGTTTTGTTAGTATAGGTCATTTTAATTTGACATACACTGACTAGGACTGTGTTTTCTTTATTATTTGATGGTAGAGACTACTCCCATCATAGCTATAGGGCAACATAGGAGTTTTTCCATACCCGAAGAACTTAATAAAGGTTTTGAAACTTTAACTTTTGTGTAAGTGTCATACTTGTGATACTATGCCTCCCTTACAGGATACATTTACTAAGATAGTAAAGGAAGGCATATGCAGTCAAATGTGTGGGGATATAAAACTGTTAATATCAATCTTTTGTTGGGTCTAGACTAATGAATATAAAACAATAGTCAAAAAATTAAAGAGATTAGTGAAAATCTGGACCAAAATATTGATGTCAATCCGGAAGGTAACGCTCAAAGGCAAGTAATTAATAAATACGATCTTTAAAAAACAGCTTAAAACCTGGTTATTCAACCAATATTAGCACCCAAGGATAGGACACCTTCCTCCGGATACTGTTGTAAATACTTAGGACCCTGTTTAGTGCTGTTAATATATTGTAACCTATATCATGCAATGTAACCAATGTAATGTTTGAACATGACTATTTTCTAAGCTGTCTTATAACCTCGCCGTGACACCTGAGGGTCTGGGCGTGTAACAAATAAATAAAATAAATAAATAAATAAATAAAGAAGAGACTCTTAAAACACTAATAATAAAAGAACAATATAATATAACCTGATAGAAAGTGTAAACGAAGGAGGAAACAGAATATCAACGCATAGATTTTGAAAATAAAAAAGGGAGCAATAAAATATGTTCTAATTGGGATTATAAACAGTGATTTATGGCGCCTCCGCCAATTGACCGCCGTGGGATATTTGATGAAATAAAGAATTGAATGATAAAATGGGTAAGTATTGGTGATCGAAAACCGATCCATCATCATGGCGGGGACACCTCTTTTACATTTGTGTAGGACACTACCGAGATACACAATGAAAATAAAGAAATATAATCCAGAATGGTTTTGAGGCACAACCAATAAGACACTCATGCTGTGGCCTCAGGAGGGTTTGCTGTCGAAAGATGTATTCCGGTATATGATGACATATTTGCATGCCACATATAAGGGAAAAAAGTTACAGAAAAGGTTGGCCATTTTAGAACTTTTGAAAAATGTACCAGAGTGAGCAAGTAGATGCAGCCTATAGGGAGTGGATGCTCAATCAGCTTAAAGGGGAGGATACAATGGCTTCAGCTCCCCTTTCCCCTCCTGAAGAGAAGAGCGCAGATACGGGGGAGAAGGGATTTTACCCTTTAAAGGAAGTAAAAGCAGCGGTGAGGTATGTTAATCCAATGTATCCGCCCCTGCTTAAACAGTGAGGATAATGCACAGGAGAGCAAGAATAGAGAATGCAAAGATATATCAACATGCAATGAAAGTAAACAGCGTGATGAGAGAAAGGACAAATAAGACCGACAAATGGAGATAGAGGAAGAAACAGGGACACAGAAACAAATGAAGGCCAAACCTAAGGGAATGGCAATAGTACAAAATGAATGGATGGGAGGACACATATTGGTTAAGCTAGACAATGAGGACATTGATGGGGTTTGAGAAAGAGAGGAGAGCGGGAAATTAAAGATAAAGGGAGAAGAAAGAGCAAATAAAGAAGAGAGGGATAAAGAATGTAAGCAAAGGGAAGAACAAAGAAGGCGAGAGGAAGATGATTTGAGGGGGATGTGGAGAAGAAGAAATAAACAAGAGTAGGAGATTAAAAGACAATGGCCCTCATTACGACCCTGGCGGAATTCGCGGTGCTAAATGCACCGCGGAGCACGGCGGAAAGCTGCCGATAGCGCCATGGGGGTTGGCGGATTTTCCACCCCATGCCGACCTTGGCGGAGCGGTAAATCCCCAATCCCCATTTTGCCCTTCCCCATTCCCATTCTTGCCCCATAGGGTATAATGGGAGTGGGGAAGGCGTTAATTACGCCACCGTAAAGTATGGTGGCGTAATTAACAACGAGGTCCCTTAGCGCCATGGATTTCTCCGCCCGGTAAAACCAGGCGGAGAAAGGCTCCATGGCGCTACGGGAACTCGTAGTAGGGCGGACGGGTCCGCCACGATTACCGCTGGCGGTAACCCACTCCGCCAGGGTCGTAATGAGGGCCAATGAGATCAAATATTTATGCCATAGGAGTATGGTGCTGAATAATGCACGAGAACGACTGGAGGAAGGCAGAGGGTCAATACAGCCCCGTAGGGAGCCGCAAGGGCTGGTGAGATTAGCATGGGCTGGTGGGCAGGATACAGAAGACATAGAGCAGAGGCTTGGGAATCTATATAGGCACATGCAAGACAGAGGAAGGTACAAAACCCAAGAGAATATAGAAGGATCCCTATTAAAGGGAACTGAAGGTAGATCAGGTGACGTCATAATAGACGAGTATGGAACATTGTCTTTAAACAGATTAGATCTCTACGATGCGGAAGAAGACAATAGTCGCACGTGCTGGGGCATAATTATGTCAGACGAAGAGAGGGAGGAGAATGAGAGGGCGCAAAGAGAAGGCGCATGCAGGTTTTCAAAAGAATTGAGTGCAAAAAAGGGGTAAAATGGTCAGATTTAGAGGACCCTAAAGAAAGGACGCCAGAACCAACACCCTATGCTGAGCGACCACAAGCATGATCGCGTAGAGCAGGGGATATATCCCCACCATGTGTAAGCAGGATAAGATCATTACCAGGAAGGAAACAAATGGGTGAGGCTGGCTCTGCCTTGAAGACAAGGAGTGTAAGTAAATATAATTATGGACCAGGATTTTCCCAATTTCCATTATTGGATAAGGGGGAGGACGACCACAATATATACCATGTCCACAGATGGATAAGATAATTTAAGTTGTAAATAGCTGAGTTTAAATTCCAGTGCAGGAAAATGGATTTATGAGTTAGAGAGAATGACATCAGGAATGACGTTAGCAACGGGTGACTTAAAAGGGCTAATAGCAGCTATCCTAGGAGAGAGAGCTGATGACATTTGGAAACAAGCAGGATATGCAAGTGTGGCTGCACAAAACACGATACATTATGGATCAGCATTTAATAATTTCAAAGAAGATGTATGGCGAGCGCTTTGTGCAATATCCCGATACATCAGATATGGGTGCCATTATGACTAGGGAAATGGGAATATGAAGATCCTGTTGCTTATACTCAAAATATTCAAGACAGATGGCAGCAGGAGACTTGTGAACCATGGGATAAAATGGTAGCATTATTTGACCATATTTTGTGTCAGGAGTTATCCGAGCCAGTGCAACTGTAATTGAAAAACAGGTGGGAATGGAAGTGAATCCATGGCCAGAAATACAGTTGACAATAGTGCATCACTGCTGATTAATGAAGGTGAAAAATAAGAAATTTGAGAACAGAAAGCAGGAGGAAGCAAAGCTAGTTCAGAAGAAGTTATCCAAAATAGCCATCGAGGGAGCAGTATTGACAAGTAATGAAGGAGGCATGACACAGGGGATGCATCCAGGAAGAGGAGGATTTAATGGTGGACAGCCACAACAATGCTGGAATTGTGAAAGAATGGGACACATAGCTAGGACATGCAGAAGCAGAGGAGGCATGCAACAGAATTGGCAGGCTCCAAGAGAGGGGATGGGGTGTTCTCCACAATATAATGTAAAACCACAGATATATTATGCCCAATATCACAAGTATGCTCAGACATATGCTCCACAATCCCCACAAATGCAGCCTGCACCGCTGCAAATGCAATCGCCACAAAGGCAACCATACCAGGTACCCATGCAAACACAACAGGCACAACCACAGCAAGCACAGGCACAGCAGGCTATGGTACCACAATGGAACATGACCTCGGGAGCCCAACAGGCACCCGCTCCCACATTGGGGAGTGTGAATGTAATAGGAGGAAATCCTTTCACAGGTACAGGGATTACATTTATATCCACAATAGGACAGCCCACAGAGACACTAAATGTGTTCAGTACTATCAGTGACACCAGACCCCCAAGAGGAACCAATGGTAAGGTGACAGTAAGAGGCAAGACATTTTCATTTCTGGTAGACAATAAAATGCCTAATGTCAGGTACTGCCATGAATGCTCAAGGATTCTTTGGGGGCAATGAGTTTAATTCCTTTTACAGATGAGCTACCAATCTCAATAGGAGAATATGATATGTCAATGCCATTACTATACTCTAGGCAGACACCCCTTAGTATATTTAGATGTGACTTAATGACAAAGCTTAACATGACAATATCTTTTACTGACGAAGGGATAGTGTGTTCAACCCCGGGGATAGACTATATGAATGTGGGAGAGTTTATAATAGCCTTTACAGGCCAGAAGGCGTTACAAGGAGTACATTTAGACCAAGAAGTATTTTTGTATGGAATGACTAGCTTAGTATCATGGTTACCCAGGTTGGTAGGTAAAATACTGAGAATACCTGATTAATTATTGTTCAGACCAGAAAGCCCTATGGTTGATGAGGGAGGGCAGATCATTCCTTTAGAATTAGATGCATCAGTGGCCAGAGAAGTAAGGATGATGCTTCATGGGACAGATGATGAAGGACGAGGTTGGAGGACAGTGATAGCCCTCAGGGAAGAATATGGGTTGACAGATTTGACAGATGAAGAACTGTTTAGAGCTGACTACTCTGACAATGAACTAGTGTTTTTTATAATTATCACTTATTGGTTTAAAGTAAATAATATAGAAACAGCACAGAGAATGGCATGGGTAAAAAGAAGGCTGCTATTCCTTCAGGAAGACTTAGAGAAAGTGACTGGGATTTTATGGACTACGAGCCCATATGATGTGGGACTATTAAACAGGATAGGTGCAGTTAAAATTAAATTAAAACCAGGAGCCCTTTTGCATGAGCAAAGCAATAGCCTATGAGTGGCAGATAAAGGTATATTTGAGACCATTTCCCCTTTAATGAAGCAAGGCATATTGGTGCCATCAGATTCATCATATTACAAGGCTGTGTACCCTTGAAGAAATCAAAGGGGGAGTTGTGGAGATTTATTCAGGACTTTCGCCCTCTAAACAATATAGTCGAAGTTGTTTTTCCTTGAGTTCCAAATCCGGCAAAGATATTATGCAACATTCCATCCACGGCCAAGTTTTTACCGTTGTCGATTTGAAGAATGCATTCTTTTTGATTGCCGTTCATGAAGACTCACAAGATCTGACTTCCTTTTCATATAAAAATATGCGCCTGAAACATACTTGTTTGTCCCAGGGGTACTCTGAGTCCCCTTTGACTTTAACAGGATCCCCCAGATGGACTTGGATGATGTCCAACTCAAAAGGACAATAATTCAGTATGTGGATGACATTTTGGTTTGTAGTAAGACAGAAGAAAGATGTAGAGAAGACTCAGTTACACTTATGACTATACTCTCAGAGAAAGGATATAAGGTAGACAAAGAGTTACAATATTGTCAAGAGGACGTCTTATAAATAGGACAGTTGATCCCTCAGGAAGGGAGAAAAGTGACACCTGAAAGAGCCGAAGCAATCATGAAAGCCTTAGCACCTAAAACAGTGAGGGAAATGCAGCAGTTTCTAGGCCTATGCAATTATTGCAGGGCCTGGTTTCAATTATAGCACATGCATTCGACCACTTTTAAAAGGACTCAAAGAAGCACAGGTAGACAAAAGCACAAGAACATGGACAGATGAGATGACTGAAGGATTTGAAAAATTAAAAAAGGCAATCAGTACAGCCCCTGTATTGGGGATCCCAGATCATGATGAAGAATTTTATTTATTCTCCCATTCAAACAGAGAAGTCATGACAGCAGTTCTTACACAGAAAACAACATTAAGACTTAGACATAAACCATTTGGTTATTACAGTGGGATTTTAGATCCAATTTTGAAGGGACATTATGCCCATGAGTAATCTATAGCTGCATGCTGCATTCGCAAATTGAAAAGGTCACAAGTATAATGATGGGGTGCCCAATAACGTTATTTTTAGACCATGCATCATTTGCAATCTTAGGGCAGCCCAAAAGTACAGTGACCACACAAAGAGCATGAGGGCATGAGGTGATTATTTCCAACCCCGCGATTAAAATTGTTAGATATAAAACAGTAAATCCAGCAACGTTTACAGCAGAAGCAGTAGGAGATGATGAATATGTACATGATTGCACAATGTACACTGCCTGTTATAATGATATTCCCCAAGCTAGAAAAAATGCCCTCGGGAGGGAGGACATTGTTTTTAATGATGGTTCTTCAAAAATTGACCAAACATCTGGGGAGAGGCATACTGGAGCAGCTGTAGTGAAACTGAATCGCGATGGTGAATTCGAGATAGTAACAAGCATGAGGTTGTCTTCAAATTACCCAGCACAGGCTGCAGAATTAGTGGCGCTCATTGAATTGCTGCAGAGATTTGAGGATGAAGAAGTGAGGATGTACTCCGACTCTGCTTATGTAACATCAACCGTACATGCAGGTTTGTCATGCTGGAAAAGGAGCGTCTTCCTCCGTGCAGGCGGCACTCCAGTGCAACATGCAGCCCTATTGGATACGCTCATAGAAGCATTGAGTCTCCCATTAACCCTAGCAGTTGTGAAATGCTCAGAGCATTCTAAAAGAACAGTCTTAATTTCCTACGGAAACGAAGTCGCAGATGTGGAGGCCAAATAAACAGCCTATTATCCACCCACATCTAGTTTGGAAAGAGGAGATGTTAAACATATGCCAGATGATGTTATATTAGCAAAGGAGGGATTTAACATACTGTCTATTGTCCAGTAAATTGAAATACAAGGTCAAGCTCCACAAGAAGAACAGGAAAAAGCAGGGTCTTCTTTATCTCCAACAGAGGCAATTTGGAAGCAGAATAGCACTGGAATGCCCGTTATGCCTCTAGCACTATTGAGAGTAGCGCTGGAGATGTTTCACTACCCAGCACACACGACTCGAGAGAGTCTAGCTGCACCAATTGCAGAAGAGTGGTTCTCACCTAATCTATTGGAACATGTGGCACAGTTCATTGTGAATTGCATAGTGTGCCAGAAATCTACCGCAGGGCACACTTTGCGAACAGTGAAAGGAGCAATCCGTAGACCCCACGGCTCATTTCAGCATCTGCATATAGATTATGTAAAAATGCTACAGATATTTATTGGCTATAGATAGATTGATATAGGCAGGTCAATGCACAGACCCTGAGGCCATGTGCACCGCCAAGCTCCTTGTGCGCACAGTGTTCCCCAGGTGGGGTGTGTGTGAGGTTTTGCGATCTGACAACGGACCACATTTTGTAAATTAATTATTTGAACAGATAGACCTTCTGTTAGGTATACAACACAAATGTTCTTCCACTTATCACACTCCCTTACCGCATACCGGGTCAAGGTAGGCGGTATGGGGACTTACCGGGTCATTCCGACCCTGCAGGACCCGGTAGATCCCCATTCCAAATACCATTCCCCATTCCCATTTGAGCCCCCATAGGGCTCAATGGGAATGGGGAAGTAGCTAATAACGGTACCGCAATTTGCGGTACCGTTATTAGCTCTGTAGTCCCTCAGTGGTTCCGTCTTTAACGCGTGGTCAGACCAGGCGTTAAGGACGGGACCCGCTGAGGGACCTCGTAGTAGGGCGCTAAGGGATTACCGCCACCGGTGACCTTACCGGTGCCGGTAATCCCTTAGCGCCTACCGTGTAATGTGGCCTTATGTGTGTTTTCAGGCTGAAGCTATTTAAAACATGTTCGCAGTAACTGTTTCAAAGGAGAATTTATGTTAAACACTTTTCAAAAACTGCAAATATAATGCTTATTGCTAACAGTCCCTCTTGTGGATGGGTCTAGTAAATGAAGCAAATAGCTTTGTCTGTCTGGTTTTCTTTCAGAATGGCAGCATTCCAGGGGTTGCAGGTCGATCGCTGCCATCCTGAAATAAAACCAGACCAAGAAAGCAATTTGCTTAATTTACTAGACCTATCCACAAGAGAGACACTTAAAAAGGAACTACATGAGGGAGACCTCAGGAGAACAGTACTAGCAATTGAAGAAATCATGGTTTTATCCATAATATTGGGAATCTGACATAACCCTATTAGGAAGCACCACAATGAGTGAAGTGATAACAACCTTTGAAATAGAAACTGATAATGACAACAGTGACACTTTGTCAGCCCTCAACCTGAGTACTATATATAGACAGTTATCAAATCTTGAAACGTAGTTGCTCAAAGCAGATTGTACAACTATGAATGCTAACTTGTATGCCTGATAATGACAACAGAAGAAACCTTGAGAAAGATTGGACAAATATAATTGTGTCACAATTAGGAAGGATTGTACCAATTGAGCCTTGTACCAATTGAACAGCGCTCAAGTCAGTATAACACTAATATCAATATTGTAATTGTGCCTTGAAAAAGCCCAGGAAAGGGTGAAACCATTGCATGTACCTCCAAATGGAGTATGTTGGCACTTAGTAACTAAATGTATTTTGTGACACCTTGTAGCTAATTATAAATTGTGATCAATTGCAACATCATTTTGGTTCAGAACCAATAAACTAATGCAATTAATATCACACTTGTAACAATAATTACTTTAAGTTAAGAGCTAGGTGCAAGCAACCCAACAAACACTACAGTTTATACTCTATCGACCTATTAACTAGTGGATATCAGTCATTGTTGGGTTTGCTGCCAGGCAAGACCACCCGCCCATACTCGTTCAATAATCCTTAAAACCAAGGGGTAGGCGCAGTGTATATTATCTACTTTTAGCTAGCGTCTTCTACCTCATGTGGCCCCACAAAGGTGCGTATGAATTTGCACACCAGCACCTGGTCACCTGGTCACCTGGATATAAACTTGAAGGTTTCAGCAAATCTTCTGTTTCACAAGGTTGATTGTCTCTGTCGCTTCTTTTTGACTCCTCCCTTCTGTTCTTGATCTGTTGAGACATGAAAGAAACACTTGCAGTCATTGTTTATAGGTAACATGCAGTTTGTCGCCTAATGCCTTCGCTTCACTGTGGGCATCAGTTCTTACTCTAGTTGCAGGAGTTAGTGGGGTTCTTATACAGCATCCAGTTACCAACCCATGAGGAGTTAGATGGTGATCTGAACCAGGCTGGTTCCTCAGTGCAACAAAGCAAGGGGCAGACAATATAGCAATTCCCCTGGGAGCAGCTGTAGGGGACAATGTGAGACCCTGGCTGTAGTTTAATTATAGCAAAAGGAATAGATGTTGAAATGTAATATGTGTTCCAACTTGTACATAGATGTTTTGTACAAGTACAACTTGTACTTGTACATAGATGTTTTGTGAATGGACAGACTCAATGAGAGTTCAGCTCAGAGTGGGTCCTTATGCCAAACTGATTAAATAGGTGCAGCTGTTACAAAATAAACTCTCACTTGCTGAGCATAAATACTCTGTTTAGGTGCTTCATTATTTGTTAGACTCAACAAAATAGAGTTATTAATTATTATTATTAGATGATATTTTGTAATTGGCACCACCAGATTGGACCTCATTGCAGAAAGATCCATTTGGACTAAGCTACCATGGTCAGATAGCAGGCAAAGGCAGGAGTCAGGGGTGGAGTGCACTGCTGTTATCAGGACAAGAAGCTTTCCTAGAAGCCACACTTTCTTTTACCAGGCAATCTGTTTGACACACAATCTCTGCAACTGTGTGAAAAGAGGATTTACATTCCGGTTGAAGCACTGGAACAGAAGACTGCAGAAAAAGAGGTGAGACTGTTCCACAATAATATTGTATGATCTGATATTTTAAGAATTAAATGTATTTCCTATAGGGGGGATACTGTTAAATGACCTATAGAGAAATACACTTAGATATGTAGTGATGCGCCCCCTGTGAAAGCAAGCATACTGTTAGTGAACCATAGGAAAGTACACTTGGATATGTAGTGATGTATTCCCTGTGAAAGCATACTGTTAATAAACCATAGGGAAGCGCACTTGAATATGTAGTGATGCGCCCCGTGTGAAAGCAAGCATACTGTTAGTGAACCATAGGGAAGCACACTTGGATATCTAGTGATGCACACCCTGTGAAAGCAAGCATACTGTTAGTGAACCATAGGAAAGCACACTTGGATATGTAGTGATGTGTTCCCTGTGAAAGCATACTGGTAATGAACCATAGGGAAGCGCACTTGGATATCTAGTGATGCGCCCCCTGTGAAAGCAAGCATACTGTTAGTGAACCATAGGAAAGTACACTTGGATATGTAGTGATGTGTTCCCTGTGAAAGCATACTGGTAATGAACCATAGGGAAGCGCACTTGGATATCTAGTGATGCGCCCCCTGTGAAAGTAAGCATACTGTTAGTGAACCATATGGAAGTACACTTGGATATGTAGTGATGTGTTCCCTGTGAAAGCATACTGGGAATGAACCATAGGGAAGCGCACTTGGATATCTAGTGATGCGCCCCCTGTGAAAGCAAGCATACTGTTAGTGAACCATAGGGAAGCGCACTTGGATATGTAGTGATGCGCCCCCTGTGAAAGCAAGCATACTGTTAGTGAACCATACAGAAGCACACTTGGATATGTAGTGATGTGTTCCCTGTGAAAGCATACTGGTAATGAACCATAGGGAAGCGCACTTGGATATCTAGTGATGCGCCCCCTGTGAAAGCAAGCATACTGTTAGTGAACCATAGGGAAGTACACTTGGATATGTAGTGATGTGTTCCCTCTGAAAGTATACTGGGAATGAACCATAGGGAAGCGCACTTGGATATCTAGCGATGCGCCCCCTGTGAAAGCAAGCATACTGTTAGTGAACCATAGGGAAGTACACTTGGATATGTAGTGATGTGTTCCCTGTGAAAGCATACTGGGAATGAACCATAGAGAAGCGCACTTGGATATCTAGTGATGCGCCCCCTGTGAAAGCAAGCATACTGTTAGTGAACCATAGGGAAGCACACTTGGATATGTAGTGATGCGCCCCCTGTGAAAGCAAGCATACTGTTAGTGAACCATACAGAAGCACACTTGGATATGTAGTGATGTGTTCCCTGTGAAAGCATACTGGTAATGAACCATAGAGAAGCGCACTTGGATATCTAGTGATGTGCCCCCTGTGAAAGCAAGCATACTGTTAGTGAACCATAGGGAAGTACACTTGGATATGTAGTGATGTGTTCCCTCTGAAAGCATACTGGGAATGAACCATAGGGAAGCGCACTTGGATATCTAGTGATGTGCCCCCTGTGAAAGCAAGCATACTGTTAGTGAACCATAGGGAAGCGCACTTGGATATTTATTGATGCGCCCCCTGTGAAAGCAAGTATACTGTTAGTGAACCATACAGAAGCACACTTGGATATGTAGTGATGTGTTCCCTGTGAAAGCATACTGGTAATGAACCATAGAGAAGCGCACTTGGATATCTAGTGATGCGCCCCCTGTGACAGCAAGCATACTGTTAGTGAACCATAGGGAAGTACACTTGGATATGTAGTGATGTGTTCCCTCTGAAAGCATACTGGTAATGAACCATAGGGAAGCGCACTTGGATATCTAGTGATGTGCCCCCTGTGAAAGCAAGCATACTGTTAGTGAACCATAGGGAAGCGCACTTGGATATGTAGTGATGCGCCCCCTGTGAAAGCAAGCATACTGTTAGTGAACCATACAGAAGCACACTTGGATATGTAGTGATGTGTTCCCTGTGAAAGCATACTGGTAATGAACCATAGAGAAGCGCACTTGGATATCTAGTGATGCGCCCCCTGTGACAGCAAGCATACTGTTAGTGAACCATAGGGAAGTACACTTGGATATGTAGTGATGTGTTCCCTCTGAAAGCATACTGGGAATAAACCATAGGGAAGCGCACTTGAATATGTAGTGATGCGCCCCCTGTGAAAGCAAGCATACTGTTAGTGAACCATAGGGAAGCACACTTGGATATGTAGTGATGTGTTCCCTGTGAAAGCATACTGGTAATGAACCATAGGGAAGCGCACTTGGATATGTAGTGATGCGCCCCCTGTGAAAGCAAGCATACTGTTAGTGAACCATAGGAAAGTACACTTGGATATGTAGTGATGTGTTCCCTGTGAAAGCATACTGGTAATGAACCATAGGGAAGCGCACTTGGATATCTAGTGATGCGCCCCCTGTGAAAGCAAGCATACTGTTACTGAACCATAGGGAAGTACACTTGGATATGTAGTGATGTGTTCCCTGTAAAAGCATACTGGGAATGAACCATAGGGAAGCGCACTTGGATATCTAGTGATGCGCCCCCTGTGAAAGCAAGCATACTGTTAGTGAACCATAGGGAAGCGCACTTGGATATGTAGTGATGCGCCCCCTGTGAAAGCAAACATACTGTTAGTGAACCATACAGAAGCACACTTGGATATGTAGTGATGTGTTCCCTGTGAAAGCATACTGGTAATGAACCATAGGGAAGCGCACTTGGATATCTAGTGATGCGCCCCCTGTGATAGCAAGCATACTGTTAGTGAACCATAGGGAAGTACACTTGGATATGTAGTGATGTGTTCCCTCTGAAAGTATACTGGGAATGAACCATAGGGAAGCGCACTTGGATATCTAGTGATGCGCCCCCTGTGAAAGCAAGCATACTGTTAGTGAACCTTAGGGAAGTACACTTGGATATGTAGTGATGTGTTCCCTGTGAAAGCATCCTGGGAATGAACCATAGGGAAGCGCACTTGGATATCTAGTGATGCGCCCCCTGTGAAAGCAAGCATACTGTTAGTGAACCATAGGAAAGCGCACTTGGATATGTAGTGATGCGCCCCCTGTGAAAGCAAGCATACTGTTAGTGAACCATACAGAAGCACACTTGGATATGTAGTGATGTGTTCCTTGTGAAAGCATACTGGTAATGAACCATAGAGAAGCGCACTTGGATATCTAGTGATGCGCCCCCTGTGAAAGCAAGCATACTGTTAGTGAACCATAGGGAAGTACACTTGGATATGTAGTGATGTGTTCCCTCTGAAAGCATACTGGGAATGAACCATAGGGAAGCGCACTTGGATATCTAGTGATGCGCCCCCCGTGAAAGCAAGCATAATGTTAGTGAACCATAGGGAAGTACACTTGGATATGTAGTGATGTGTTCCCTGTGAAAGCATACTGGTAATGAGCCATAGGGAAGCGCACTTGGATATCTAGTGATGCGCCCCCTGTGAAAGCAAGCATACTGTTAGTGAACCATAGGAAAGTACACTTGGATATGTAGTGATGTGTTCCCTGTGAAAAAATACTGTTAATGAACCATAGGGAAGCGCACTTGGATATCTAGTGATGCGCCCCCTGTGAAAGCAAGCATACTGTTAGTGAACCATAGGGAAGCACACTTGGATATGTAGTGATGTGTTCCTGTGAAAGCATACTGTTTATGAACCATAGGGAAACCCACTTGGATATGTAGTGATGCTCCCCCTGTGGAAGCAAGCATACCGTTAGTGAACCATAGGAAAGTACACTTGGATAAGTAGTGATGTGTTCCCTGTGAAAGCATACTGTTAATGAACCATAGGGAAGCGCACTTGGATATCTAGTGATGCGCCCCCTGTGAAAGCAAGCATACTGTTAGTGAACCATAGGAAAGCACACTTGGATATGTAGTGATGTGTTCCCTGTGAAAGCAAGTATACTGTTAGTGAACCATAGGAAAGCGCACTTGGATATGTAGTGATGTGTTCCCCGTGAAAGCATACTGTTAATGAACTATAGGGAAACCCACTTGGATATGTAGTGATGCTCCCCCTGTGAAAGCAAGCATACTGTTAGTGAACCATAGGAAAGCACACTTGGATACGTAGTGATGTGTTCTCTGTGAAAGCATACTGTTAATGAACCATAGGGAAGCGCACTTGGATATCTAGTGATGCGCCCCCTGTGAAAGCAAGCATACTGTTAGTGAACCATAGGAAAGTACACTTGGATATGTAGTGATGTGTTCCCTGTGAAAGCATACTGTTAATGAACCATAGGGAAACCCACTTGCATATGTAGTGATGCTCCCCCTGTGAAAGCAAGCATACTGTTAGTGAACCATAGGAAAGCACACTTGGATATGTAGTGATGTGTTCCCTGTGAAAGCATACTGGTAATGAACCATAGGGAAGCGTACTTGGATATGTAGTGATGCGCCCCCTGTGAAAGCAAGCATACTGTTAGTGAACCATAGGAAAGCACACTTGGATATGTAGTGATGTGTTCCCTGTGAAAGCATACTGGTAATGAACCATAGGGAAACCCACTTGGATATGTAGTGATGCTCCCCCTGTGAAAGCAAGCATACTGTTAGTGAATCATAGGAAAGTGTACTTGGATATGTAGTGATGTGTTCCCTGTGAAACAAGCATACTGTTAATGAACCATAGGGAAGCGCACTTGGATATGTAGTGATGCGCCCCCTGTGAAAGCAAGCATACTGTTAGTGAACCATAGGAAAGCACACTTGGATATGTAGTGATGTGTTCCCTGTGAAAGCATACTGATAATGAACCATAGGGAAGCGCACTTGGATATGTAGTGATGCTCCCCCTGTGAAAGCAAGCATACTGTTAGTGAACCATAGGAAAGTACACTTGGATATGTAGTGATGTGTTCCCTGTGAAAGCATACTGGTAATGAACCATAGGGAAGCGCACTTGGATATCTAGTGATGCGCCCCCTGTGAAAGCAAGCATACTGTTAGTGAACCATAGGGAAGCACACGTGGATATGTAGTGATGTGTTCCCTGTGAAAGCATACTGGTAATGAACCATAGGGAAGCGCACTTGGATATGTAGTGATGCGCCCCCTGTGAAAGCAAGCATACTGTTAGTGAACCATACAGAAGCACACTTGGATATGTAGTGATGTGTTCCCTGTGAAAGCATACTGGTAATGAACCATAGAGAAGCGCACTTGGATATCTAGTGATGCGCCCCCTGTGAAAGCAAGCATACTGTTAGTAAACCATAGGAAAGTACACTTGGATATGTAGTGATGTGTTCCTTGTGAAAGCATACTGGTAATGAACCATAGGGAAACCCACTTGGATATGTAGTGATGCTCCCCTTGTGAAAGCAAGCATACTGTTAGTGAACCATAGGGAAGCACACTTGGATATGTAGTGATGTGTTCCTTGTGAAAGCATATTGTTAATTTGCCATAGGGAAACCCACTTGGATATCTAGTGATGTGCCCCCTGTGAATGCAAGCATACTGTTAGTGAACCATAGGGAAGCGCACTTGGATATGTAGTGATGCGCCCCCTGTGAAAGCAAGCATAATGTTAGTGAACCATTAAGAAGCACACTTGGATATGTAGTGATGTGTTCCCTGTGAAAGCATATTGTTAATGAGCCATAGGGAAACACAGTTGAATATGAAATGTGATGTTTCTATAGGAAGCATATTAGTAATGAATATACACTTGGTGTATATAAAATTAAAAACCATCCAATGGATGAATCATGAAATGAGCTTGTAGATTGCATTGATTGTGGACACACTGCATTTAAGTGAGACATTACAAAGTAAGTAAACAAAGTAAGTAGAAAAAAATGGGATTAAAATGTTGTAAGAGGCAACAGGAGTTAGAAAAACATGTGTCTACCCCACTGGAAGGAACACCAGGCTAGGATTTAATGATTAATAAAGGCCTGCCCGTAGTGATGTTTCTGAAAAAATGGCATGAATACACTGCCGACAACCCTGACCTACAATTCCCATTACATGGTTCTTTTGATCTGGAAAAGATAGGATATTTAAGTGAAGTTCTAGCCTCTAAAGGTGATCAGGTCATCAGACCCCTGCAATGGGAAATATACAACCAATGGGAAGATTTTTCATGACACAAACTGAAAAAGAGAGAGTGCAGGCATATGATAAGAAAGAGATGAAAACAAATTGGGAAGAGGGAGAACTTCAATATACAATGAGGATAACGGGTGTGTATGTAGCCAAGGCTTACCCCTCAGCCCCGGCACCCGAATCAAAAGTGACTTTACAGGATGAGACAGATCCATTGTAGAATGTTTAATGGTTAAAAGACCTCCCCAACCACCATATCACGTACCCAGTGACAAGGTGGTCTCTTTGCCACCTCGTGCTTGCAGGATTACAACTCACGACATGGAAACTGTGGAAAAGATAGTAGGAGCATGGATTAAAAATGGGGTAGAAGGAGTGGAGCAAGCTAAAGTATATGTGCTCCAGGAACGTGATATTCTTGCATTTGTAATAGTACAGAGGCTGTGCAAACAAATGTGGAAATTCCATAAAAATATAAATGCTAGTGATGAAGTATATCCCCTGTCAGATGATTATGAGGAAATAGACCGAGCAGTCAAGGAGTATAAACTTTATGCACAATTCTGTCCTGTAATAGTGTCAACATGTTTATTGTGATGATAAATGCGCCATCATAGTCTATGGTAACTCAAGTGTTCCCAATGAGAGAAGTGCCTGGGTTTGTCATTGATAATCCAACACACCAGGTTCATGTCCCTTGAAACTGTATGGACTTACTGTCCTTTAGTAAAGATCATCCAGATATTAGACAAAATCCAGAACATTGGTGCACCCAGACAGACCGGGTGCTTAAAACAGGGCCGCTTACATTGGGAGATATAGATGTCCTTTCTGTGACCCTTTAACTGCCTCTTCACCCCTTGTTTCCACACTCTCCTCACCTGAACTGCTGGCCTCGGAGCTTTCAGATGACAGGTTTTGTCTGGCGAGGTAATCCTTCTCCTTTTTAGAAGGTAAATGCCTGTCACGGAAGGAAGCCACAGTGAATGCTGATGAGACAGCAAGCCTGTGGCTCCTTTTCCAGAAGCAAGCCAAAATTCTAGGGAAAAAGCCCAGCGGCAGAAAAAACCCTTTTGTGGCACAACGATGCACTCTCTCCGACTCCTTGGAAGAACTTCTGATGTGGCGTAGCCGGCGAGGAAGAATACTGCAGCAGAGAGAGTCACTGACCAGAATGGTGATGGGGATCAGCAGCAAAGAGTTGAGCAGGTAGGTGTGGCTGAAGTCCAGTACACTGGACAGAACACAAGAAGCACGGATCCCAGGTAGGTGGAGTAAAAGAGGAAGAAAGCGGGGCACCGGCGGAAGGAAGAAACCAGGAGGAGAGGAGAAAAGGAACGAAGGCGGAGAGAAGACCGGACTCGTGCCTCGAAGGAAGGAGACGCGAGCCAGGAGAAAAACAGGGAACAGATAAGAAGCAGCAAAGCTGCGAGCTGAGGAAGCTTTGCTCGAGAGGCGAAGACAGACGGAGAATAGGAAGCACTGACGATCCGAGCGGATTGTCAGGAGCAAGCGTAAGCCCTGAAGCTGAGAAACAATCCAGTGGGGGTTGCAACGCAGCATCTGCCGGGAGGAGGAGGAATAAGTACTCCTGGTGGGCTCTGCGTTGAGAAAGCTAGAACGGTAACCCGAGGCACAAAAAGAGAGGAAGGACTACCACCCTCTAAACCCATACCGCAAGAGGCAACGCGGAAGTATCCACCACTCTCGGTGGCGGCGGATGACAATAGATCAGTTGTTTTCATGCATTTTACCAGCAGATATATGGCACCAATGCAGAATACAGGACAGTTTAGCTCCTGTCATAAAGTGGGAAGAGGTGATAGAGGCAATAGGAAAATGGTGGTAGACTGGGGAATTGGCAAAAGAAATAATAGCTCTCCCAGCACTATTGATAACACGTATCCAGCAAGTGGTTCCTCGCAAGCAAATGAATAGGGATAAACTGACTGCTTGCAGACACGAGGAAGGGGAGTCAGTTGAAAAATATTTTGCACGAAAAGAAGAAGCTTTTACCTCATTTAGTGGAATGGACATGGCTAAGCCAGAGGGACAGAAAGCCTTTTGTTCCCATTTTGTAGTAAGATTGTTGCCTTTTTTTAAACATGTTATACAAACCTATAAGTCTACATGGCCATCTCATGCTGCTGCCCAGATTCTGACTGTGGCTAGATATTATGCAGAGAGTGAAAGATAAGAAAATTAAGGAAACAAAAGCAACGGGGCTAATGCAACAGACTTTTCCAGAAAGAGGCAGAGGTAATATGCACATTCCAGGGGGAAAAATGATGTAGAGAGGAGGAAGAAGTGGTGTTGCCCTGACAAATATGGAAGCAGATATGATAGACACTGGGTGTCATTTTTGTAAGGCAGAAGATCACTGGATAAGGGAGTGTCCTTTGCGCCGGAGAGGGTGCGGGCATTCTTATGGGCGAGGAATGACAAGGCGAAGATAATCAAGAACTGAGGCTGGGAACAGCATAGTAGCAAAGACTGGGACATTAGAAGAGAATAATGAGCAGCAGAATCATTATTTTGACCCTAGGCAAGGTCAGCAGTATTCAGCTCGGGGTTATTATGAGGATGAATACAGCACCATGCATTACACAGCATAGAGCTGCCCTGGGGAGGGAAGAGGACGCATAAGTATTACTTTAGATTCAATAGGGCCATTTGTAAAAGCTACAGTGCAAGGCAAACAGGCAACATTCCTCCTTGATACAGGTGCGCCAGTACATCAATTTCCCACAAATTAGTGCCCCATATTCCCCTCTCTGGGAAAGTAAACACATTAGTGGGATTCTCTAATAATCCAATCCAAAGTCCAATATCTGACCCTGTACAGTTTAGCATAGGTCATATATCTTGCATGGCTCAGCTTGTTGACACTGATAAATGTGCCTTAAATCTGTTGGGAACATGGACGTCATTTCACCAAAATGCCAGGGGTAGCAGAAGTGACATCACATGACCCTTGACCTCTGATGACATCATAGGAAGTTATGTCATTTGACCCCACCCTGAAGTGACATCACAGGAAACGATGGAACATGACCTTTCACCCCTCGACAAAACAGGAAGTGGCATCACATAGCATTGTTTCTAAGTACACTACGAACAATATGGTTACGATATCACTGTAAACTGACATAAAATTCATACAGGAATGGATCACCATATGTATCGTTAATATCAGTGCGTATAGGCCCATATTACCAAATCACTGTGAATGCAAGCATACGTCCAAGGCCAAACGGTAATAATGTGTATTTATATAGAACTTACAATTAAGCGCTTCATATAGAAAAAATATACATACAATATCACGCAACCTGTGTTGGTACTCATTTATCAACCACAGCAGGATGAAAGGCTGAGTTGACCTTGCTGGGAGTTGAACCTGCAACCTGCAGATCACACACACATTGCAGTAGCCAGCGCTCAACCCACTGAGCTATCTTACCGGCTATAGCTATCAGAAAATCAGCCACTCCAGAAACAAAGAGCCACATGCTGCTGGCCAAAGCCCACGAGCTTCAATAAAAAAAAAAAAGAAAAAAAGCAGGTTTTTTTTTTAGGGGTAGCAAGGGAGACCACAGGGGTCGCAGTTGTGACACCTGGCAACCCCTAAATGACTTCCATAGTTGGGAATGGATTTGTTAAAACATTTGCATGCTAACATTTATTGTTCTCCTGATGGGGAATACCTAACATGTATTGCAGAGTCTTTTTCAAAATGTTTTGTCACTGTTACTAATATAAACTGCCACCTGAGCTTAAGGGAATTGACCCCGTGATGTGGGCTACTGGATCTAATGACGTAGGATATATGGTAGTTGATCCAGTGAAAATAAGAGTCAAGCCCGGTGCCATATTACCGCAGATTCCGCAGTATAAAATACACAAGGAGGGACTGGAAGGAATTAAGTCTGTAATATAGGCTTTTCTAGTTAAAGGGATTTTAAAAGAAATTGTGGGTAGTACATGTAACAGCCCAATTCTTCCTGTACAAAAACGAATTGATCAGAAGCCCTGTGTTCCAATGCAATGGAGACTAACAAATTGATCTCTGAAAAAAAATAGAATTGTAGCACCACGGTATCCAGTGGTACCAGACACGAGTTCCTTGTTTACCATGATACCACCTTCAGCTCAGTATTTCACGGTAATAGACCTTAAAAATGCTTTCTTTAGCATTCCGCTCCATGAGGACACTTATTTATTTGCCTTCAATGTGGAGGGGTGGTCCTACACCTTCCATAGGGCCCCCCAAGGTTACACTGAAAGCCCAAGTATTTACAGCCTAGCACTGAATATGCTCACACAACTACAAATACTACACAGCTTCAATGTGTTGATGATTTGTTGATAGCTGCAGATACCATAGAGCAATGCATGGATTGCACTGCATGGTTGTTATAGTTTTTAGCGCCACTGGGACATAAAGTGTCTTTAAAGGAATTGCAGTTTTGCAAAACTCAAGTCACCTATTTAGGACATTTGTTGTCAAAAAGATAGCGTAGATTGCACCCACAGCGCATAGAGGTTGTAATGAAAATACCTGTTCTTATCACACAAAGATGTCAGAGGTTATTTGGGGATGATTTCATTTTGTAAGCAATGGATTCCCAATTTTTCACTTTCAGCAACACCACTGTTAGAACTAACACTGAGCAGCAACCTTATTCCCTTGCCATGGACTGCTGCTCAGCAAGAGAGTTTTGATGTTCTAAAATCTGCATTGTGTAACTCACCTGCTTTGGGCACCCCCGATTATACTAAAACCTTTACGTTGTTTGTGCATGAAAAGCAAAACTGTGCATTATCTGTACTAACTCAACAACAAGGGGGAAAAACAGACCATGTGCATATTTTTCTTCCACATTGGACCAAGTGGCAAAAGCACTTCCAAATAGTTTAAGAGGTGTGGTGTCTGCAGCCATTTCTATGAAGCAAGCCAACGCCATAATTTTGGGAGACCAAGTTACATTGTCTGTGCCACATGCAATTGATAGTTTATTGAATGGAACTAAAACACAGCCCCTGACAAATGGCAGGTTGACTAGATATGAGCTGACCTTATGGGTGCCAAATATTGTCATACAACGATTTAACACTTTTAATCCCTACCACATTGCTACCCCTCCCATCTGATGAATCAACAGTAATTCATGTTTGTATATTAATAGCAGGTGAGGAGAAGAAGGGACGGGTAGACTTGATGGATACTACAATTGATAAACCTGATGGTGCATTGTTTGTAGAAGGGTCATACTATAATGTACCAATTGGTACTACCATGGCAGCATATACCAATTGGTACTACCACAGCAGCATATGCCATTACAACATTGAAAACCATTGTTGAGGCTTGTAGAATACCTCAGCATTCTGCCCAGGCAGCTGAAATTATTGCCCTTACTAGGGCTTGCGAATTAAGCCCAGGTCTTGTAGTTAACATCTTTACTGACAGTCAGAATGCATTTGGAGTGGCTCACAACTTTGGCTGCTTATGGGCAGAGAGAGGATTTTTTTACTTTAAATGGGACAAAGATACAACATGGTACCTTAATTTCAAATGTATTGTATGCACTGACTCTGCCAAAGAAATTGGCTGTCATTAAATGTAACGCCCATAAGTCCATTGTAAATGATATAGGGAGAGGTAATGCTTTTGCTGACCAAATTGCAAAGGCAACTTCTCAGTCCCCTGTATCACCTGTGTATATTACACACATGATGGAGACAGGGAATATTGTATTTGATAATACCCTTGAGGCAGTGTGAACCATTCAGGCTGAGGCCACTGAGCAAGAGTTACAGGATTGAAAACTGCATGTGACATGTATTGATGGGTGTTGGGTAGATTCACGGAATGAACATAGATGGAAGTAACTCAATAAATGTATACCCCTGATGTTGGCCCATGCCCATGGTCCATCTCATGTAGGGGCAGATGGTATGTTTAGTCTGCTGACCACAGTATGGAGTAACACTAAATTAAGGCAAGCAGCATTGCGTATTGTAGAAACTGTCATGTTTGTGCTGTTCACAAAGTTATTAAGGGGGAAGGTGCACCAGAGGGACATTTTAGACCTCCAGAGTTCCCATTTGAAGTCCTGCAAATGGACTTTATTGAATTGCCTCCATGTCAAGGAAAGAAATATGCATTAATGGTAGTATGTATGTTCGGCAAATGGGTAGAAGCATTCCCATTAAAAGATAATACTGCTTTGAGCACTACAAAGATGTTAGTTAAGGAATATTTACCCAGATTTGGGTTGCCACACAGATTGTGGAGTGACAACAGTGTTCATATTGGTAACACCACTATGGACTTGGTATGTAAGGCATTTGGAATCAGGCAAAAATGTCATACCATGTACCATCCACAAGCAGCTGGGACAGTGGAGAGAATACAGTCCACCTTAAAAAAAAAATCTGTGTCAGTAGCACCCTAGGATGGGTAGATGCACTTCCGCTGGCATTGTTCTGAATGAGAGATATTGTGCATTTAGGTGTTGGATTAACACCTTACAAAGTAGTCATGGGCTGGCCAGCGAATGTGTGGGGTGTGCCAAGTCCAAAGCGTTTAAGTACTGTACCCTACCCTTGGTTGATAGATTACTGTAAGGAGTTGACTAAAACATTATCTGTTCTTCTCAAACAGGTCACTGACAAATTGCCATAATTAGCGGAGAGGCCAGGCCACAGTATTGAACAAGGAGGCTGGGTTTTCGTGAAGAATTTACGGCGAACATCTGGGCTGCAACCCAGATGCAAGGGCCCAGTGCAGGTGCTACTGACCACTCAGACTGCTTTGAAGTGCAGTGGCCATTAAAGCTGGATCCACACCATTCACGTGAAGCGTGCACCCTGCACATTGATACTTACCCTTGTGGATATTACATTGCCCTGTAAGGAATTCCAAAAGCCCCCTCTCAGTGGTGAGACTAGTAACCATTATTATAAAAAAAGGTGTTAGGACATTACTGGACCAACAGAAGAACGAAGATACAACTTGAGACCCAGGAAGCTGTAAACGGAACTACAAAGTGTGAAAAAACTAACAGGGTAATTCATAGAATTTCGCAGAAAAGTGTCGCAAGCGGCTGGCGCAGAGTGTCCGTGTGCGATTGTCTGCGCCAGGCACGTGCGCTAAAACCGATTTCCGCGCACAGCGTATTCATGGATTTTAGGCTCCCAAACCAGCCGTGGCGCAGAGTATCGCAGCGACCCTGCAGCAGCGCCAGTAACGCCCCCAAGAACGCCCTCACGCAAGGAAAAGCCATCAAAATCGCTAAATCATCGCAAAGGGCTGCGCTAACCCTGGACCAGTTTACAGGGCTGCCAAACAAGGAACGCAAAGCGGGTAATGTGCATATCAGGGGTACGCGTGAAGTTATACACGCGATTAGCCAGGGTACGTGTATTACAGGGGTGCGTGGGAACTTTTACACGCGATTTCAGCAGGGTACGTGTATTTCAGGGGTGCGCGGGAAGTTCCGCACGTGAATAGCCTGGGCGCGTGTATTTCAGGGGTGCGCGGGAAGTTCCACACGCGAATAGCCTGGGCGCGTGTATTTCAGGGGTGCGCGGGAAGTTCCACACGCGAATAGCCTGGGCGCGTGTATTTCAGGGGTGCGCGGGAAGTTCCACACGTGAATAGCCTGGGCGCGTGTATTTCAGGGGTACGCGGGAATTATCACACGCGATTTGGCTGGGTACGTGTATTACAGGGGTACACGGGAAGTTTTACACGCGATTCGGCTGGGTACGTGTATTACAGGGGTGCGCGGGAATTCTCACATGCGATTTGGCCAGGTACGTGTATTACAGGGGTGCGCGGGAATTATCACACGCGATTTGGCTTGGTACGTGTATTACAGGGGTGCGTGGGAAGTTACACACGCGATTAGGCTGGGTAGGTCCTCACAGGTGTTCCCTGTACACCCTCGACGGCCCCTGCAGGCAGCCCACAAAACAGGGGACTACCCTGCACACCTGCTCATGTCCCCCTGCACCCCCACCCCCCAGCAGTGCAGGGGCACCCTCCACCAGGCCCCCACCCATGTCTCCCACCACCCCCACCCCCCAGCCACCATGGGCACCCTCCACCAGGCCCCCACCCATGTCTCCCACCACCCCCACCCCCCAGCCACCATGGGCACCCTCCACCAGGCCCCCACCCATGTCTCCCACCACCCCCACCCCCCAGCAGTGCAGGGGCAGCCTCCACCAGGCCCCCACTCATGTCCCCTATCACCCCCACCCCCCCGCCACCAGGGGCAGCCTCCACCAGGCCCCCACCCATGTCTCCCACCACCCCCTCCCCCCAGCCACCAGGGGCACCCTCCACCAGACCCCCACTCATGTGTCCCACCACCCCCACCCCGCAGCAGTGCAGGGGCAGCCTCCACCAGGCCCCCACTCATGTCTACCACCACCCCCACCCCCCAGCAGTGCAGGGGCAGCAGGCAGTCAGGCAGCAGCAGATGGCAGGTGGGAGCGTGCTCGGGGCTCTGGGGGGCAGTAGTTCGGCCTTCCGGGCAGGAGCGTGGTATTCCGTGTGCTTACGCGTGGCCAGCTTGGTACGGAGTGATTTGGCACGTGAAAATCCTGCACGTCAGCGTGAAAACCGAGGAAAGGCCCTTAGCGCGTAAGCGCGTCAGCACGCATACGCGATTCTATTGGACCAAAGGCCCTCAGCGTGTAAGCGCGTCTGTGACGTGACCCGCACGGGTGTTTCCCACACAGCACGTGATGACAGAGCACACGTGGAAAGACTGCACGTCAGAGTGTAATCGCGTGTGATTGGTGGAAATGGCCCTACACGCAGAAGTGACAAAGCGTGTAATTGGTGGAAAAGGCCCTAGCGCATACACGCCGCGTAAGTGACGCTGGACGTGTGGGCCTGTATAAAAGGTACGTGTAGAACACCATTTCCTTGTACGTGCTTTTCGTGGAGAGCGAGTGGGTGAATTCTGTACTTCTTGTCGTTTCACACGCGATTTACTTCACGGCGTTTCAAGTTCGTATTCCCTGTTACCTCTGACAGCTTTTTCTCTTTTTTCTCTTTTACTGGTTTACCTGGGCCTGTTCCCTCAAACAGTGTTCCCTTCTACTGTTGTCCTGTCTCCTCAGACAGCATACAAATCTTCTTTTGGCGGGGGTGTTGCCAACCAAACGCGCTCCTTTTTCACGCTCTTTTACCTGGCAGACGGTGAGTCACGCACGTATCTAACATCTGTGCTTGCCCCGTGTGTAGCCTACCCCTTCAGAGGTCATTCTAGGCTGCGTGTCACAGGCATACGTTCATTCTTGTGTTACTGGGTGCCACAGCGTAGTGCAGGTTTTTCTTTCTGCACACGTGGTCTAGGAGGGGTTGCGTGCACGTCATCTCCCTTTTTTGGGGCTCCTGTGCGTAGCGTGACCCGTCATCTTTCCCCAGGGGTTACAATCAGCCTTGCAAGAGCACTAGGGTACAATTACCATCTGGTACCCAACCCCTTTGACCCCCAATTGCCCAGGACAATATTTTACAGCCACTCCCCTACGCACATTAACATCAGTGCCATGGCTGGGAGGCGAGGATTCAGTAAGGGTAGCAAAGGTGGAAGAGCCACAAGTGGTGGCCGTGGTGGATCCGGTAGGGGACGTGGTCGTTACTTGCAGGGTGAGCCTGTCCCCCCATGTGTGGAGGACCAGTCAAGGGCACCCATAATCCCCCCCCCTCCTGTTGAGTCTGATGTGGCTGACACCATCCATGCTCAGCCCTTGTTGGACCAGCCCATTGTGGCACCAGACCTGGCTGACTCCATGGCTGACTTCCAGGTCAGCAGGCCTATGACACGTGCGCTGGTGCACGTTGATGTCACCATGCCACGTGCATCTGGGGCAGCAAGGTCATCTGCTGCACCAAGTAGGCAGGGCGGAGAGGCTGCAGGGGCAGCTGCGGCTCCATCCACCCCAGCCCTCACACACCCAGCCCGGACAGTGTCGGTCCTAGTCCATGCTGCTGACATTCCCCCTGACACCATCACACTAGAGCCAATGCCTGCACCAACTCCCATGCTGAGTGTGCAATCCCACACTCCTGATACAGAGTCCACCAGGGCTCCTGCCCCTAGTGTCCAGAGCGGCGCAGGACACTCAGGATCACCACCACCTTCCAAGCGGAAGAGGAAGAGTGCTCGTCCGGCACAGGCTGATGCCCCAGACACGGCTACACAGTCCGGCCCATCCAGGAAGCCCAGCTTCACAGATGACGAACTGAATGCACTTGTCGAGTATGTGTCCGCACATGACAACGAGATGGTCATTGTTGCAGGATCCAAGACCACACCTGCACAACGCCAGGCACACTGGCAGACCGTTGCGGACATCGTAAGTGCCCTTGGAATCGTGAGGCGCACAGCCAATGATTGCTATAAGCGCTGGAATGACCTAAAGCGCAGGGCAAAGAGTAAGCTGGCCTCAAGTCATGCTGCAACTCTAGTGACTGGAGGTGGGTCTCCAGTAGTAGACATGGAACTCACTCCACATGAGTCAGTCGCTGGGACCTACGTCACGGAGGAACAGATCCAAGGCATGGGAGATCTGGCTGATTACGAGGCATTGTCCGGTGAGTGCACATGCATGTGTGTGTCATCCATGTGCATGGTGTGTGTGAGGGCTTCTGTTTGTGTGACAGGTGAGAGTGTGTGCGCCTGAGTCGTATGGGTCAGCCATGTGCTTCATGCAATACATCCTGCGCAGCTGCATTTGGCCATAGCAGTATCCCTTCTGCCAACAGTAGACATCTAGCCCAACTGCACGCCAGTTGCCCTTGAAGTGTCACCTTGCCACAACATTGTTGCTTGATTTTTCACTGTTCATTTAGTCAGATTGTTTGCATTCCACCACTATTACTAGGCATGTCGCAGTCCTCTAGTCACATGTCTGACATGGCTATGGTAAAGTGGAGTGACTTTGTTACCTGGATATCATTTGTACAAACATGTCCCTGTGCAATTGCACCATTTCGGACTGGCAGCTCCAGGTGAAGAATCTGACCTGTTTGAATTAGAAAAGCTATTACATGCGGGAACTGGACTGAATGAATAGGTGCTGCCCTCCTCTCCATCTTCACTCAGTAGCAATGGTACATGCCATCTGTGTGATGGCATGTGTGTTTCACCTGCCAATCACAGGCCAATGTGTGATGCCACTGCCAGGCAGCATGCAGAAAATGTGTTCATCTTCCATCTTGGTGTCCTCAGTGTGTGCCATTTGCCTGCCCTTCATACGCAGTGAGGGTGCATGCATGGGAGGGTTTTAGTCATGTGGGACATGTGTCAAACAAGTACTGGTTCTCTTGCTTCTCAGCCCTCATTGTGTGCCATGGTGCTAATGCCTGTTTCCATTTCTTTGTTTTTATGTCTTTGCAGGGGAAGACGCACCTGATACTGCTGGGGTTGTGGAGATGGTGCAGACCCCGGAGGGGTCCGAGGGCCGACCAACCACCAGTGAGGGACGTGGTGTGGTGGTGGGTGAGAACCCACAAGTGCTGCAGGTCCTGCTCTCAAGGGGTGTCTCTGGCTGCACCTCCCCCGAGCTGTACTCAGGTGTTGATTCGGATGAGACCTACGTGCCGTCGCAGGTGAGTGTTCCAGGGAGGGATTCTGTTCTGTCTCACCCACCTGCACCAGGGTCAGAACCCTCAATGGGGATGTCAGTGTTGGCAGCTACGCCTTTGGTGGTTACGGATGCAGGGTCACACTCCGCGACATCTGATCCTGTTCCTGGGCCAGCAGATCAGAGGGGGAATGCAGTCCTGCAGCCTCAGGCAGTGCCGGCACAGCAAGGCGCAGTTCGCCTTGCCCCAGACAGGTGTGGTGCCCGCCGACGTGGTGGCCGTACGCCACCTGGCAATACCGCATGGGAGCAATCCATTTACGGTATGGCAACCCAACAGGCAGCATCATCCGAGATGATGGCTCAGGCCATGGATAGGGTGGCCACTTCCATTGTCCCCCCTGAAAGGCTGATGGAGCGACTAGAGCAGGCAACCGACTCCATCTGCCAGTCACACAGGGAGGACATGTTGGGGTCCAACAGGGACAGGCGGGCGGCACTGGCGACTCTGCAGGAGGCCATCTCCATTGAGTCCCAGGGCCACAGGGAAGCCCTGAGGCAGGAGCTCCTTCACCTCAGGACGACTCTTGTTGAGCTTGAGGCTTCAACACACCAAAGGACAGAACAGCAGCTGGAGCGTCTCACCCGTACGCTCTCAGCTGAGATGCAGGCAACGAGGGCGGAGGTCCGGGCATCCCGTGAGTTGTTGCATGGGGACCTCCGCACACTCATCCTCCAGAACCAGACCTACCACACCCACATGCTTGCAGCCATGGAGGAGCAGACTAGGGCCTTGCGTGGGCTGCCTCCCATAGTGCAACCACCTCCGGATGCAGCTGCACACGGTGATAATAGCGACAGCAGTGATACTCCCACAATAGGGTAGCCGTGTGGGCCATGAGCCCATGGAGGTGTTTTTTTTCCCCAGGATCCACGCAGGTGGGTTCTGGTGTGCATCCTGTCCTCGGACCTCCTGGGTGGCCTCCCCAACCCCCCCGGGCCCGTCAATGGCCATTTTTGATTTTTTTATATTTTTATTTTTATTTTTATTTATTTTATTCCCTATTTTTTTGGGACGATTTGTTGGCTTCCGTGGTTCCTGTGGGCATACGCTGCATTGTGGCTGGGCACATGCAGGCTTGTAATGTATTTGGTTCAGATGCTTGGGTTTGAGTCACACACACCCCTCCTGCTTCCCGTTGCCATGGGCTTGCAAAGGGTGTGCCCAAGTGACAGTGAATTACACAGTGACGTTGGACTCCCATGAGCTGTGTGGGCAGTCTGTAGTCAATACTGTGCATACATTCCTAGTGCATATTGCTGTTGTGTTGTACACTGCATGTTGCATTAATGTGTAACTCATCTTCTGTGTCTACCTCCCAATTTGCAGGTCCCTTCCTCATGTCTACACAAGGACCTCTAGTCTGGAGATGTGGTCCATGTTGGCAGCAGTGCACCTACAACTCTACATGGCGCCAACACTGCACAGTTGGTAGTGGTGGGAGTGCAGGCATTTCCAGGTGGTGAGACTACTAATATTTAACATTAGTGATGTCATGTTAATGGTAGTACGTGCTCAAGTTTGTTGTTGGTCCGGCATTACTGTGAGCATTTCAGGTGTTGCAAGTATCTAATAGGGACACTGTACATTGTGACACTAGTGTCATGTTGTGTGGATTACTTTGTTTACCTGCAAATAGCATGACATGGCACGGTGTGTGGTGTGGCGGTGCTGGGGTTGGGTTGGCTGACATGGCACTGTCCTCTTGTTGCATTTTGCAAGTGGGCATTCATTTTAGCTGCTTGAATGTGCAACTTCACAAAACTGCATTGGTGCTGTCTGTGTGGGTAGGGATGCACACATTGTGACACTTCCAGGTGAACAATCTCAGGCTGATATGGTTTTCACGGTTCTTTCTCCAGACATTCAGGGTCAGTGTCAGGTTGAGTCATCATTGATTGTCAGATGGAATGTGGCAGGGCAGTGTGCACTCCACAGGGGTGTAATTTCTATGTGAAGTAATTAGCCACTAGCTGTGTACGGGCTGCCTCCCCCCGTGCCCTTTCCCCTCCCATGCGCAGCGGCTGTGCATGTGGTTGGGGATGGGGGGGCACCACCATGTCCACGGCCAGGCCCCGGCGTGTTGCAACGTTGTGCAGGACACATGCTGCCACTATGATCCTGCACACTACTGGGGGAGCGTACAACAGCTGCCCGCCAGAACGGTCAAGGGAGCAAAAGCGTGACTTCAGCACTCCGAATGTGCGCTCCACTATGCCCCGGGTTGTAATGTGGCCTGCGTTATATCTTACCTGGGGTGGCGTGGTGGGGTTCCGAATTGGCGTCATCATGTGGGGGCTGAGAGGGTAGGCACTGTCCCCTGTGGAGGTGGTGATTGGTATCATTGGTGGGGTTGTGACCTTGCTCAGTATCTGACATGCATGCATGTGCAGTGGCATTCATACTCACCAAGCAGCCATGTATCGCCATGCCGCCCAGCTTCTAGGTCCCGGCTTAGGGTGGACATTCGGTAAATGAAGCTGTCGTGGGTGGACCCGGGATAGTTGGCATATACTGAGGTGATGATTCCCTTGGCATTACATACTACCTGCACGTTGATGGAATGCCAGTGCTTGTGGTTCCTATAGATGTGCTCAGATGCCCTGGGGGGAAGTAGAGCCACATGGGTGCAGTCGATGGCACCTAGCACTTTGGGGAATCGTGCCACAGCGTAGAAATCCAGGGCGGCAGCATGCCTTTCTGCAGGGGTTCTGGGCAGGTATATGTGCCTGCGGACTGATGGGCGTGCAGTGATGATGTTCAAGACCTGGTGTGGGCAGCGTGACTGGGTGGCCTGTGATACACCACCCACAATGGCACTTGTCCGCTGAAATGATCCAGTGGCTAAGAAGTGCAGTACATTGAGGACCTTCTCCAGGGGGCTGAGTGCTTGGGAGCACAGGGTGGGTGATGTGAGGTCATCCTCCCACTCACTCACCAGGTCCAGTATGATGTGTGGTGGAAACCTGTACCTCCCATGCACCTGGTCATCAGGCATCCTGAAAAGGCTGGTTCTGGGTGTGAATATTCTGGCCCTGACTATCCTCCTCCTCCTCCTCCTTTGGTAGGCCACGCCCACTGCTGCTAGGAACGGTATGTTCATCCTGGGTCTGAGCTTGTTATTTTTTTAGCGCGCAAATTAATGCGTTGCGCGTGTTGTAGGCGAGCGTGTGACCCGCGCACCCCTGAAATCCAGTACCCAGTCCAATAGCATGTGGAAATTTCCGCGCACACCGGGATACAGGTGCGCTGACGTACTTGCGTGTGTAAGTGTCCGCGCACACCTGATATACACGTACATAGGCCAATCGCGTGTACGCGCACTTTTGTCCAATTACACGCGATGACACCCTGATGTGCTGTCCAATTACACGCAATGAGACTCTGCCGTGCTGTCCAATTTCACGCGATGACACTCTGACGTGCAGTCTTTCCACGTGTGCTCTGTCGTCACGTGCTGTGTGGGAAACACCCGTGCGGGTCACGTCACAGACGCGCTTACGCGCTGAGGGCCTTTGGTCCAATAGATTCGCGTATGCGTGCTGACGCACTTACGCGCTAAGGGCCTTTCCTCGGTTTTCACGCTGACGTGCAGGATTTTCACGTGCCAAATCACTCCGTACCAAGCTGGCCACGCGTAAGCACACAGAAGACCACGCTCCTGCCCAGAAGGCCGGACTACTGCCCCCCAGAGCCCCGAGCACGCTCCCACCTGCCATCTGCTGCTGCCTGACTGCCTGCTGCCCACGTGCACTGCCATTTGCTGCCTGCACATCAGCCAGGGGTGCTGTTGCTGTGACCACCCCTGCTGGAACCGAAGACTCCCGACTGGAATTCCATCGCTCCACAGCCCAGCCCCAGGACCCAGTTGCCCACCCACTCCTGCCTCTGGGGTTGTCATGTCGGGGCAAACACCATCTGTGACCACTGACAACCCCCGGCCAGAGAGGCAGAGGGGCACCAGCTTCAGTGCCACCGAAGTTGGTGTCCTGGTGGAGCAAGTCCTGGGGCAGTATGATGCCCTCTTCGGAAGTTCTCGCGGCGACAAGGAAGGACGGACTCGGATCTGGACTGACATCATGACTGCCATCAACGCGGAGGGGGTGGCAGTCCGGGACTTACAACATGTCAGGAAGCGCTGGGAGGACTTCAGGTCCAGGACCCTGAACAAGGCCCGGCGCCTCTTGAAGGCAGCGGATGCCAAGGGGCGCCGGGGCCACTTGTCGGAAGAACAGATGGGGGTCCTGGAACGCATATCCCCAGCGCTCCACGTCCAGGTCCTAGAGAAGCAGACCCGTCTGGAGTCGAGCGGTGAGTGTACATGCATCCTGATTGTGAGCAGTGCGTGTGGTGATTATTCGGCATTGTGCCGGTTGCACATCTGTTTGTATGGGGTCGAGAATGGGTGGGGGTGTACAGGGCCGTGGGTCTGACACATGCGAAGGCTGTAATGTGTGAGACATGGATGGTGCTTGTGTGTGTGGGCTTGCATGGCAAATGCAGTTGTGCGTGCACACATGTTTGGATGAATGTGTATGTAAGTAGACATGTCCGTGATGTCAGGCATGTATGTTGTTTTCGGCTGCATGTATGAGCACTGTGTACATGTGCATGTGTGTGTATTTGTCAAGGGTGCAGCAGTGATGCAACATGGATGCATGTAACAGCGGTATGTGGAAGCCTGATTGGCAGATGTGACATGGATGCCCGTCTGAACAGTGCAACACTTGGCAGAGGTGTAGACATGCATGCAAGTGTGGTGCTGTGTGTACATGTGTGGTGCACTTCCTGTGTTGCATGTGATGTCTGGCTCCCCTTTGGCTGCTGATGCTGTTGTATGTGTAGGGATGGTGGTGGCAGTTGCGATATGGCTGTGGTATGGCTCATGTGTGTGAGTTGCAATGACATGTGTGTTGGGGATTGTGATGACATGTCTGAGGTTTGCCAATGCCACTCATGTGCAACTGTCATGCGTGTATGTGTCCATTGTACAGTGCCCTGATGCCTGTGTTTTGTTTCTCCCTGTCTGCAGCGTCAACTGATGAAGAGGGCGGAGAAGGTGCTGTGGAGCACAGCGCCGGGGATCCGACCGCCAGCCGCAGACGCAAGGCCCGGCTCCCCTCCCGTGTTGTCATCTCGTCGGGGAGTGAGGAGTCCGGTGCCGCGTCCCAGGCCGCAGCTGCCGGGAGGAGGTCCAAGAGGCGGAGGTTGCAGTTGGACTCCTCGGCAGCAGAAGGGGCAGCTGGGACCCCACAGGGCCCAACAGGGGAAGATGGCACAGAGTCATCCAGGTTGGTGGGGGGTTTGGTGGAGGAGGGGGCCGTGCAAGCACCAGAGACGGGGTCTGGAGGTGGGGATCCCACTGGTGCTAGTGGTGCAGTGCAGGACCAGGGACAGGAGGCAGCACAGGCGGCCGCGGAGGTGCCTGTGTGCAATCCTGTCCCCGATCCTGTCCCTGCATCATCTTGCACCAGCAGGGATGCCTACGTCCAGACCCGTTTTCAGGCAGGGGATGAGCTGACGTCAACTGGCCTTCCTCTGCCTGCGGACGTGGCCATCCAGGTCCGGGTTGAGCCTGTCCTGGCTGGTGTGGCGTTGCGTCAACGGGCCATGCGAGGTGACCTGCAGTCTTTTCATGGAGAGACTGCACGTCATCTCGAATGGCTCGTTGACCACGTCAGCCTGCTGGGACAGGTCACCCAGGCCGGATTCCTCCATCTGATGGGGCTTGCTCCGACCCCCTCCTCAACTGGACCCCCTACGCGCCAGTCCTCCTCTGTGCCATCTTCCCACCCATCAGTCACCTGGGTGCCCTGTGGAGCTGCCTCTGACGGTGCGGCCAGGCTGGTGGAGGAGGCATCCCTGCCACAGTCGGGAGTCGGAGGTCCAGCAGGGGTGGCCACATCAACAACTGCACCCCAGCCGGCGGAGAATGTGCAGGCAGCAGGAGGCAGTGCACGGGCAGAGGCAGAGCAGCAGCAGCAGCAACATGGTGGGAGACATGAAGGCTCGGGGCTTTCGGCATCGGAGGGGCAGGCATCGGCCGGAGGGCAGGGGGACCCAGGACAGAGAGTGTCTTCCGTGTGGCAGCAGTTGGGCCACGCCTTAGGTGCGGAGCGGCAGCGGGCGGAAGAGGCGCGGCTCACAATGGTCAGGGCGGAGAACTCCATGCGGAGGGCCCTGAGGCGGGCCGAGTGCCTCGAGGCAATCCGCAGGGGGTTTGAGGAGGACACGGCGTCGTCCCTGCGGACCCTCGGGGCCATGGAACTGGACCGCCTCCGGGACATCGAACAGGTGTTCGATGATGCCCTGGCCCGGGACACCACGGAGTGAGCCGCTGGACTTGCCCGCCGCCTTTGTATATAGTTCTTTAGTTTTAGGTTTCCTTTCTTTCTTATTATGATTTGGAGTCGACGGACACTGCTCCACTTTTTGTATATAGTTGATTCTTAGGTAGGTTTTTTAGTAGGTTTCCTTTGTTCAGTTGGGCTCATGGACCCTTGGTAGTTTTGTACATAGTTCTTTATTGCATGGAGATTTTTTAACTTTTGACTTTGGACATAATTTTTTAGGATTCTGATTTGCAGTTTTGTGTTTTTATACAGACATGCAGCTTTTTTTTCTCATTCACATTGTAGTTTGTTTTCTTTCTTTAGCATTCTTTATTTTTTTCAATACAATTTTGTTTCCATACTTCACTGTGTGGTATCATCTCATTGGTTTCATGCATGTCATGTTGTGTGTTTTCCCATTCAATTGCAACCATTGTGTGTGACGGACATGGGTTCATTAGCTTAATGAACATTGGGGGTGTAACATGTGATTTCCATTTCCATGTGGGTGAATGGGTTACTTGGTAGGGCTTTTTGGCTGTGGAGGCTGTCCATTACGCACATGATTGGGGATTGTGAGGACCTGGTGGGGGCTGCCCATGGTGGCTGGGGGGTGGGGGTGGTGGTAGACATGAGTGGGGGCCTGGTGGAGGCTGCCCATGGTGGCAGGGGGGTGGGGGTGGTGGGAGACATGAGTGGGGGCCTGGTGGAGGCTGCCCATGGTGGCAGGGGGGTGGGGGTGGTGGGAGACATGAGTGGGGGCCTGGTGGAGGCTGACCCTGGATGCTGGGGGGTGGGGGTGGTGGGAGACATGAGTGGGGGCCTGGTGGAGGCTGCCCCTGGTGGCTGGGGGGTGGGGGTGGTGGGAGACATGGGTGGGGGCCTGGTGGAGGGTGCCCCCGGTGGCTGGGGGGTGGGGGTGGTGGGAGACATGGGTGGGGGCCTGGTGGAGGGTGCCCCTGGTGGCTGGGGGTGGTGGGAGACATGGGTGGGGGCCTGGTGGAGGCTGCCCCTGGTGGCGGGGGGGTGGGGGTGATAGGGGACATGAGTGTAGGCCTGGTGGAGGCTGCCCCTGCACTGCTGGGGGGTGGGGGTGGTGGGAGACATGGGTGGGGGCCTGGTGGAGGGTGCCCATGGTGGCTGGGGGGTGGGGGTGGTGCGAGACATGGGTGGGGGCCTGGTGGAGGGTGCCCCTGGTGGCGGGGGGAGGGGGTGATAGGGGACATGAGTGGGGGCCTGCTGGAGGCTGCCCCTGCACTGCTGGGGGGTGGGGGTGGTGGGAGACATGGGTGGGGGCCTGGTGGAGGGTGCCCCTGGTGGCTGGGGGGTGGGGGTGGTGGGAGACATGAGTGGGGGCCTGGTGGAGGGTGCCCCTGCACTGCTGGGGGGTGGGGGTGGTGGTAGACATGAGTGGGGGCCTGGTGGAGGCTGCTCCTGCACTGCTGGGGGGTGGGGGTGGTGGGAGACATGAGTGGGGGCCTGGTGGAGGCTGCCCCTGGTGGCTGGGGGGTGGGGGTGGTGGGAGACATGAGTGGGGGCCTGGTGGAGGCTGCCCATGGTGGCAGGGGGGTGGGGGTGGTAGGAGACATGAGTGGGGGCCTGGTGGAGGGTGACCCTGGATGCTGGGGGGTGGGGGTGATGGTAGACATGAGTGGGGGCCTGGTGGAGGCTGCCCCTGCACTGCTGGGGGGTGGGGCTGGTGGGAGACATGGGTGGGGGCCTGGTGGAGGGTGCCCATGGGGGGTGGGGGTGGTGGGAGACATGAGTGGGGGCCTGGTGGGGGCTGCCCCTGCACTGCTGGGGGGTGGGGGTGGTGGGAGACATGAGTGGGGGCCTGGTGGAGGGTGCCCCTGGTGGCGGGGGGGTGGGGGTGATAGGGGACATGAGTGGGGGCCTGGAGGAGGCTGCCCCTGCACTGCTGGGGGGTGGGGGTTGTGGGAGACATGGGTGGGGGCCTGGTGGAGGGTGCCCATGGTGGCTGGGGGGTGGGGGTGGTGGGAGACATGAGTGGGGGCCTGGTGGGGGCTGCCCCTGCACTGCTGGGGGGTGGGGGTGGTGGGAGACATGAGTGGGGGCCTGGTGGAGGGTGCCCCTGGTGGCGGGGGGGTGGGGGTGATAGGGGACATGAGTGGGGGCCTGGTGGAGGCTGCCCCTGCACTGCTGGGGGGTGGGGGTGGTGGGAGACATGGGTGGGGGCCTGGTGGAGGGTGCCCCTGGTGGCTGGGGGGTGGGGGTGGTGGGAGACATGAGTGGGGGCCTGGTGGAGGGTGCCCCTGCACTGCTGGGGGGTGGGGGTGGTGGTAGACATGAGTGGGGGCCTGGTGGAGGCTGCCCCTGCACTGCTGGGGGGTGGGGGTGGTGGGAGACATGAGTGGGGGCCTGGTGGAGGGTGCCCATGGTGGCTGGGGGGTGGGGGTGGTGGGAGACATGGGTGGGGGCCTGGTGGAGGGTGCCCCTGGTGGCTGGGGGGTGGGGGTGGTGGGAGACATGGGTGGGGGCCTGGTGGAGGCTGCCCCTGCACTGCTGGGGGGTGGGGGTGGTGGGAGACATGGGTGGGGGCCTGGTGGAGGGTGCCCCTGGTGGCGGGGGGGTGGGGTTGATAGGGGACATGAGTGGGGGCCTGGTGGAGGCTGCCCCTGCACTGCTGGGGGGTGGGGGTGGTGGGAGACATGGGTGGGGGCCTGGTGGAGGGTGCCCCTGGTGGCTGGGGGGTGGGGGTGGTGGGAGACATGAGTGGGGGCCTGGTGGAGGCTGCCCATGGTGGCAGGGGGGTGGGGGTGGTGGGAGACATGAGTGGGGGCCTGGTGGAGGGTGACCCTGGATGCTGGGGGGTGGGGGTGATGGTAGACATGAGTGGGTGCCTGGTGCAGGCTGCCCCTGCACTGCTGGGGGGTGGGGGTGGTGGGAGACATGAGTGGGGGCCTGGGGGAGGGTGACCCTGGATGCTGGGGGGTGGGGGTGGTGGGAGACATGAGTGGGGGCCTGGTGGAGGCTGCCCCTGCACTGCTGGGGGGTGGGGGTGGTGGGAGACATGAGTGGGGGCCTGGTGGAGGCTGCCCATGGTGGCAGGGGGTGGGGGTGGTGGGAGACATGAGTGGGGGCCTGGTGGAGGGTGACCCTGGATGCTGGGGGGTGGGGGTGGTGGGAGACATGAGTGGGGGCCTGGTGGAGGGTGACCCTGCATGCTGGGGGGTGGGGGTGGTGGGAGACATGAGTGGGGGCCTGGTGGAGGCTGCCCATGGTGGCAGGGGGTGGGGGTGGTGGGAGACATGCATTGTTGATCAGTAGTGCAAGGTGACATGTGGGTTTGCTGGGGGGCATGCCCATGGTGGATGGGCTGCCTGCGGGACATGAGCATGGGTGCAGGGTAGTCCCCCGTGGTGTGGGCTGCCTGCAGGGTCCGTGGAGGTTATGGAGCGTACACCTGGGAGGGCCCACACGGCCAATTCACGTGTGGTACTCCCCAGAACCCCTGAAATACACGTACCCTGATGAAATCGCGTGTGGAACTTCCCGCGCACCCCTGAAATACACGTACCCTGCTGAAATCGCGTGTGGAAATTCCCGCGCACCCCTGAAATACACGTACCCTGCTCGCACTGGGCCAATCGCGTGTGGAACTTCCCGCGCACCCCTGAAATACACGTACCCTGATGAAATCGCGTGTGGAACTTCCCGCGCACCCCTGAAATACACATACCCTGATGAAATCGCGTGTGGAACTTCCCGCGCACCCCTGAAATACACGTACCCTGCTGAAATCGCGTGTGGAAATTCCCGCGCACCCCTGAAATACACGTACCCTGCTCGCACTGGGCCAATCGCGTGTGGAACTTCCCGCGCACCCCTGAAATACACGTACCCTGATGAAATCGCGTGTGGAACTTCCCGCGCACCCCTGAAATACACGTATCCTGATGAAATCGCGTGTGGAACTTCCCGCGCACCCCTGAAATACACGTACCCTGCTGAAATCGCGTGTGGAAATTCCCGCGCACCCCTGAAATACACGTACCCTGCTCGCACTGGCCCAATCGCGTGTGGAACTTCCTGCGCACCCCTGAAATACACGTACCCTGATGAAATCGCGTGTGGAACTTCCCGCGCACCCCTGAAATACACGTACCCTGCTGAAATCGCGTGTGGAAATTCCCGCGCACCCCTGAAATACACGTACCCTGCTCGCACTGGGCCAATCGCGTGTGGAACTTCCCGCGCACCCCTGAAATACACGTACCCTGATGAAATCGCGTGTGGAACTTCCCGCGCACCCCTGAAATACACATACCCTGCTGAAATCGCGTGTGGAAATTCCCGCGCACCCCTGAAATACACGTACCCTGCTCGCACTGGGCCAATCGCGTGTGGAACTTCCCGCGCACCCCTGAAATACACGTACCCTGCTGAAATCGCGTGTGGGACTTCCCGCGCACCCCGGAAATACACGTACCCTGCTGAAATCGCGTGTGGAACTTCCCGCGCACCCCTGAAATACACGTACCCTGCTGAAATCGCGTGTGGAAATTCCCGCGCACCCCTGAAATACACGTACCCTGCTCGCACTGGGCCAATCGCGTGTGGAACTTCCCGCGCACCCCTGAAATACACGTACCCTGCTGAAATCGCGTGTGGAACTTCCCGCGCACCCCTGAAATCCACGTACCCGGCCAAATCGCGTGTGAGACTTCCCGCGCACCCCGGTATACACGCACACGTATTTTTTGTCAACGGGTGTCCGTGTTTGTGGGTACCCCTTTGCACGTCATTTGTCCTGGAGGGCCAAAGTATAGGACATTCATCATGGCAGTATATAGGTGCTATTTGTTGGCGCACCTTTTGGCGCACATTTCTTACAGCCGCAGAGACGCTACCGCCTGCTTTCTTGTGGCGGTCGTGTTTGTGCCTGTGCGCTGGTTTGAGCGTGCGCTTTTTTGCCCTATTCTATTCCATGAATACGTGTTGTAGGCGAGCGTGTGGGCGTTCCGCGCACTTGTGCCCTGTACTTCCCCCGTGACGCCCACGTTTTGGCAAGTTGTTCCCCATTCCGAGTGTTACGCCCGTGTTCCGCCTACTTTTGTTGCGTGCGCCGCGCTATGTGCGAATTTCGCTGTGGCCTGTGCGATTTTCGCTGTGACCTGGCGCACGCTGTTAGATGGCCTGTGCGCCAACGTGCGCCGCGCACTTTTTTATCGCACATCCGCTGGTTTTCTCGCGCACGGACTTCCATGAATCGACGTGCGCTGCTTTTCGTGCGATTTTCGCACTTGTACTGCGATTTTCGCTATTCCACTGCGATTCGCACGTTTTTGCCCACTTGCGCCGCGCTAATTATTCCATGAATCGGCCTGTCATTTTGTTCCCAAAGAATAGCCTCCAGGTGGCGAGCCCACCATCTTTTGGACTATCTAAGGGGTGAGATAGAAAAGAAAAAAAAACACGCCATAAAATTGCAGCATTAGTGCACCCTGTTACTTTGCCTTACTCATCACGTGGTTTACAATATGCCACGTCAAGAGAATGCTGTTATATCACTCTATAACAGTTCATCCAAAGAGGAAACAAAAAATTGGTACACGACCAACTTTTATTTATGTGATATTGATTTTTTATCACATTATGGGCCTCATTACGAGGCTGGCGGTAGCCGTGCCTGTAATACAGGCACGGCTGCCGCCGATATTGTTTTTTTTTGGCACCCAGGAATGGGCAATTACTGGATCATTACGGCCTTGCCGGACCCGGTATTTGCCCATTCCTGGGCGCCGAAAAAATATTCTAATGGGGTTCAATGTGAATGGAGAAGCCGGATACACCGGCACTGTTATAAATGGTGCTGGTGCATCCGACATGGTGTGCTCGCGGGTGCCGCTCTGCCAAGGCACCTGTGAGCACAACTCATAGTTTTCCAGTCCGGGAACTACGGTACCGTCAAGCTTACCAGTACCGTAGTTCCCAGACCAGCAAACTTATAATGAGGCCCTGTGTGTTATTGGGGGGGGGTGCTTATTGGTAGAATATATTGTGTATCCAGCTGTCCTCAGTACTACTATTGCTGTGCCTACTTTATCCACTGTGCAAAAATATTGCAGGGAGAAATATATGGAGAAAAATACTTTTGTTTCACTGCCATATAACACACATGAAATCATCAACAGAAGTAATTGTTGTGTTTGTCTAAATTCCCCAGCCTATGCTGGTGAAGGCCTACCATTACAGCAGCTCCCACTACCATTCTCCACGTCAGGTTATGTGCTGCATATAGCTGTGGCCAGGAGAGGACCCCCTTTTGCTAGCAGATATGCAAAAATGAGTGGCAGGAAGCATGACATGCCAGAAATCCCATATCAGTATCTTAATGAGAATCTGCTTAAAAAGGAGTGTTGTGAGGGTGTCACTATTCCTAATGGAGTTTTCCCATTTTTGGACCTATTTCCAAGAGAATGTCAGCAATGGTCTTTTCTTATGAATGTGTCATCATACAGCAATCAAGCCTCTCAACTGCCTTCCCATGCACCTACTCTACATATAAGAAACAGTACTGTTTTAGGCAGTGTGTGCATCTCCAGCGATGGTACAAGGGATATGGGGTTTATATTAAATTTGTAACTATACATTGCACCTGCCAGCTAAACTGTTCGAAGACCCTCTCTATATAGGGGAATCAGTGTATTTTATTTGTGGTACTAATGTGTATTATTGGTGACCTGCTAACTGGGCCGGCCAATGTCATGTGGGGTTTGTGCTGCCTGCTGTGACAGTGAAAGATAGCCATTGGTCTTCTCCCCCACGGCAAAATCGTTATGTAGTACAGGATGATTCTGGACCACATGTAATGGCAGATATCCTTAAAGCAATCTTTCCATGGATGACATGTCTGTTGATTCCAGAGATGTACGCAGATTGTCATGACTGCTAGAAGCCACTATAAATTAAACATAAGATGCCCTAATGAATATCACTATTGGGTTAAAGGCTGTATGCCTTCTTGTAGCATTACAGAACAGGGCAGCACTCTATAAGATTTTGGCAGAGAATGGCAGCGTTTGTCAGATTTTTTAAGAAAATGTTTGTTCATTTATATCTTACTCTTCTGTATCAGTGTGGCAGGCCATTAATAATCTCCAGAGCATTGCAGGTCAGGCACCTTTCCCCACTGGTACACTAGATATCGGTGTATCTTTATGGCCCTTAATAACTACATTCGGGTGGAAACTATTTTCTGTTATTTTTGTTCTATTAGCTATGTTACTTTTTATATGTTTATGTATTAATTGTGTGCTTGCCTTGTGCCATAAATGAACCTCAGGTTTCAGATCACAAGTAACTCAAAGACCCACCTCAAACGATGTGTTTTGGGAAATGTTAGCTATAGATGTGGAAGATTAAGTTAAGTGATTAAAAGAGAATTATGTTAAAAAAAAAGGACAGATTGTTATCAATAAGCATTATATTTGTAGTTTTTGTAAAGTGTTTAACATAAATTCTCTTTGGAAACCGTTAACTGCGAACATGTTTTAAATAGCTTCAGCCTGCAAACACACAGAATGTCCTTGCCAGCTCGTAGCTGTTGATCTTTGGGGTTTTAGAGCACATACAGGATAATGTTAAAATAGCTAGGAGCAGCTGTAGGGGGGAATGTGACACCCTGGCTGTAGTTTAATTATAGCAAAGTGAATAGCTGTTGAAATGTAATCTGTGTTCCAACTTGTATATAAATTCTTTGTGAATGCACACCCACAACGCGAGCTCAGCTCAGAGGGTGTCTTTACACCGAACTGACTAAAGAGCTGAAGCTGTTACAAAATATACTCTCGCTCTTTGAGCATAAATACTCTGTTTGGGTGCTTCATTATTTGTTAGACTCAACAAAATAGAGTTATTAATAATTATTATTAGATGATATTTTACAGGACACTTAAAAAGGAATTATATCAGGGAGACCTCAGGAAGAACAGTACTAGCAATTGAAGAAATTGTGGTTTAATCCATAATATTGGGAATCTGACGTAACCCTATTAGGAAGTACCACAAGGACCGAAGGGATAACAACCCTTGAAATAGATACCGATAATGACAACAGTGACACTTCATCAGCCCTCAACCTGAATACTATAGGTATACTGGTCTCAAATCTTGAAACGTAGTTGTTCAAAGCAAAATGTACAACTATGAATGCTAACTTGTATGCATGAATGATAACAGAAGAAATGTTAAGAAAGATTGGACAAATAAAATTGTGTCACAATTAGGAAGGATTGTACCAATTGAAGCGTGTACCAATTGAACCACACTCATGTCAGTATAACACTCACATCAATAATGTAATTGTGCCTTGAAAAAGCACAGGAAAGGGTGAAACAATTGCACGTGCCTCCAAATGGAGTATGTTGGCACTTAGCAACTAATTGTATTTTGTGACACTGGGCACTTAATAACTAATTGTAATTTGTGACACTGTGTAGCTAATTATAACTTGTGATCAATTTCAACATCATTTTGGTTCAGAACCAATAGAGTAATGCAATTAAAATCTCACTTGTAAGAGTGACTACTTTAAGGTAAGAGCTAGACGCAAGCAACCCAGCAAACACACACTGTATACTCTATTATAGCAATAGTATACACAGCCTTGTCTGTAATTTTCTTTATATATTGCAGAATTATCCAGCCCTAATACGAAGGAGGATACAAATTATCACATTTCTGGAAGACCCCGAGAATAACTGAATTGTCTGGAAAGTGATAATCTCAATTATATTGCAGTTTCTGATACAAAAGTGATTAAAAAGGAGATACAAAATGTGCATATTAAAGTAAATATGAAATGGAGAGGCTCCAACATTTCAGAGATTCACTGCCATCTTGAAAGTCAATATGTTGTTATGGAATATTGATGGTGATATCAGTTGGTATTAGGGTTTGTGTTTTTCTCCTTATTAATATGGCATTTAGAAATGTTGCAAAAGGTGGTACAGATATGGGGTGTCAATAAAACATCTATTATTGTCCCCACTAACGGTACAGACAGCCTGTTTTAAAATATAACTAGGAGTCTATTTCGATTTAAGAGGGATGTGGAGGAAAACCCTGAAAACCGTCTCCGTGATAACCTGGGTATCGCTGGTCAGGCTCTGGCGTGGCTGACCTCTTTCCTCTCCAATCGACCCTCCCAGGTCCAACTGGGGTCTTTCCTCTCTGACATCTTTTTCTCTACCTGTGGTGTCCCCCAGGGATCTTACCTCTCTCCCTGGCTGTTCAACCAGTATCTGCCACTTCTCGCCCCCGCATCGCTGCTCTCTGCCCCAACTTTCAGTGCTATGCGGACGATACCCAGCTCATTTTCAGGCTTCCCTCGGCCTCCTCTTCTCCTTCCCTCATCTCTGACTGTCTTTCTGCTATCCAGGAATGGTGTGCCGCCAACACCCTCTGCCTTAATGCCAGTAAGACTGAGAGTCTACTCATCGGCACTCCCACTCCCTCCTTCCCTGCAGCTCTCTGGCCGGCCTCTCTGGGTCCTCTTCCTGCTCCTACCTGCAAGGCAAAAAACCTCGGGGTCATCTTCGACTCCACACTCTCCTTCTCTCCTCACATATCCGACATCTCTAAGAAGTCACACTACCAGCTACACCTCCTCAGAGATATCCTTCCTTTCCTCTCCTTCCCCCAGAAGCTCACTGTCTCTAGAGCCCTGGTTCTCTCGAAGCTGAACTACTGTAACATCCTCTATCTAAATCTGCCCACCTCTACTCTCCGCCCTTTGCAACTCATCCAGAACAGGACTGTGAGAATTTTCCTTGGCCTCAAGCCCAGGGACCGTATCTCTCCAGGACTGAAATCACTACACTGGCTCCCAGTGACTGCAAGGATCAAGTTCAGAACCCTCTGAATTGTCAACAAGGGCGTCTGGGGCCTTGGGCCAAAATACCTTCAACTCTCTCTTCCTAAATATCTTCCTTCTCGAGCTCTTCGCTCATCCGCCTCCAACTCCGTCAGGGTCAGCCGCTTCTCCAAACAACGAGTTGGGGGCAGATCTCTCTCCGCTGCAGGAGCCTCCCTCTCGGAACAGCCTTCCTGCATCCCTGAAACTTGAGGAGAACCATCTCCGGTTCCGGAAGCACCTCAAAACCTTCCTCTTTGCCTCTGCTTTCTCCCCCCCTCACCCCTGCTAATACTAGTGAAACTGCACTGAATCTGCAATCTGCAACTGGGACACTCACCGTTCTCGGTCCTTGGCCCAGCCACTCTCCCCTGCACTGCCTCCCCGGCAACCCCTGCATTGCGGGACTGTGTCTGTATCCCTACAGCCCCTCTTCCCAGCACTTGTCTGCACTTACCTCGCACTTGCCACCAGCTGGCCCTTGTTATTTATGCTGTATGCTAATAACCCTGTACTGCACTTTCCCCTCTCCCTTTCCCCCATGCACTTTTCCCTTCCCCTCTACCCTTGCACTTGCACGATCTGAATGACACCTGGCTTAGTAGGATCGTTGTCTGTCTCCCCTTGTTCCCCCCTGCCTCGTCGCGCCTTGAAACACTTGTGTATAGGCGTGTTACAAATGCCATATCATATCATATCATATCATATATAAATACATATCTTGATAATTCGGCTCATTTAAAAAATAACCTGTGGTATCAGCACATGAAGGAGGTTCGAGAGAGATGGTCAGATGAAAGTTGCTTTGTCTGTTCCTTAATACTATAGGCCATAAATGCAGCAAGGACATTTTTTGCCAAAGAGATGCCTGGATATTATGCAATATGTCTCAGTCATCTAGCAGCGTGTACAACCACATGGCAATTCGAAGGAAAATTGCAACTTTACGATGGTGATCAAGAGGAACATTTTCATATGAAGATACGTATGTGAAGACAAAAAGGATGGAATGTGGGATGGGGTGGACAAACAATAAATGTATGTATCCAGCCCAGATTGAAGAACATCAAGAAAATTGTCAAGATGAAGAGGATCAGATATGACTGAACGAACAGGAGAGCCAGGATGGTGGGAGCGACCTCAGCTATTGGAATATGGGTGTGTAGCCACCAGTACCAGATGGGAAGAAGGACTATTATCTTGACCTGCACACCTATTGAAAGAACCATTAGGTACAGTGCAAATAGTAAATGACAGATGCCTTGAATCATGGGCCAAGAGTTCTAAGTTATTAACATGGGTCGACAACAAAGCAGGGCGAGTATCCATAATACCATTGAAGAATGCATCAACATGCATCAACAATGGAGACCTGGTTCTTATTGGAGAGAGAGCAAAGGATCTGGACAGACCATCGAGGTCCCAGGAATGAATGGAGGAACTGCAGTACTGATGGACTGATATTGGGCCTTTGGATCCAGAGCTTACATGCAGTTGCCTAAACATTGGGGAGGAGTATGCTCTTTTGTTATGGTACAAGTTCCAGCGTTAGTGATTCCTCAAAAGTGATCTCAATATCGATGAATTTCCAAAAATGAATGAACACCAGAGAAGGAAGAGGTTGCTTATTCTTCGTTGCCTAAAAAGGGAGAACAACTTTTCGTCAAAATCAATAAAGGCCTATGAGGACATTCCAGATTAACATTAACTGTTCAGCAAGGCAGCAATGAAAATGACATCTATATTTATGCCAGGACTCCAGACTGCAATAAACGCCAAGTGGCTGCCAATCACCAGATGGGATCTGTTACAGATGATTAATGCAGCAATAAAACAATTCAATGCATTCAGAGAAGAATTGAGAGCCATCAGGCTGATGACTCTCCAGAATAGGTATGTCCTGGACCTAATTACGACAATCGAAGGAGGCATGTGCGAAAAAGTCAGGCCTTCTTGTTGTACATGTACACCATCCCATGATGGAGACATTTGAACCCTGACAGAAGCAATAACCATGCTGACAACTTTCCATACGAAGATGGAAGATGAAGCTGATCAGGCAGCAGGAGATTACTGTTTTTCTTTTCTGTTATCATGGAGTCCAACCTAGCTGGCCAATGCTTTAAACATACTCAGAGCAATACTAGTGTTGGTATTGCTAGGATTCTGTCTTATAAGGATCGTTTTAGGACAGTGCCAGAAGACAGCCAAGAAAGCTATTGGGATGAAGATAATGATTGACATTGACGCTGGAACGGGAGAGCAGATGCAAAATGAAGCCAATACCCTAGGGAATATAAAGGAAAGTACTCTTGCACCCCCAGTGTAGAGACGCAGCTGCATGCCTCTGCGGGAAATCCCACCCCTTACCTCCTATATGTTGGAAGTCTGAGACTGTGCCATGTTTGACACCAGCAGTTGTACCAATACCACAGCGAATCTTTGAAAAGGCATCCACTGAGGAAACCCTATTGAATGTATGCCCAAAGAGACGACAATCTGTGGGAGGAACTCCCTGAAGGAATATGAAAAGGAGCAAAAGAAAGAAGACAGTGACGTCACAAGAGACAAGCGTGACGCCCTGAGAATACTGGCTGAAGAGAATGAATAGACCTTACAGAATCTGATGCTGAAGTTAAGAAACAAGCAAACCTTTTTATGCGGAGAGACAATTGCATGTGTGCAAAGTGCTACAGAAAATCAATTGTTCAATAATTGTACAGACGCTGAAACGCAAGTAGACCAATTCATCATAGAAGCTGGCTATATGTAGTGAATAGACAGTATTGTATAGAAAGTATTTGTTGTGAGTATTTCAACCTGAGCAGTTTTGTGGCGCTTCCCCTTGATCTGTGTACCTTAATTGTGCTCCGTGCTTGCTGCAAGTTGCAGACTCTTATCCTGAGACTTATCAGGATTCTAGAAATGTGGAATGTATGGGTGGTGTCCAATGAAGTGCATGTGCAAGACCAGCTGTCTCCACCCTCACATTCCTGCATTGTATAGAAACTGGACATCAGTGCCATGAATTTTAGTCAGCCAGGACACATGGAGAAGAAAGGCTGAGAATTGCGTTGCAGCAAGAATAAGCTGAAATTGTGGAAGGTCCTGGCGAGGCTGTCTAGCCTGGCATCAAAACTGAAGCAGCCAAGGCCAGTTCTCTATCCCTGAAAGCAGTGAACATACAAAGGATGAATCATCCCTTATTAACGGACAAAGAAAGAACACCAAGAGTACCAAGTTTTATTTGTTTAAGACATAAATGCTGCATAATAGACCAAATCGTGGTCTTCTGTCACGCGAGCCAAGGATGGAACTAGAGTTGAGCTAGGAGTCCTAGAACAACTATATTGAGAGCCTGTACTCCCATATTTTCCCACAGACAAGGATACTTTGCAAGGTCAAGTTCAAAGACAATCTTCATGGCAGAAGGCATGGGTGATGAGAGATGTTGGGGTAACTGGGTTGGGAGGTAAAGTCAAGTCCACCTCCTGGCACTTGGGTCTGAGCTTACATGCTGCTAAGTGAACCGAATGTTCCAGACATGGCACGAGCATGCCAACCAATTGTAGAGGGCCGGATATCAACGGGCCTTATTGTTCAATAACCAATGATAAACCATGTACTTAGTAGTGTTAGGGATTACATGTATAAGAGGTAGACATAAGTTGCCACCTGACACTAGGGCAGCCAATCACAATCCTAGTGCTTCTAGAAAGTATACTTAGATGTTCCCCTTAAACCAATTATAATCGTTTGCAGGTTTTTCTTATTTGCCACGTAGGATGACGTCACCTCTGTTACATTTTTCGTATGTAGTCAATGTTTAATGAGAAAATTGACAAGAGTTGAGCGAACGTCTGCTGATGTCCATTCTAACCTCCCTGTTTTAGATAATTATTAATAAAACAGCAACCTTTGCCATCTTCCTGAGTTGGTTCGATTATTTGGACTTAGAGTTATTCTGTAAACCCATCCATTGCATGCACGTTACTAAAGAACCATAAGTTCACATGGTAGTGGTGCGATGGTTGAAAAGGATCCAAACTAGTTTGTCCTCAGTCTTTCGGATGATCGGGCATCCTCTACCATTAGCCGGGCGATCGTAGGGGTTCCTGTGGAGAGCGGCCGATAGAAATAAAATTGCAAGAAGAACCGATATTGGTGGGCAGGTCCCCCTTTGATGAAATCCCTGCCCAGTTTCCATGGGCGCTCTGCGGATGGAAGGCGAAGTGGTTGGATTGAAGGAGGAGTCGATACCGAAGGCCTTCAGTCAATTAATGAACAAATGTTGAGTAGACTAAGGGGAAAGGTAAATGAAGGGGATGGGATTGTGATCATTTTTGAGTGATGGGAAGTATTGTGAAAAAAGTGTACTGCCTAGGAGTCCTGACTCAAGGGAGTTTCAGAAGGAGACGTTTCAAATCCCAAGGGGGTAGAGCAGAAACATATAACGCGTAATTAGAATTGCGTAAGGCGACGTCTGAAACCCTGTATAGGGTATAAAGTAAAGACGAGAGAGAAAAAGGTGATCACAGTGTTTATAAATGTGTAATGTAGACTAGTCTGAATGTTGTTTGTTGAGTAAAAATATTGAAGAGCAATAGAGGTTGTGAAGAAATTGAAAAAGTTGAGGAGCAACAGTGATTGAGCGTAGCAAAGTGATTGGCGCCAATCAAAAGGTAGCGATAGCCAATTAAGAAATTAGAGGTTTGAGCAGCGATAGATGGTGCATGCCCATATTTGTTGTTTTAAAGACGTTAAAAAGTGGTAATTTAAGTAAAAGTATAAAGGTTATTTAAAACAAGTCTGGTAACTATTGGCAGTCAATTGAGACTTGCCATTATGGGAGACACTCCTCTGATGCAAACATTACCAAGGCACATGCCCAAGCTCAAACAGTATAGTGCGGAATGGGTGAAAGGTAAGGCAGATAAAATGTTCATGCCATGGCCACAAGGGAGATAATTGTCAAAAGCGGTATTGCAACACATGACCACATACTTGCACGCTGCGTACACAGGGAAGAAATTAGAGAAAAGATTAGCGATTCTAGAGCTCTGGAAGATGTACCAAGAAGAAAGGGAAGACCTGCCACTTGAGGAGTGGATGCTTAATCAGCGAAAGGAGGAAGGTTTTGAGCCCTCAGCTCCGCTTACTTCGCCCGAAGTAAAAGCCACTAGTACTGAAGAAATAGGGTTATAGCCTTTAAAGGAGTTGAAAGCAGTAATGGGGTATAGTAATCTGATTTACCAACCACCAGTTTATGATAGTGACGACAGTCCAGAGGAGAATAAGAGAAAAGAAGAGATCTATAAGATCATAGAAGATAAAGAAGAAAGGACTGAGCTGTCAAATCTGTCGACAGAAATAGATAAGGAGATTAAGAGATGGAAAGGAGGGAAGGATATAGTTCACAAGATAGCGTTCGTGCAGAACGAATGGATGAGAGGACAGATATTACTTAAAATAGATGGAAAGAGAATCGAGGAAGCAAGTCAAAGAGAAGACAAGGATGAACAGGAAAGAAAGGAGAAAGAATGAGAGAAGAGATTGAGAGACAATGAGCAGAAAGGAAGAGCAGAGAGCGATGAGAACGGATATATCAGGAGGAGTAAAAAAGGAAAGAAGAACAGGCAGAAGAACAAAGTAAGTATGACAATAGAGAGTGAGTGATAGAAGAGATGGATAGAGAGGAAAGGAAGAAAGAAGAGGAGAAAGCGCAAAGACTAAGGGACACAAGATTACAGAGACAAAGGGAAGAAGAGGAAAGAAGGGACGGAATAAGGAGAGGGGAAGAAGGAAGGCAAGAGGAAGAAAGAATTAGAAGGGATGTCAGAAAGAAAAGAGAAGTAGATGAAAAAATGGAACAAAAAGGAAACAAGGAAGTCTTGATACTAGTCTCACTCATAAGGAACCAATAGGGCCAAGCCCAGAATTACGATGGGACAGAATGGAAGAGTTCCTTCTGATAAAGGAAGGAATGTAAGCAATGCCTAGAGTTGTGTTAGACGAAGAAAGATTTGATGAAGAAAGCATTGGAGAAAGGATCGACAAGGTCTATCAACAGTTAAGGCGAAATAGCGAGTATGAGACTCGAAGGAATGATGATCGGTCCCCAATGCCTCAATCATGAAGAGAGGAAGGAAGCTTGTTCAGTGATGAACGTCGAGCATTGTCTTCAACTAGACAATATCTGGATAAGGGTGAAGGAGATGATAGTCACTCTAGTTGGGGGCAAGACATGCCAGACAAGGAAAGAGAGTCTGCTCAGGAGGTAGGAAGTAGGAGGAGGGAATGTCTGTGCCCCTGAAGGAAGCAGGCAAATGGATAAAGAAGTAAGATGGTCTGCTCTGGAACAACGTTAATGATAGGACGTCAGATCCCATAGCATATCCTGAGAGTCCCCGAGGATGATCGTATAGTGAAAAGGGAGAATCGCCACCATATGTGAGTAGGTTAAGGTTGTTACCCACAAGGAAACAGACAGGGTTGATTTACCCTGCCAGTGATAGTCTGATAGTAGGATCCGACTGTGGGGTAGGGTTCTTGCAGTTTCCCTTCTTGGAAAAAGGGGGAGCAAGACCACAGTATATCCCATGGCCGCAGATGCACAAGGATAATTTAAGGTGTAAATTCCCAAGTTTGACTTCAGGTGCTGGGAAATGGATATACAAATTGGAAAAAATTACAAGAGGAAACATGTTGGCCAAAGGCGACATAAAAGGTCTCCTGGCAGCTATTCTTGGGCAAAGGGCTGATGACATATGGAGAAGAGCGGGATATTCAAGTGTGACAGCACAGAATACAGCGTATAATAGAGCGCTGTTTAATAATTGCAGAGCATATGTTTGGAGGGCACTCGGTACAATATCCTGACACATCAGATATGGGTGAAATTATGACATGTAAGATGAAGACACTATTGTGCACATTCAGGATATGCAGGAGAAATGGCAACTTGAAACTCGCGAGCCGTGGGACAAGACAGTGGCTCTATTTTGCCTGATTTTATGTCAGGGGTTACCTGAGCCAGTACAAAGACAGATGAAGAAACAAGTGGGGATGGAAGCGAAGCCCTGGGCTGAGATACAGCTGACAATAGTGCACCATTGTCGGTTATTACCAGAGAAATATAAGAAGAAAGATGAGAATAGGAAAATTGTGGAAGCCAAATTAGTTCAGATTTTTTTTCTTCCAAATTTGCCATTGAAGGGGCAGTATTGACAAGCGGAGAAGGATTGGGAATGCAGGAGCAATGGGTACATTTCAGGCAAGTAATCTGTGCCCAATGGATCAATGTGGATATGGGTTTGTGCAACAAGGAAGAGGTATAGGCTATAGAGGAAGAGGAGGATGATTTCAAAATAATCAAGGTGGGTTTCAAGGTACACAGAATGGGAACCAGAGTACTCAAGGAGGGCTTGTCAGCCGGGCCTCCCCAGTATGTTGGACTTGTGAGATGAAAGGGCAAATTGCATGCGTATTCGGGAGCCAAGAGAATGTACAAAATGGCCAATTGTCAAGAGGGGGACAGTTTATTCTCCACCATATAGCACACAGATGAGAGAAGGGTTCGCCCAAGATCATACATTGTATCAGACACAAGTGCCGCTAGTGCAGCAGGTGCAACAGCAAGAACGAGCACAAATGAATCCACCACAAGGGCCATCGTAACAAGCCCCTACGCAGACACAGCAATATGCAATCACAGGACAAGTACGAACACCCAGAATAGGAGGTGTCACTGTGGTAGGAGGGAATACTTTCACAGGGACAGGGATGAGCCTCTATCCACAATAGGACAGCTCACATGGTGACTTGATGTGTTCAGTACTATCTGTGACACCAGACCCCCAAGAGGAACCAAGGGTCGATGTGACGATAGGAGGCAAATCTTTTTATTTTCTTGTAGACACTGGAGAAACTTGTTCATGTATACAAGAGGGAAAATATCCAATGTCGGGAATTTCCTTGAATGCTCAAGGGTTCTCTGGAGCTACGAGTTGAGTTCCTTTTACTAATGAATTACCAGTCTCTATAGGAGAGTGTGACATGTCTATTCCTTTGTGATATTCATGACAGACACCGGTCAACATTTTGGGAAGAGATTTAATGACAAAACTAAACATGACAAATTAATTTACTTACTGATCAAGGAATAGTGTGTTCCACTCCAGGAATACACTATTTAAATGTGGGAGAATGTATACTGGCATTCACAGGACAAATGGCTCTGTGAGGTGTTCCAGTAGATCCAGAGATTTTTCTATATGGACTAAGCATTCTATTGACATGGTTCCCTAGCTTAGTGGGAAAAATTGTAAGGATACCTGATGTATTTTTGTTTAGACCACGAATACCTATGGATGAAGAGGGGGGAAATACTATCCCTATAGATTTAGAAGAAGCCATAGTGCAAAGAGAAATGGCAATGCTTGAAGGAGTAGATGATGAGGGTAGACCATGGAGAACGGTAACAGCTCTCGAGGAAAGGTATAGATTGACTGATATAACTGATGACGATATGTTCAGGGAAGACCAAACATATGATGAAGTGGTGTTCTTTATGAGCATCCCATACTGGATAAGGATAGAAAAAAGGGAAGTCCCACAGCGAATGGCGATAATGCTGCAACGTCCAGCATTTTTTCAGGAATACTTGGAAAAGGTGCCAAGTGTCCTGTGGACCACAGACCATTATGACATAGGTTTATTGAAGGGAATAGGGGAAGTTAAAATAAAGCTTAAGCTAGGAGCGATTTTACCTCTAGCAAAGCAGTACCCCATGTCTCGAGAAGCTAATGGGGGTATATTCCAGACCATTTCAGCACTGAGGAAACAAGGGATTCTGGTACCATCGGAATCATCGTGTAATACTGCGGTGTACCCGATCAAAAAATCTAAAGGAGGGCCGTGGATATTTATACAAGATATGAGACTGATTAACCAGATTGTAGATGCAGAGTTTCCGTTAGTCCCTAACCCGGCGACGATACTGTGTAGTATCCCAGTGGAATCTCGATATTTCACAGTGATCAATTTGAAAAATGTGTTTTTCTCAATCCCGTTGCACAAGGACTCACAAGACTTAATGTCATTTATGTTCCGCCAAACCCGACTCAAACATATTTGTTTGCCCCAAGGGTACTGTGAGTGCCCATCGATCTTTAATAGAGTCCTACAGATGGATTTAGGCAATATTGATCTTAAAAGTGCAGTGATACAATACGTAGATGACATTTTAATTTGTAGCACCACAGAAGATTAGTGCAGACAAGATTCTGTTTAGTTGATGACTATTCCAGCAGACAAGGGATATAGGGTTGACATGGAGAAGATACAATACTGTCAAGAAGGGGTGTTATACATTGGTCAATTGATTTCACATGAAGGAAAGAAAGTGATGCCTAAAAGAGCAGAGGCGATTATGAAAACATCTAAACCAAACACAGTGAAACAGATGCAACAGTTTTTGTCACGCTTGAGAAACATGAAGGACAGGAAGTGATGGTGTGCAGTGACTCTGCCTACGTGATGTCAACTGTACATGCAAGGTTAGCACCTTGGAAGAGGAGGAGCTACCTCCGTGCGGACCGCACTCCAGTGCAGCACGCATCCTTATTGGATAGGATTATTAAGGCACTACAACTCCCAGTGGCCATAGTGGTTGTTAAATGTGCAGCGCACAATAAGAAAACAGACTTTATCTCTTGCAGGAATATGGCCGCAGATGAAGAAGCCAAAAGACTTGCATATTACCCAGAAATTGAGAATATTTAAAAAAGTAGTCACAACCATGTTAGTGCAAGAAGGGTTTAAAATATTATCGATAATCCAACTAGAGATTCAAGGGAGTGCGCCGCAGATAGAGCAGGAATTGGGAAACCGAAGGGGGTGTTCTTTATCCCCCACAGAAGCATTATGGCAACAAGACATCACTGGAAAGCTGGTGATGCCAGTGGCATTATTGAAGGTGCACTTGAACAGCTGCATTACCGTGTGCATGTAAATAGGGAGAGTCTTGGTGCTACAATTGCGAAGACTGGTTCATTTCAAATTTGTAAGAACACATTGCACTATTTATGGTAAACTGCATACACTGAGGACATTTAGAGGCGTAATACCTCGACCAAATGGTCAGTTTCTGAATTTATATATCAACTATGTCGATATGCTGCAAGTGTGTAATGGAGATAGGTAGTTAGTGGTGGTCCCTTCTCTAGGTGGATCGAGGCAGGTCCTTGTACACATCCTGATGTCACTTGCGAAGCAAAACTTTTAGTGTGCACATTTTTTCTCAGTTGGCGTGTGTGAGGTGCTGAGATCCGACAATGGGACACATTTTGTTAATAAGCTATTTGACCAGATAGGGCTTCTATTAAGTATAAAACACACATTTTCTTGTGTATCACCCGCAAGCGAACAAGATATGTGAGAGACTCAACTGCCTTCTTAAAGAAAGGTTTGCCAATATTAAATTGACTTTGAAGAAGGGATGGTTATATTGCCTACCTCTAGGCATATGTGCCCTTCGGAATCAGCCAGGATCAGACCATCACCTGACGCCTCATGAACTAGTGACAGGGCAGTGTATGAGAACACCTATTACACCTCTGTTTAGGAGCAGAAGTGATGCTCAGAGTGTAGCTAAAACCTTACGTAATGAAAAGCATGACTAGTTGACACCTATGACCTCTAGCATTTCTTTCATTTCAGATCTAGTCAAGCACAAGGGGGGTGGTCTCAGATCACAGAAAAAGACAATTCAACAACCAACCCAATTGAACTACTATCTGCACTTAAGTTATATGTATGAGAGCTAGTCCTAATTAGCTGATCCAGAAGCAAGACAATAAGAAGAATGTCAGCGTGTGCAGACTCAATCGATGACAAAGAAGGATGGTAAAGCAACCAGTGGTTAATATAGATTTATGTTGGACTGAAATTCAAGTGGAAACACCTTATAGATATTTTAGCAGAGAGTGAAAAGACTTGCAGAGAATTTCAGTAGGCTGGAAATAAACTTTTAGAAATATACATTGTAGCATCAGAGTTATACCTAAATGTCAGTTGTTGATTAGATATTGGAAACGAGATCAGTGTCCAGATTCATTTTGTGGAGAATACCTGTTCTAAACAATTAATCATATGGCGCTTACCACTAGTGACGTTCCTCGACTTTTGATTGCTGTCTTTATGTTTATACTTCAAGCGTACCCTGATCTTATGAGAAGAAACGTTGATGTTCGTACTTTCTTAAAGGATCCTAACAATGGCCCAGTGATAAGGAGACTCCTTATTGCCATCATCAAGCAGATTTTGCAGTTACAAGTATAAAAGAATTTTGATGATTGTATTAAAAACGATTAAAGAGGAAAATGTCATGGTTCTTGGAGAAGAACAAATGCAGCGAGCAGTAGGATTGCGCACGTGATGGATGCCTATGTTCCTGTACATAATATATGCTTGCATGATTGTTTCCTTTGTCTTCCTGTTGCTCATCTTTCACACTCTCTATAATGTTTGTACTTCCACTGAAGGAGAGGTCCCTATGGTTCTCCCTACTATGAGATCTACTTTTGATTTGCGTCATGACTATTTGGAGACACACGAGAGATACAGAGGAAGATAGTGAGGGGATACATACCTATCTAGATAATGCAGCACACTTAGGGAATAGCATGTGGTATCAGCACATGAGAAAAGTGGAAGAAAGAACATCCAAGGAGAGTTGCTATGTCTGCTCTCTCATACCCAATGTCATCAATACAGTGTGAACTTACATCGCCAGAGAAGTTCCAGAACACAATGCTAGGTGCCTCAGCCATCTTGCAGCATGCATGACAAGAGGACAATTTCAAGGAAGTTGGACCACTTTACAATGGAGATCGAAAATGGTTGTTTCCATACCAGGATAATTATATCAAGACAACACAGATGGAAAAGGAACCTTGGTGGAAGAGCAAGATACTTATGTATCCTGCAACAGGAGAGGATGAGGTAGTCATTGAAAAGATGAAGAAAATGAATTGCCCCGATGTGACAGAAATAGCTGGATCACCTGGATGTTGGGAACTAACTCAAGTCTTAGTGTATGGACGAGTGAAATCCAGGAAGGGATGGGAAGGAGGACTGATGTCCTGTGCAGCTCATCTACTGAAGCCAGAATATGTGCAAGAGGTGCAGAGAGTGAACGATGGATGTTTTAAGTCATGGGCGAAGCATGCCAAACTACTGACATGGGTAGAAGATGAATCCGGCCCCATGGTAGTAATCCCATTGGCTAATGCAACATTGTGCTTCCGAAGACATGGAAAGAATAATGTGGGAGATAACAAGGACTGTATAATTACAGTTGACATTTCCAGGATGGGAGAAGTACAGCCATCCTGATGGATCGATATTGGGATGGTGGATCTAGGGCCTACATGAAGCTGCCCAAAGATTGGGGTAGAGTATGCTCCTTGGTGCTCATCCATGTTCCAGCATTAGTGATTCCTCAGACGAACATTGGAGAATTTCCAAAAGCAGATGCCCATTTGAGAAAGGGAAGATCACTTGAGTTTCTCAATCGGACCAGAAGAGAGAATTATTTCTCAGACAAATCAGTAGAAGCATACAATGCCATTCCTTATGAACACAGGTTGTTCAGCAAGACTGCTTCAATATTTATGACTGTCTTCATGCCTGGGATCCAAACGATGGTCAACGCCAAGTGGTTGCAGATTATGAGATGGGAGCTCCGGCAGACAATCAATACCACCATAAAGGGATTCAATGCTATCAAGGAAGAGCTGAGGGCCATATGACTAATGACCCTGCAGAACAGATATGTCCTTGACATGATCACAGTGAAGGAAGGAGGAGTTTGTGCCAAAATTGGGTCTTTATGTTGCACATTCATATCTTCTCATGATGACGAGAATGGGACCTTGACAGAGGCCATAACATTGTTAACAAACCTGCATAACAAATTGGAAGACGAGACAGAGGACATTTCAGATAACAGTTGGTTTGCTTCCATATGCTCATGGATTCTACAGTGGTTGGCAAACATATTCAAGATTCATGGAGCAATATTGGTGATGCTAATGGTTGGATTCTGTGTGATGAGAATAATAATTGCCCAATGCAAGAAGACAGCAAAGAAAGCGGTAGGAATGAAGATCATGATCGATGTCGAATTCGGATTTGGACCCAAGGAATCGGCAGATAAAGTTGTCAGAAAATACATAGAGGCCAGCATTGTAGCACCTGAAGGAACAAAGTTCCTGTATCCAAAGAATAATAAGAAATTCGTACAACGATGTGTCTATTGTAATCCAAATGGACAGTGTAACTATATGACCTGGAGTGTAGATGAGCATGTTAAGTCAGCGGGCAACGTGAGGCGGGGTGATGAAAATCTGGACTCCGAAGAAGCACTTCTTCAAGAGAAAATATAAATATGTGGAAACCATTGAAGACGAGGTCAAGGACTCAGTCAGAGGGGGGAATTTAGAGGAGCAGCTGCATGCCTCTGCAGGAAATCCCGCCCCCTGCCTCCTATATGTTGGAAGTCTGAGCAGTTGGGCCAATACCACAGAGAATCTTTGAAAAAAGGTATCCACTGAGGAAACCCTATTGAATGTATACCTGAAGAGACGACTATCTGAGGGAGGAACTCCCTGAAGGAATATGAAAAGGAGCAATAGAGAGAAGCTAGTGACATCACAAGAGACACGCGTGACACACTGCGAATACTGGCTGAAGAGAATGCATAGACCTTACAGAATATAATGATGAAGTTAAGAAACGAGTAAAGTTTTGTATGTGGAGAGAAGATTGCACGTGTGAAAAGTGCTACAGAAAATCAATCGTTCAATAATTGTAAGGACGCTGAAATGCAAGTAGACCAAGTCATCATAGAAGTTGGTTATATGTAGTAAATAGACTGCAGGCGAAGCTGCCATTGTATAGAAAATGGACATCGGTGCCATGAATTTTAGTAAACCAGGAAACATGGAGACAAAAGGTCAAGAATTGTGTCGCAGCAAGAATAAGCTGAAAGTGTGGAAGTGCCTGGCGAGGCTGTCTGGCCTGGCATTAAAACTGAAGCAGCCAATGTCAGTTCTCTATTCTTGAAAGCAGTGAACATATGAAGGATGAATCATCCCTTATTAAGGTGCAAAGAAAAAACACCAAGAGTGCCAAGTTTTATTCGTTTAAGACATTTAAATGCTGCAGAATAGACCAAATCATGGTGTCCTGTCACGTGATCCAAGGATGGAAATAGAGTTGAGCTTGGAGTCCTAGAACAACGATAGTGAGAGCCTGTACTCCCTTATATTCCCACAGACAAGAAAGTTTGCAAGGCCAAGTTCAAAGACAATCTTCATAGCAGAAGGCATGGGTGATGAGAGATGTTGGGCTAATTGGGTTGGGAGGTAAAGTCAAGTCCACCTCTTGGCACCTGGGGCTGAGACTACATGCTAACTGAACCAAATTTTCCTGCTTCTTCTTTAGGATCCAAATCTTGTTCACCCCCCTCAAGTGACCTGCATTGTTTATGTGTTCATCCACACTCCAGGTCATGTGGCAGCAATCTCCAGATGGTGGACAGAATATCCAACGTCCTACAGTTCTTTTCCAATCCTTGGAGTAACGGAACTTTGTTTCCTGGTGAACATATGGTTCTAGTAAAGTGATATGATATGATATGATATGATATGGCATTTGTAACGCGCCTACACACAAGTGCATGCAAAGGATGGGTTCACAGAACAACTTTGACACGAGCATGCCAACCAATTGTAGAGGGATGCATAACGAAGGCCTTATAGTTTAAGAACCAATGATAAACTGTGTACCTAATAGTGTTAGAGATGACAAGTTTTAGAGGTAGGCATAAATTGTCCACCTGACAGTAGGGCAGCCAATCACAATCCTAGTCCTTATAGAAAGTATACTTAGATGTTCCCCTTGAACCAATTGTAATTGTTTGTAGGTTTTTCTTAGTTACCACATAGGATGATATCACCTCTGACGTATTTTAAGTATAATGTCAATGTTTAATGACAAAATTGACGATAGTTTAGCGAACGTCCCTTGATGTCCATTGTAACCTCTCTGTTTTAGATAATTGTTAATAAAAAAACAGCCTTTGCCATCTTCCTGAGGTGGTATGATTATTTGGACTTAGAGTTGTTCTGTGAACCCATCCTTTGCATGCACTTGTGTGTAGGCGCGTTACAAATGCCATATCATATCATATCATATCATATCACTTTACTAGAACCATATGTTCACCAGGAAACAAAGTTCCGTTACTCCAAGGATTGGAAAAGAACTGTAGGACGTTGGATATTCTGTCCACCATCTGGAGATTGCTGCCACATGACCTGGAGTGTGGATGAACACATAAACAATGCAGGTCACTTGAGGGGGGTGAACAAGATTTGGATCCTAAAGAAGAAGCAGGATGAAGAGAAGATGCTGATAAATGATGAAGAGGTGATAAAGACTATGGAAGAAGAGAATTTGTTAGAAAATTCAACCAGACAGGGGAATGTATAGGATCAGGTAGACATTATTTCATCAGTTCCCACCTCCTCACCCCCATCATATGGGAACAGTCGGAGAAGAGCTATAAAAGGGACCCCCTGCATTGTTCCCATTCTGCATTGAGTGCATGAGAGTTGTTATGCACTCAAACAGCCATACAGAATGTACCCTCGCACTGAAAGTGTGGAAGGATGTTGCATGCAAGGGATGTCGCCTGCCAAGATGTCAGAATGCATCAATTCATTTTATGGATGGATGTTCAAGTGAAATCTGATGAGGATACAGTGATGTCATAAATAAGATATATGAACCTACGTTGAAACGATAAGAAAATACTTAAGAGTAGTGATGTAATTGAGGCACTAAGAGCAATGTGTACCTAAAGCTAAAGTAATCATGGTTCTAAAGAAAATGCAGGAACTTACTGACCAAAAACTGCAAATACGCAGTAACGCAAGGTAGAAAGAAAACGTATAGAAGCTTGCTATAGAGCAATATATAATGTGGCAAGGACGGCCATAATGGGAAAATGGACACTGGGCCACGTTGAACTTAACCAATCTACCTCAGAAACAGGCTGAGGCTCTAGAATCAGGAGACGCAGAATAACAGCTCTGTGTACGGACCCGATGATGAGACAAGGTTGGCCCAGAGTTAAGGAATAAGCACAAAGCACAAAGGGAGTAGATGTATAAGCTTTGAATGTGGCACATTCCTCCTTGATGAAAGAAGAAGAAAACATCTGGGACAGCCAAACTGTTGGTCAATTAAAAGTGTCCCAAGTTCATGTGAGATAGAGTAAGCAAGTAAAGTTTAGCTGTTTTAATGGTGGTCCAACGCGTTTCGTGAGCAATCACTTCTTCAGGGGCAACATAGAACAATTTTCAACACTTTCATTCTAGGAAAAAATATTCAAATAATACACATTAGTGCACATGGTAATCACGAAATGCATTGGGCCACCGTTAAAACAGCTAAACTTAACAAGAAAATGCGATTGAGTCTATTTCTTAGACTTACAAAGTCATTTCAAAATATGAACTGTTGAATTTGATTGGTTTACAAATTGATGTATTTCAAGATACAATAACATAACCTTTCTAAACTTTTTTGACTCAAACATTCGTTTGAGCAACCAATAGTGTGCAGGGGACAGGAGTTCCCATAATTGGGAACTTGATTGTTGTCTTGTTATATGTCACAACCCATATGCCAGGGTTGTTTATTATCTCCTCTGCACCTTAAGTTTATCTTACCAATATTCTGAAATTCAATTTTAAATCTACAACCAATAACATAGGTGTGCAAGCTGATTTCCACATTTCCCTGTTAGTTTTATACTTACCCTTTGACGTTTTACCCTGAATTGGATTGGCATATACCTAATCAGCTGCCCCTCCTATTCAAATCATAATATGTCATTTTCAAAAATAAATTTGCTTACTGATAAATCAGCAACAGACTTAGCTTTTAGCAAAGAGGAAGCAAATAGAATCCTTGGACTCATCAAGGATACAGAGAAAGCAACATCTGGAGATGACAACCCAGAAAGATTAATCTCAAAACTTGAAAAACTTATTAGGGGGGAAATTTCGCAAAAGTTGCATGCAACAACATTAGCACAGTACTTCAAAAGCAAAAAGATACCAAGGAGACTGAGAGTCTACCTCAAACTAACATTATGCAAAGAGAATCAGGCATTTGTCAAAAGATGGGAACAGATTCTTAATAAATGTTCGTTAGATCTGATCTTATTAACGATTGAGGAGCTATCAAAATCTTTAGCTTCATCCACCAGGAAATTGAAGACATCTCTGCCCAACTGGGAACATTAAAAACTAATGACAAATTAAAGCAGATTCTAAATAACACCAACCAAAAACTTGAATCATATAAATGAGAAATTGAACAACGCCGAATTAGGAAATTCCGGAGGGATACCTTAGATTATGCGCGAGACATCGTGTACTCCTGGCAAGAGTATTACAATAACCTGAGACCTCAAAGAACTCCAGCCAGACCACCTAGAAACCCTAATCCTAATGAGAACACTGACAGCTCTGACAAAACCAGTGGTGAATGTGAAAATCCAACTAATAACATAAGTGCCAATCAACCACCAGAGAGAGGGACTGATTTACTGGTAAATCCAACTACCTCAACAGCACAGACATTGGATCAAACCCCTTTTTTAGAAGGAGGAGACAAACCCGCAGAGGGAAAAAGAAAGCCCAGGCAAAAAAACAAATAAAGGAATCTATTATCTTCAACATCTCATCCAAACAGCCAACAAAAGCACAAGAGGATACATTGAATGTAGGCATCTCCTTTATCCCTGCTAACCATACAACAATTTTTGAAGAAGAAGGTAATCTCTTTAAAATTATTCGCAAAATGGAATTGAAAGTCTTTTTTGACTCCATTCCTGAACCGGTGAATCCTCACCGTAAACAACACGAATATCTAGAGATGAAAAAACCAAGCACATTCCATCCACAAATCAATCATCCGACTATCAATCTATTCAAACTGAAAACTTCAAAAGACTTAAAATGGTTGAAATATAGTGCTTCAAACAAAATGAATATCAGACGGCATCAACTAAAATTGATTAAATAATTATCTGAGGATATTACTATTATACTAAAGCCAGCAGATAAAGGAGGAGCATTAGTGATGATGGATACCGTGATGTATAAGGAAGGATGCTTCAAACTACTAAGAGATGAAGGAACTTAAATGATTTTAGATAATGATCCTACCTTAGCCATCAAAGAAATCATCAAAAAAACTATAGACAAAACCTTGGACTATGACTGGATATCGGACAACACCAGTGAATTTCTTGTGAAGAAATTTCCAGTGATCCCAGTGCTATACGCACTTCCGAAAGTACACAAGAATATGCATAATCCTCCTTTCAGACCGATTGTAGCCGGTACGGAAAGTATATTCCACCCATTGGCTATATATTTGGACAAAGCATTCCAACCATTGGTCCAGAAGACATCGACATACTTAAAGGACACCTCACACTTTCTAAGACTATTGAATGAAATTGATAATCAGGAACCATTGCTCATACTATTTACATTGGACCTTAATAGTCTGTATATGTCAATTCCACATGCAGAAGGCATTGCTGCATTAGAGTGGTTCTTACTTCAACATGACAATGTATCCATACAAAAAGAATTTGCAATAGAGTTAATCAATATCATCCTGTACAATAACTACTTCAGATTTTTCAACAAATATTATCTACAAATTTACGGAACCTCTATGGGCTCATCAGTGGCACCAGCCTATGCCAACATTTTTATATATCATTTTGAAAAAACTCACATTTTGAACAAAGAACTTTGGAAGAAGAATCTACTTTTTTGGAAGCGTTTCATTGACGACATTTTTGGTATATGGAATGGGACAAAGGATGAACTACAACAATTCTTCAGTTATTTAAACAGTTGTCATGATAAAATACAATTTACCCTAGAGATCGGAGAATCCAACATACATTTCTTGGATGTCAATATCTCAAGAGTCAATAACATCTTTATAACAGAAATCTATAGGAAACCTACAGATGCCAACAGCACACTGCACTTCTCAAGTTTCCATCCTATCCACCTCAAACAAAACTTACCTTACAGCCAGTGCCTAAGAGCCAAAAGAATAACATCCGATTCAACAAGATTGGCAATTGAAATGGAGAACATGAAGGAAAGATTCAAGAAAAGAGGCTTTCCTGAACAAACGATGAATACAGCCATAGGACGTACAAGTGCATTGGAAAGAGGTGACTTACTAAAAGAAAAACCTAAAAAAGACAATCCAAGACTGATTCACACTTTGAAATATTCTAGCCAGAGTTTTCAACAAAACAAATAATCAATAAAAACTGGGAACTCATTAACTCTGATGCAAATCTGAACCGATTATTCCCAGAACCACCAATGTTAGCCTATAAAAGAGGCAGACATTTCAGAGACTCACTCATCAAAGCTGAAAAGACCAAAAAACAACATCAAACATTTCTTGCTAAACAAAAACATGGCACATTTGCATGCCTAAACTGCCAAAATTGTTCAAGCATCTTAAAGGGAGATCACATCCGCCACCCCAATAGTGGTAAAAAAATCCAACTCATGGACTATGCAACATGTGACAGCAAAAATTTGATATATGCTATCAAGTGCCCATGTGGGAAATATTATGATGGGAAAACCGCAAGGAAAATCAAAGAAAGAATAAACAAGCACAAATCCAATATTAGAACAGGTAATGAAAAATCTCCTGTCTTTGGACATTTCCGCGAAGATAGACACAACATTTCACAACTTAGATGGATAGTACTAGAAGTTATTAAGAAACAACCGAGAGGTGGTGACCTCCCAAAACGTCTCTCACAAAAAGAATTGCATTGGATTCACAAACTGGATTCATTGGCTCTGTTGGGTCTTAATGAAGATTTTTATTTATTTATTTATTTATTTATTTTTATAAATACCGAAAAAATCATTGATTATACCAATTTTTGTTGAGACACACCAGGTTGACTGATTACACCAATTGTTATTGAGACTTTATACCTGTAAAAAAATGTTTTTCAAAAAACAATTTTTGTTGATTTTATGATGTATGTAAACACTCTAAATACCTGTGTGATTAGAATGTGAACTCCTTTGTTTGAGTCCGCTCATTCAAATCAATATATCTGTAATTATCTATTATACAAAATGTACGTATTGATCGGCTTAGGACACCACAGCTGTGGCTAAAATGTGTGAATAGCTATCCTCCTTAAAGACCAAGGTTACAGAAATCGAGTAATATTGAGCCCCTTATGGTTATTTTCATCCTTATCCAGCGTCTTCCATAACGCTAGATGTTTAATATTGCCATCTTTTTCACCTGCTGGTATCCGTATACTTATTATCTTTGAGTGCTTTCCACAGTAACTCAAACGCTGACATTGAATTCTGTGACAATACAAGCTTTTCTCTTTGCATATTTATGCATATTTCTGTATTATATTAGACTCTACCTTTCTTGATTACATCGAGTATCCAGCCGATTAGAAACTGATACTATCGAAGTTACTTCAACAGCCGCTATTTCACTTGAATATCATGATACGCATGCGTGTGATTACGTCACAGTGTTTACACTGTGACGTCACACACCTCTGCATACAAAGTACTCATCACTCTTCACCATTGAGTGAAGATACAAACACTTTGCTTGCCTAGATTACCATCTATTCTCTATCCGTATATGGCCATTATTGTGGTTTTTGTGAGACACATTTATTATTTTCTTTCACCTCCTTTTTTGAAAATCATCTTGAGTTTATTTCTTATATATATTTTTTACATATCCAAACCAATACCTTTCCATTTATTCCCTTGCTTTTAATCATTTGTGAACCGCGTTCTTATTCATGACGCCTTCAACTTTTACGCCATAGCACGTAGGAGCGTGATGATGTCACAGTGTTTATACGGTGACATCACATGCTACTCTACGCGATGACGTCATGCCATTACTACGTAAGGCAGCCATTTTTATCCAGCGTTACCACTGAACAGGAAGCGATTCCTGTTGATGATAACGCCGGGGTTCCACAATCTCCAGATAGTCATGTAAGTTCATTCCAGAGTGCTCTCTGGTGTTTGGAATGGATTTTCCACCTTCACAATTCCTAATAGGGTTTTCTTTCTTCCAACAGGGGGATCGTTAACCTAGATGGTAGACATACCTAATTCTTAAAACAACCAAGTCTTGACCTACAGTTGTCCCGAAAAATTGAATAGAGAGGCTCCTTACTTGGATCATTGTCATTTACCCTTCCTCTACGGGTAAGTCTGATCCCTATTTTTTCTTTTTTATAGTCTATATTAGACTTTTTTCAATAGCTTATATCTACATTTATTTGTTGTCTTTTAGGGAATCCCCTTTTCTAGCAATTGAGCTGATTATAGAAATTTCGAATGTAGAAATATGGATGGACATTCATCCTCTTACTTCACTTGTTCCATCCTTGATGGTACACAATAGAGAGACTTTCTAGTAAGCTTTATTCTCAAATTGGGAAATTTGTTTAGTTGTTAGACCTAGGGGTCATCAGTTTCTTGCTCTGTATAGCACCACTGATACTTAAATTTTAAAAAATAAACGCTTTTGTGTATAACTTGTTCACATATGTGATATTAATCTATTCTTTAAATTAATTAGGTTTAAACATGTTGTCCCATTCCACACTAAGGAACAAGCATTTGATTTACCTTAAAATGACTTGTTGTCCTTTGAATTGATACTGTGAATGTTGTGATTACCATGTGCACTAATGTGTATTATTTGAATATTATTTCCTAGAATGAAAGTGTTGAAAATTGTTCTATGTTGCCCGTGAAGAAGTGATTGTTCACGGAACACTTTGGGCCACCATTAAAACAGCTAAACTTGACAAGAAAATGCGATTGAGTCTATTTCTTAGACTTACAAAGTCATTTAAAAATATGAACTGTTGAATTTGATTGGTTTACAAATTGATGTATTTCAAGATACAATAACATAACCTTTCTAAACTTTTTTCACTCAAAAATTCTTTTGAGCAACCAATAGTGTGCAGGGGACAGGAGTTCCCATAATTGGGAACTTGATTGTTGTCTTGTTATAGAGTGAGCAAGTTTCTAGTGGCCAAAAGGAGCAACAGCAACCTGCATAATTAAATCAAATAGCAGTAAATGTAAGGCTGGAATTGATAAATTTGTGGTTTCTTCACACGTGACTCAGAAGTCGAAAATCAAAGGCTATTCATTAGAGCCCTAAGCTAAGATAGTGGTGTGCTCACACTCCCTTGTATGTTCCAGAACAGTGAGCAGCAACAATGTCAACTACAAACAGAAGACTTTGGCTGATGGCCTACCGATGAGAAATTATGGACTAATCGGCAAAATGGGGAGAGGCCTGATGGAATTCAAACAGCTAAGTTTCATTTCATGTATGTGCTACTAAAGAGCCAATAGTCCAAGGTTGGGATAGTTTGCCAACCAATCAGTGGAGTTGAGGGACTACCAAACATGCAATGTAGCATAGACCAATCCACTGTTGTTTTGTCCGCTACAATCAGTACTAAACATATTTAGAGGTAGCTCAAGGCATGCCCTACAGATAAGGGGTAGCCAATGATGAACTAATACTTATATGTTCTATACTTAGATATGTTCCCGTAACCAATCCCTTGATAGGTTTTGTACTTTGCCACATAGAATGATGTCATAGATGACACATATTGCGATATAAGACCTCCTTGTAATCAAGCTCTTATGTGAGCGTTCATGCATCAGTCCGATGTCTGTGAGATCTCCCTACTTTATTAAATGACACAATAAAGTAGTACTTTGCCATATTCTTTGAGTCTGCCTTATTATTTGGTTTGAGATCATTATTGTAATTCCATTAAGCACAAACAGATGCTTCAAGGTGCTACAGCACACTACATTTTTTGTACAATGTGTTGTCCTTTCTTCATTATTATTGTAGCATTTCGCAAGTGATGTTTTATAATATAGTATCTAGCAATGAGACCTCTATTTCTACCCCTAGAAAAAGCACAAGTGATATTTTCCCTGATATTTCCAAACAAATGAACCAACTTAAGAGGGATGCTGGAGAAGATTATCAAGATATAAATACCTATCTTGATAAGTCAGTCGATTAAAAAAAATATGTGGTATCAGCACATGAGAGAGATGGGGAGGAGAACATCATATGAGAGCTGCTCTGTATGTTCTCTCATCCCTTATGCCATGAGCGCAGCCAGAACATTTATAGCAAGAGAAATACCTACACATGAAATTAAAAGTGCCTCACACATCTAGCAACATGCATGACAAGAGAACAATTTAAAGAGAAGTGGGCAACCCTGCGATGGATGTCAAAGAGCACATTCCCATATGAAGATGATTGATTGATTGATTGATTTGGTATGTATAGTGTGCCTATACACACATGTTTGAAGGCGCCACAAGACAAGGGAGGGAACAATGGGAGGACAAGACAAATGATCCTACTAGGCCTTGTGTCATTCGGATTGTGCCAGTACGCAGTTCAGAAGTGCACAGGGATGGGGGGAGTTCAACAGGGCAGTAAGGCTCTGAGTTAAGTGCTAGGAAGGTAGGGACATCAAGTAGTCCCCGCTCAGAAGTGTAGGTAGGCCAGCCGACAGTGCAGGGTGGCCAGGCAGCAGTTCAAGGATGGCCAGGCGGCAGTGCAGGTGGACTGGACAGGGATTGATGCCTGGTGCCCTGTAGGACTCAGAGGGCAGCGAGCAACGAGTCAAGCGGAGTTGGCAGACCAGGAGGATAGATTAGCAGGCGAGAGTGAGAGAGAAGGCAGAGGAGAAAAGGAAGGTCTTGAGAAGCTTCCGGAACTTAAGGAAATTTGGCTCATGTCTGAGAAGGGCATGGAGGCCATTGCAGAGGGGTGCCCCTGCAGAGGAAAGAGATCTGCCCCTACTCTCTGCTTCTTGAAGCGTTTCAACCGCAGAGAGTTAGAGTTAGCCGAGCAGAGGGCTCTTAAAGGAAGGTATTTAGGAAGAGTGTGTTGAATATAGTGAAAAGGCCTTGTGAACGATGCAGGGGGACTTGAACCTGATCCTTGCAGCCACTGAGAGCAAGTGGAGGGATTTCAGGGCTGGGGAGATGCGATCCCTGGGCTTGAGGCAAAGGACAAGTCTTGTGGTCCTGTTCGATGACACCAAGGGTTTTGCCTCACAAGAGGGTGAGGGCCCAAGGCAGCCAGAGTGAGAGAGTGAAAGCGGAAGCAGGGGTCCCAATGAAAAGGATCTCCATCTTACTGGCATTAAGGCACAGATCGTTGGAGGTGCACCAATCTTCAATAGCGGATAGACAGTCAGGAATGAGCAAGAGAGGAGAGGAGACAGAGGGTAGCCTGAAATAGAGCTGTGTGTCATCCACATAACAGTGGAAGCTAGAGGAAAGGGTGGAGATCAGGAGGGCCAGAGGGACCGGATAGACATTGAAGTACCAGGGTGAGAGGATAGGATCGGTCCAAGAGAAAGAAGGTCAGCCAAGCCAGGGCCTGATCTGTGATGCCTAGATTCATGCACAGTCGATTAATTAGGATGGCATGATTGAGCGTGTTGAAATCAGAGGAGAGGTCCAGGAGGATGAGGACAGAGGTAGAGCTGGAGTCCAAGTGAGAGAGCAGATCATCACAGATGTTCAGAGTTAGCTAGGAGGCCAAATTCTCCAGGAGTTTGCCCAGGAAAGGTGTGATAGAAATCGGCCGATAGTTTGCCAGAGAGGATGGGTAGGCAGAAGGCTCTTTTAGGAGAGGATGTACAAGGGAGTGCTTGAGAAGAGCGGGAAAAGATCCAGTGGCAAAGGAGTGATTACAGAAATTGGCCAAGGCTGGAGTGAGAGAAACAATGTTGCCCTTAATGGTTCTGGAGGAGCAGGGGAGCACGTGTTTGGGTCAAGCTTTCATGGATAAAAATTGTCTAGAAACATCAGCAGGTGTTAGGGGGGTGGCCAAAAGGGGGCCTGAGAGAGGTAGAGGGAGAGAGATGAGGGGGAGGGGAAAGTGAGGACAGAATGCACTGGGTTTTAGTAGTGAAATGAGAAGCCAGAGCCGTGCAGAGGGCCTGTGTGGGTATAGAAGATGTGGAGACTGCAGCAGGATTGGCAAGCTCCTTGCCGATTTTGAAAAGTTCAGCCATATTGTTAGTGGCCGCAGAGATGCAGGATTGAATGTGGACCCTCTTCTTAGAGAAGATGGAGTGTCTGTATTTCCTTTGGAGCAAGCGGCAGGCCAGTTTGCCGGAGGATGCACCCGAAATCCCCTACTTCTGCTTAGCTACTCTACACTTACGTTTCAGAGCAGCCAGGTCAGAGTCATACCAAGAGTTGCACTTGGCGGCAGGCTTCAGGGGAAAGGATATCCAGGGTGTTAGATATAGAGAGATGAAGGTTGGAACGGGCTGTGTCAGAGTGGGAGTCAGCCACCGGGAAATGGGATGGGAGAAGGAGGCAGCAAATGTGGACACTGACACTCGCTTAATAGGTTGAAAGGCCACGAAGGAAGGTGGCAGTGCTGGGTGAGGCTCTGCAAAGGGGGCAGGAAACTACAGGTGAGAAGAAAGGAGAACGTGATCAGTCCAGGAGAGAAGAGTATTAAGAGGGTTAGAGAGGGGAATGTCTGAGGAGATGAGAACATCCGCAGAGGGCTCAAGGGAGTCCAGGAGGATGTTGAGATCTCCAAGGAGGAGAAGCTGAGAGGTAGAGGTAAGGAGACAGGAGGTGAGGTTAGCCCATTCAGAGAGGAAGAGAGCGACCTGGCTAGGTGGCCTCTAGATGGTGGCCGAAGCCAGGAGAGATAGAGAGCCTAGTGACCAGGCCTTCAAAGGAGGAATAGGCCTGAGTGGGAATGATAGAAGCAGAGATGCACTCAGGGAATATCAGGGTAACTCTACCTCTGAGCCTATTTGGTCTGGGCTCAGAGAGGATCTTTTAGCCTCAGGGGTTGAGTGTCAAAATGTGTGATAGAGCTGAGCTTGAACCATGTGAGAGCGAGAACATCCAGGACCAGGTTTTCCAGGAGGTGGCAGATTTCAGAGGAATGTTTGACGGTAGAGCGAGAGTTGAGAGTAGCTTTGTGGAGCATTTTGCCACTTTTGAAAGACATCCGGGGAGTGGGGAGGTACAAGAGAGAGGTGTACCCATTGGAAGTGGCAGAGGAGCCAGAGAGGTGGAAGAAGGAGGTGGCCGAAGTGCCAGAGAGGCAGAAGAGGAAGGTGGCAGAAGAGACAGAGAGGTGGAAGAATGGGGTGGCAGAGGAGCCAGAAGGGTGGAAGATGGCAAAGGAGCCAGAGTGGTGGAAGAAGGAGGTGGCAGAGAAGCTGGAGGGGTGGCAGAAGGAGTAGCAGGGGAAGGAAGTTGATCAGACGTGGGAGACACCTATCAAAGAGGAGGAGATTGGGCTGATGGCCCTGGACCATGACGGTGCCATTCAGAGAGACATTAATGAGGACTCTGGAGGACAGGAAGGAGGCCATGAGGACCCCTCCACTCTGTGCCACCATTTATGGGAGAGGCAAAAGAAGCAGAGAGAACTGTGACCATGTGAAGGGTCCATAGGTCAGGAGAAGGACCGACAAAGAGAATGTTGGTGAGAGTCTGTCTGGAGGAGGCTCTGACATGGGTGTCAGCGATAGGAAGGCCTGGGCTGGAGACCAGGGTTTCCTTCTTGAGCTTTTCCCTTCCAGTCTTAGTGAGAGGGATAAGATAGGAGATAGAATAGCAATCAGAGAAAATGGGAGAGATCGAGAGCACCATAGAGGGTGCAGGAGAAGAAGAGAGGTGCCATGGGAGAAAGAAGAAGAATAGAATGACAGCGCATGCCACACGGGATGCACAGGGTAGGGGGATGGTGGGGGTGGGGGAGCACAGGAGACAACAAGCAACTGTGGGGGCAAAACAACCACAGGGAAGCAAACAAGCAACAGCAGGGGCAGCAGGCACAGAAGGGGTACAACAGATATGGATCAACCGAGGGGAACCCAGGCAGCAGTGAATGGAACATCGGGAGACAACAGGGCAAGACCTCGAGAGGGGGCAACAACAGTAAAAAGTGGAGAAAGAGCAGCAATCAGAACAAAATAGAAGGGGGAGAAAGCCAAGTGGACACAACAGTGAGCAAGTGGAGAAGGGTCAGTGATCTGAATCAAACTAGAGAAGGGGGAGAAAGGCCTAGTAGATACAACAATAAACAGTATGACAGGCACGAGCAGGAACGGCTCAGCCAGAGGAGCAAATCAGAGAGAAATGCAAAGATACAGCAACAGACCCACAAAACATCAAGTAACTCTCCCAAGGAGAGGGGAGCCTAAAGGATGCGCAGAGACAGGGCAAGATGCGGTACAATGCACGATATGCAAATGTGCGAGGAAGGGCAGTTTAGTAGGGACCAGTAGTGGCTGCTCCCCGTGCCTGCACCTTTCTTACCTTGCGGTCACTGCAGGTCGATGGCTTCGCTGCATGATCCCACTCTTGGGCGCAACCCCTTTGCCACCAAACACCTGCGTCGCACAACATCCAGCCCTTAGCTTACATGCGCTTTGCCACACAGGCTCTGATCCTCAGTTCTTAAAGAATATGCTGTGTGGGGGTTGCACAGCGTGCTATGTTTCAATCCACCAGCGTTTCTTGCAGTCCTGCGTCACACAACACTGCGCCCTTAGCCCATGCAGGCTTTGCTGCAGATTGTTCCATCCTCGGTTCTTAAAGAATACACTGTGAGGGCGTAGCACAACGTGCCACATTTCAATCGGCGAGTGTCTCCTGCGGTCCTCCATCGCACAACAACACGCCCTTAGCCTATGCAGGCTTTGCCTCGGAGGGTACAATCCTCTGTTCTTAAAGGATACACTGCGTGGACGCAGCAGAATGTGCTATGTTTCAATTGCGCTGTGTCTCCTGTGGTGCTGCATCGCACAACACTGCACCCGTAGTGTACGCAGGCTTTTCCACAGAGGGTCAGTTTGTCAGTTCTTAAAGCATACGCTGCGTGGGCATAGCGCAATGTGCTACATTTCAATCAGCCAGCGTCTCTTGCGATCCAGCATCGCACAATATTGCGCCCTTTGCTTACGCTGGCTTTGCCATGGAGGATCCGATAATCGGTTCTTAAAGGGTACGCTGCATGGGCATAGTGCGATGTGTTACGTTTCAATCGGGCAGCGTCTTCTGTGGTCCTGCATTGCAGAACCCCGGGCCCTTAGCCTACGTGAACTGCTTACACAAAAATGCAGAAGATGATAATAGACCCAGGTTGGAATAGCAGAATGCTACGGTACTCATGCAGTGGTCTGACTGGAGAATAAATGAGGATTGTTGAACAAAAGAGACTGAATTGTGCAGAAACATGGGAAACACCAGGATTTCTAGGATGCTGGGAAAGACCTCAGCTATTGGTATATGGACAAGGAGCCACCAGTACAGGATGGAAAGAATGAATGATGGGATGCAGTGCACACTTATTAATGACAGCGCCAGTACAGATAGTGCAAGTAGTAAATGATGAATGCCTTAAGGAATGGGCCAAGTATTCAAAGTTACTAACATGGGTTGAAGATGAAGCAGGGCCTGTGTCCATATTGACGATGAAGAATGCAACACTGTGGGGGTCATTACGAGTTTGGAGGCAGCCATGGCGCTATTAGCGCCATGGCTGCTTCCAAACTTGTGTCCGGGTTCTTTGAATGGGGACTTACAGGGTCATTCCAACCTTGGAGGACCCGGTAAGTACCCATTCAGAAAACCCTTCCCCATTCCCAAAGGGCTCAATGGGAATGGGGAGGGAGCTAATAACGGGCCCATTATTAGCTCCCTGGTCCCTTAGCGGCTCCCGCTAAAGGACCTTGGAATGCAGCGGTAAGGGTTTAACGGCACTGGCCTCCTTACCGGTACCATTAACCCTTGCAGCCGCACTCGTAATGACCCCCTGTGTTTCAGAAACAGAGGTCTGTCTAAAGTTGGAGAAAATAAAGGATGCAGACAAATAATTGATGTTCCAGGAACAATGGGAGATACTGCCGTGCTGATGGACCATTATTGGGCCAGTTGATCCAAAGCTTACATGAAGTTACCTAAATGTTGGGGAGGAATATGTTCTATAGTGATAATACACGTTCCTGCATTGGTGATCCCCCAAAGTGACCCCCACATAACCAGGTTTCTGAAAATAGATTTGCATCAAAGGAAGAAGAGGTCGCTTAACCTCATCCGACAGGAGAGGAAAAACATTTTTTTGGCCAAATCAATAGACGCTTATCATGACATTCCAGATGAGCACAAATTGTTCTGTACTATGGTAGTGATATTTACAGCTATATTCATGACAGGAATTCAATCTGCAGTAAACACAACTGGTTACAAATCACCAGATAGGAACTACTACAAACAATTGACACAATAAAAGGATTTAATGTGATTAAAGAAGAATTGAGGGCCATCAGGTTTATGACCCATTAGAACAGGTATGTCCTGGACTTGATTACAGCAATGTAAGGTGGCGTGTACGCCAAGATTGGGCATTCATGCTGTACATTCAGACCTGCACACGTTGGAGAAAATGGAACCCTGACAGAAGCTGTATCTCTGTTGTCGACCATACATAAAAAGATGGGACAGGTGGGGTATAGAATGTACAGGTGGGCTATAGAAGGGAGAGCCGGGTTATAGAATGTACAGGTGGTGATATAGATTTGACAGCTGGGGTATAGGATGTACAGGTGGGGTATAGATGGGACAGTTGGGGTATATGAAGTACATGTGGGGTATAAAAGGGAGAGCTGGGGTATAGGATGTACAGGTGGGGCGTAGATGGGACAGGTGGGGGTATCACTGTGGAATAAGGCAGGTGTGAACCCGACAGAGGGTTGCCGAAAGAAAGCTAGGCGAAGGGAACCCCCACTTTCTGATAAGATTGAGAACTGTGGAATAAGGCAGGTGTGAACCCGACAGAGGGATGCTGAAAGAAAGCTAGGAGAAGGGAACCCTGCTTTCTGATAAGATTGTGAACTGTGTCACATATATATGTGTTCATCAGTCACAGCATTCACCTCATATATACCCTACCTGTATGACCTATACTCCAGCTCTCCCTTCTATATCCCACCTGTACTTCCAATACCCCACCTGTCCCATCTATGCCCCTCCTGTACAGCCTACAACCTAGCTCTCCCTTCTATACCCCACCTGTACTTCCTATACCCCACCTGACCATGTATACTCCACCCATACATCTTATACCCCAGCACTCCCTTCTATGCCTGTGAGAAACCCGAAGGTGTCTCACTTACTAGTTCCCGGGGATCTGTCATCCAGGTTGCCAGGACACAGCCATTGCTATTGGATCCACTTCCAGGGGTGGTCCATTGGGGGTGGATCAACTGAATGGAGGGTCTCCAGGGAGTGGAGGTGGGACACTGATGGGCGCGATATGGTACCCCATTCCCTATAACACCTTTTCCCGATCCAACCCTGTAGGATATTTAAAAAGTCTACCCACCTCTTTTCCGACACAAACACTTTCTTACACAGAGAAAGACAATGGACTAACACCAGAGCCGATTACCTGACATGTCCCAATACAAGGGCCAGGCAGAGTCAGGCGATGGACAGCAACCACGCACACCTGATGGCCCTTTACATTCCCCACAGGGATAAACAACAGAGCACGAAAGGACACTATGAGCAAGGACGGACGCATGAGGTGACCACTATTCCTGACCAGCAGTTCAAGAAGAGGAGAAAAGCAGAGAGACCTGAAAAGGACGACAAGGGGGTGTTGCCATTTTCAACTCACAACCTCGAAGCCTCTAGTAAAGGAATTACAAGACCAGGGAATACAGCTGGCGTGTGGTGTGACAGGTGTCAACGGTGCACGGGGGCCTCCCGCACGGATAACACAGGTGGGGAGGCACGCTGGCTACCATGGTAACATCCTTCACTACAGAGGCGAGACAAGCCAAAAGGTTCAACACAACCAGTGACGAAGAAAGCTGATAGCAAACCGAACTGTGTTAAGCCCAAGGTTACAAGTGGCAACATTATGTGAACGCAAGGAACTTGAGAAAGAAGAACTTCTGTGTGTGTTTGAACTTTTGAGAAAGGCCAGACAAGGGCCAGCTGCAGAGTGGTCGGACACCACATGAGTGCTCATTCGAAGGACTCTCTCAGGCCCTTTTGGTTTTGTGTTGAAAACTGCAAGTAACAGAATGCCCTAGGAAAGGGTGGGGTGGGATGTCAGAGTGGTCCTACAAAGGTCACATCAGATCCTTTGCAGAATCGAAGGTCTCTGACCCATGGCTGAGAGAAAGCTAGGGGAAGGGAGCCCCGCTTTCTGATAAGATTGTGAACTGTGGAATAAGGCAGGTGTGAACCCGACAAAGGGATAACGAAAGAAAGCTAGGGAAAGGGAGCCCTGCTTTCTGATAAGATTGTGAACTGTGGAATAAGGCAGGTGTGAACCCAACAGAGGGATGCTGAAAGAAAGCTAGGAGAATGGAACCAACGCTTTCTGATAAGATCGTGAACTGTGGAATAAGGCAGGTGTGAACCTGACAGAGGGATGCCGAAAGAAAGCTAGGAGAAGGGAACCCTGCTTTCTGATAAGATTGTGAACTGTGGAATAAGGCAGGTGTGAACCCGACAGAGGGATGCCGAAAGAAAACTAGGGGAAGGGAACCCCGCTTTCTGATAAGATTGTGAACTGCGGAATAAGGCAGGTGTGAACCCGACAGAGGGATGCCGAAAGAAAGCTAAGGAAAGGGAGCCCTGCTTTCTGATAAGATTGTGAACTGTGGAATAAGGCAGGTGTGAACCCGACAGAGGGTTGCCGAAAGAAAGCTAGGAGAAGGGAACCCCCACTTTCTGATAAGATTGAGAACTGTGGAATAAGGCAGGTGTGAACCCGACAGAGGGATGCTGAAAGAAAGCTAGGAGAAGGGAACCCTGCTTTCTGATAAGATTGTGAACTGTGGAATAAGGCAGGTGTGAACCCGACAGAGGGTTGCCGAAAGAAAGCTAGGAGAAGGGAACCCCGCTTTCTGATAAGATTGTGAACTGTGGAATAAGGCAGGTGTGAACCCGACAGAGGGATGCGGAAAGAAAGCTAGGGAAAGGGAGCCCTGCTTTCTGATAAGATTGTGAACTGTGGAATAAGGCAGGTGTGAACCCGACAGAGGGTTGCCGAAAGAAAGCTAGGAGAAGGGAACCCCCACTTTCTGATAAGATTGAGAACTGTGGAATAAGGCAGGTGTGAACCAAACAGAGGGATGCTGAAAGAAAGCTAGGAGAAGGGAACCCTGCTTTCTGATAATATTGTGAACTGTGGAATAAGGCAGGTGTGAACCCGACAGAGGGTTGCCAAAAGAAAGCTAGGAGAAGGGAACCCTGCTTTCTGATAAGACTGTGAACTGTGGAATAAGGCAGGTGTGAACCCGACAGAGAGATGCCGAAAGAAAGCTAGGGGAAGGGAACCCCCGCTTTCTGATAAGATTGTGAACTGTGGAATAAAGCAGGTTTGAACCCGACAGAGGGATGCCGAAAGAAAGCTAGGAGAAGGGAACCCTGCTTTCTGATAAGACTGTGAACTGTGGAATAAGGCAGGTGTGAACCCGACAGAGAGATGCCGAAAGAAAGCTAGGGGAAGGGAACCCCCGCTTTCTGATAAGATTGTGAACTGTGGAATAAAGCAGGTTTGAACCCAACAGAGGGATGCCGAAAGAAAGCTAGGAGAAGGGAACCCCCGCTTTCTGATAAGATTGTGAACTGTGGAATAAGGCAGGTGTGAACCCGACAGAGGGATGCCGAAAGAAAGCTAGGGGCAGGGAACCCCGCTTTCTGATAAGATTGTGAACTGTGGAATAAGGCAAGTGTGCACCCGACAGAGGGATGCCGAAAGAAAGCTAGGGGAAGGGAACCCTGCTTTCCGATAAGATTGTGAACTGTGGAATAAGGCAGGTGTGAACCCGACAGAGGGATGCTGAAAGAAAGCTAGGAGAAGGGAACCCCGCTTTCTGATAAGATTGTGAACTGTGGAAAACGGCAAGTGTGAACCCGACAGAGGGATGCCGAAAGAAAGCTAGGAGAAGGGAACCTTGCTTTCTGATAAGATTGTGAACTGTGGAATAAGGCAGGTGTGAACCCGACAGAGGGATGCTGAAAGAAAGCTAGGGGAAGGGAACCCCGCTTTCTGATAAGATTGTGAACTGTGGAATAAGGCAGGTGTGAACCCGACAGAGGGATGCCGAAAGAAAGCTAGGAGAAGGGAACCCCGCTTTCTGATAAGATTGTGAACTGTGGAATAAGGCAGGTGTGAACCCGACAGAGGGATGCCGAAAGAAAGCTAGGAGAAGGGAACCCCGCTTTCTGATAAGATTGTGAACTGTGGAATAAGGCAGGTGTGAACCCGACAGAGGGATGCCGAAAGAAAGCTAGGAGAAGGGAACTCCGCTTTCTGATAAGATTGTGAACTGTGGAAAACGGCAGGTGTGAACCCGACAGAGGGATGCTGAAAGAAAGCTAGGAGAAGGGAACCCTGCTTTCTGATAAGATTGTGAACTGTGGAATAAAGCAGGTTTGAACCCGACAGAGGGATGCCGAAAGAAAGCTAGGAGAAGGGAACCCTACTTTCTGATAAGACTGTGAACTGTGGAATAAGGCAGGTGTGAACCCGACAGAGAGATGCCGAAAAAAAGTTTGGACAAGGGAACTCCGCTTTCTGATAAGATTGTGAACTGTGGAAAACGGCAGGTGTGAACCCGACAGAGAGATGCCGAAAGAAAGCTAGGGGAAGGGAACCCCTGCTTTCTGATAAGATTGTGAACTGTGGAATAAAGCAGGTTTGAACCCGAAAGAGGGATGCCGAAAGAAAGCTGGGAGAAGGGAACCCTGCTTTCTGATAAGACTGTGAACTGTGGAATAAGGCAGGTGTGAACCCGACAGAGAGATGCCGAAAGAAAGCTAGGGGAAGGGAACCCCCGCTTTCTGATAAGATTGTGAACTGTGGAATAAAGCAGGTTTGAACCCGACAGAGGGATGCCGAAAGAAAGCTAGGAGAAGGGAACCCCCGCTTTCTGATAAGATTGTGAACTGTGGAATAAGGCAAGTGTGAACCCGACAGAGGGATGCCGAAAGAAAGCTAGGGGAAGGGAACCCTGCTTTCTGATAAGATTGTGAACTGTGGAATAAGGCAGGTGTGAACCCGACAGAGGGATGCGGAAAGAAAGCTAGGAGAAGGGAACCCAGCTTTCTGATAAGACTGTGAACTGTGGAATAAGGCAGGTGTGAACCCGACAGAGGGATGCCGAAAGAAAGCTAGGAGAAGGGAACCCCCGCTTTCTGATAAGACTGTGAACTGTGGAATAAGGCAGGTGTGAACCCGACAGAGGGATGCGGAAAGAAAGCTAGGAGAAGGGAACCCAGCTTTCTGATAAGACTGTGAACTGTGGAATAAGGCAGGTGTGAACCCGACAGAGGGATGCGGAAAGAAAGCTAGGAGAAGGGAACCCCGCTTTCTGATAAGACTGTGAACTGTGGAATAAGGCAAGTGTGAACCCGACAGAGGGATGCCGAAAAAAAGCTTGGACAAGGGAACCCCGCTTTCTGATAAGACTGTGAACTGTGGAAAACGGCAGGTGTGAACCCGACAGAGGGATGCCGAAAGAAAGCTAGGAGAAGGGAACCCCGCTTTCTGATAAGATTGTGAACTGTGGAAAACGGCAAGTGTGAACCTGACAGAGGGATGCCGAAAGAAAGCTAGGAGAAGGGAACCTTGCTTTCTGATAAGATTGTGAACTGTGGAATAAGGCAGGTGTGAACCCGACAGAGGGATGCTGAAAGAAAGCTAGGGGAAGGGAACCTCGCTTTCTAAGATTGTGAACTGTGGAATAAGGGAGGTGTGAACCCGACAGAGGGATGCCGAAAGAAAGCTAGGAGAAGGGAACCCCGCTTTCTGATAAGATTGTGAACTGTGGAATAAGGCAGGTGTGAACCCGACAGAGGGATGCCGAAAGAAAGCTAGGAGAAGGGAACCCCGCTTTCTGAAAAGATTGTGAACTGTGGAATAAGGCAGGTGTGAACCCGACAGAGGGATGCCGAAAGAAAGCTAGGAGAAGGGAACCCCGCTTTCTGATAAGATTGTGAACTGTGGAATAAGGCAGGTGTGAACCCGAAAGAGGGATGCCGAAAGAAAGCTAGGAGAAGGGAACCCCGCTTTCTGATAAGATTGCGACCTGTGGAATAAGGCGGATGGCAACCCAACAGAGGGATGCCGAAAGAAAGCTAGGAGACAGGAAACCTGCTTTCTGATAAGATTGTGAACTGTGGAATAAGGCAGGTGTGAACCCGACAGAGGGATGCTGAAAGAAAGCTAGGGGAAGGGAACCCCACTTTCTGATAAGATTGTGAACTGTGGAATAAAGCAGGTGTGAACCCGACAGAGGGATGCCGAAAGAAAGCTAGGAGAAGGGATCCCCGCTTTCTGATAAGATTGTGAACTGTGGAATAAAGCAGGTGTGAACCCGACAGAGGGATGCCGAAAGAAAGCTAGGAGAAGGGAAAGCCGCTTTCTGATAAGATTGTGAACTGTGGAATAAGGCAGGTGTGAACCCGACAGAGGGATGCCGAAAGAAAGCTAGGAGAAGGGAACCCCGCTTTCTGATAAGATTGTGAACTGTGGAATAAGGCAAGTGTGAACCCGACAGAGGGATGCCAAAAGAAAGCTAGGGGAAGGGAACCCCGCTTTCTGATAAGATTGTGAACTGTGGAATAAGGCAGGTGTGAACCCGACAGAGGAATGCCGAAAGAAAGCTAGGAGAAGGGAACCCCGCTTTCTGATAAGATTGTGAACTGTGGAATAAGGCAAGTGTGAACCCGACAGAGGGATGCCAAAAGAAAGCGAGGGGAAGGGAACCCCGCTTTCTGATAAGATTGTGAACTGTGGAATAAGGCAGGTGTGAACCCGACAGAGGGATGCCGAAAGAAAGCTAGGAGAAGGGAACGCCGCTTTCTGATAAGATTGTGAACTGTGGAATAAGGCAAGTGTGAACCCGACAGAGGAATGCCGAAAGAAAGCTAGGAGAAGGGAACCCCGCTTTCTGATAAGATTGTGAACTGTGGAATAAGGCAAGTGTGAACCCGACAGAGGGATGCCGAAAGAAAGCTAGGAGAAGGGAACCCCGCTTTCTGATAAGATTGTGAACTGTGGAATAAGGCAGGTGTGAACCCGACAGAGGGATGCCGAAAGAAAGCTAGGGGAAGGGACCCCCGCTTTCTGATAAGATTGTGAACTGTGGAATAAGGCAGGTGTGAACCAGACAGAGGGATGCCGAAAGAAAGCTAGGAGAAGGGAACCCCGCTTTCTGATAAGATTGTGAACTGTGGAATAAGGCAGGTGTGAACCTGACAGAGGGTTGCCGAAAGAAAGCTAGGAGAAGGGAACCTCGCTTTCTGATAAGATTGTGAACTGTGGAACAAGGCAGGTGTGAACCCGACAGAGGGATGCCGAAAGAAAGCTAGGAGAAGGGAACCCATGCTTTCTGATAAGATTGGGAACTGTGGAACAAGGCAGGTGTGAACCCAACAGAGGGATGCCGAAAGAAAGCTAGGAGAAGGGAACCCCGCTTTCTGATAAGATTGTGAACTGTGGAACAAGGCAGGTGTGAACACGACAGAGGGATGCCAAAAGAAAGCTAGGAGAAGGGAACCCCGCTTTCTGATAAGATTGTAAACTGTGGAATAAGGCAAGTGTGAACCCGACAGAGGGATGCCGAAAGAAAGCTAGGAGAAGGGAACCCCGCTTTCTGATAAGATTGTGAACTGTGGAATAAGGCAAGTGTGAATCCGACAGAGGGATGCCGAAAGAAAGCTAGGAGAAGGGAACCCCGCTTTCTGATAAGATTTTAAACTGTGGAATAAGGCAAGTGTGAACCCGACAGAGGGATGCCAAAAGAAAGGTAGGAGAAGGGAACCCCGCTTTCTGATAAGATTGTGAACTGTGGAATAAGGCAAGTGTGAATCCGACAGAGGGATGCCGAAAGAAAGCTAGGAGAAGGGAACCCCGCTTTCTGATAAGATTGTGAACTGTGGAATAAGGCAAGTGTGAATCCGACAGAGGGATGCCGAAAGAAAGCTAGGAGAAGGGAACCCCGCTTTCTGATAAGATTGTGAACTGTGGAATAAGGCAGGTGTGAACCCGACAGAGGGATGCCGAAAGAAAGCTAGGAGAAGGGAACCCCCGCTTTCCGATAAGATTGTGAACTGTGGAATAAGGCAGGTGTGAATCCGACAGAGGGATGCCGAAAGAAAGCTAGGAGAAGGGAACCCCGCTTTCTGATAAGATTGTGAACTGTGGAATAAGGCAGGTGTGAACCCCACAGACGGATGCCGAAAGAAAGCTAGGAGGAACCCCGCTTTCTGATAAGATTGTGAACTGTGGAATAAGGCAAGTGTGAACCCGACAGAGGGATGCTGAAAGAAAGCTAGGAGAAGGGAACCCCGCTTTCTGATAAGATTGTGAAATGTGGAAAACGGCAGGTGTGAACCCGACAGAGGGATGCTGAAAGAAAGCTAGGGGAAGGGAACCCCGCTTTCTGATAAGATTGTGAACTGTGGAATAAGGCAGGTGTGAACCTGACAGAGGGATGCTGAAAGAAAGCTAGGAGAAGGGAACCCCGCTTTCTGATAAGATTGTGAACTGTGGAATAAGGCAGGTGTGAACCCGACAGAGGGATGCCGAAAGAAAGCTAGGAGAAGGCAACCCCACTTTCTGATAAGATTGTGAACTCTGGAATAAGGCAGGTGTGAACCCGACAGAGGGATGCCGAAAGAAAGCTAGGAGAAGGGAACCCCGCTTTCTGATAAGATTGTGACCTGTGGAATAAGGCGGATGGCAACCCAACAGAGGGATGCCAAAAGAAAGCTAGGGGAAGGGAACCCCGCTTTCTGATAAGATTGTGAACTGTGGAATAAGGCAAGTGTGAACCCGACAGAGGGATGCAGAAAGAAAGCTTGGAGAAGGGAACCCTGCTTTCTGATAAGATTGTGAACTGTGGAATAAGGCAGGTGTGAACCCGACAGAGGGATGCCGAAAGAAAGCTAGGAGAAGGGAACCCCACTTTCTGATAAGATTGTGAACTGTGAAATAAGGCAAGTGTGAACCCGACAGAGGGATGCCGAAAGAAAGCTTGGAGAAGGGAACCCTGCTTTCTGATAAGATTGTGAACTGTGGAATAAGGCAAGTGTGAACCCGACAGAGGGATGCAGAAAGAAAGCTTGGAGAAGGGAACCCTGCTTTCTGATAAGATTGTGAACTGTGGAATAAGGCAGGTGTGAACCCGACAGAGGGATTGCGAAAGAAAGCTAGGAGAAGGGAACCCCCGCTTTCTGTTAAGATTGTGAACTGTGAAATAAGGCAAGTGTGAACCCGACAGAGGGATGCCGAAAGAAAGCTTGGAGAAGGGAACCCTGCTTTCTGATAAGATTGTGAACTGTGGAATAAGGCAGGTGTGAACCCGACAGAGGGATTGCGAAAGAAAGCTAGGAGAAGGGAACCCCCGCTTTCTGTTAAGATTGTGAACTGTGAAATAAGGCAAGTGTTAACCCGACAGAGGGATGCCGAAAGAAAGCTAGGAGACGGGAACCCCACTTTCTGATAAGATTGTGAACTGTGGAATAAGGCAGGTGTGAACCCGACAGAGGGATGCTGAAAGAAAGCTAGGGGAAGGGACCCCCGCTTTCTGATAAGATTGTGAACTGTGGAATAAGGGAGGTGTGAACCTGACAGAGGGATGCCGAAAGAAAGCTAGGGGAAGGGACCCCCGCTTTCTGATAAGATTGTGAACTGTGGAATAAGGCAGGTGTGAACCCGAAAGAGGGATGCTGAAAGAAAGCTAGGAGAAGTGAACCCCCGCTTTCTGATAAGATTGTGAACTGTGGAATAAGGCAGGTGTGAACCCAACACAGGGATGCCAAAAGAAAGGCGTTCCGCTTAGTCCTGTGCTTAAAACGTGAGGATGGGAGACCCCAGCCAAACCATCCTGACTTATCATTGTGTGAACACTTCTTTCTTTTCTGGTGAACATTATCCCACACTCTTTTTGTAACTTAGCGGTAAGGATTGGCAATAGTTTTTTTTAGTATAGCCCCTTTTTATTTGACAAGATGCCTCAAGGATTGTATTATTATTATTTTATGGTCGTAGATTGCTCCTATCTTAGATTTAAGTATGGATTATTTGTTTTTCTCACCCATTTATACAGTTTAATAAACACTCTTGAACTGTGATCTCTTGTGTCTGTCTTTACTGTTGCCACCATGAGTTCCTTAAATGCCCCACCTGTACATCCTATACCCAGCTCTCCCTTCTATACCCCACCTGTACATCCTATACCCAGCTCTCCCTTCTATACCCCACCTGTACATCCTATTCCCCAACTCTCCCTTCTATACCCCACCTGTACATCCTATTCCCCAGCTCTCCCTTCTATACCCTCCTGTACATCCTATACCCCAGCTCTCCCTTCTATACCCCACCTGTACATCCTACTCCCCACTCTCCCTTCTATACCCCACCTGTACATCCTATACCCAAGCTCTCCATTCTATACCCTCCTGTACATCCTATACCCCTGCTCTCCCTTCTATACCCCGCATGTACATCCTCTACCTCAGCTCTCACTTCTATACCCGACCTGTGCATCCTATTCCCCACTCTCCCTTCTATACCCCACCTGTACATTGTATTCCCCACTCTCCCTTCTATACCCCGCCTGTGCATATTATTCCCCAGCTCTCCATTGTATACCCCACCTGTACATATTATACCCCAGCTCTCCCTTCTATACCCCACCTGTACACCCTATTACCCACTCTCCTTTCTATACCCCACCTGTGCATACTACTCCCCAGCTCTCCATTCTATACCCCACCTGTACATCCTATACCCCAGCTCTCCCTTTATATATCCCACCTGTGCATCCTATTCCCCAGCTCTCCCTTCTATACCACACCTGTATATCCTATACCCCAGCTCTCCCTTTTATACCCTCCTGTACATCCTATACCCCAGCACTCCCTTCTATACCCCACCTGTATACCCTCTTCCCCACTCTCCCTTCTATACCCCACCTGTGCATACTACTCCCCAGCTCTCCATTCTATACCCCACCTGTACATCCTATACCCCAGCTCTCCCTTCTATACCCCACCTGTACATTGTATTCCCCGCTCTCCCTTCTATACCCCACCTGTACACCCTATTCCCCACTCTCCTTTCTATACCCCACCTGTGCATACTACTCCCCAGCTCTCCATTCTATACCCCACCTGTACATCCTATACCCCAGCTCTCCCTTTATATATCCCACCTGTGCATCCTATACCCCAGCTCTCCCTTCTATACCACACCTGTACATCCTATACCCCAGTTCTCCCTTCTATACCCTCCTGTACATCCTATACCCCAGCTCTCCCTTCTATAACCCACCTGTACATCCTATTCCCCAGCTCTCCCTTCTATACCCCACCTGTGCATCCTATACCCCAGCACTCCCTTCTATACCCCACATGTACATCCTATACCACAGCTCTCCCTTCTATACCCCACATGTACATCCTATACCCCAGCTCTCCCTTCTATAACCCACCTGTACATCCTATACCCCACCTGTCCCATCTATACCCCGCATGTACATCCTATAACCCTGCTCTCCCTTCTATACCCCACCTGTGCATCCTATACCCCAGCTGCTCTCCCTTCTATACCCTCCTGTACATCCTATACCCCGGCCCTCCCTTCTATAACCCACCTGTACATCCTATACCCCACCTGTGCCATCTATACCCCACCTGTGCATCCTACACCCCAGCTCTCCCTTCTATACCCCACATGTACATCCTATACCCCAGCTCTCCCTTCTATAACCCACCTGTACATCCTATACCCCACCTGTCCCATCTATACCCCGCATGTACATCCTATAACCCAGCTCTCCCTTCTATACCCCACCTGTGCATCCTATACCCCAGCTGCTCTCCCTTCTATACCCCGCCTGTGCATCCTACACCCCAGCTCTCCCTTCTATACCCCACATGTACATTCTATACCACAGCTCTCCCTTCTATACCCCACATGTACATCCTATACCCCAGCTCTCCCTTCTATAACCCACCTGTACATCCTATACCTCACCTGTCCCATCTATACCCCGCATGTACATCCTATAACCCAGCTCTCCCTTCTATACCCCACCTGTGCATCCTATACCCCAGCTGCTCTCCCTTCTATACCCTCCTGTACATCCTATACCCCAGCCCTCCCTTCTATAACCCACCTGTACATCCTATACCCCACCTGTGCCATCTATACCCCACCTGTACATCCTATACCCCAGCTCTCCCTTCTATACACCACCTCTGAAGTACCGGAAGTACCTCTTTGCCTCCCACGCTGTCCGGCCGCTCAGCAATCACTACCTTCCTGAACGTGTATTTTTTCCTGTTCTACGGTGATATTACCTGTGGCTCCGCCCCCTTTCCTCAGGAAGAGGCTAAATTTGGGGACCGCGCGCACCAGGCGAAGTACCGGAAGTACCTCTTTGCCTCTTCGCCGCGGCGTTGCGGCGGAGAGGCATAACAGGTGCGGCGGTTCGAGCGTTCTGTGATTGCAGTGAGGAATGCAATTACGCTCGTCTAAGAGGAATCCTCTACAGCCTGGTATAAATTCGCCCCCTTTATTGAGAGCATTAGTTATGACACCATCAAAGGGCTCCTCGCGAGCCAGCGCTCATCTGGCATCCACCCCTAATAAGAAATCCATGGCTGGATGTCAAAAGGCTCTAAAGGATGCGGATATTGGAGCTTTCTATAAAGACATCACGGCAAAGGCCCATCTCAGTGGCAAGCCTCCGCTACTGATGACGGTTACAAAATCATTGGTAAATAAAACTAACACTCTCGCTGCCTGTATCCCAGCCGTTAAGGCTTGTATGGATAAAAAATCTGTATCCTTGCAACAAGCCGAGACATGTAAGTTACCAATGCCTGTTATTTCTGTAATGAATGATACATGTGAATTGAATCCATCTAATGATCCTACTGTTGCAAAAATGCCCTCGCACACCTCCTCTGTTACTGACAGCGCGCTGTTAAAAGCACTCCCTCCTACTGCAATCCCAAAACAGGCAGATAATTTAGAGGCGGAAAGCATGCCAGTTGTACAAGACATTGATCTTGTCAAGGAGGGATCTGGGTTGTCTGCCCATATGTTACCTGATAACCTGTCAGCCTCGCCTGTATTATTTGTCACGCCTGAACCCAATAGTACGAGTTCACCTGTGAGTGTGTCTTTCATCCACCCTACGCCAAGAAGACCTATCTCCCCTATTTCTAGCCGGTCTCCGCTATATTCAGACAGGCAGGGGGAGAGAATGTTAGAACCCACCCTGCAGGCTATGAACTTTGATATTCAAACGCTAGGGAAACTATTTGAGACCCTTGATACTAAACTAAATAAGCAGGCGGATGTTCTAGCTCAAATGTCTCACTGGCAAAACACCTTTGGGATGGATATCAGGCATGAGTTACAACAACTAAATTTTCCCAAACATAAAGCCCCAGTTTCACACACAGTATCTGTCCAGACATCGGTACTAGTAGGGGAAACTGATTTTGCTATTCCTTTGATTGAGGGGAGCATCCTCGAAAATATACCGGATGTGAACTTTATACAGAATTGTGATTCTGAGAATGAGCCGGATGAGGCTCCGATGGTTAGTCTAAATACCTCAATAACGACAATAAAACAAAAAAAGTGTATACCATCTTCACTCCTGCTAATGGTAGGAAAAATAACAATATACAGAAAGAGAAGTTAACAAAAAATCAAAGTGTCCCTAAAGTGGTTACGAACTCAAGCTCTAAGCAGTTTTTTAAGGCTCTTACACTTCCTAAAAGGAAAAAAAGTGCTACGGTAGCATCTGAAGCCATAAGGAAATAAACACCTGATGCATAGTAAATCAATACAATGTGACACCGTATTTGCTCCATCTGATTATGCCCCTCTGAATGCATTGTTGAAAGAAGTGGACTTACATAGTGCTGCGATATTGAAAAAAGCAAATAAGCGAGCATCATTGTCTCTTTTTGATAACACTAAAGTTAGTGTAATAGAGTCTAGAAATGAAGATGCCCTTCAGGCACACAGATTGGAACTCAGAACAGCAGTTGATGCATATATCTCTAACCAGCCATTGACAAGATCAGTGGGGAGGGTTCCAAAATGTCCTGCTCTAAACACTTTAGGGGAACAAGACAGAAGAGTCGCCTTTGTTAACCCTAGTGCTCAGACTCTGGATTATCCCCAAGCCAGATTAAAAGAAACACAAATGAGTGTGTCTTCTCAAAAAAAGCCTGTTTTATACAACTCTGGCTTGGATAGAGTGTCTACTGACCTGAGGGAAGGGCAGTCTCAGAAATCTCTCCCTCAAACCCTTAATACCCACGGGATGGATTTAACAGCAGAAATGACGAGGTTAATCGAAGCTGCCCTGAAACAAATTCAAGTAAAAACAAAAAGTGAATCACCAAGAGTATCTCATGGTCGACCCCTCAGTGATTTAGGGCATCAGACAAACCCATCGACGAAGAAAAGATTGGCACCATATTCATTGATCCTGGCTTGCAGAACATTACCCTGCAAGCAATACAATCTTAACAGAAGATCCACTATGGCCATATTTTCTGAAATTGTACAGTTGGAAGACATCAATTCGGCTGATATTGAGTATGTAGAAATTGTGAATGACCAGAATTTCAATACTGTGAGATTATGGCTGAACTCTCGGGTCGTCCAAAATCTCATCTGGTCTGTAAAAACTCAGCTCTTTAACCTGGGATATCATCTTATTGCCGAAAATAACAAACCTACCCCGGTTTTGAAAAATCAGTTGGATCACCCAGTCCCCCAGAAGGGAAAGGTCAACCCCCCAAAAAGGACCACTTGCTCATGTAAATGTATCCAAGAACAAGCATAACTAGTACAGGACCATAGGCAGTTGCAAATGTCGATCTTAAATTGGAACACTAGAGGGTATATTCATCTCCTTAATAATGATTTGAATCACTTAGGTTTGTATGATTTAATTCTGTTACAAGAGACCTGGCTTATTGATCCTCCAGTTTGGAATGGATTTTGCATTCACATTAATTCGGCTTATAAGCCGATAATGGGCAGACCATCGGCTGGGCTTCTTATAGCTACTAAAATTCGAAAGGGTATGTCATCGGAATTTTGGGCTGCCCCAAATAAACATATGCTTTTGGTAAAGGTTAGGGCTCATGATGTATGTTATGCTGTCCTTAACATATATTGGAACACTGCTGCCATAAGTGATAATGTTTTCTTTGATGATCTCATAATGCTTCTGGATATGGTTGCTTTGGAGCACTCAGTCACACATTTGATTCTTGCTGGTGACCTAAATGTTAATCTAATCCTTGGGAAAAGCCAACCTCATAAAGGTCGGGTATATAGATGGCTTGGGTTGACCAGATCCCGTGGTTTACATATGCTTAATGGCATATTCAAAAAAGACATATCCCCGAGGGCTACATGGTGTAATGGTCATCTGGAATCAGTGATTGATTACATTTTTGTTAGTACTTCTTTACTGCCCTTGATTGAGAATTTTGAAATTATTGACACCAAACAAAGCGACCATAATATTTTATCAATGAAATGGTCGCAAAAAAATACCATCACAATTCAACAAAGTGTCCAGCCCCAAGGAGTCTTAATTGTGAACCAGGGATGCAATAGACTATGATGGTCTGAGGATGCTGTCTATAAATTTAACCAATATCTTTCAGAAACAACTGAGCAAAACTCTAGTATTATGAACAGCCCGTGTATTCAATATAGTAATACTATGCAGCTCTTTCATGATATAAGAACTAAGGTCAGATCAAAAACTATACATCCGCATACATTTGACCAAGTTATGAGGACAAAGAAAACTGAAAAACGTGCTCAGTTGAGATTGGCTATGAAGTATCCTCCGGCTGTTAGAGCTCTAATGATCGCGAAAATAAAGTCAAAATATACTAACTGGGTAAAAAGCCGTCGCGCAATTCTGTTCCAACAAGATGGTGCAGGAATGCTGTCTATATTAGCAACTAAAAACACTGCTAAAATGTGGGCTTTCATTAATTGTGCTGCGGAGTTTTCACAACTTGCAGCACAATCAAATGATGTGTCAGAACAAGCTTGGACACAGCACTTTCTTGACTTATATTCAGTTCCAGAAGGTGCAGCCCCTTTTCAACCCAGTGTCTTGAATGGTCAATTTAAACTGGATTTCGATTATGAGGATATTTGTACTCTCATTAAAACTTCATCTAATTCTAAAGCAGCAGGGCCTGATGGTTTATCGAATTATACTCTAAAGCTGCACCCGGAATTATGGGCATCAATATTGTATAACATCTTCACAGCTGTCAATGCAGCCCAGGTTATCCCTGAAACTTGGACGCACTCCATCACTGTCCCGATATTCAAGAAGGGAGATCGGCAGGCACCTAGTAGCTATCGGCCAATCTCCCTCCTTGATGTACCAGGTAAAATCTTTGGTAGACTGCTATTGAAAAGATTAAATGCGGGGACCATGTCGGCACAAGTAAGAGACAGCTTTCAATCTGGCTTTGTCTCAGGTTTGGGTACTATCCCAAATATAATGTGCCTAAATTTAATTAAAATGCATTATGCTGCTAGAGGCCAGTCAGTGTACTTAGCGTTCATAGATTTTCGGGCGGCGTTTGACTCTATTGACCGGGCATTGCTCTACAAAAAATTAAATAGATATAACTGCCCAAATTCTTTAATGAATATGTTGATGCTATTGCATTCTAATACCACAATGCAGGTCCGCCTAACGCTTGAAGGCTTACTATCTGCCTCTATTGATACCTTGAGAGGCCTAAAGCAAGGGTGTCCATTGGCTGCAAGCTTATTCAATTTTTTCATCTATGACATGGGCGCAATTTTCAGTTCCATCTGCTGTGACCCTCCGAAAGTGGGTACCAGTAAAGTTAGCTATTTACTATATGCTGATGATCTGGTACTATTGTCATTAACACCATATGGCCTCCAGCTTATGTTAAATAGATTAAATCAGTATACGATCTCTAACCATCTGGAAATAAATGCATCAAAATCTCAAGTATTAGTCTGTCATAATACAGGTAAAAGAAAGATTAAGAAATATGCTTGGACAATACAGGGAAAGGAACTTATGGTTGTTGATCATTATAAATATCTAGGTGTATTAATCTCCAATTCTGTTACACCGAAAATTGAAAATTGGGAAATTAATAACAAATTACAGACTTTGATCTCCCAGACACGAATTCTTGTTGCAAAATATGGTAAATTTAGCTTCAAACATGCATTGTCTTTTTACCAAATGAAGGCTGTACCAATATTGTTGTATGGTGTTGAGTCAGGAAGCCCGCAAAATCAGCTATACTGGGACAAATTAGAGGGTAAATACTGGAGGAAGGTACTACAATTGCCTAACTGTACTCCTCTACCTATGATACGTTTTGAGTTGGGGGTATTATCACTCTATTCCCAAATAATGTGGAAAATGTCAGCTATCCTGAGGAAATGTTTGTTAAATCTTAATGTGTCAAATGTATTGGGCATAGTAGCACAGTACCTACTTGTCAACATCTCGGGATTTCCTCTTAAATGGCGCACGCTTTTGCTTACCGAAATGGCCCTGGCTGCTGTAACTATTTAAATCCTACTTACTAATCCAGATTTAGCAAAGAAAATGATCTTCGAATATGACTGGATTAAAAACTGTGCAGCTTGTAAGACCTACAAGGACTTTGATAGCGCAGTCTTTGGTTTGAAAAAATACAAGGTCCTGGCGGAATACTTAAATAAATGCCTGTCTCCGCATATATACGACGACAATATATGAGAGTCAGATTTAATTTGTGGCACACCCGTGATGTTTTACAGAGGCGAAAACAAATTGCCCCGCATGAGAATTTTTGTCGCTACTGCCTAGATGTACAACAGAATGAAACTCTGCAACACTTAGTTGTGGCGTGCCCTGGCCTGTATACTTTGCGCATGAAATTGTTTCAAAATGTACTTGTCTTCTTCTCTGAGCCAGATGAGGGAACACTTTGGAAATCTCTCTTTACAAGTCCTAGATTGGCTGTGAAGGTAGCTATTGTACATTTTTTAGAGGCAATCGTCCCAGATGTTTCTTCTGTATAAATGTATAAAACATCTATAAAAAAAAACTGGGAAGTGAGATGCATTTTAGAAAAATAATTGTGTGTAAATGTTTTATTTTACTGATTTTTGAAACAATTGTTAAATATTTGAAAAGTTGTTTATAACAGCTAAACAAATAAAAAACAAAAAAACAAAAACAAATACCCCACCTGTGCATCCTATACCCCAGCTCTCCCTTCTATACCCCACCTGTGCATCCTATACCCCAGCTCTCCCGTCTATACCCCACCTGTACATCATATACCCCAGCTCTCCCTTCTATACCCCACCTGTGCATCCTATACCCCAGCTCTCCCGTGTATACCCCACCTATTCATCCTATACCCCAGCTCTCCCTTCTATACCCCACCTGTACATCATATACCCCAGCTCTCCCTTCTATACCCCACCTGTGCATCCTATACCCCAGCTCGCCCTTCTATACCCCACCTGTATATCCTATACCACAGCTCTCCCTTCTATACCCCACCTGTACATCCTATACCCCAGCTCTCCCTTCTATACCCCACCTGTACATCCTATACCCCAGCCCCCTTTCTATACCCCACCTGTGCATCCCATTCCCCAGCTCTCCCTTCTATAGCCACCTGTGCATCCTATTCCCCAGCTCTCCCTTCCATAGCCACCTGTGCATCCTATAGCCCAGCTCTCCCTTCTATACCCTCCTGTACATCCTATACCCCAGCTATCCCTTCTATACCCTGCCTGTACATCCTATTCCCCACTCTCCCTTCTATACCCCAAGTGTACATCCTATACCCCAGCTCTCCCTTCTATACCCTCCTGTACATCCTATACCCCTGCTCTCCCTTCTATACCCCACCTGTGCATCCTATACCCCAGCTCTCCATTCTGTACCCCACCTGTACATCCTATTCCCCACTCTCCCTTCTATACCCCACCTGTGCATACTATTCCCCAGCTCTCCATTCTATACCCCACCTGTACATCCTATACCCCAGCTCTCCCTTCTATACCCCACCTGTGCATCCTATAGCCCAGCTCTCCCTTCTATACCCCACCTGTACATCCTATACCTCAGCACTCCCTTCTATACCTTCCTGAACATCCTATACTCCACCTCTCCCTTATATACCCCACCTGTACCTCCTATACTCCATCTCTCCCTTCTATACCCCACCTGTGCATCCTATTTCCCAGCTCTCCCTCCTATACCCCACCTGTGCATCCTATACCCCAGCACTCCCTTCTATACCCCACCTGTACATCCTATACCACAGCTCTCCCTTCTATACCCTCCTGTACATCCTATACCCCAGCTCCTCCTTCTATAACCCACCTGTACATCCTATACCCCACCTGTCCCATCTATACCCCACCTGTACATCCTATACCCCAGCTCTCCCTTCTATACCCCACCTGTGCATCCTTATACCCCAGCTTTCCCTTCTATACCCCACCTGTACATCCTATACCCCAGCTCTCCCTTCTATAGCCACCTGTGCATCCTATACCCCAGCTCTCCCTTCTATACCCCACCTGTACATCCTATACCCCAGCTCTCCCTTCTATACCCCACCTGTACATCCTATTCCCCACTCTTCCTTCTATACCCCACCTGTACATCCTATACCCCAGCTCCCCCTTCTATACCCCACCTGTGCCTTCTATTACCCAGCTCTCCCTTCTATAGCCACCTGTGCATCCTATTCCCCAGCTCTCCCTTCTATTCCCCACCTGTACATACTATACCCCAGCTCTCCCTTCTATACCATCCTGTACATCTTCTACCCCAGCTCTCCCTTCTATACCCACTTGTACATCCTATTCCCCAGCTCTCCCTTCTATACCGTCCTGTGCATCCTATACCCCAGCTCTCCCTTCTATACCCCACCTGCATATCCTATTCCCCGTCTCTCCCTTCTATACCCTCCTGTACATCCTATACCCCAGCTCTCCCTTCTATACCCCACCTGTGTATCCTATTCCCCATCTCTCCCTTCTATACCCACCTTTACATCCTATACCCCAGCTCTCCCTTCTATACCCCACCTGTACATCCTATTCCCCAGCTCTGCCTTCTATACCCTCCTGTACATCCTATACCCCAGCTCTCCCTTCTATACCCCACCTGTACATCCTATACCCCAGCTCTCCCTTCTGTACCCCACCTGTACATCTTATTCCCCACTCTCCCTTCTATACCCCACATGAGCATCCTATACCCCAGCTCTCCCTTCTGTACCCCACCTGTACATCCTATAACCCAGCTCTCCCTTCTATACCCCACCTGTACATCCTATAACCCAGCTCTCCCTTCAATAGCCACCTGTGCATCCTATATCCCAGCTCTCCCTTCTATACCCCACCTGTACATCCTATACCCCAGCCCCCCTTCTATACCCCACCTGTGCATCCTATTCCCCAGCTCTCCCTTCTATAGCCACCTGTGCATCCTATAGCCCAGCTCTCCCTTCTATACCCTGCCTGTACATCCTATTCCCCACTCTCCCTTCTATACCCAAGTGTACATCCTATACCCCAGCTCTCCCTTCTATACCCTCCTGTACATCCTATACCCCTGCTCTCCCTTCTATACCCCACCTGTGCATCCTATACGCCAGCTCTCCCTTCTATACCCTCCTGTGCATCTATACCCCAGCTCTCCCTTCTATACCCCACCTGTACATCCTATTCCCCACTCTCCCTTCTATACCCCACCTGTACATCCTATACCCCAGCCCCCCTTCTATACCCCACCTGTGCATCCTATTCCCCAGCTCTCCCTTCTATAGCCACCTGTGCATCCTATTCCCCAGCTCTCCCTTCCATAGCCACCTGTGCATCCTATAGCCCAGCTCTCCCTTCTATACCCTGCCTCTACATCCTATTCCCCACTCTCCCTTCTATACCCAAGTGTACATCCTATACCCCAGCTCTCCCTTCTATACCCTCCTGTACATCCTATACCCCAGCTCTCCCTTTTATACCCCACCTGTGCATCCTATACCCCTGCTCTCCCTTCTATACCCTCCTGTACATCCTATACCCCTGCTCTCCCTTCTAAACCCCCCTGTGCATACTATTCCCCAGCTCTCCCTTCTATACCCCACCTGTGCATCCTATTCCCTAATCTCCCTTCTATACCCCACCTGTGCATACTATTCCCCAGCTCTCCATTCTATACCCCACCTGTACATCCTATACCACAGCTCTCCCTTCTATACCCTCCTGTACATCCTATACCCCAGCTCTTCCTTCTATAACCCACCTGTACATCCTATATCCCACCTGTCCCATCTATACCCCACCTGTACATCCTATACCCCAGCTCTCCCTTCTATACCCCACCTGTGCATCCTTATACCCCAGCTTTCCCTTCTATACCCCACCTGTACATCCTATACCCCAGCTCTCCCTTCTATAGCCACCTGTGCATCCTATACCCCAGCTCTCCCTTCTATAACCTCCTGTACATCTATACCCCACCTGTCCCATCCATACCCCACCTGTACATCCTATACCCCAGCTCCCCCTTCTATACCCCACCTGTGCCTTCTATTACCCAGCTCTCCCTTCTATAGCCACCTGTGCATCCTATTCCCCAGCTCTCCCTTCTATTCCCCACCTGTACATACTATACCCCAGCTCTCCCTTCTATACCATCCTGTACATCTTCTACCCCAGCTCTCCCTTCTATACCCACCTGTACATCCTATTCCCCAGCTCTCCCTTCTATACCGTCCTGTACATCCTATACCCCAGCTCTCCCTTCTATACCCCACCTGTGTATCCTATTCCCCATCTCTCCCTTCTATACCCACCTTTACATCCTATACCCCAGCTCTCCCTTCTATACCCCACCTGTACATCCTATACGCCAGCTCTCCCTTCTATACCCTCCTGTACATCCTATACCCCAGCTCTCCCTTCTATACCCCACCTGTGCATCCTATAACCCAGCTCTCCCTTCTATAGCCACCTGTGCATCCTATACCCTAGCTCTCCCTTCTATATCCTCACCTGTACATCCTACACCCCACCTGTACATCCTATACTCCAACTCTCCCTTCTATACCCCAACTGTTCTTCCTGCACCCCAACTGTTCTTTCTGCACCCCACCTGTCCCATCTATACCCCACCAGCACATCCTATACCCCAGCTGTCCCATCTATACTCACATGTACATCCTAACCCCACCTCTCCCTTCTATGCCCCACATGTACTTCCTATACCCCACCTGTCCCATCTACGCCCCACCTGTACATCCTATACCCCAGGTCTCCCTTTTATACCCCACATGTACTTCATATACCCCAACTGTCCCATCTATACCCCAGATGTCAAATCTATATCACCACCTGTACATTCTATACCCCAGCTGTCAAATCTATATCACCACCTGTACATTCTATAACCCGGCTCTCCCTTCTATAGCCCACCTGTACATTCTATACCCCACCTGTCCCATATATACCCTACCAGTATGACCTATACTCCAGCTCTCCCTTCTATACCCCACATGTACTTCCAATACCCCACCTGTCCCATCTATGCCCCCCCTGTACAGCCTACAACCTAGCTCTCCCTTCTATACCCCACCTGTACTTCCTATACCCCACCTGACCATGTATACTCCACCCGTACATCTTATACCCCAGCACTCCCTTCTATGCCTGTGAGAAACCCGAAGGTGTCTCACTTACTAGTCCCCGGGGATCTGTCAGCCAGGTTGCCAGGACACGGCCATTGCTATTGGATCCACTTCCAGGGGTGGTCCAGTGGGGGTGGATCAACTGAATCGAGGGTCTCCAGGGAGTGGAGGTGGGACACTGATGGGCGCGGTATGTTACCCCATTCCCTGTTACACCTTTTCCCCATCCAACCCTGTAGGATATTTAAAAACTCTACCCACCCCTTTTCCGACACAAACACTTTCTTACACAGAGAAAGACAATGGACTAACACCAGAGCCGATTACCTGACATGTCCCAATACAAGGGCCAGGCAGAGTCAGGCGATGGACAGTAACCACGCACACCTGATGGCCCTTTACATTCCCCACAGGGATAAACAACAGAGCACGAAAGGACACTACGAGCAAGGACGGACGCATGAGGGGACCGCTATTCCTGACCAGCAGTTCAAGAAGAGGTGAAAAGCAGAGAGACCTGAAAAGGACGACAAGGGGGTGTTGCCATTTTCAACTCACAACCTCGAAGCCTCTAGTAAAGGAATTACAAGACCAGGGAATACAGCTGGCGTGTGGTGTGACAGGTGTCAATGGTGCAAGGGGGTCTCCCGCACGGATAACACAGGTGGGGGGCACGCTGACTACCGTGGTAACATCCTTCACTACAGAGGCGAGACAAGCCAAAATGTTCAACACAGCCAGTGACGAAGAAAGCTGATAGCAAACCGAACTGTGTTAAGCCCAAGGTTACAAGTGGCAACATTATGTGAACGCAAGGAACTTGAGAAAGAAGAACTTCTGTGTGTGTTTAAACTTTTGAGAAAGGCCAGACAAGAGCCAGCTGCAGAGTGGTCGGACACCACAGGAGTGCTCATTCGAAGGACTCTCTCAGGCCCTTTTGGTTTTGTGTTGAAAACTGCAAGTAACAGAATGCCCTAGGAAAGGGCGGGTTGGGATGTCAGAGTGGTCCTACAAAGGTCACATCAAATCCTTTGCAGAATCGAAGGTCTCTGACCCATGGCTGAGAGAAAGCTAGGGGAAGGGAGCCCCGCTTTCTGATAAGATTGTGAACTGTGTACTAAGGCAGGTGTGAAACCGATAGAGGGATGCCAAGATAAAGCTAGGGAAAGGGAGCCCCGCTTTCTGATAAGACTGTGAACTGTGGAATAAGGCAAGTGTGAACCCGACAGAGGGATGCCGAAAGAAAGCTAGGAGAAGGGAACCCCGCTTTCTGATAAGATTGTGAACTGTGGAATAAGGCAGGTGTGAACCCGACAGAGGGATGCCGAAAGAAAGCTAGGAGAAGGGAACCCCGCTTTCTGATAAGATTGTGAACTGTGAAATAAGGCAGGTGTGAACCCGACAGAGGGATGCTGAAAGAAAGCTTGGAGAAGGGAACCCCGCTTTCTGATAAGATTGTGAACTGTGGAATAAGGCAAGTGTGAACCCGACAGAGGGATGCCGAAAGAAAGCTAGGAGAAGGGAACCCCGCTTTCTGATAAGATTGTGAACTGTGGAATAAGGCAGGTGTGAACCCGACAGAGGTTTGCCGAAAGAAAGCTAGGAGAAGGGAAACTCGCTTTCTGATAAGATTGAGAACTGTGGAATAAGGCAGGTGTGAACCCGACAGAGGGATGCTGAAAGAAAGCTAGGAGAAGTGAACCCCCGCTTTCTGATAAGGTTATGAACTGTGGAATAAGGCAGGTGTGAACCCGACAGAGGGATGCCGAAATAAAGCTAGGGGAAGGGAACCCTGCTTTCTTATAAGATTGTGAACTGTGGAATAAAACCCGACAGAGGGATGCCGAAAGAAAGCTAGGAGAAGGGAACCCCCGCTTTCTGATAAGATTGTGAACTGTGGAATAAGGCAGGTGTGAACCCGACAGAGGGATGCCGAAAGAAAGCTAGGAGAAGGGAACCCCCGCTTTCTGATAAGACTGTGAACTGTGGAATAAGGCAAGTGTGAACCCGACAGAGGGATGCCGAAAGAAAGCTAGGAGAAGGGAACCCCGCTTTCTGTTAAGATTGTGAACTGTGAAATAAGGTAAGTGTGAACCCGACAGAGGGATGCCGAAAGAAAGCTAGGTGATGGGAACCCCCGCTCTCTGTTAAGTTTGTGAACTGTGAAATAAGGTAAGTGTGAACCCGACAGAGGGATGCCAAAAGAAAGCTAGGAGAAGGGAACCCCCGCTTTCTGATAAGATTGTGAACTGTGGAATAAGGCAGGTGTGAACCCGACAGAGGGATGCCGAAAGAAAGCTAGGGGAAGGGACCCCGCTTTCTGATAAGATTGTGAACTGTGGAATAAGGCAGGTGTGAACCTGACAGAGGGATGCAAAAGAATGCTAGGGAAAGGGAGCCCCACTTTCTGATAAGATTGTGAACTGTGAAATAAGGTAAGTGTGAACCCGACAGAGGGATGCCGAAAGAAAGCTTGGTGAAGGGAACCCTGCTTTCTGATAAGATTGTGAACTGTGGAATAAGGTAAGTGTGAACCCGACAGAGGGATGCCGAAAGAAAGCTAGGAGAAGGGAACCCCCGCTTTCTGATAAGATTGAGAACTGTGGAATAAGGCAGGTGTGAACCCGACAGAGGGATGCCGAAAGAAAGCTAGGAGAAGGGAACCCCGCTTTCTGTTAAGATTGTGAACTGTGAAATAAGGTAAGTGTGAACCCGACAGAGGGATGCCGAAAGAAAGCTAGGAGAAGGGAACCCCCGCTTTCTGATAAGATTGAGAACTGTGGAATAAGGCAGGTGTGAACCCGACAGAGGGATGCCGAAAGAAAGCTAGGAGAAGGGAACCCCGCTTTCTGTTAAGATTGTGAACTGTGAAATAAGGTAAGTGTGAACCCGACAGAGGGATGCCGAAAGAAAGCTAGGAGAAGGGAACCCCCGCTTTCTGATAAGATTGAGAACTGTGGAATAAGGCAGGTGTGAACCCGACAGAGGGATGCCGAAAGAAAGCTAGGAGAAGGGAACCCCGCTTTCTGTTAAGATTGTGAACTGTGAAATAAGGTAAGTGTGAACCCGACAGAGGGATGCCGAAAGAAAGCTAGGAGAAGGGAACCCCCGCTTTCTGATAAGATTGAGAACTGTGGAATAAGGCAGGTGTGAACCCGACAGAGGGATGCCGAAAGAAAGCTAGCAGAAGGGAACCCCGCTTTCTGATAAGATTGTGAACTGTGGAATAAGGCAGGTGTGAACCCGACAGAGGGATGCCGAAAGAAAGCTAGGGGAAGGGAACCCCGCTTTCTGATAAGATTGTGAACTGTGGAATAAGGCAGGTGTGAACCCGACAGAGGGATGCCGAAAGAAAGCTAGGAGAAGGGAACCCCCGCTTTCTGATAAGATTGTGAACTGTGGAACAAGGCAGGTGTGAACCCAACAGAGGGATGCTGGAAGAAAGCTAGGAGAAGGGAACCTCGCTTTCTGATAAGATTGATAAGATTGTGAACTGTGGAATAAGGCAGGTGTGAACCCGACAGAGGGATGTCGAAAGAAAGCTAGGTGATGGGAACCCCCGCTCTCTGTTAAGTTTGTGAACTGTGAAATAAGGTAAGTGTGAACCCGACAGAGGGATGCCGAAAGAAAGCTAGGAGAAGGGAACCCCCGCTTTCTGATAAGATTGTGAACTGTGGAATAAGGCAGGTGTGAACCCGACAGAGGGATGCCGAAAGAAAGCTAGGGGAAGGGACCCCCGCTTTCTGATAAGATTGTGAACTGTGGAATAAGGCAGGTGTGAACCCGACAGAGGGATGCAAAAGAATGCTAGGGAAAGGGAGCCCCACTTTCTGATAAGATTGTGAACTGTGAAATAAGGTAAGTGTGAACCCGACAGAGGGATGCCGAAAGGAAGCTAGGAGAAGGGAACCCCCGCTTTCTGTTAAGACTGTGAACTGTGGAATAAGGCAAGTGTGAACCCGACAGAGGGATGCCGAAAGAACGCTTGGTGAAGGGAACCCTGCTTTCTGATAAGATTGTGAACTGTGGAATAAGGTAAGTGTGAACCCGACAGAGGGATGCCGAAAGAAAGCTAGGAGAAGGGAACCCCCGCTTTCTGATAAGATTGAGAACTGTGGAATAAGGCAGGTGTGAACCCGACAGAGGGATGCCGAAAGAAAGCTAGGAGAAGGGAACCCCGCTTTCTGTTAAGATTGTGAACTGTGAAATAAGGTAAGTGTGAACCCGACAGAGGGATGCCGAAAGAAAGCTAGGAGAAGGGAACCCCCGCTTTCTGATAAGATTGAGAACTGTGGAATAAGGCAGGTGTGAACCCGACAGAGGGATGCCGAAAGAAAGCTAGCAGAAGGGAACCCCGCTTTCTGATAAGATTGTGAACTGTGGAATAAGGCAGGTGTGAACCCGACAGAGGGATGCCGAAAGAAAGCTAGGGGAAGGGAACCCCGCTTTCTGATAAGATTGTGAACTGTGGAATAAGGCAGGTGTGAACCCGACAGAGGGATGCCGAAAGAAAGCTAGGAGAAGGGAACCCCCGCTTTCTGATAAGATTGTGAACTGTGGAACAAGGCAGGTGTGAACCCAACAGAGGGATGCTGAAAGAAAGCTAGGAGAAGGGAACCTCGCTTTCTGATAAGATTGATAAGATTGTGAACTGTGGAATAAGGCAGGTGTGAACCCGACAGAGGGATGTCGAAAGAAAGCTAGGAGAAGGGAACCCCACTTTCTGATAAGATTGTGAACTGTGGAATAAGGCAGGTGTGAACCCGACAGAGGTTTGCCGAAAGAAAGCTAGGGGAAGGGAACCCCCGCTTTCTGATAAGATTGTGAACTGTGGAATAAGGCAGGTGTGAACCCGACAGAGGGATGCCGAAAGAAAGCTAGGGGAAGGGACCCCCGCTTTCTGATAAGATTGTGAACTGTGGAATAAGGCAGGTGTGAACCCGACAGAGGGATGCAAAAGAATGCTAGGGAAAGGGAGCCCCACTTTCTGATAAGATTGTGAACTGTGAAATAAGGTAAGTGTGAACCCGACAGAGGGATGCCGAAAGGAAGCTAGGAGAAGGGAACCCCCGCTTTCTGTTAAGACTGTGAACTGTGGAATAAGGCAAGTGTGAACCCGACAGAGGGATGCCGAAAGAAAGCTTGGTGAAGGGAACCCTGCTTTCTGATAAGATTGTGAACTGTGGAATAAGGTAAGTGTGAACCCGACAGAGGGATGCCGAAAGAAAGCTAGGAGAAGGGAACCCCCGCTTTCTGATAAGATTGAGAACTGTGGAATAAGGCAGGTGTGAACCCGACAGAGGGATGCCGAAAGAAAGCTAGGAGAAGGGAACCCCGCTTTCTGTTAAGATTGTGAACTGTGAAATAAGGTAAGTGTGAACCCGACAGAGGGATGCCGAAAGAAAGCTAGGAGAAGGGAACCCCCGCTTTCTGATAAGATTGAGAACTGTGGAATAAGGCAGGTGTGAACCCGACAGAGGGATGCCGAAAGAAAGCTAGGAGAAGGGAACCCCGCTTTCTGTTAAGATTGTGAACTGTGAAATAAGGTAAGTGTGAACCCGACAGAGGGATGCCGAAAGAAAGCTAGGAGAAGGGAACCCCCGCTTTCTGATAAGATTGAGAACTGTGGAATAAGGCAGGTGTGAACCCGACAGAGGGATGCCGAAAGAAAGCTAGGAGAAGGGAACCCCGCTTTCTGTTAAGATTGTGAACTGTGAAATAAGGTAAGTGTGAACCCGACAGAGGGATGCCGAAAGAAAGCTAGGAGAAGGGAACCCCCGCTTTCTGATAAGATTGAGAACTGTGGAATAAGGCAGGTGTGAACCCGACAGAGGGATGCCGAAAGAAAGCTAGCAGAAGGGAACCCCGCTTTCTGATAAGATTGTGAACTGTGGAATAAGGCAGGTGTGAACCCGACAGAGGGATGCCGAAAGAAAGCTAGGGGAAGGGAACCCCGCTTTCTGATAAGATTGTGAACTGTGGAATAAGGCAGGTGTGAACTCGACAGAGGGATGCCGAAAGAAAGCTAGGAGAAGGGAACCCCCGCTTTCTGATAAGATTGTGAACTGTGGAACAAGGCAGGTGTGAACCCAACAGAGGGATGCTGAAAGAAAGCTAGGAGAAGGGAACCTCGCTTTCTGATAAGATTGATAAGATTGTGAACTGTGGAATAAGGCAGGTGTGAACCCGACAGAGGGATGTCGAAAGAAAGCTAGGTGATGGGAACCCCCGCTCTCTGTTAAGTTTGTGAACTGTGAAATAAGGTAAGTGTGAACCCGACAGAGGGATGCCGAAAGAAAGCTAGGAGAAGGGAACCCCCGCTTTCTGATAAGATTGTGAACTGTGGAATAAGGCAGGTGTGAACCCGACAGAGGGATGCCGAAAGAAAGCTAGGGGAAGGGACCCCCGCTTTCTGATAAGATTGTGAACTGTGGAATAAGGCAGGTGTGAACCCGACAGAGGGATGCAAAAGAATGCTAGGGAAAGGGAGCCCCACTTTCTGATAAGATTGTGAACTGTGAAATAAGGTAAGTGTGAACCCGACAGAGGGATGCCGAAAGGAAGCTAGGAGAAGGGAACCCCCGCTTTCTGTTAAGACTGTGAACTGTGGAATAAGGCAAGTGTGAACCCGACAGAGGGATGCCGAAAGAACGCTTGGTGAAGGGAACCCTGCTTTCTGATAAGATTGTGAACTGTGGAATAAGGTAAGTGTGAACCCGACAGAGGGATGCCGAAAGAAAGCTAGGAGAAGGGAACCCCCGCTTTCTGATAAGATTGAGAACTGTGGAATAAGGCAGGTGTGAACCCGACAGAGGGATGCCGAAAGAAAGCTAGGAGAAGGGAACCCCGCTTTCTGTTAAGATTGTGAACTGTGAAATAAGGTAAGTGTGAACCCGACAGAGGGATGCCGAAAGAAAGCTAGGAGAAGGGAACCCCCGCTTTCTGATAAGATTGAGAACTGTGGAATAAGGCAGGTGTGAACCCGACAGAGGGATGCCGAAAGAAAGCTAGCAGAAGGGAACCCCGCTTTCTGATAAGATTGTGAACTGTGGAATAAGGCAGGTGTGAACCCGACAGAGGGATGCCGAAAGAAAGCTAGGGGAAGGGAACCCCGCTTTCTGATAAGATTGTGAACTGTGGAATAAGGCAGGTGTGAACCCGACAGAGGGATGCCGAAAGAAAGCTAGGAGAAGGGAACCCCCGCTTTCTGATAAGATTGTGAACTGTGGAACAAGGCAGGTGTGAACCCAACAGAGGGATGCTGAAAGAAAGCTAGGAGAAGGGAACCTCGCTTTCTGATAAGATTGATAAGATTGTGAACTGTGGAATAAGGCAGGTGTGAACCCGACAGAGGGATGTCGAAAGAAAGCTAGGAGAAGGGAACCCCACTTTCTGATAAGATTGTGAACTGTGGAATAAGGCAGGTGTGAACCCGACAGAGGTTTGCCGAAAGAAAGCTAGGGGAAGGGAACCCCCGCTTTCTGATAAGATTGTGAACTGTGGAATAAGGCAGGTGTGAACCCGACAGAGGGATGCCGAAAGAAAGCTAGGGGAAGGGACCCCCGCTTTCTGATAAGATTGTGAACTGTGGAATAAGGCAGGTGTGAACCCGACAGAGGGATGCAAAAGAATGCTAGGGAAAGGGAGCCCCACTTTCTGATAAGATTGTGAACTGTGAAATAAGGTAAGTGTGAACCCGACAGAGGGATGCCGAAAGGAAGCTAGGAGAAGGGAACCCCCACTTTCTGTTAAGACTGTGAACTGTGGAATAAGGCAAGTGTGAACCCGACAGAGGGATGCCGAAAGAAAGCTTGGTGAAGGGAACCCTGCTTTCTGATAAGATTGTGAACTGTGGAATAAGGCAGGTGTGAACCCGACAGAGGGATGCCGAAAGAAAGCTAGGAGAAGGGAACCCCCGCTTTCTGTTAAGATTGTGAACTGTGAAATAAGGTAAGTGTGAACCCGACAGAGGGATGCCGAAAGAAAGCTAGGAGAAGGGAACCCCCGCTTTCTGATAAGATTGAGAACTGTGGAATAAGGCAGGTGTGAACCCGACAGAGGGATGCTGAAAGAAAGCTAGGAGAAGGGAACCCCGCTTTCTGATAAGATTGTGAACTGTGGAATAAGGCAGGTGTGAACCCGACAGAGGGATGCCGAAAGAAAGCTAGGAGAAGGGAACCCCCGCTTTCTGATAAGATTGTGAACTTTGGAACAAGGCAGGTGTGAACCCAACAGAGGGATGCTGAAAGAAAGCTAGGAGAAGGGAACCTCGCTTTCTGATAAGATTGATAAGATTGTGAACTGTGGAATAAGGCAGGTGTGAACCCGACAGAGGTTTGCCGAAAGAAAGCTAGGGGAAGGGAACCCCCGCTTTCTGATAAGATTGTGAACTGTGGAATAAGGCAGGTGTGAACCCGACAGAGGGATGCCGAAAGAAAGCTAGGGAAGGGGAGCCCCACTTTCTGATAAGATTGTGAACTGTGGAATAAGGCAAGTGTGAACCCGACAGAGGGATGCTGAAAGAAAGCTAGGGGAAGGGAACCCCGCTTTCTGATAAGATTGTGAACTGTGGAATAAGGCAGGTGCGAACCCGACAGAGGGATGCCGAAAGAAAGCTAGGAGAAGGGAACCCATGCTTTCTGATAAGATTGTGAACTGTGGAACAAGGCAGGTGTGAACCCGACAGAGGGATGCCGAAAGAAAGCTAGGGAAGGGGAGCCCCACTTTCTGATAAGATTGTGAACTGTGGAATAAGGCAAGTGTGAACCCGACAGAGGGATGCTGAAAGAAAGCTAGGGGAAGGGAACCCCGCTTTCTGATAAGATTGTGAACTGTGGAATAAGGCAGGTGCGAACCCGACAGAGGGATGCCGAAAGAAAGCTAGGAGAAGGGAACCCATGCTTTCTGATAAGATTGTGAACTGTGGAACAAGGCAGGTGTGAACCCGACAGAGGGATGCCGAAAGAAAGCTAGGAGAAGGGAACCCCACTTTCTGATAAGATTGTGAACTGTGGAATAAGGCGGATGGCAACCCAACAGAGGGATGCCGAAAGAAAGCTAGGAGAAGGGAACCCCACTTTCTGATAAGATTGTGAACTGTGGAATAAGGCAGGTGTGAACCCGACAGAGGGATGCTGAACCCGACAGAGGGATGCCGAAAGAAAGCTAGGAGAAGGGAACCCCCGCTTTCTGATAAGACTGTGAACTGTGGAATAAGGCAAGTGTGAACCCGACAGAGGGATGCCGAAAGAAAGCTTGGAGAAGGGAACCCTGCTTTCTGATAAGATTGGGAACTGTGGAATAAGGCAGGTGTGAACCCGACAGAGGGATGCCGAAAGAAAGCTAGGAGAAGGGAACCCCACTTTCTGATAAGATTGTGAACTGTGGAATAAGGCGGATGGCAACCCAACAGAGGGATGCCGAAAGAAAGCTAGGAGAAGGGAACCCCACTTTCTGATAAGATTGTGAACTGTGGAATAAGGCAGGTGTGAACCCGACAGAGGGATGCTGAACCCGACAGAGGGATGCCGAAAGAAAGCTAGGAGAAGGGAACCCCCGCTTTCTGATAAGACTGTGAACTGTGGAATAAGGCAAGTGTGAACCCGACAGAGGGATGCCGAAAGAAAGCTTGGAGAAGGGAACCCTGCTTTCTGATAAGATTGGGAACTGTGGAATAAGGCAAGTGTGAACCCGACAGAGGGATGCCGAAAGAAAGCTTGGAGAAGGGATCCCTGCTTTCTGATAAGATTGTGAACTGTGGAATAAGGCAGGTGTGAACCCTACAGAGGGATGCCGAAAGAAAGCTAGGAGAAGGGAACCCCCGCTTTCTGTTAAGATTGTGAACTGTGGAATAAGGCAAGTGTGAACCCGACAGAGGGATGCTGAAAGAAAGCTAGGAGACAGGAACCCTGCTTTCTGATAAGATTGTGAACTGTGGAATAAGGCAAGTGTGAACCCGACAGAGGGATGCTGAAAGAAAGCTAGGAGAAGTGAACCCCCGCTTTCTGATAAGATTGTGAACTGTGGAATAAGGCAGGTGTGAACCCAACAGAGGGATGCCAAAAGAAAGGCCTTCCGCTTAGTCCTGTGCTTAAAACGTGGGGATGGGAGACCCCAGCCAAACCATCCTGACTTATCATTGTGTGAACACGTCTTTCTTTTCTGGTGAACATTATCCCACACTCTTTTTGTAACTTAGCGGTAAGGATTGGCAATAGTTTTTTTTAGTATAGCCCCTTTTTATTTGACAAGATGCCTCAAGGACTGTATTATTATTATTTTATGGTCGTAGATTGCTCCTATCTTAGATTTAAGTATGGATAATTTGTTTTTCTCACCCATTTATACAGTTTAATAAACACCCTTGAACTGTGATCTCTTGTGTCTGTCTTTACTGTTGCCACCATGAGTTCCTTAAATGCCCCACCTGTACATCCTATACCCAGCTCTCCCTTCTATACCCCACCTGTACATCCTATACCCAGCTCTCCCTTCTATACCCCACCTGTACATCCTATTCCCCAACTCTCCCTTCTATACCCCACCTGTACATCCTATTCCCCAGCTCTCCCTTCTATACCCTCCTGTGCATCCTATACCCTAGCTCTCCTTTCTATACCTCACCTGTACATCCTATTCCCCAACTCTCCCTTCTATACCCCACCTGTACATCCTATTCCCCAGCTCTCCCTTCTATACCCACCTGTACATCCTATACCCCAGCTCTCCATTCTATACCCCACCTGCACATCCTACTCCCCACTCTCCCTTCTATACCCCACCTGTACATCCTATACCCAAGCTCTCCATTCTATACCTCACCTGTACATCCTACTCCCCACTCTCCCTTCTATACCCCACCTGTACATCCTATTCCCCAGCTCTCCATTCTATACCCCACCTGCACATCCTACTCCCCACTCTCCCTTCTATACCCCACCTGTACATCCTATACCCAAGCTCTCCATTCTATACCTCACCTGTACATCCTACTCCCCACTCTCCCTTCTATACCCCACCTGTACATCCTATTCCCCAGCTCTCCATTCTATACCCCACCTGCACATCCTACTCCCCACTCTCCCTTCTATACCCCACCTGTACATCCTATACCCAAGCTCTCCATTCTATACCTCACCTGTACATCCTACTCCCCACTCTCCCTTCTATACCCCACCTGTACATCCTATTCCCCAGCTCTCCATTCTATACCCCACCTGCACATCCTACTCCCCACTCTCCCTTCTATACCCCACCTGTACATCCTATACCCAAGCTCTCCATTCTATACCCCACCTGCACATCCTACTACCCACTCTCCCTTCTATACCCCACCTGTACATCCTATACCCAAGCTCTCCATTCTATACCCTCCTGTACATCCTATACCCCTGCTCTCCCTTCTATACCCCACATGTACATCCTCTACCTCAGCTCTCCCTTCTATACCCCACCTGTACATCCTATACCGCAGCTCTCCCTTCTATAACCCACCTGTACATCCTATACCCCACCTGTCCCATCCATACCCCACCTGTACATCCTATACCCCAGCTCTCCCTTCTATACCCCACCTGTGCATACTACTCCCCAGCTCTCCATTCTATACCCCACCTGTACATCCTATACACCAGCTCTCCCTTCTATAGCCACCTGTGCATCCTATACCCCAGCTCTCCCTTCTATACCCTCCTGTACATCCTATACCCCAGCTCTCCCTTCTATACCCCACCTGTACATCCATTCCCCACTCTCCCTTCTATACCGCACCTTTAGTTCCTATACCTCATCTCTCCCTTCTATACCCTCCTGTACATCCTATACCATAGCTCTCCCTTCTATACCCCACCTGTGCATCCTATACCCCCGCTCTCCCTTCTATACCCCACCTGTACATCCTATACTCCACCTCTCCCTTATATACCCCACCTGTACATCATATACTCCACCTCTCCCTTTACATACCCCACCTGTGCATCCTATTCCCCAGCTCTCCCTTCTATAACCCACCTGTAAATCCTATACCCCAGCTCTCCCTTCTGTACCCCACCTGTGCATCCTATACCCCAGCTCTGCCTTCTATACCCCACCTGTACATCCTATACCCCAGCTCTCCCTTCTATACCCTCCTGTACATCTATACCCCAGCTCTCCCTTCTATAACCCACCTGTACATCCTATACCCCACCTGTATCATCTATACCCCACCTGGACATCCTATACCCCAGCTCTCCCTTCGATACCCCACCTGTGCATCCTATACCCCAGCCCCGCCTTCTATACCCCACCTGTACATCCTATACCCCAGCTGTCCCTTCTATACCCCACCTGTGCATCCTATACCCAAGCTCTGCCTTCTATACCCCACCTGTACATCCTATACCCCAGCTCTCCCTTCTATACCCTCCTGTACATCTATACCCGAGCTCTCCCTTCTATACGCCACCAGTATATCCTATTCCCCAGCCCTCCCTTCTATACCCTCCTGTACAAACTATACCCCAGCTCTCCCGTCTATACCCTCCTGTGCATCCTATACCCCAGCTCTCCCTTCTATACCCCACCTGTATATCCTATTCCCCAGCTCTCACTTCTATACCCCACCAGTATATCCTATTCCCCAGCCCGCCCTTCTATACCCTCCTGTACAAACTATACCCCAGCTCTCCCTTCTATACCCCACCTGTATATCCTATACCCCAGCTCTCCCTTCTATAGCCACCTGTGCATCCTATACCCCAGCTCTCCCTTCTATACCCACCTGTGCATCCTATCCCCCAGCTCTCCCTTCTATACCCACCTGTACATCCTATACCACAGCTCTCCATTCTATACCCCACCTGTACATCCTATTCCCCAGCTCTCCCTTCTATACCCTCCTGTACATCCTATAGCCCAGCACTCCCTTCTATACCCCACCTGAACATCCTATTCCCCAGCTCTCCCTAGTATACCCCACCTGCACATCCTATACCCCAGCTCTCCCTTCTATACCCCACCTGTACATCCTATTCCCCAGCTCTCCCTTTTATACCCCACCTGTACATCTGATACCCCAGCTCTCCCTTCTATACCCTTCTCTACATTCTAAAGCCCAGCTCTCCCTTCTAAACCCCACCTGTACATCCTTTACCACAGGTCTCCCTTCTATACCCCACCTGTGCATCCTATACCCCAGCTCTCACTTCTATACCCCTCCTGTGCATCCTATATGCCAGCTCTCCCTTCTATACCCCACCTGTACATCCTATACCCCAGCTCTCCCTTCTATACCCCACCTGTACATCCTATACCTTAGCTCTCCCTTCTATACCCTACCTGTACATCATATACACCAGCTCTCCCTTCTATACCCCACCTGTACATCCTATAACACAGCTCTCCCTTCTATACCCCACCTCTTCATCCTATACCCCAGATCTCACTTCTATAGCCCACCGGTGCATCCTATACCCACGCTCTCCCTTCTATACCCCACATGTACATCCTATTCCCCAGCTCTCCCTTCTATACCCCACCTGTACATCCTATACCCCAGCTCTCCCTTCTATACCCCACCTGTACATCCTATACCCCAGCTCTCCCTTCTATACCCCACCTGTGCATCCTATTTCCCAGCTCTCCCCTCTATAGCCACCTGTGCATCCTATACCCCAGCTCTCCCTTCTATACCCCACATGTGCATCCTATACCCCACCTCTCCCTTCTATAGCCACCTCTGCATCCTAAACACCAGCTTTCCCTTCTATATCCCACCTGTGCATCCTATACCCCAGCTCTGCCTTCCATACCGCACCTGTCCATCTTATACCCCAGCTCTCCCTTCTATAGCCACCTGTGCATCCTAAACACCAGCTTTCCCTTCTATATCCCACCTGTGCATCCTATACCCCAGCTCTGCCTTCCATACCGCACCTGTCCATCTTATACCCCAGCTCTCCCTTCTATAGCCACCTTTGCATCTTATACCCCAGCTCTCCCTTCTATAGCCACCTGTGCATCCTATACCCCAGCTCTCCCTTCTATACCCCACCTGTACATCCTATTCCCCACTCTCCCTTCTATACCCCACCTGTACATCCTTTACCCGAGCTCTCCCTTCTTTACCCCACCTGTGCATCCTATACCCAAGCTCTCCCTTCTATACACTCCTGTACATCCTAAACCCCAGCTCTCCCTTCTATACCCCACCTGTACATCCTATTCCCCACTCTCCCTTCTATACGCCACCTGTGCATCCTATACCCCCGCTCTCCCTTCTATACCCCACCTGTACATCCTATACTCCACCTCTCCCTTATATACCCCACCTGTACATCATATACTCCATCTCTCCCTTTACATACCCCACCTGTGCATCCTATTCCCCAGCTCTCCCTTCTATAACCCACATGTAAATCCTATACCCCAGCTCTCCCTTCTGTACCCCACCTGTGCATCCTATACCCCAGCTCTGCCTTCTATACCCCACCTGTACATCCTATACCCCAGCTGTCCCTTCTAAACCCCACCTGTGCATCCTATACCCCAGCTCTGCCTTCTATACCCCACCTGTACATCCTATACCCCAGCTCTCCCTTCTATACCCTCCTGTACATCTATACCCCAGCTCTCCCTTCTATAACCCACCTGTACATCCTATACCCCACCTGTATCATCTATACCCCACCTGGACATCCTATACCCCAGCTCTCCCTTCGATACCCCACCTGTGCATCCTATACCCCAGCCCCGCCTTCTATACCCCACCTGTACATCCTATACCCCAGCTGTCCCTTCTATACCCCACCTGTGCATCCTATACCCAAGCTCTGCCTTCTATACCCCACCTGTACATCCTATACCCCAGCTCTCCCTTCTATACCCTCCTGTACATCTATACCCGAGCTCTCCCTTCTATACGCCACCAGTATATCCTATTCCCCAGCCCTCCCTTCTATACCCTCCTGTACAAACTATACCCCAGCTCTCCCGTCTATACCCTCCTGTACATCCTATACCCCAGCTCTCCCTTCTATACCCCACCTGTATATCCTATTCCCCAGCTCTCACTTCTATACCCCACCAGTATATCCTATTCCCCAGCCCTCCCTTCTATACCCTCCTGTACAAACTATACCCCAGCTCTCCCTTCTATACCCCACCTGTATATCCTATACCCCAGCTCTACCTTCTATAGCCACCTGTGCATCCTATACCCCAGCTCTCCCTTCTATACCCACCTGTGCATCCTATCCCCCAGCTCTCCCTTCTATACCCACCTGTACATCCTATACCACAGCTCTCCCTTCTATACCCCACCTGTACATCCTATTCCCCATCTCTCCCTTCTATACCCTCCTGTACATCCTATAGCCCAGCACTCCCTTCTATACCCCACCTGAACATCCTATTCCCCAGCTCTCCCTAGTATACCCCACCTGCACATCCTATACCCCAGCTCTCCCTTCTATACCCCACCTGTACATCCTATTCCCCAGCTCTCCCTTTTATACCCCACCTGTACATCTGATACCCCAGCTCTCCCTTCTATACCCCACCTATACATCATATTGCCCAGCTCTCCCTTCTATACCCTTCTCTACATTCTAAAGCCCAGCTCTCCCTTCTAAACCCCACCTGTACATCCTTTACCACAGGTCTCCCTTCTATACCCCACCTGTGCATCCTATACCCCAGCTCTCACTTCTATACCCCTCCTGTACATCCTATATGCCAGCTCTGCCTTCTATACCCCACCTGTACATCCTATACCCCAGCTCTCCCTTCTATACCCTCCTGTACATCTATACCCCAGCTCTCCCTTCTATAACCCACCTGTACATCCTATACCCCACCTGTATCATCTATACCCCACCTGGACATCCTATACCCCAGCTCTCCCTTCGATACCCCACCTGTGCATCCTATACCCCAGCCCCGCCTTCTATACCCCACCTGTACATCCTATACCCCAGCTGTCCCTTCTATACCCCACCTGTGCATCCTATACCCAAGCTCTGCCTTCTATACCCCACCTGTACATCCTATACCCCAGCTCTCCCTTCTATACCCTCCTGTACATCTATACCCGAGCTCTCCCTTCTATACGCCACCAGTATATCCTATTCCCCAGCCCTCCCTTCTATACCCTCCTGTACAAACTATACCCCAGCTCTCCCGTCTATACCCTCCTGTACATCCTATACCCCAGCTCTCCATTCTATACCCCACCTGTATATCCTATTCCCCAGCTCTCACTTCTATACCCCACCAGTATATCCTATTCCCCAGCCCTCCCTTCTATACCCTCCTGTACAAACTATACCCCAGCTCTCCCTTCTATACCCCACCTGTATATCCTATACCCCAGCTCTCCCTTCTATAGCCACCTGTGCATCCTATACCCCAGCTCTCCCTTCTATACCCACCTGTGCATCCTATCCCCCAGCTCTCCCTTCTATACCCACCTGTACATCCTATACCACAGCTCTCCCTTCTATACCCCACCTGTACATCCTATTCCCCATCTCTCCCTTCTATACCCTCCTGTACATCCTATAGCCCAGCACTCCCTTCTATACCCCACCTGAACATCCTATTCCCCAGCTCTCCCTAGTATACCCCACCTGCACATCCTATACCCCAGCTCTCCCTTCTATACCCCACCTGTACATCCTATTCCCCAGCTCTCCCTTTTATACCCCACCTGTACATCTGATACCCCAGCTCTCCCTTCTATACCCCACCTATACATCATATTGCCCAGCTCTCCCTTCTATACCCTTCTCTACATTCTAAAGCCCAGCTCTCCCTTCTAAACCCCACCTGTACATCCTTTACCACAGGTCTCCCTTCTATACCCCACCTGTGCATCCTATACCCCAGCTCTCACTTCTATACCCCTCCTGTGCATCCTATATGCCAGCTCTGCCTTCTATACCCCACCTGTACATCCTATACCCCAGCTCTCCCTTCTATACCCTCCTGTACATCTATACCCCAGCTCTCCCTTCTATAACCCACCTGTACATCCTATACCCCACCTGTATCATCTATACCCCACCTGGACATCCTATACCCCAGCTCTCCCTTCGATACCCCACCTGTGCATCCTATACCCCAGCCCCGCCTTCTATACCCCACCTGTACATCCTATACCCCAGCTGTCCCTTCTATACCCCACCTGTGCATCCTATACCCAAGCTCTGCCTTCTATACCCCACCTGTACATCCTATACCCCAGCTCTCCCTTCTATACCCTCCTGTACATCTATACCCGAGCTCTCCCTTCTATACGCCACCAGTATATCCTATTCCCCAGCCCTCCCTTCTATACCCTCCTGTACAAACTATACCCCAGCTCTCCCGTCTATACCCTCCTGTACATCCTATACCCCAGCTCTCCCTTCTATACCCCACCTGTATATCCTATTCCCCAGCTCTCACTTCTATACCCCACCAGTATATCCTATTCCCCAGCCCTCCCTTCTATACCCTCCTGTACAAACTATACCCCAGCTCTCCCTTCTATACCCCACCTGTATATCCTATAACCCAGCTCTCCCTTCTATAGCCACCTGTGCATCCTATACCCCAGCTCTCCCTTCTATACCCACCTGTGCATCCTATCCCCCAGCTCTCCCTTCTATACCCACCTGTACATCCTATACCACAGCTCTCCCTTCTATACCCCACCTGTACATCCTATTCCCCATCTCTCCCTTCTATACCCTCCTGTACATCCTATAGCCCAGCACTCCCTTCTATACCCCACCTGAACATCCTATTCCCCAGCTCTCCCTAGTATACCCCACCTGCACATCCTATACCCCAGCTCTCCCTTCTATACCCCACCTGTACATCCTATTCCCCAGCTCTCCCTTTTATACCCCACCTGTACATCTGATACCCCAGCTCTCCCTTCTATACCCCACCTATACATCATATTGCCCAGCTCTCCCTTCTATACCCTTCTCTACATTCTAAAGCCCAGCTCTCCCTTCTAAACCCCACCTGTACATCCTTTACCACAGGTCTCCCTTCTATACCCCACCTGTGCATCCTATACCCCAGCTCTCACTTCTATACCCCTCCTGTGCATCCTATATGCCAGCTCTCCCTTCTATACCCCACCTGTACATCCTATACCCCAGCTCTCCCTTATATACCCCACCTGTACATCCTATACCTTAGCTCTCCCTTCTATACCCTACCTGTACATCATATACCCCAGCTCTCCCTTCTATACCCCACCTGTACATCCTATAACACAGCTCTCCCTTCTATACCCCACCTCTTCATCCTATACCCCAGATCTCACTTCTATAGCCCACCGGTGCATCCTATACCCACGCTCTCCCTTCTATACCCCACATGTACATCCTATTCCCCAGCTCTCCCTTCTATACCCCACCTGTACATCCTATACCCCAGCTCTCCCTTCTATACCCCACCTGTACATCCTATACCCCAGCTCTCCCTTCTATACCCCACCTGTGCATCCTATTCCCCAGCTCTCCCCTCTATAGCCACCTGTGCATCCTATACCCCAGCTCTCCCTTCTATACCCCACATGTGCATCCTATACCCCACCTCTCCCTTCTATAGCCACCTGTGCATCCTAAACACCAGCTTTCCCTTCTATATCCCACCTGTGCATCCTATACCCCAGCTCTGCCTTCCATACCGCACCTGTCCATCTTATACCCCAGCTCTCCCTTCTATAGCCACCTTTGCATCTTATACCCCAGCTCTCCCTTCTATAGCCACCTGTGCATCCTATACCCCAGCTCTCCCTTCTATACCCCACCTGTACATCCTATTCCCCACTCTCCCTTCTATACCCCACCTGTACATCCTTTACCCGAGCTCTCCCTTCTTTACCCCACCTGTGCATCCTATACCCAAGCTCTCCCTTCTATACACTCCTGTACATCCTAAACCCCAGCTCTCCCTTCTATACCCCACCTGTACATCCTATTCCCCACTCTCCCTTCTATACCCCACCCGTACATCCTATACCCGAGCTCTACCTTCTATACCCTCCTCACATCTTAAACCCCAGCTCTCCCTTCTATACCCCACCTGTACATCCTATACCCGAACTCTCTGTTCTATACCCCACCTGTGCATCCTATACCCCAGCTCTCCCTTCTATACCCCACCTGTACATCCCATACCCCAGCTCTCCCTTCTATACCCTCCTGTACATCCTATACCCCAGCTCTCCCTTCTATACCTCACTTGTACATCCTATACCCCAGCTCTCCCTTCTATACCCCACCTGTATATCCTATACCTCAGCTCTCCCTTCTATACCCCACCTGTACATCATACACCCCAGCTCTCCCTTCTACACCCCGCCTGTACATCCTATAACACAGGTCTCCCTTCTATACCCCACTTCTTCATCCTATACCCCAGCTCTCACTTCTATAGCCCACCTGTGCATCCTATACCCACGCTCTCCCTTCTATACCCCACCTGTACATCCTATTCCCCAGCTCTCCCTTCTATACCCCACCTGTACATCCTATACCCCAGCTCTCCCTTCTATACCCCACCTGTACATCCTATTCCCCAGCTCTCCCTTCTATACCCCACCTGTGCATCCTATTCCCCAGCTCTCCCCTCTATAGCCACCTGTGCATCCTATACCCCAGCTCTCCCTTCTATACCCCACCTGTGCATCCTATACCCCAGCTCTCCCTTCTTTAGCCCACCTGTGCATCCTATACCCCAGCTCTCCCTTCTAAACCCTCCTGTACATCCTAAACCCCAGCTCTCCCTTCTATACCCCACCTGTACATCCTATTCCCCACTCTCCCTTCTATACCCCACCCGTAAATCCTATACCCGAGCTCTACCTTCTATACCCCACCTGTGCATCCTATACCCCAGCTCTCCCTTCTATACCCCACCTGTGCATCCTATACCCCAGCTCTCCCTTCTATACCCTCCTCACATCCTAATCCCCAGCTCTCCCTTCTATACCCCAACTGTACATCCTATTCCCCACTCTCCCTTCTATACCCACCTGTACATCCTATACCCAAGCTCTCCATTCTATACACTCCTGTACATCCTATACCCGAACTCTCCCTTCTATACCCCAACTGTGCATCCTATACCCCAGCTCTCCCATCTATACCCTCCTGTACATCATATACCCCACCTGTCCCTTCTATACCCCACCTGTGCATCCTATACCCCAGCTCTCCCTTCTATACCCACCTGTACATCCTATACCCCAGCTCTCCCATCTATACCCTCCTGTACATCATATACCCCACCTGTCCCTTCTATACCCCAACTGTGCATCCTATACCCGAGCTCTCCCTTCTATACCTCACCTGTACATCCTATACCCCAGCTCTCCCTTCTATACCCTCCTGTACATCCTATTCCCCACTTTCCCTTCTATACCCCACCTGTACATCCCATACCCCACCTGTCCCTTCTATACCCCACCTGTACATCCTATACCCCAGCTCTCTCTTCTATACCCCACCTGTACATCCTATACCCCTGCTCTCCCTTCTTTACCCTCCTGTACATCATATACTCCACCTGTCCCTTATATACCCCACCTGTACATCCTATACCCCTGCTCTCCCTTCTTTACCCTCCTGTACATCATATACTCCACCTGTCCCTTCTATACCCCACCTGTGCATCCTATACCCCAGCTCTCCCTTCTATACCCACCTGTGCATCCTATAACCCAGCTCTCCCTTCTATACCCACCTGTGCATCCTATACCCAAGCTCTCCCTTCTATACCCCACCTGTGCATCCTATACCCCAGCTCTTCCTTCTATACCCACCTGTGCATCCTATACCCAAGCTCTCCCTTCTATACCCCACCTGTACATCCTATTCCCCAGATCTCCCTTCTATACCCTCTTGTACATCCTATAACCCAGCTCTCCCTTCTATACCCCACCTCTGCATCCTATACCCCACCTGTATATCCTATTCCCCACTCTCCCTTCTATACCCCACCTGTGCATCCTATACCCCAGCTCTCCCTTCTATACCCCACCTGTACATCCTATTCCCCAGCTCTCCCTTCTATACCCCCTTGTACATCCTATACCCCAGCTCTCCCTTCTATACCCTCTTGTACATCCTATACCCCAGCTCTCCCTTCTATAGCCCACCTGTACATCCTATAACCCAGCTCTCCCTTCTATACCCCACCTGTGCATCCTATACCCCAGCTCTCCCTTCTATACCCCCTTGTACATCCTATACCCCAGCTCTCCCTTCTATACCCTCTTGTACATCCTATACCCCAGCTCTCCCTTCTATAGCCCACCTGTACATCCTATAACCCAGCTCTCCATTCTATACCCCACCTGTGCATCCTATACCCCAGCTCTCCCTTCTATACCCCACCTGTACATCCTATACCCCAGCTCTCCCTTCTATACCCCACCTGTACATCCTATTCCCCACTCTCCCTTCTATACCCTCCTGTACATCCTATACCCCAGCTCTCCCTTCTATACCCCACCTGTACATCCTATTCCCCACTCTCCCTTCTATACCCACCTGTACATCCTATACCCAAGCTCTCCATTCTATACACTCCTGTACATCTATACCCCAGCTCTCACTTCTATACCCTACTGTACATCTATACCCCAGCTCTCACTTCTATACCCCACCTGTACATCCTATTCCCCAGCTCTCCCTTCTATACCCTCTTGTACATCCTATAGCCCAGCTCTCCCTTCTATACCCCACCTGTACATCCTATACCCCAGCTCTCCCTTCTGTACCCCACCTGTGCATCCTATACCACAGCTCTCCCTTCTATACCCCACCTGTTCTTCCTGTACCAGTCCCCAGCTGTACCCTACTTGTCCTTGGATGCCTAAGCACACTCTCTCCTACTATCTTCGCATCTCTCCCCCCCCCCCCCCCGCTTCACTCCTGTATTGGTAAGAGCATCACGTACATCCCTGGGTATCATGTACTGCACACGTGCCTCCTTTACCCCCGTGTACAGATGTTTTACCTCCCACATGCGCCCTGCATCTCGTGCTCCACATGTTGCTCCCTCCCCCACCTGTTCAGCATCTGCCCTCTCCTGTTCCTGCCCGCCTTGTGCCCACCCGCGCCGGATTTGCTCCACAATCGTTGCCCCATCTGTGTCTCGTGTGCCCCACCTGTACACCCTGTGCCATGAATGTCTCCTGCATATACCCTCGTGCACCCTGCCAACCAGCCTTTTCCTCCCCGCTCCCATTCTACCCACCCTGGCCCTCCTTTACCCCACTCCCTAGCCGCCTGCATCCCGCCTCTTCCCCTTGCAGTCTTGAACCCCAAATGCGCGTCATTCCCCAGACTGTGCACCCTGTGCCTCGTTCACCCTATCTAGGATTCTAGTACCCCACCTACGCCTCGTGTACCCCGCTTGTATATCCTGCCCCCCAGAGGGACTTCCGCTCTTTGGATTTTTCTTTTCCTCTGTTGCTTTCTTTTTTTCCGCTGCATTTTGTTTCTGTATCGCCTGCCCTCCTCTCTTTCTTCCCACCCGCTCTCATATTCTAATCCCCTTCTCTTCTCCTCACCTTTTCTCGTTTACCCCTTTTTCTCGGAATCCGTTTTGATTCTTTGTGTAACCCTTTTCTCTTTTTACCTGCTTTCCCTTCTGCTCCTCTGTTCCATTCTTTATTTTTTCACCTATTCTTCTATCTCACTCTTGTTCTCTCTTTGCCCCTCTTTTGTATTTTAGCATGTTTTCTTCCTCACACTTTGGAATGCACGCCTGTTGTACTTTCTCGTCCCTTTTGCTCCTGTTCTGCTCTTCTTTCCTTCTTTTAATGTTTCCTCTCTTTTCCTTTTTCTCAGCGCGTGTAACTTTGCTTTCTGTTGGTTTGGCCCTCCTCTGCTTTTCTTTTACCTTGTACTTTGTACTTTTCCGTGATACATACTTTGCCTCATCACATGTATGACACATGTGTGTAGCCCTGCTTCGCTGCTGCTCCTCGGCGCCGGTTTCTCCAGCTCTGGGGTGATAGGCAGACGCCAGGCGCAGGCAAGGAGCCCGGGCTGCCCCCCCAGGGGGGCTGCTCCCGCTTGGCACTGGTGCTATTATTCCGTGTATTCATTTGCAAGCGCAAACGCCGCCACTGAAGCAGCTTCAAGGCGCTAGGCTCGGTCACCCCCCCTTGTCTCCCCATTCTTCTACTGCCCATCCTTCCCTCTGCCTCTTTCGTTTCTCCTCTGTCACTCCCTTCCTCCCCCCATCCTTCCCTCTGTCTCTTCGCTCTCTCCTCTGTCACTCCCCTTCTCTCCCCATTCTTCCCTCTGCCTCTTTCGTTTCTCCTATGTCAACCCTTTTTCTACCCATCTTTCCCTCTGTCTCTTCGCTCTCTCCTCTGTCACTCCCTTTCTTTCCCCATCCTTCCCTCTGCCTTTTTCGTTTCTCATCTGTCACTCCCTTTCTCTACCCATCTTTCCCTCTGTCTCTTCACTCTATCCTCTGTCACTCCCTTTCTCTCCCCATCCTTCCCTGTCTCTTCGCTCTCTCCTTTGTCACTCCCTTTCTTTCCCCATCCTTCCCTCTGCCTTTTTCGTTTCTCATCTGTCACTCCCTTTCTCTACCCATCTTTCCCTCTGTCTCTTCGCTCTCTCCTCTGTCACTCCCTTTCTTTCCCCATCCTTCCCTCTGCCTTTTTCGTTTCTCATCTGTCACTCCCTTTGTCTACCCATCTTTCCCTCTGTCTCTTCCCTCTATCCTCTGTCACTCCCTTTCTCTCCCCATCCTTCCCTGTCTCTTCGCTCTCTCCTCTGTCACTCCTTTTCTCTACCCATCCTTCCCTCTGCCTCTTTCGTTTCTCTTCTGTCACTCCCTTTCTCTCCTAATCCTTCCCTCTGCCTCTTTCGTTTCTCTTCTGTCACTCCCTTTCTCTCCCCATCTTTCCCTCTGCCTCTTTCGTTTCGCCTCTGTTAACCCTTTCTCTACCCATCCTCCCCCCTGCCTCTTCGCTCTCTCCTCTGTCAGTCCCTTTCGCTCCCCATCCTTCCCTCTGCCTCTTTCGTTTCTCTTCTGTCACTCCCTTACTCTACCCATCCTTCCTCCTGCCTCTTTCGTTTCTCCTCTGTCACTCCGTTTCTTCCCCATCCTTCCCTTCGCCTCTTTCGTTTCGCCTCTGTCACTCCCTTACTCTACCCATCCTTCCCCCTGCCTCTTTCGTTTCTCCTCTGTCACCCTCTTTCTCTCCAGATCCTTCCCTCTGCCTCTTTGCTTTCTCCTCTGTCACTCCCTTTCTCTCCCCATCCTCCCCGTCTCTTTCGTTTCTCCCTGTCGCTCCCTTTCTCTCCCCATCCTTCCCTCTGCCTCTTTCGTTTCTCCTCTGTCACTCTGTTTCTCTCCCCATCCTTCCCTCTGCCTCTTTCGTTTCTCCTCTGTCACTCCGTTTCTCTCCCCATCCTTCCCCCTGCCTCTTTCGTTTCTCCTCTGTCACTCCGTTTCTCTCCCCATCCTCCAACCTGTCTCTTCACTTTCTCCTCTGTCACTTCCCTTCTCTCCCCATCTTTCCCTTCGTCTCGTTCGTTTCTCCTCTGTCACTCCCTTACTCTACCCATCCTCCCCCTGTCTCTTCGCTTTCTCCCCTGCCAGTCCCTTTCTCTACCCATCCTTCCCCCTGCCTCTTTCGTTTCTCCTCTGTCAGTCCCTTTCTCTACCCATCCTCCCCCCTGTCTCTTCGCTTTCTCCTCTGTCACTCCCTTTCTCTACCCATCCTCCCCCTTGCCTCGTTCGTTTCTCCTCTGTCACTCCCTTTCTCTACCCATCCTCCCCCCTGTCTCTTCGCGTTCTCCTCTGTCAGTCCCTTTCTCTACCCATCCTCCCCGTCTCTTTCGTTTCTCCCCTATCACTCCCTTTCTCTACCCATCCTCCCCCCTGCCTCTTTCGTTTCCCCCCTGTCAGTCCCTTTCTCTACCCATCCTCCCCCCTGCCTCTTTCGTTTCTCCCCCGTCACTCCCTTTCTCTACCCATCCTCCCCCCTGCCTCTACGCTTTCTCCCGTCAGTCCCGTTCTCTACCCATCCTCCACCCTGCCTCTTTCGTTTCTCCCCTGTCACTCCCTTTCTCTACCCATCCTCCCCCCTGCCTCTTCGCTTTCTCCTCTGTCAGTCCCTTTCTCTCCCATCCCCTGACTCTTTCGTTTTTCCTCTTTCAGTCCCTTTCTCTACCCATCCTCCCCCCTGTCTCTTCACTTTCTCCTCTGTCACTTCCCTTCTCTCCCCATCTTTCCCTTCGTCTCGTTCGTTTCTCCCCTGTCACTCCCTTTCTCTACCCATCCTCCCCCCTGTCTCTTCGCTTTCTCCTCTGTCACTCCCTTTCTCTCCCCATCCTCCCCCCTGTCTCTTCGCTTTCTCCTCTGTCACTCCCTTTCTCTCCCCATCCTCCCCCCTGTCTCTTCGCGTTCTCCTCTGTCACCCCCTTTCTCCTAGTCCCCTGGTGTCCACCCACCCTTCCCTCTCACTCTTCCTTTCTCCTCGCCCTCTGCTCCTTCCCTCACCCCCACCCCTGTCTTTGCGTGACACTTCCTTTCAAGTTTGGGGTTGAGGGGGGCTTGGAAGGTTTCTTTGATTCTTTTAAGATAATAGCCGGTTCGCTGTCAGATGTAGGCTGATCGCTTAAAACCTTAATCGCGCCTGTCTGCTCACATGGCACTTATTTTTAAAAGATTAATCCCCCGAGCGCTGCACCGGCGCGCACCCCACGGGGGAACACGGGCAGCGCTGCGGTGCTGCTTCCTAGCGCTTGCCTGTATGCCCCCGAGCGCTGCACCGGCGGGCACCCCACGGGGGAACACGGGCAGCGCTGCGGTGCTGCTTCCTAGCGCTTGCCTGTATGCCCCCGAGCGCTGCACCGGCGGGCACCCCACGGGGGAACACGGGCAGCGCTGCGGTGCTGCTTCCTAGCGCTTGCCGTGTGTGCTGTGCGTCTCAAAGCATCACGTGTCCTGCCCGAAAGCATGGACTGGTCAATGCACCTGTGTGGCGTGATGTGCCCCCGTGCCAACACAACCATTTGGACCCTCAGGAAGGTGCTGCCCATCACCTGCCCCATGGACCCCAGGAGGGTGCACCTTTCACCTGCCCCAAGGACCCCCAGGAGGGTGCAGCCCATCACCTGCACCACGGACCCCCAGGAGGGTGCACCTTTCCCCTGCCCCATGGACCCCCAGGAGGGTGCTGGCCATCACCTGCCCCATGGACCCCAGGAGGGTGCACCCATCACCGGCCCGATGGACTCCAGGCGGGTGCACCTATCACCGCCCCCACGGACCCCCAGGAGGATGCACCCATCACCGTTCCCATGAATGCCCAGAATGGTTCACCCATCACCGGTCTCATGGACCCCCACCTGCCCTATGGACCCCCAGGAGGGTGCAGCCCATCACCGCTCCCATAGACACCCAGCAGGGTGCACCTATCACCTTTCCCATGGACCCCACGGAGGGTGCACCAATCACCAGTCCCATGGACCCCCAGGAAGGTGCAGCCCATCACCGCTCCCATAGACACCCAGCAGGGTGCACCTATCACCTGCCCAATGGACCCCCAGGAGCGTGCAGCCCATCACCTGCACCATGGACCCCCAGGAGGGTGCAGCCCATCACCTGCCCCATGGACCCCACGGAGGGTGCACCAATCACCAGTCCCATGGACCCCCAGGAAGGTGCAGCCCATCACCGCTCCCATAGACACCCTGCAGGGTGCACCTATCACCTGCCCAATGGACCCCCAGGAGGGTGCAGCCCATCACCTGCCCCATGGACCCCACGGAGGGTGCACCAATCACCAGTCCCATGGACCCCCAGGAAGGTGCAGCCCATCACCGCTCTCATAGACACCCAGCAGGGTGCACCTATTACCTGCCCAATGGACCCCCAGGAGCGTGCAGCCCATCACCTGCACCATGGACCCCCAGGAGGGTGCAGCCCATCACCTGCCCCACGGACCCCCAGGAGGATGCACCCATCACCGTTCCCATGAATGCCCAGGAAGGTGCTGGCCATCACCTGCCCCTCGGACCCCCAGAATGGTTCACCCATCACCGGTCTCATGGACCCCCAGGAGGGTGCACCCATCACCTGCCCTATGGACACCCAGGAGGGTGCACCTATCACCGCCCCCATGGACCCCCAGGAGGGTGCTCATATCACCTGCCCAAAGACCCCCAGGAGAGTGTATCCCAACACGACCCCCATGGACCCCACGGAGGGTGCACCAATCACCAGTCCCATGGACCCCCAGGAAGGTGCAGCCCACGACCTGCCCAATGGACCCCCAGGAAGTGGCACCTATCACCGGTCCCATGGACCCATAGGAGGATCCATCCATCACCGGCCCCATAGACCCCCAGGAGCGTGCAGCCCATCGCATGCCCCATGGACCCCCAGGAGGGTTCACCCATCACCAGCCCGATGCACCCCAGGAGGGAGCAGCCCATCACCGGCCCGATGGACCCCAGGAGGGTGCTGCCCATCACCAGCCCGATGCACCCCAGGAGGGTGCAGCCCATCACCTGCCCCATGGACCCCCAGGAGGGTGCACCCATCACCGGCCCGATGCACCCCAGGAGGGTGCAGCCCATCACCTGCCCCATCGACCCCCAGGAGGGTGCCCCCATCACCGGCCCGATGGACTCCAGGAGAATGCACCCATCACCAATCCATATGGACCCCCAGGAGGGTGCAGCCCATCACCTGCCCCATGAAGAAGAGTGATCCCAGGAGATGGGTTTTAATGTATTATTGACCTCTGATGACATTGGGGTGGACCATAACCCTGAATTTGGCAGAATGTGTTTCCATGGGTGCTCAGGGAGTCAGAGGAAGACGTTTGCCTCTGCAGGTCCTGCGGGGAATTCATCGTAAGGCAGAAACGGACTTGCTTTTCAGATATCAGTGGCGAAGCAGCGAGCTGAGCGTATACGAGCCCCTCATACCCGGGGCTATAGGTGGGCGGGGGCAGAGCCCCAGCAGTCGCCTAACACTCTCCTTGAGCAGGGCACCCTCAGTCCCCCATCAGGGGCTATAGGTGTCAAATCAAAGGCTCACTCTTCCAAACGTGCATATGTAACTAGACGTTTGCCGTGGCGTCACTAGTACAGTGTTACCATAATGCACACTGAGCATTCTGCTTATTTCATGTTTGCGCACAGCGGGTTGCAGGCTTGAATCACTTTCACAGATATGTTATATACATAAAAAAGTGTTTGTTCCTACTTCCCAAAATGGTCTTTAATGTTATGCAAAGCAGCAAGTAGTGTGGGTTGGTGCTTCTTGTCCTCCTCCCCTTCACACAGGTGCTGTCCTGGATGATTTCAGAACTGGCTGAAGATGTGGGGGACAAGTTAATATCTTGAGGTCTGTCTTTGGACGGCAAAAGCACATTAAAAAGTAGAAGACTGGTGCCTCCCTAGGAAATGGGTTACTGCTGTTACCCCTTCCTTGCTGGGGGTTAATAGCTAACGCTGGACAGGCAGACAGCAGGGGAGCGGAACCCCTAAATGAGTACAATGGCCAGGGCAATTTACTTACAGAATGAAGACGATTTACTCATTGGTTGAATGGCTTATCTCCTGAGTCAGGCAGCGATTTATTTACCGGCAGCAGTTTATCTGGAAATTGAACCATACAGTTTAAGTTACAGTATGAAGCCTGGATGCAAACCAGACCACCTGAGACCATGTTGGTTTGGCCAAAGTACATGTTTGCCGGACCTCCTGATGCATTGCGTGTTTGCTTGGAGCAGATTTCCCTTGACTGTCACCTGCCTTTCCTTTAGGCCACATCCAGAAAAATTCAGCCGAGAGTTTAGGACAGTTCCTGCTGTGTGGTGTGTAATCAAAGGTCAAAACTGAAGGTCCATGTGAAAAAGGCCTACCTGTCATCACCAAAGGAAAAACAGCATTTTAATTCACAAAGCAAGAGGAAATTCAAAGGTCCCTTTCACATGAAAAAACAGGATTTTTAAACAGACACAAAAAAAGTCTTAGCATGTGTGTTTGCAGTTCAAATGTGACAAATGTACTCCTACTAACATAAAAATGTCAGGGAAAATATATGATGTGTGTCAACAAAATGTAATGTATATTATGTTTTGCAGGTAAAATACTAACCAGCATTTGAAAAGAAAAGCCCACTTGGTTTCCATGGAAAGCATTCTGTAGGCCCAAGGCAAACCTTTTGGCTTGTGGGTGAGCAAACTTCACAAAGAACTTCCCCACGGCCAGCCTGGCTTGCATCCCAGCTATTTGCAACTGCAATAAAAGGTGGCCTGCCTGAAAGGTGTTCTCCCTGAAGGCTGGGCTCTGTGCAGAGACAAATGGCTCTGGCTGGTGCATCTCTGGTATGTAAAGAGGAGGTGTGATGACAGGGGCTACAATTAAGTGGAAATGAACTTTGAAAGAAATACAAGAAATGGATGCCTTTCAGATCGAAATAGTGGTCCCCTCCAGATAAGAGGACCGCTCTTGTGACATCACAGAGCTGGCACGGATGATTATCTACAGTGGGGGATCTCTGTGTAGCAAAGGCCTCCCCCATTTACGAGCTGAAACTCCAACTTCAAACAAGCAACCAACTTCAAAGAGACTGATAAAAACACTGACCCAGAGTGGCAAATGGCATGGAGGAAGGGAAGCTCATATTTGCACATATGAAGATTTCCTTTGTTTAAAAGGACTATTATCTTGTAGGCATTTTTCTCAGCAAACGTAAGTCGGATTTTCATTATTATGTGTCATTTTTAGGTCATTTCCAGGCAATTTTGGTGATATAAAACTAATCCCCCTATGGCTCCAAGAACTATAATGGCCATCTAAAATGGGTTTCTGGCTGATCTGAAAAGGTCCTGAATTGAAGAGTTGCAAACTGGTGAAGGGTGAAATTATGAATGTGGGGAGTAAATTACATGTTTATAACTGTTATGTTTTTTATAAAAATAACAGAAAATTGCCACACAGCCATGCAACATGGTGCAGACCCGGCTGTTGTTTTATTAAATTCTCCATGATCAGCTGAATTGGAAAATATACATATTATGGCATACATAACTAGTTTTTACCAAAATTTTTTTTATTTTTATTTTTTTATTGAAAAGCTACAGTTTCTTCTCCTCTCTCCCTCCAACACCAGGGTGGAAGTAAGAAAAGAAAAGAAGACTTTTGTTTCAAATCATGTAAACTTCCAATACATATTATTGTTACAACATCATCATTATGTCTTATTATGCTTTCCACAAGGTTCTTCTGCGCAACATCGTAACATATAAGACACTTGATAGTCAAGCAAACAGACAAACAAAGTCAAATAAACAGTCGACATATCAGATAAACAGTTACGCACTTTGAGCATCAACCTATCGCCCCACTTGATTACGGGGGACATCTCAGGAGAGCGTTCATAAAATTTACAACCGCACAGACATGTTTAATGTTTTGGCCTGAGGTTATCAGGCACCACCAGGTGTTCATGTCATCATTTAGCAGGGCATATTCGCCTAGGTGGACAGAACGTAAATTAGCAATTGCTGGACAGCTTATAATCAGGTGTTTCAGTGATTCAACCGATTCCTTACAGAAACGGCATAGATTGTTGTTTATAGCAGGCTGCCTTCTTTGGAAAAGAATTTCTTTCGTGGTCAACGTGTTTAAACGGAAACGAAGAAATTGCTCTCGATATTGGCGATTGTAGCACTGCAGGAGGTAAGGTTGTTGACAATTTAATTTTTTCTGAACGTTACCTATCTTATTGGAAAGATCAAGATTTGAGTATCTTTCCACATTTATGATCCATGCCCAGGATTCAAATTTTCTTTTTGCCACTTTTGGGCGTGAGAACAGGTCGAAGTAATTGATGTCCGCTGCTACAATCCACTCTTGCACTCTTGAGCTCCATTGTGCCAACAAGATACTAATTTGCGAATCGTCGGGGGCGGTGAGTATTCTGTATGCTGGCGCATCACCTACTTCTCTCATCTTACGCCAAAGTGAGATGGACTTCCAAACCACATTTGAGAAAAGAGAATTTAACGAAAGTTCGTGGCGTATTGCAATAATTGGAATACAATTTGGGAGATTAAAAACCCGTTTCCAAAAAAGACCCTCTACAGTATTCCAATTTTGTTCACTGATGTTCCATCCCGCCTCTGCCCCAAACGTTAGAATAGGAACAACCTTTTGACGGTAGAACGTTATCACCGGAGATAATGAAAATTTACCAAAGTTTTTATTAATCAGGGCTGCTTGTAGTGCCAGTCTTACTGCTTTCAGTTTCAGCATATTTAGCCATTGGACTTCCCCGATTGAGCTGTTGAATTCGATGCCTAGATAGCGAATCGAATTAACAGACGTTAACTTTTGACCACCTACCGTCCATTTAAATGCACGATCTCTTCTACTCATTAATGAACCAATCGACACAATTTTAGTTTTGTCTGGGTTAATGGCCAATTCATTTGCAACTATGTATTCATGCAGGCAGTTTAGCAGACGTTGAAGGCCGATTTGTGTTCTATCAATCAGCACGAGATCGTCAGCATACGCAATATACCGAACTGGAGTTCCGTTTAGACGTGGAGGAAAACAGTGTGCTTGCTCCAAGAAAAGTGGGAGATCTGCCAAAAATAGTTTGAATAAATCCGCGGCCAGTGGGCAGCCTTGCTTAACACCCCTTGTTGTTGGAATACTGTCAGATAATATGCCTTGTTTATTAAGGCGTACCCTAAAAGAGGTCTCCGTATGGAGTGCCATTATTGGGTTGAGAAGGGCCATAGGACATTTCCATTTCATTAGTTTGGCCCATAGCATCTGCCGGTTGACTCCATCAAAAGCTTGCCTCATGTCTATAAAGGCTAAATGCAGTTTGGTTTTACTCTGTAATGCGTGATATTTCAAAGCTGACAGGATCAAAAGGTTGACTTCCACACCTGTACCCTTTGAGAATCCAGTTTGCCGGATGTCCAGGATTCCCGCCTTTTTAGCCCAACTCACCAATTTACATCTCAAATTGGAACCAAAGAGTTTTCCAATGGTGTCTAATAGGGCAATAGGACGATCATTTTCAGGTGCGTCCCAACAGCCTTTCTTACGAATTGGAATTACAATTGCTGTTAGCCACGATTTAGGCAAGCACTTAGATTTTGCGATTTTGTGGAACAAACACTCAATGAAAGGTGCCCAGATCTCTGGATTTTTTTTTAGTCTGACATTACTTATCATATCTGGACCAGCAGCACGAGAGTTTTTTAAGGCCTTAATAGCGTCAATGATGTCTGACAGCGACATCTGGACATCCCAGGAACCCATTCTATCCACTGATTTCCATTTAGGAACCTTCAGCACGCTATTGAATACTGACCCAAAGTGTTTGCACCAGGTATCCCCTGAAATTGTGTTCTGCGTGGAATTGGAACCGTTGAAGGGGCCCTTATTTAATATTCGCCAGATGTCGCGTGTGTTCTTAGTAACCATCAGTTTCATCATAATCTCGGCGGAATCCTGTTCTACAATCGCTTTGTGGGATTTCAACCAGTTTCTATAGGTAGCTCGTCTGGCCTTCACTTTCTCCAGGATTGACTTGGGTGATACATTTTTTTGCATTTTTATTTTGCGGACATCTTTTCTTAGAACTTTCTTATTAGCATCCAGGACTTTACTAAAAGGGTGGGTGTGCAGCTTATGTTGCTGAGCGTTATCTTTGATCGAGGTGATATGATTCTGTAACAGTGGAGTGTATTCCACATCATCAGTCAGCTCACTTAGATTAACCGTTAGAGCACGGATCTCATTTGCGCTCAGTCTCAATCGATTTCCACCCATATTTACTTCGACTGCTCCTCGGTATGGGGACAAAGTATCAGACACCGCCAGAAGACATTTGACTTTCAACAGCGAATGATCGCTCTTAGTCGTTGTCAGTGAATGCAGTGTCAGAATCTTTGACCCCAAGTTACTAGACACCCAGAAATAATCAATTATACTGTGCATGGATTCACGATGCCAAGTGGCCTGGGCTGGAATGTCACCACGCACATTGCCGTTCAGCAATACGCAGTCAAACGTCTCCATAATATCTGACCAACGTTGTTCTTTTTCGCCTAAGTCTACATATGGAATCTGGCTGTATACTTGATTGGGGAGATCATAATTAAACCACGAGCCATTGAGGTCACCACAGCATATGATGCTTAAGTTATTATGTTGCATGGCTGCCTCTTCCATTAGACAGCTGATTGCTGTGGTAAACTCTGTGACATTTATTTTGGCCGGATTCCAATAACAATTTATGATCAACAGAGTTGCAATTGTATTTAGAGTATCTGAACATGCTTGCATAATTAAACCTTGGACGTAGGGATTAGGATTACGACAAATAGGAGTAGACCATACTCGTGAGATTCGAACCATTGTTAAGAGTCCTGTCGAGGGTCGGCCCTGAGTATTTTGTATTGCAGGATTGATAAAAATATTGAAGCCATCTCTGATTGGCACATCAACTAACCAGGTCTCCTGCAGACAAATTACAAACACATCATCCAATGGGATGTCAAATTCCCGAAACAAATGTTGAGAGCCACGAGTGTTCCATGATAGGATCGAGCAGATTGATTCCTGCAAGTCCAATCATGGCTATTCCTGCTTCGACTGTCTCTGCCGCCCCAGCTGTTTCTCGGACCGACGAGAGTCTTCTTGACGTGTTTCAGAAGACATACTGTGACGAACAGATGTCACAACTGTTTGTTTTTTCGATTTTGGACCAGAAGTTTTCTGCACCGGATTTGAGCTTCTCCTGGCCACGTCTGGTTCAACTGAGATGTCAAAGCCGAATAACAGAAAATCTTCAGCTGCCTTGAGAATGGTGTTGCGTACCCCAACGGCATCAATATGAAGGAGCACCGCGTCAGAGGCGCTTTCTGTCACATACTCGACTATTTTAATGTCATCTGATTCAATCAGTCGAAGAGGTGGAATATGCTTAAATAACCGCAAAACATTTGCACGGTTGAGGTTCAAGTCATTGTCATCCTTAAGTATGTTTTGCAATCTCAACTTACATCTGTTGTCCTTTGTGCGGTGCAGCAGCTGCTTTTGTGACCTCGGTGGGGAGCAGCGCTGTTTGCTACGTTGATTAGATGTGAATTTTGGGTTCAGTTTTGATGAAATATCCTTTGAAGGCATGACTTCCTTTTTCATAGTAGAGGCACGGCGACCTTGGACTACTTGCCACTCTGAGGTCGGGGAGCTTAGATTTCTATTGTCAAATTTCATAGGCAGATTAAAATCCAGTGGCTGTTCTTCCATATAATGTTGCAATGACTCCTCGTCGCTACGGTGGGAATATATAGTAATGTCACACAAGTCATGAACGTCAGCTGCCACCCTACTGGCTGACGTGCTGTCACTCGAATTTAAACGTCTACGCTTGACACCGTGGTTCAGAGATATAGATGGATCAGTATGCTGTGATGGGGGGGGCACCTTTGCTCCGTTCAATGGGCGCTTGAACAGCCCCGGCCTTGGTGGAGTCGACATGTTTCTTATAAAGCTCTTTGTTGCAGCATGAGTTGCTAATTTTGTTTTCTTGGTTGTAGACGTCGTTTTGGTGGGCTTCACTTTCTCCTTCAACTTGGCCGTACCATTCGGTGCAAAAGATTTAGCCGTACCTACAAAGATGCCAAATGTGGACGGCGCACCATCCTGAGAAGGAGCTTGTGTTGTTGCTTTATGTGCCTGAGTAACATCAGCTGAGGGTACCATTGCGGCACCTATTGGGATGTCTATGTCAGAGGAGACATGTAGGAGGACGCAATCAGATGAATTAGCATCACAAACCACAGACGATGGTTTGGCGCTGTGACAGCTCGTCGGTTTATGTGTTGCACCAACCGTTTGGCCTGTAGTTGTGACCAATTGTTCGATAGTCTGCATCGTAGGCTTGGACCCTTGCTCAGCATTTTGTAATGGGGCAGAACATTGTACATCAGAATTGGGCCGGTTAGGACTATAACCGGACTTTAACAGAGGTACTAGTTCGGACAGTACCTCTAAAAGACATTTTAGCTGTAAGTCATGTCGTTCTTGTTGCAGGGTCACTAGATCATTAAGACAAGATTGCCAGAATGAACTAGTGTCTTTATCGGCTTGAACATCAAGCTGGATAAGCTTGGTAAAAGACTCTATTTGATCCAATTTCGTCGAGAGATTCAGAATGAGAGCGCCTTGGTCTCTTATAGTCTCATTTAAGGTCTCGTAGAGCTTTACGAACGGAATCATCGCTTGAGATGATGCAGCGAGAACATTAGTGTGTAGTTGAATGGCTGCACCTGCAGACAGGTTTATTTTCGAGGTCGGTGTTTTCAAAAGATCTTTGCCCGGAGTTTGATTTAGTGAGAACTCATTCACAGAAGTTGTGCTTTTTGCCGGAGTAGCTGGCGCTGTTGATGGAGCATTCTTTTTTAGCAGGATATCAGTTGCGTTGTGCCTTTTTGTGGTGTTGTTGTCTTCAGATAAGATCGCCATTCCTAAAGAGTGGCGAACTAACCCTTGGTCCTGCGCTCCAGAAAGTTCCAGTCGTGATTTTGATGATGGCGGCACTGACCTCATGGAAGACAAGAGCACCTGCTTTTTCTGCGACGGGCAGGACGGACTGGCACTGCACTTCAGAAGGTCATTGATCGAAAACTGCAGCAAAGAAGTATCATGTGCTATCTTGTTTTGGGCGGTTGCGCCAGCAGGCTTATCATTAGGGGACCGTGTTGAGGTATTGCAGGAGTCACTGGAAGACGTTGGATTCGGGTCTTCATCAACCCGTGTCGTCAGAGTTGACTTTTGTGAAATTAAAGGGGCATTGAGCTTGAGTTCAGAGTGATCGACACCTTCTGTGCTTGTTAGGCATGGCACTGAACTTTCTGGAGCCACCCCAGATTGCTCCAGCGAGGCCGTTCCACTTTCCTGATGTTCACTGAGGACACTTGAGACTCCAGTGCTTGCGGCACTAGGGACAGAGTCAGTCAGGCAGCGACCTCCCATGGAGTTGGCGATCGTCTGCATTGGAGGGACAGCGTGTCCAGTAGTCTTTAGTCGCATAGTTGAAGTATGTACTCGAACCGGCGAGCTCTCATTAGCATTGAGCTTTTCCTGTGTGGCCGAAATCGCATTTATTATTTCTGCATCCGTCAAATCAAATGGCGAGAACATTTTGAAAGGATGAGAATGCGTGGCTGGGGCCACATTTGATAATACGTGCTCTGTTGACGGCGACTTTGGCAGCGGGAGTGGCATCGGCACAAGGTCAGCAAGAGAAAGCATAGATAGTGGTTTTACCAAGGGCTTATGTGTAATCGCACTAAGCGTATTGTGGTCCAGACTAGTGCTTGCAGACACCGCTGCATCAATGACATTGACCGCACAGCTATCAACCAAAGGGGCAACATCGTGATGGACCTGTGCAGTTGTTTGTATCAATTGGATAGGCGCTGCCGAAGGATTCGCAAGCGCTGAGGGGGCCTCCTTCAAGCAAGTAGCCGGCTTACCTTGTGTCTTCTGGCCGACCACTGCATGGTTTGTCAGGGGAGTCCATGGGTTAAGCATCCGACGCTGTAGCAAAGTCTTATGACGTGTCTGAGGCCCCCCCGACGCAGGAGCCTTCTGCATTGCAGCCATCGGCCCTTGAATATAGAGTTGGTCCCAGCCCTCGGACGCACTCGGGCGAACTGGGCAAACTGGGACTCAGCCGGGACTCCGCGCCGCGCTCCGCGCGGCAATGCAGTCTTTATGCAAATCCACTAGTAAAGGCAGAAAAGGGACTCACAAGTCGCTGCAGCTCCTCACAGTGTTACACACACAGAGACTCTGGGCAAACTGGGACTCAGCCGGGACTCCGCGCCGCGCTCCGCACGGCAATGCAGTCTTTATGCAAATCCACTAGTAAAGGCAGAAAAGGGACTCACAAGTCGCTGCAGCTCCTCACAGTGTTACACACACAGAGACTCTGGGCAAACTGGGACTCAGCCGGGACTCCGCGCCGCGCTCCGCGCGGCAATGCAGTCTTTATGCAAATCCACTAGTAAAGGCAGAAAAGGGACTCACAAGTCGCTGCAGCTCCTCACAGTGTTACACACACAGAGACTCTGGGCAAACTGGGACTCAGTCGGGACATGAAAGCAAATGGCAATTACAAATGGGAATTGCCATATGTTTGCCCCAAACTCTTAAACCCATCCATTGAGATGGGTTGGAGCTGGGAGGAGAGAGAAGGGTGACTGTCCAATCCTGGTTGCGAGAACTCTTGCAGGGTACACCTCCAAGATTGTAAACTTGATGGTGTCATTGCTGCTTGCTATATAAGTGGGATGCCCTATGAGGAAGGGACAGAGCTGCTGAATAAATACCATCAAAGGGGAGCTGTCAAAATTACCATCAAGAGAGCTGCTGAAACATACCATCTGACAGCTGTAGGGACACACCAGAGGAGAGTGCTAAGAGTGGATCTGGATAGAGCTGTCAATTTCTGGAAAGCCCTAAATGCTGGCTGGGTTTCACAGTGGCGTGCTGGGGGCCATCCTTGAGAGTGGAGTGACCAGACCCCTGTCCTATCTTTCCAGAGGGCCCTGGCATGCAGCTGGCTGTCCTGAATTTTAAAGAGGGGTTTTCTATGTAAGTAGAAGTGAACCCTTTGCAACCAAGAGGTGGGAGAATCTGCTTGCCTTAAATCATTTCCCTTTATAGCGTGTGGGGGGGTTAAAACTGTGTAGATCCTTAGCCTATTTAACAAAAAATATGAATTTAATAAATTCCCTTTAGCAGAACACTGCAGGAGATTTTTGTTAACATTCTAAATTAACAAAGCTCACTTCTCAATGTGTGCTGAAAAACTATAGCCTATAATTTCATTGGGTAATCCTTTTTGTCCTGTTGATCCTGACTTCTTTAAGGAAGGTGGGTGTCTTTGTTCTTAAATCAGTCCAATCGTTGTGTCCAACTTTCCCCCAACACAGGCCTTTCAGTGAAGGAGGGGTCTGAAATCCAACATTCTTTAATCACCCTAATTTTTCTGTCTGACTTCCCCAACCCAGACCAAAGTACCGGGGTTTGAATAGCAAACCCCTAAAGCACCCTGTGCGTATGGATGAAATAATAATTGCCATATGCAGTTGCCCAAATTTGTGAAAGTAAACTGCTAGCCTGTTAAGCATGTAGGAAAATCAAAATTGGCAAGCACTACATTTGTAATTGTTTGCGTTCACTGGCCACTGGTAATTATTTCTTGAATTGATCTTGAGATAAAGTACTGTGATTTGTGTTTTTCCCCAATTGATTTATGTGGTTTATTTGTGTAACAAGAAGTTGATTGTGAGCCACAATGAAGGTGGCGGGTGTAGCTTGTGTGATTTTTCTTCACATCTAATTCAAATAAATACAAACATATGTCCTGTACTCCGGCCTGGTTCTTGGTTCATTGTTAGCTCAGGGGGAGGGATCCAAGGGACATGATATGCGTCTGAAGTAGGGCTGAAGAAAAGAATCTGTTAAAACAGTTTGTTGTGTGACACCTTGAGTGGAGAGGGAAGGAGCTCCCCGTGTCGAGGGTGGCCTCTTAATAAACCATTACAGCTGGTAGGATGTCTCCGAAGGTTGCTTGGTAGGGAGTTGAGGATGGTTCATGCAGGTAAACAGTCTCAGAATGTTTCTGATGGTAGAGAGTTGAGGATGGTTCCTGCGGGTAAAGAATCTCAGAAGGTTTCTGATGGTAGAGAGTTTAGGGTGGTTCCTGCGGGTAAAGAGTCTCAGAAGGTTTGTGATGGCAGATAGTTTAGGACGGTTCCTGCTGGTAGGATGTCTCTGAAGGTTGCCGCTGGTAGAAGTTGAGGATGGCTCCTATGGGTAAAGAGTTTCAGAATGTTTCTGATGGTAGAGAGTTTAGGGTGGTTCCTGTGGGTAAAGAGTCTCAGAAGGTTTGTGATGGTAGAGAGTTTAGGATAGTTCCTGCAGGTACAGAGTCTCAGAATGTTTCTGATTGTATATAGTTTTGGACGGTTCCTGCTAGTAGGATTTCTCAGAAGGTTTCTGCTGGTAGAAGTTGAGGATGGTTCATGCTGGTAAAGAGCTTCAGAAGGTTTGTGATGGTAGAGAGTTTAGGACGGTTCCTGCTGGTAGGATGTCTGTAAAGGTTGCCGCTGGTAGAAGTTGAAGATGGCTCCTGCGGGTAAAGAGTCTCAGAGGTTTTCTGACGGTAGAGAGGTTAGGATGGTTCCTGCTGACAGAGACTCTCAAAAGCCTACTCTTGATCAAGAGGGTGAGCTTGATTCCATTGCTAGAGAAATCCAGATGGGTGTCGACGGCCTGCAGCACACCCCACCATTGTGGGCATGCCTTAGAAATCTCTCCTCTATCTGCCATCAGGTTCTCAGGTCAGAGGAAATGTTCTCAGGGTGATTACATTTCATCCATAGGCATTCTTGAGATCCTTCTGGACAAGCCTAGTCCCTGGTGACCACCAATGTGGAAGGAGGTCCAGGGGCTGCTGTAGGGACACAGCAGAAGGAGGCCCCTGAGCCAGGCAATTCTAGGAAAGAGGGCCACTGCTCCAAGTCCTCTCAGGCCACCAAGATTCGGGGTGATTTCCCTTAAGCGCTATGGGTGCCTGCGTTCCTCCTGGATTCCCATAAGGAAACATTGTAAGCTGCGCCCACCCAAGCACTTAAGTTTAGACCTGCCCACTGGCTGCTATGCTGGGACCAGTGGCACAACGAACAGAAGCTGATTCAGAGCATAGTTCATGTTATGGAAAGAGTTGGTTTATACTGCGCCAATCACCAAAATAGTGCCCCGACAGCACACAGGCTTGTCCAGAGAGTGGCCTGTCCTGCCCCCCTCAGGGGCATCCGTGCCTCCTTCTGGGAGAGAACAGAAAAGGGCACACCTGCTAAAACAGGATCACTAGACACCCAAGCCAGCATGCAGAGTCCCTCCACCAACGCAGGAGAAAGGCTCAGAGCCCTTTCACCAAACCAGGTAACAGGCTTTGCACCCATCAATGAAACGGGTGACGGCTCAGCATCCCTGTGCCAAACCAGGTGATAGGCTCTGAACCCCCTCCCCCAAACCAACAGAGCCCAGGCCATTGGGTGGGGGGCACGCAGTGTATGTGTGTGTGAATGATGGCTTGCAGCAATGCCTGCACTACTGTTATTGGTCCTCTGCCTGACATTTTGAAGTAAATAGCGCCTGCTGCAAACTACTTTTTGCAGGCGTTAACTTACAAATAGTTTCCTATGAAATCTGCCTGCTCATTAGCAGCCGAATATCTCACGCAGGAGTAAAACCAAGGGCCCGATTCCTGACATTTTTGCAAGGTTCAAAGTGACTTTGCACGGCTAACACAAACCCTGATTCATGGAACTGTGCAAAGTCACCTTTCAGCAGTGCAAAGTCAGTCGGGCCCTTTGTGTTCACACGAGACGAGACGGAGGAGGGAAGCTCGGTGCCCCATGAGTTTCTCTGTGATCCAGTCACTGTCTTCCCGCGTCTTTGTCTCCCTCCCCCCCACATGTCCCCCCCTCCCACCTCCCCCACTTGCCTAGTCTCTCCATCTAGTTCCTGGGGCCCCCTTTCGTCGCACCTTCGCCTCTGTGACCCCCCCCAGAGGTTGAAAGTGTGTAGAAAGAGTAGTTGTTTATGAGGGAGGGGGCTGCTACAGACCCTGCCACATGGGCGGGCGTGGTGTCTCAGCCTGCCCTCCTAGTGGTCACAGAAAGGTCACGCAGCTGACGTCAGATGGGCCAGGGCAAGGTCAGCGGCTGGTCCATCTGCCAGCCGGGGAGGGCGGGGTGGGGGGGGTTGGGTCTAATCAGGCGTTTTATTCCTCTCAGCCGGCGTCAATTACCCCAATCAAGCAGGGGACTCTACTTAGGACCCCGCCCATCGCAGAAGTCATGGGACTAATTTGCCCTAATAGAGAAGAGCGCAAGGAGAGGGGGGATGCAGGGCCAGGGGTGCAGGTCCACGATGGCCATGCCTCAGTCACAGGCATGGAAATGATTTCAAGAGCAAATGGCGTCAAGGCCGGGGAGCAGGATTGCTAACAGATCCTGAAGAGGGCGCAGGGCTACCGATTGCCCCAGGCCCCGTGCCATACAGGGTATGACACGATGGAGGGCCTGGGGGGTTAGGCGCAGGGTGGGGGAGACGAACGGCGGGAAACAAAGAGGGAGGGGCAGCCAAAGCGGCGCCCCCACCCTCGGTGCTGCCAGGGGAACGCACCAAAAGGTGTGAAGGAAGCAGCAGGGGGGGCAGGAAGAAGCCCGGCCCCCAGCAACACATTAAAGGGGACAGGGAGGATAAATACCCCTGTGAAATCTCAAGGAGGAACAAACAGGTCACCTCACTCGGGTAGGCTCCCCGGACCTGGGAAAGGGGAAAAGGAAACGTATGCCTCGGCGGGCTTACCGTTTCTGTGTCTTCTCTCCCCTTCTCTAGGTGACGGCTCGTCGGATTGCAGCTGAAGCCCGTCGGAACAGCGCGAAGGAGCCTGAGGAGACGTGGTGCCGCGGGAGATGAGCGGGATCGGCGAGCTGCGACGACGAAGATTTCGCAAGTCTGGCGTTCTCAGAAGCAGCTTCGGACCAGGAAGAAGGACGCCAGCTGGAGCGGGGACGCGGCGTGAGCAGCTCCAGGCACGCCCGCCTGGCGCCAACAGGAGAACACGAGCCGGCAGAGGGCTCGGTACGGAAAGAAAGGGGCGGGGCTACGATTTAAAGTCGTAGCCGGAAGAGAAGTGCAGTCGCCAGTGGCTCAACTAGTAAGTGCTTGGTCTTGGAATGCTGGGGACCTGAGTTCTAATCCAACCTCCGGAACCTCCTTGGCGTGCATGTAACTATTCGGCGTGTATGTTATTACGGCTGACAAAAGCCGGCAGAGGCTCAGCTGTTCAACAAGTGAGCCTGTAACGCTGGCCATGCGGCACAGTCAATAAGTGCTGTGACTATACACGAAAGGTTGGGGGTTCGAGTCAAACCCCCAGCTCCAACATTTTTGTGTAAACAGAGGAGCTAAAAGCACCAGGCGGATTACAGTACGGGGATATAGCTCTGTGGTAAAGCATTTTGACTGCAGATCAAGAGGTCCCCGGTTCAAATCCAGGTGTCCCCTCCACATTGGGGCCAAAAAAGTCAATCCCCAGAATCAACAACCAGGAAGGAAAAGCAGGGGGCGATAAGGCAAGAATGGCAGAGGAAAGAGCGAGAAGAGCACAGGAATTCAGTGCATGGGCCAAAAAGGCAGAGAAGGAGTATGGAGCACAATGGGTGCTGGACGTGGTGCAGACGGAAGAAAGGGCTAGGGCAATGTCGCCTTTGCTGCTGGAGGAGTCCGCTGGCAGCGACGAAGAAGCTGCAATAGCACAAGGCCAAAAGAGGCTAAGAGAGATCACAAGAGAGTCACAAGAGCCAGAGATGCCTAAAATAAAACGGAAGAAAGGAACCAAGAAAGGTATCGTAAAATTGAATAACAATATTGGCAAAATGGTAAAAGTATTAAATGCATGTATCAAGGCTCAGGGTAAGTCGCCCAGAGCCGGTAAAGGGAGAATAAAAGAGCACAAAAGTGTGACATCTGATACAGAAAGTAGTGAAGACGAGGAGAGGGACCACCGTCAGGCCTGGGTGAAAACAAAGGGGGTAATAAGCAAGGAGAAGCAGAAAACAGATAAGGCTGGTGTAGATCAGGGGGCAGGAGGACAAGGGCCAACAGAAAGCGGGGTTCCTATCACTCAGGGGCTTCCCCAAAATCCTGGTCCCCAGGGGTCACCTTCCAATACACCAGTAGCGATGATAGAACCCCCCTTAGTAAAAGCAACAGAACCTACCACAGTTATGACTAAATATGGCAGGCCCACGATAGGCAAGGATGCACAAGGTCGGTCCTTAAAAGCACAAGCTTGGTACATTAGTGACAAGGTAAAGGAGAAGATATGGAGAAAAGAGTTGATAGATATCTTCTCCCTGCTAGAGGTACAGAAAAGGGGTCATGATATATCAAAGGAAGACATAAGAGAGGATGAAAAGGGCCTATTAAAAAGAGCAACAGTGTCAAGGAATTTTGACAACTGGACAGCAGCATTCCAGATTATGTCCTCAATCATCTTGCAGAAATTTCCCGAGGACGGCCCATCACTAGTAACATATCAACAGAGAGTCTTGAGGGTGTACAAAGCATTTGGGGGTGATGCATGGAAGGAATACGACCATGAATTCAGGAAAGAAATGGATTGCTTCCCAGACATAGGGTGGGATGAAGAAAATTACAACCTATACATATTTAACGTACTAAAAGAGAAATGGGATACCAGGGATCAGTATAGTGCGGGAGATATTATAGGAGACAGTATGGCCAAAGCGATTATAGAAGCGAGTACAGATACAGCAACAGGAGATACGATAACTCTTATGACAGAGCAAGGGAACAGAATTTTCGGAGTAGACAATACGAGGCACAGAGAGGGTGGCAGAGCAACATACCCCCGACAGCACAAGGGGGTGGTAAAGGGAGCAACGGGACGGCAAGGTCAGAGACAGCACAATGCCGTAATTTTGAGAAGGGAGTATCATGCAGCTTGGGGAAGAAATGTAAATTCAATCACAGATGCGAGAACTGCGGAGGAGAGCATATTACCGCCAAATGCACCAGAGCAGCGCCCAGTAAGTACAGGGTCCCAGAAAAACGGAGGGCAGAGAGCGTTGCAGGAATATAGATAGTGGCAGAGAGTGGAGCAGGGATAGCGTGGCACGGGACGACAGAAAAAGACAGAGAACCTTGCAGGGCTACAGATAAGAACAGAAATGCAGATAGGAATAAAGAGCAATGCAACACAACAAATAGAGCAAGTGCAGAGAGCATTGGAGGACTATAGATAGAGCCAGAAAGAATAGCAGCATTGCAGATAGAGCCAGATAGTGGTGCAGGGCTACCAATAGGGCAAACAATCAAATCAAGTTTACCAATAGGACCCGAGACTGGTACAGGACTACAAATAGAGCCAGAGAAACGTGCAGGGCTGCAGATAGGGCTAGAGATAAGAGTAGGACAAAAGAGCAGTGCAATACAACAAATAGAGCCAGGACAGAGAGCGTTGGAGGAATACAGATAGGGCCAGAGAGCATAACCAAATTTCAGATAGGGCCAGACAGTGGAGCAGGGCTACCGATAGGATCAGAGAGTGGCTAAGGGCTACTAATAGGGTCGGAGAGTGGAGCAGAGCTACTGATAGGGCCAGAGAGTGGAACAGAGCTACCGATAGGGCCGGCGAATGGTACAGAACCATAGATGGCCAGAGATTAGAAGAGGACTGTAGATATGACTAAAGAGCAGATCAAGGTTAAATATAGGGTTAAAGAGAAGTGCAACACAACAAATAGAGCCAGGCCAGAGAAGGGTGGAGGAATACAGACAGTGCCAGAGAACAGAGCTGCACTGAAGATAGAATCAAGGAGAGGTGCTGCATTACAGATAGTGCCAGAGAGCAGATCCAGGATACTGGTAAGGCCAGAGAGCTTTTCAGGGCTGCAGATCAGGCCAGAAAGAAGAGCAGGGTTGCCAACAGGACCAAAGACCACACCACCTCAACACATAGGGTGAGAGAGCAGAGTAGGACTACAGAGAGGGTTCAAAAGCAGGTTAGAGTTACAGATACGGCCAAAGAGCAGATCCCAGCTACTGATAGAGATGGAGAGCAGAGTAACACTACCGAGGGGGGCAAAGAGGAGATCAGAGTTACTGATAGGGCCAGAGGGCAGAGGAGGGCTACAGATAATGGCATAAAGCAGAAAATCCCCACATATAGGGACAGAGAGCAGATCAAGACTGCAGATAGGGCCAGAGAGCAGAGAAGGGCTATAGATAGGGTAGGCAGCAGAGACTACAGAGAGAGACATGATTGGCACAGGACTACAGATAGGGCCAGTCATGAGAACAGTGCAGGACTGCAGATAGGGCCGGAGAGCAGAGAAGAGCAAAAAGTAGTGCCAGAAAGTGATAAAGGACTACATATTTGGCCAAGGCAGAGCGAGTCTCAGGACTACACATAGGGCCGGGGAGAAGAACAGGACTACAGATAGGGTCAGAAAGCAAAGCAGGGCAACAGATATGACCAGGCCAGAGAGCAGTGTGCAGGGCCGCAGATAGGGCTGTAGGTATAGAGGAGGGCTACAAATATGGCCAGAGAGCGGAGAAGGGCACAGGATAGGGCCAGAGAGTGGTGAAGGACTACAGATTTGGCCATGCCAGAAAGATGCACAGGACTATAGATAGGGTTAGAAGCCAGAGCATGGCTACATAGATGGTTGTAGATATGGAGGAGGGCTACAGATAGGGCCAGAGAGAAGAACTGGGCCACATAAAGGGTCAGAGAGCAGTGCAGGACAACAGATAGGGCGAGAGAGCCAGGCTTCATCTAGCACTTAGGGCAATAGGGAAATGCACAAGGGGTCAGTCTGACATAACCACGTGGGACATTTTCTGGGCTAATCTGGGTCACTTTAATGACTGAGTGGTTTGTGCAGCTGGTAGTTTCAACTAATGCTACTAGTCCAATGGGCTTCATAGTGGGCGGTGCAGGTGGCAGAGCCAGTGAGGGACACCAGAAACAAATATTCTTTGGAAGGCAAAAGGCCATCTATTGCATCATCAACAACATGAATAACATCATGAAACTGTTATGTCATCAATCACGTCACCAATATGTCACTCACATCATTACGTGCTTGAGCGTGGGGGAGTGGCAGTGGCCATCACCCCCCCCCATGCTCTCAAATGGGCCTGAGGGAAAAATGTGACCCCCTAAACCGACCAGATTAGAAAGTCATAATTGGCAATCAATTGGAAAGGACTTTGTTCTTTGGGTGAATTCAGTCTAAATTTTAGTATAGATATATAGATTCAAAGTTTGGTTGTCAGCTCTGGGTATGTACCGTTATCTTGATTGACAGAGATAGAATTTTTTAGATTCAATGAGATTGTACATTCCCAATTGCGCAAATCCAAAAAATAGTATTCAACTTTTGTTGGTGAGGGCCATGATAGTAATTTCCACACTGCTCGAAAATATTTAAACGTGTTGTTATTTCACAAGGTGTTTGTATTCTCTCTACACGTGTTTCACCCTTTTTAATAATCAAAAGGGATCCTCAGGAGAGGTTCAGTTCTGTGTTCTCTTGGACTGATTGGATATTTAAGTAAGTTAATTATCCCTTTTCTTGACAAAATAAGAGGGTGTGCTGCAGGATCCAGTAGTTGGTATTCACTTGCCTTTTGTTTAAGTAGACCTTTGAGGAACCAATATGAGGGGGAGGGATGCGATTGTCCCTTCCTAGGCGCATCCGACGTTGCCCTAAACCGACCAGACCTGCTCCCTCCTTGCATGGACCGGTGAGGACCACTCTATGAGCCCCTGGCACGACACTTCACCGGTCGGTGCGGAACCTAGGACCAAAACCTAAATCAACATTAAATCTCCCTTCCAGTGACTCAAATGGATGAGCTTATAGCTCAGTTCAATGCAATGTGCCCCAACGTACCCAAAGGCACCCTCAAACCACGGATCTAAAATGGTGGGCGGACGGGAAAACAGACAACTGCTGCTTTTGCAACTCACCGGTCCTGGGCCGAGCAAAAGAGAGGGACAGTATCTTGGTGCACCCCTCGTTTTACCCGCCCAGGACCCTTTGGCACCAACTTCTCTCGACGAGGTGGGGCCCCTGCCAGTGACGTTGCCAAGTCGCCTGGTGCCAGAGTGGTCCACCCCTTTTCTGGTGCCCATCCCTTTGTGGCCTGCCACCATGCCTCCCAATCCGCTGCCCTGGCTAAATACCAGGGCTGCTCTTGCTTGCCATTTCCAACAAATGTCCCAAATAATCAGCACACTTCCCCGGTACCAGAGCAACAGATAGAACCAGAGCACAGGCAATGAATACAGACAGGTCCAGCCAGGAGTACAGAAATCCCAGAGATCACAGCATAGCTATGATAGGGCCAGAGAGAAGAAGCGGGCAACATATAGGGCCAGAGAGCAGATCAGAACTACAGAGTGGGCCAGAGAGCAGAGAAGGCCAACAAAGAGAACCAGAGCACAGACAAGCAATGCAGACAAGTCCAGGGAACAGCCAGGACTAGAGAAAGTTCCAGAGATCACATCCTGGCTATGATAGGGTCAGATAGAAGAACAGGGCAACATATAGAGATTCTCAGATAGGGACAGACCAGAAGATTGGTTCACAGATAGGCGATGCGATTGGTTCTCAGATAGGAACAGACGTGGTGATTGGTTCACAGATAGGGACAGGCATGGTGATTGGTTCACAGATAGGAACAGGCATGGTGATTGGTTCACAGACAGCGACAGGCCAGAGAACAGCATCATAGATGGGCTATAGAGTGGGGACAGGGCAGGAAAAGTGTCACAGAGAGAAACTAAGATGAGTTGCACGAGAAAAGAGGCCAGGGCTATGATATCGTATAACGGGGGTGGGGGCGGAGGGGGGCAGCAGTGATAAAAGGTCGTGTTGGGGTAGAACATCGTCATTTCCTAAAATAAAAATCCAAAATAGACATTAGTAAAAATCAGTCAATAGGTCGATTTTGTGCTGATTTTGTGCTGATTTTGCACTTATTGTTGTTTACATTCTACCTTTACTTTATAACCTGAATCAGGCCCGATTCATTCCAGCATCGTCCGTGAATCAGGCCCTGGTTCAATCAAATCCCCGAATCAGGCATTGGTTCAATTAAATCCCCTAATCAGGCCCTGCTTCAATTCAAGCATTTCCCTGAATCAGGGCCTGCTGGAAGCAGCCATATTCCCGAATCAGGACCTGGAATATCTGAACGTCCCTGAATCAGGGCCTGGAATATCTGCACATCCCTGAATCAGGGCCTGGAATATCTGCACATCCCTGAATCAGGGCCTGGAATATCTGCACATCCCTGAATTAGGGCCTGATGGAGGCAGTCTCGTCCCTAAATCAGGGCCTGGTGGAGGCAGGCACATTCCTGAGTGAGGACCTGCTTCAATCCAAGAACATACTTGAATCAGGGCCTGATGGAGGAAGGAACATCCCTGAATCAGAGCCTGCTTCAATCCAAGCACACCCTTGAATCAGGGCCTGCTGGAGGCAGTCACATCCCTGAATCAGGGCCTTCTGGAGGCAGTCACATCCCTGAATCGGGGCCTGGTGAAGGCAGTCCCTGAATCAGGGCCTGGTGGGGGCAGGCACATACCCGAATCAGGGCCTGGTGGAAGGAGTCACATCCCTGAATTGGGGCCTGATTCAATCCAAGCACATCCTTGAATCAGGGCCTGGTGGAGGCAGGAACATCCCTGAATCAGGGCCCGATGGAGGCAGGCACTTCCTTGAATCAGGACTTGATGGAGGCAGGAACATCCCTGAATCAGGGCCGGTTTCAATCCAAAAACATCCCTGAATCAGGGTCTGCTTCAATCCAAACACATCCCTGAATCAGGGCCTGGTGAAGGCAGGCACATCCCGGAGTGAGGGCCTGATGCAGGCAGGGACATTCCCTGAATCAGTTCCTGCTGGAGGCAGCGACTTCCCTGAATCAGGGCCCGATGGAGGCAATCACATCCCTGAATCAAGGCCTGGTGGAGGCAGGAACATCCCTGAATCAGGGCCTTCTTCAATCCAAACACATCCCTGAATCAGGGCTTGAAGGAGGCAGGCACACCCCTGATGAATCAGGGCCTGGTGGAGGCAGGCACATCCCTGAATCAGGGCCTGGTGTAGGCAGGCACATCCCTGAGTGAGGGCCTGATGGAGGCATTCACATCCCTGAGGGAGGGCCTGATGGAGGAAGGCACATCCCCGAGTCAGGGCCTGGTGGAGGCAGACACTTCCCTGAATCAGGGCCTGCTGGGGTCAGCCACTTCCCTGAATCAGGGCCTGTTGGGGGCTGGCACATCCCTGGATCCGGGCCTGATGGGCACAGTCACATCCCTGAGTCAGGGCCTGATGGAGGCAGTCACATCCCTGAGTCAGGGCCTGATGGAGGAAGGCACACCCCCGAGGCAGGGCCTGGTGGAGGCAGACACTTCCCTGAATCAGGGCCTGCTGTGGGCAGCCACTTCCCTGAATCAGGGCCTGTTGGAGTCAGGGACATCCCTGAATCAGGGCCTTCTGGGGGCAGACACTTCTCTGAATCAGGGCTTGCTGGGGGCAGGGACGTCCCTGAATCAGGGCCTGTTGGGGCTGGCACATCCCTGGATCAGGGCCTGATGGGGGCAGCCACTTCCCTGAATCATGGCCTGTTGGGGGCTGGCACATCCCTGGATCAGGGCCTGATGGGCGCAGTCACTTCCCTGAGTGAGGGCCTGATGGAGGCAGTCACATCCCTGAGTCAGGGCCTGATGGAGGCAGTCACATCCCTGAGTCAGGGCCTGATGGAGGAAGGCACATCCCCGAGGCAGGGCCTGGTGGAGGCAGACACTTCCCTGAATCAGGGCCTGCTGGGGGCAGTATGGCAGACCAGGCTCCCACGGAGGCACACACATGGGCACTGCGTCTTAGCCCTTGGCCAGAACTTGAACTCATGCCTCCCGGACACAGGGGCCGTGGCTCGCCCAGACCCCCTGCACCCCCTGACCTTGGAGTACAGAGACAGCGGCCATTGCTGTCCAGTGCGACTGATTCATGGTGGCGCCCCCAGGTCAGACGCCCCTTCCCTGCCACTGTCGCCCCACCGCCCAGGCCCCTTTCCCACGCCCCCCCCACTCAAGCCTGCATTCGGGGGCAGCCAGCGGGAACACCTCTAGTGCTGGGGGTCGTCTGGCCCCTAGCTCTTGTCCAATGAGCTCGAAACAGGGGTAAATTAAACGAAATTCCACGCAGCGGCCAAAGGACAGGGCGCCGTAGCCCGAAGGCGCGTGATGTGGGCCTTCGGGTGCATGTGGGGTGATGTAGTGCAGTTCAGGGTTTCTGGGGGTGGGGTGCGGTTTGGGTGGTCGAGTGTCGGAGACATGGTACAGCCTGACACGTATATATTCACAACCCTTCTGCCCTAACGACCTCAATGGTTTGATAGTCGAGGAGCTCTGGTTCTATGTCGGACGTGGCCAAAGGAGCACACGGTGTGATCTTGGGTAAGTCCACTCAGTGGAGAGGAGGGGGCACCTGGACCCCTGGGCACTGCTGGTAGTTTCATGCGTTCCACGGGGCATTTTCACAGCTTCTATTAAGTACTATGACATGGGAGAGTTGTGTTTCACACAAGTCACTTTCTTCACGCATAGGGCCTTCTGAATGCTCATGTCCGTTGTGGTGCACGTTCAGGGCTCTGCTGGGAAATCTCATCACCTGGGTCATCTAATTTGTTGTGAGACCAGGAAAACTGAAGGGGATACATGAGGTAAGTTTGTGTGCAATATGTTGGGGGTTTCACTGTCAATCAAACCCATTCTTGTCTCACATGAGACCATAACATGACATAACATGACATAGGCAGCTGGTTTCGTGGTGACATTGGTCATTGAGGAAGGAATGAGACGAGGAGGAAGGGAGGGAGGGGGGAGGGAGACAAGGAAGGAGGGAGGAAGACAAGGAAGGAAGAAAAGAAGGAAGGAAGGAAGGAAGGAAGGAAGGAAGGGAGGGAGGGAGGGAGGGAGGAAGGAAGGAAGGAAGGAAGGAAGGAAGGAAGGAAGGAAGGAAGGAAGGAAGGAAGGAAGGAAGGAAGGAAGGAAGGAAGGAAGGAAGGAAGGAAGGAAGGAAGGAAGGAAGGAAGGAAGGAAGGAAGGAAGGGGGAGAGGCAAGGAAGGGAGGGAGGAAGGAAGGAGGCAGGGAGGGATACGAGGAAGGAAGGGAGGAAGGACGGAAGGGAGGGAATGAGGGAGGGAGAGATGGAAGGAGGGAGAAAGGAAGGAGAGGAAGAAAGGGAGGGAGGGAGACGAGGAAGGGAGGGAGGGAGAAAGGGGAAGGGGACAAGGAAGGAAGGGAGGAAGGAAGGATGAAAGGGAGCGTGGGAAGGAGGGAGATGGAGGAAGGGAGTGAGGGAGGAACAAAGGTAGGAAAGAGAAGAGGAAGGGAGGAGGGAGAGAGGGAGGAACAAGGAAGGATGGGAGGGAGAGGTGGAGGGAAGGAAGGAAGGAAGGAAGGAAGGAAGGAAGGAAGGAAGGAAGGAAGGAAGGAAGGAAGGAAGGAAGGAAGGAAGGAAGGAAGGAAGGAAGGAAGGAAGGAAGGAAGGGAGGGAGGGAGGGAGGGAGGGAGGGAAGGGGAGAGGCAATGAAGGGAGGGAGGAAGGAAGGAGGCAGGGAGGGATACGAGGAAGGAGGGAGGGAGGAAGGAAGGAAGGAAGGGAGGGAAGGAGGGAGGGAGAGAGGGAAGGAGGGAGAAAGGAAGGAGACGAAGAAAGGGAGGGAGGGAGACGCAGAAGGAAGGGAGGGAGGAAGAAAGGAGGGAGGGGATATGGAAGGAAGGGAGGGATGAAAGAAGGAAGGATGAAAGGGAGGGAGGGAAGGAGAGAGATGGAGGAAGGGAGTGAGGGAGGAACAAATGTAGGAAAGAGACAAGGAAGGAAGGTTGGAGGGAGAGAGGGACAGAGAGAGAGAGAGGGAGGAACAAGGAAGGATGGAAGGAAGGATGGGAGGAAGGAAGGAAGGAAGGAAGAAAGAAAGAAAGAAAGAAAGAAAGAAAGAAAGAAAGAAAGAAAGAAAGAAAGAAAGAAAGAAAGAAAGAAAGAAAGAAAGAAAGAAAGAAAGAAAGAAAGAAAGAAAGAAAGAAACTATTTTCTTCTTCCCTTGTGAGCAGCAATGTTGCCTCTAATTATTTTTCACTAAGTGGGAAATGGTTGGCTTTCGTCCACATATGCTTTTCCTTGTGGAAAACCTACGAGGCAAGCCACTTTGTGAACATGCATAGTTAGTGAGCTAACATCTCCAAAGAGAGTTGGGAAGGAAATTGCCCTTTCCCAAAAACTACAATTCCTTACATATCAGTTTAAAAGGTGCATTGTACAGCACTTTTCCCAAAGATATAGGCTAAAAAAACCAAACATTTTAAAGGTGATTGTAAAGAGAGCCCATGAACCAGTCCAAGACGTCCAGATCTTCCAGAGTACCGCGCAAAACTACTGCTGTGCAGAGGAGAATGTGTGTATGCACAAAGAAGCATGTATGCTCAGTATAAACAAAAGATTGACTGTGACTTTTCATTTGTCTACAATGCTTAGAGAAAATGCAAAAAGTGTTTTAAGTCCATTAGAATAAAACAGTAATGTGTGTTAGGAGGTTTTATAAAGGTCCTATCTGTGATAAGACTTTAGAAAGCCCACCTTGGATGAACAGGGGGATACCCCTTAGGTTTAGCCTGAACTACCCAAAGGTTTGCCCTATTCTAAGTGAGTCTCACAGAGTCAAGGGGGGCACTGGGGATCCAGTGACCAAGGGCAAAAGCAGGAAAGCAGCAAACAAGGCCGAGTCTATGAAGAGTTCTTCAGGTTTACAGGTCGGTAGCAGTAGATTGCTTTGGTAAAGAGCACAATGGGTTGTCCACCCAATGTAGCTCATTGTAGGCCTGGGAGGGGAAGCAAGTAACCACTTAACTGCAACCCTCTGAAGCACAGGAACAAGAAAGCATGCCCCAGGTAGGTACTAAGAGCTGAACAATACCTTAACAGTGAAGAATATTGTGCAGCAGCACGGCCCCCAAGGAGAGGCAACAGCAGACACGGGTTTGGGCTTCTTGATCTTGGCGACTGAAGAAAACAACTTGCAATGGATCTGATGGTGGCTGTCGAGTAGCTGGACTCCCAGCAGAAGATCTTTGCAGCACTGGCTCGTTGGTGCCTGTTTCAAGGCTCGGGTGAAGGACGGTTGTCATGCAGTAGACTTTGCTCCGGTTCTCGGTCCTCGTCTGAGCTGATGGGACTTTCAGGAGCAGGATGCAGTCTCCGAAGTTCCAGGGGGATTCCTGCAAAGCTTCAGGTGAAACCACGCTTTGGTTAACGTTGCACTGCAAAATGGCACAGGACCCTGGGTATTGGTGAATTGCGGGCTGAGAAGGTGGCAGCTCTTCCAGGGAGGGCGCATAATACAGGTCATCTTGGGACTGATGCGGCCCATCCAGTCCAAGGGAGGAAGTCATCCACTTCAAGGCTTCCGTGTGGCACAGAATTTGAGGTTAGGAATTCAGCGGTTACTCGGACGGCTCTTGTGGTCGCTGGAAGTGGCTCTGCATAGCCACCTTCTTTGGATCTTCAGTTCCAGTGGTTGACTGAGTTTCTGCTCTAGGACCCTTGTCTTTTATGCAGGAAAACTGGCTGAGTACACCAATCACGAGGCATGCATTCATTCAAACTTGTGCGGTGGCTATCCAATGGGGACAGCCAGCCTCCCAGCACAAACTTGTTCCAGGCAGGCACACTGCAGGACAAAGACATGGGGAGATTCTGACACCTCACCCACTTCCTGTCCTTTCAGGCACTTAAAGCCTTGGCAGGCTTTCCAAGGGAAGCCTGCCAAAGACAAAAGTCCAATCAAGACCTTACCCATCCAGACAGGTAGAAGAAGGCTCAAGTAAGAACAAGTCATCATGAACAGGGCTTAAAAAAGTGCAGCCACCATTTTAATCAATGATAGCTCTGGTGCCCCATGTCGCAGCTGTGATGGCAGCATGCGACAAAAGTCCACAAAAAGTTGTGCGAAAAGGTACACTGCCACCAGCCTGTCAGATGAACTAGTAACAGTAGCTAAAAGTTACTGAAACAGTGATAAAAGGGTGACAATGATTCCACTCATCACTCTACGTAAGGTGGGGTGTGCTGATCTCACAAAATAAAACACAGGAGGGACAAAAGGGTCCCCATGCCGTGGTATCATGTGTTAACATAGGTAAAAAATAAAAGGGAAGCTCAAGGAGCTCCCCAGCAACACTGCACAGATAGCGATTTGTGCTGCAATAAATTGTAGATGCCAGAAAACATGGAGGAAGGCATAAATCCATGAAGAAGTATTAACAAGAGATACAACCTGTTCCCACAGGCAGAGGTAAATGAATGAGTGAGTTTGGGAAAAGGTTCCCACTACTCAGGAGAATCTGTCCCAAAATTCAATAGTTCAGCAAAAATGCTTGGGGGCTCACAAATTGGGGAGAATTTCACTCAAGAAGGAAATTCTACCTAACACTGTGTATTACAAAAAACAAATATTGCTTATCTTATCTGGTGTGGCCCACAAAAAAATCAAACCAGAGACAGCATTTGCAGATTGAATAAGGGAAACTGAAAGGAATGTGCCAGACAAGATGACCATCGGAGTTCTTGTGCCACTTTAATGAAGTAATTCAAGGATCAGGAGGGCATACCTCCCAAATTGTTTAAGAATGATAATTGCATCAGAATAACTGCACTACAGAACACCATGATCAGAATCCCTGGGCCTCTGCTTACTCTATACACTTAATTTGCCTGCCTTACACCTAAAAGGCATGCACACAATCCATATTTACTCCCTAAAAACAGGAAAACGTGCCCACAAAAAGCCATAAACAATTAACATATAGGAGCCTACCCAGCTTCTACTCACAAAGTTCCACTGATATTTTTGAATAAGTGACTGACAGAGCGGTGGCATAGGAAGGAACTCTAATAATATTACTGCCCAATCTCAAGAGGAATTTGAATGAGAAAGAATATTTTTTATCATCATAAAGTATTCCTTTTGGCAGAACTATCCACTTTTTTAATCTCTAAAAAAGAATTTGATTCCAAGTAGGGAGTAAAATCTTAACAGAGCAATGCATGTAACCCTGACATAGGAAGTGAAATGACAGGGCACATAATACATCCTTTAATTTGCCCATCCTTCCTCACCACAGCTTGGACTTTGTGTGTCTCCTTCTGCACGAGGAACCCCCTCTTTTAGAATTCACAGTTACAAGATGCATGGGGATACTAGAGGCAAAAAACGAACAACAAATGATTATATTGCAAAGCGCTCAGCAGCTGTGCATAGAAAGAAACAGAAGGTGCAGTTTCCTAGACTGTTACTAGGGTTTCCTATCCTTTATCAAAAACCATATTTCCTTCACTGTCATGTAGAAATGTCTGACTTGGTTTTTGAAAGTGGCTGATATGTTCTTCACCCCTAAGGAGCGTTCTCCTGTGCCCTTCCATGGCTCCTGTTCTCACCTCTAATACTAGTTGACAGGGCTCTGTAAAAAGTGAGGGGTTGTACCAGTAAAACATTCATGAGGCATAGTCCATACCCATTCATCCTTGCAGGCATAGTAAATGATTTTGCAATGTTGCTCTTCACTTATGGGGTAATGTTAGCAATGCTAATGTAGGAGACGCGGAGTTTGACATTTGCCGTCTCAAAATCCTAAGAGGGAAAATTAATGTGTAAATTAGCAAGGGTAGCGTTTTAAGGTGCTTTAAAGCACTTGTGTGACATACATAAAACAATAGAAAGCATGGGATGAGGTTACACATCGAAGTAGCCTCCAGTAGTAGTTGGGTTACATAGTGTGGGTGACACTTTTTCTAAGGCAATATGAGAGCCAAATTCTTCTGCTTGAAAGTCATTCATATTACAACAGACATAAGACAAGGGTATGTAATTACATTCCTGGGAACCTTTCACAGACAAGGTAGGCAGAGTCAAGGTTGTCTGGTAATATCTAAATGTGGCCTGGGGTGGGAGATAGTCATAAGGTAGAAGTGTGGTAGGGTCAAGTATAGGAGCCATGGATGGGAAGGGGCGATTATTTGGTTAAGGTCTGCAGGTGTATCTTAGATAGATCTTCTGTTAATAAGGGCACTTTTGCATATTCCCTGTTAACCTCTTAAGGGTGTATTCTATGTGTGGGGTTTTTAGGGTCTTTAGATCATGCTTGCATAGAGGGCTAATGTAAATGGGCTAGAACAGAATTTCAAGACTAGTTGGTATAATTTAGCTTTATTATGAGAGAAAGCACATGTCAGGTGATTTTTTGGAAAGGTGGGAATTGTCTGTGCGGGCTGCTGAAACTCTTCTCAGAGGCACCCAGGAGGAAGGTGGGCAGGCACACATGCGCATAGCTTCGAGGGAACATTGGTGAGCAGTATCACCCCCTTCTCTGGGTGTCTCTATTCCGCTGCCCTTGTGAGTGGCCTCTCCCCCTTCTCCGGGTGTCTCTTTCCTTCTGTCCTTGTGAGAGGTATCAACCCCTTCAATGGGTATATATTTCCTTCTACCCTTTGGAGCGGTATCACTCCCTTCTCCAGGTGTCTCTATCCTTCTGCCCTTGTGATCGGTATCACCCCTTCACCGGGTGTCTCTTTCCTTCTGCCCTTGTGAGTGGTATCTCTCCCTTCACTGGGTGCCTCTTTCTTTCTGCTCATGTGAGCGGTATCACCCCCTTCACTGGGTGTCTCTTTCGGCCCATGTGAGCGTTATCTCCTCCTTCTCTGGGTGTCTCTTGATTTCTGCCTGTGTGAGCAGTATCACCCCTTCAATGGGTATCTCTTTTCTTTTGCCCTTGTGAGTGGTATCACCCCCTTCACAAGGTGTCTCTTTCTTCTACCCTAATGAGCGATATCTCCCCCTTCACCGGGAGCGTCTTTCTTTCTGCCCATATGAGCGGTATCTCCCCCTTCACCGGGTGTCTCTTTTCTATGGCCCTTTGGAGTGGTATCACCCCTTTCACTAGGTGTCTCTTTCTAGCCTTGTGATAGGGATCACCCCTTCACCGGTGTCTCTTCCCTTCTTCCCTTGTGAGCACTATCTCCCCCTCCAAAACCCTCCAAAACCCTCTGCATTCTCCACAAGGCTTTCTGGGGTCTCTGTCCAAAATACCTTCAGCTATCCCTCCGCAAATACCTCTCCTCTCAAGCTCTTCGCTCCTCTACCTCTAACTCCCTCAGGGTCAGTTGTTTTTCAAAGAAACAAGCTGGGGGTAGATCTCTGTTTTCGCTGGGGCCTCCCTCTGGAACAGCCTCCCTGCCACTATAAAACTTCAGGAGAACCATCTCCGGTTCCGGAAGCACCTCAACACCTTCCTCTTTACTTCTGCCTTCACTCCCTCTCACAAATGCTGATCTGTTCTCTCTTGTCACCATGCACCTGGCCACCCTCTGTCCTCTGGGCCCAGGTTCCTTCTCACCCTGCCACCCTCCCGCACAGCCTCCGGGCCACTCCTTGCACTGGGGTCTGTATCTGCACCCATAGAGTCCCGCCCGCGTTTTCTTCCTGCACTTATCTGACCTACACAGTCTACTGCCTTAAACTCAGCACTTGCCACTTGCTGGCTGCACTACCATTTTTGTTGCTTTTATTATTTATTTATTATTTATTTATTTATTTATTCTGTTCTCCTTTTGCTCTGCACTTTCCACTTCTCCCCCTTCCTCACACTTTCCCCCTCTCCCTCCCCCGTGCACTTGCACGTTCTCAATGTTTCTGGGCCCAGTAAGATCGTTGTTTTGTTCTCCCCTGTTCCCTTTCCCTGCCTGGTCGCTCTGAAACACTTGTGTATGAGCGCGATATAAATAAAATATCAATTCAATTCAATTATCCACCAGGTGTCTCTTCCCTTCTGCCCTTGTGAGAGGTATCTCCCTCTTTGCCGGGGGTCTCTTTCCTTCTTCCCTTGTGAGCACTGTCACCCCCTTCACGGGGTGTCTCTCTTTCCTTCTACCCTGTGAGCGGTATCACCCCTTCACCTGGACGTCTCTTTCCTTCGACCCTCGTGATTTGTATCCCCCCCTCAGCGAGTGCCTCTTTCCTTCTACCCTCGTGAGCTGTATCACCCCTTTCACTGGGTGTCTCTTTCTTTTTGCCATTGTGAGGGGTATGACCTCCTTCACTGGGTGTCTCTTTCTTTCTGCTTTTGTGAGTGATATCGCTCCATTCACTGGGTGTCTCTTTCTTTCTTCCCTTGTGAGTGGTATCGCTCCATTCACTGGGTGTCTCTTTCCTTCTACTGTTGTGAGTTGTATCACCCATTCACTGGGTGTCTCTTTCCTTCTACAGTTGTGAGTTGTATCACCCATTCACTGGGTGTCTCTTTCCTTCTACTGTAGTGAGTTGTATCACCCATTCACTGGGTGTCTCTTTCCTTCTACTGTTGTGAGTTGTATCACCCATTCACTGGGTGTCGCTTCCTTCTACTGTTGTGAGTTGTATCACCCCTTCACTGGGTGTCTCTTTCCTTCTACTGTTGTGAGTTGTAACACCCATTCACTGGGTGCCTCTTTCCTTCTACCCTCGTGAGCTGTATCACCCCTTTCACTGGGTGTCTCTTTCTTTCTGCCATTGTGAGGGGTATGACCTCCTTCACTGGGTGTCGCTTTCTTTCTGCCTTTGTGAGTGATATCGCTCCATTCACTGGGTGTCTCTTTCTTTCTTCCCTTGTGAGTGGTATCACTCCATTCACTGGGTGTCTCTTTCCTTCTACTGTTGTGAGGTGTATCACCCATTCACTGAGTGTCTCTTTCCTTCTACATTCACTAGGTGTCTCTTTCCTTCTACCCTTGTGAGTGCTATCACTGTGACGAATCACCTTCCGGGGCACCAGTGGTCCAGGGATGAATATTGGTTCCTAAACCATCAATCAACCCCACACCTCTAGTACACCAGAAGGGATGCAAACAGATTGGAAACACAAGTAAATTATAAACCTCCTTGTCCAATTTTGGTAATGTGGACAGAACGGCAGGCTTATCTTCGCAAGGTTGTGCATAGTTGGTTAGTTGCGACACCGTGAAAATACAATTATTACCCATTGATAAAACAGACTGTACAGTCATGATTGTATAAAAACATCTACTTTATTATTACTACAACAAACAGTTCTAGCACACTACAATTACAACCCACATTGTAAAGGTACACAGAAGACAGACAGTTTCACGAAGGAAAGGGGGTGCACTCTGGATACTGACAGGAGGTTAGTTGGTAAAGTAATCAGTCTTATAGTTCAAGATTATTTGGTTCCAGAACCTAAGGGGCAAAGGGTTGTAACTGTCTATAGGGGTCTTCGGAGAAGGACAAGGGGGGGGCAGAACCACAATGTACCTGGTGCTGAAGAAGTTCTTGGTGCTCGACGGTGTCAGAGCAGTTCCAGGGCGATTTGCAGCCCTTAATACAGAATTAGGGGTGGGAGGCAGCTGCCGGTACCAGGCGGCAGGCAGTTCGGCAAGCAAGGCTGTATTGACGTCTGCAGGCTTCCGGCACAGTGGCTCCGGGCCAAGAATCATCATCTCTGTGGTGCTGGTTGGCGGATCTGTAATGCTGGTCGAGGCATTTCGGACGGCTCTGGAGACTGCAGCGTGATAACAGTAGGCAGTGCAGCCGGATGCGGTTGGAGGACTCAACTGTCTCGAAATTGTCCTTAAAAAGATGGACGCTGGCTGATGCTTGTGTCACACTCCACCTAGCTTCTTCGCAGGGCTTGTGTCCTTTCAATGTGGATGGCCCAAAGCTCATAAGGGTGTTAGCAGGCAACGGTCTTGTCCTTTTTCCAGAGACTCTCTGGCACTTCCCACCTAGGAAGCTTGCTGTCAGAACCTACCAGGGCACACTGTGTGCTGGCTTGGTACTGGTTCTGGAGCTGCTGGATGGGTCCTCTGAGTCTGGTGTATCTCCTTCTGTTCCCTGGGAGATGTTTAGGGGAGGGCTCTTGCTTCTCTCTTGGAGCTCCTGACCTTCTTTAACTGGCAGAAGATGTACCTTCAGCTCAGGTCCAAATGAGTCCTCCCTCTTACTCCTTGCGAAGTCTTCAGATGATCTGATCAGAGAGGGGCTCAGCCCTCTTTTAAAGCCAAACGGGACTAGAGATTGGTGTAGACCAAGCCTAACTTAAGGGAGTCTGCACTAACCATCTTCAGTGATGCAGTAGGTCAGAACTAGGGTGCTTGGCAACAGACAGAGGAAGTATGACAACATATACTTCTATGTCCCACCCATTTTCCTGTCGGCGGTACATCAAAGTGTCTCCCTAATTAAATGAGCCCTATGCGGCGCTTAATAATAATAATAATAATAATAATTTGGCATTTATAGCGCTACAAACCCTCAGGTATCCGAGCGCTGCTTATTATTACCCACGGTGTGTGGTGCTCATTTATCGACCTCGGAAGGATGAAAGGCTGAGTTTGGCCCCGCCGGGATTCGAACCTGCGTTAACAGGCTCTGCACGGGTGTCAAAGCGGGCGCTCTACTCGCTGTGCCACTTGACCGGCTTGATCACAACAGGCCTCCTTTAAAGTCAGGGTTTGCAGGCAGACTTTCGTCTCCTACAATTCACATACTTCTCAGCTCTGAAACAAGTGGTTCCAGACAGGACAATCACTGCCCTTTCCTACCAAGGAGGGGTGTTAGTACCAACTTGACACATTGCCTTACAAAGATGTGTTGGCATCTTGTCTCGATTGTCACTTCCTGCACCCAGGCCTTCCCGGAGGTCTGCCAATTAACATTCTTCAGTATTCGCCGCCACCAGCAAGGTGTAACAATGGAGATGCAAATCCATGGGGTCTTGAAATTCTAATCAGGCTGTAAGCTACACATGACGGGGGAGCAGCTATGGTAAGCTGTGTCCTCCCAGAGTACAAGACTATTTTTCTGCTGTGAAGTGAGCGTGGGAAATATGTGTGGGAATAACCCCACATATTCTCAGAGGCTGTTCTTCCATCATTCATGCTTTTAAATAAACCAACAAAAAAGCCCCCTTCACCAGGTGTCTCTTTCCTGCTTCCCTTGTGATCAGTTTGTAGGAGTGGTTCCACACTGGTATATGAGGTGGCCGAGAGAGGTGGCGCATTCACACGGGGGGCACTCTTCATTTCTGCTGTACAGTAGGGCCCTGCCATACTAGCCTTCAGTAGGGTGGGGTCACGGGGACCCAGATGAACCGAGCACTGCTGTTGTGCTACCCTGGACTCAAACCCTCTTTCTAGGAATCTATCCACGTGTGGTGATAAACGCACATACATGTTGGAAAGGTGTTGCGTGAGTATCTGAGACCGAGAGGGATCATGGGATTCTGTCAAGTGGGCAGGTCCATGAAACCCCAAGTCAGGCTCAGCTCAGCTGGGGCCTGTCTCCCTTGATCTCGCCAGAGAGTTTCTTTATTTTGCATTTTTAAAGCACTCACACAGCCCGAGGGCATCGAAGCGCTGTTACAGGAATGGTTTGATTTTTTAGTTGTGTAATTGTTTTTTTTGGTCTTAGTTGCGTATTTATAACGTGCTGAAATACCCAGAGGTTTCTAAGTGCGGACCCGGGGATCGAACCTATGTTGCTTCGTGTCATTTTGCTTCCAAGGCGAGCACGTTGCCGCTGAGCTATCCTCCCGGGAGTCGCTCGAATGTTTCACTGAAGCATCAACACCCACCAGGAAAGAGGTCAGGCCGGGCACCCTGGACCCCCAGACAGGGCACCTGGCATTAGTATGGATGAGACACGCTTGAACTTGACCGTGAGTAAATCACTGATGACCCCCGCGCTGTGGGGCGAGGTGGGTGACCCCGGCAAAGAGGGTCGCAGCCAGGCCAGTGGGACCCTTCTAGAAGCGTTGATTAAAACGGCTGACAGCAGTGACGGAGAGGCGGACTGGTGGCGGTGGCAGCTGCTGTAGCAGAAAGACAGACCTGGGGAGTGTTCATACATGAAGGAGAGAGAGACATGTGGTGGCACAGAGAGGGGGAGGGACACAGGCTCCAGGGCCGGCTGGCAGAAGGGTGAGGCTGTCCTGAGAGCCTTGGAGACCCAGAGAGGCAGAGGGGTTCTTCTGGAAACCGGCGAGTGTTGGAATGCAGGAGGGCGTGAGAGATGTCTCCTGAAATTGATGCAATGAATGCGATGTGCTAAAAGAGACATCTCCATGTGCTGTCATCCGCACCCTGGAGCATGGAGTGGGTACACCATGGAGGTGGGGGCTGGTATCCTGGCAACTGAGGAAGAAGCTGGGAGTCAGTCTGGGGGCCGAGGTAGTGGCACAGGGGCTGGGAGGATAGCTCCGGCTTGGAAGCAAGACGCAGTGGAGCAACACAGGTTCGATTCCCGGATCCGTGCTTAGAAACCTCTGGGTATTAAGCGCATTATAAATAACCAATTACAAATTATGATTTTTGAGAGGTTGGGGGAGTGCTGCATGTGGTAAAGTTGGAAGGGGGGAAGTAGCTTTCCAAGGGGTCTGGAGCTGAGTGATCTGGTTAGGGAGGGGCACTGAACTGAGGTGGTGCTGAGGGTGGGTGAACTCCACTGTTAAAGATCAGGTGCGAAGGTGCGACTGGAGCTAAGGTGGCCCTAAGGTGGCCCCAGGTCATGTGATATGATATGGCATTTATAATGTGCAGTGCGGCGGAGGGGGGAACAGAGGGAAGACAGAGGCACAATCTTATGCCAGGTCCCGTGCAGGGGAGGGGGAGGTTGCAATGCAGTACATAGGATCAACAGTAATAAATAAATAATATAAGCGATAGGCGAGAAGTGGGAAGTGGCCAGCTTGTGATAAGTGCGGACATCAGGTGTCAAGAGCTGGGGGGGACTGTCGGGAAACAGAAACACCCCCCAAGTGGGGTTGCCTGGTAGGCAGTTCAGGTGTGCAGCTGGCTGTGGAGGGGACCTGGGATCAGAGGGTAGCCAAGTGACCAGTGCAGTTTCAGTCAGAGGGTGAGGAGAGGAGGAGAGAAAGCAGAAGGAAAGAGGAAGGTCATGAGGTGCTCCCGGAACCGGAGATGGTTCTCCTCAAGTTTCAAGTTTCAGGGAGGCTGTTCCAGAGGGAGGCCCCAGCGGAAGAAAGAGCTCTTCCACCAACTCATTGCTTGGAGAAGCGACTGACCCTGAGGACGTTGGAGGTGGATGAGCGAAGAGCTCGAGTTAGGAAGAGAGAGTTAAAGGTATTGAACGCCCAGGCCCCAGAAGACATGGTGGACAATGCAGAGGGTTTTGAACTTAATCCTTGCTGTCACTGGGAGACTGGGAGCCACTGCAGAGATTTTAGTCCTGGAGAGATACGATCCCTGGCTTGAGGCCAGGGCCAAGGACAAGTCTCGCAGTCCTGTTCTGGATGAGCTGCTGAGGGCGGATAGTAGAAGCAGGCAGATTTAGAAAGAGGCTGTTTGTCACGGCTCGGGGAGCCTGGAAGCTCTGGAATAGGTGGAAGCGGCGTACGGGTGTTCCGATCACGCTTCCTCTACCCAGTGCAGCGGTCTAGTCTTTTCTGCAACGTATCCCGACACAGGATATAGCCCGCCCCTTCCTGTGTTCGGGTGCGTTGCAACGCTCCAGTTTTGGCTGCTGCTTGTTTTCTCCGTGCTAGTGTCCCTGCTACCGTATTGTTTGTTACAGTTACCTTCCGGAGCTCGCTCCGATTCTGGTTTCCTCCCTCTCCCCCTTTCCTCGCTCCCGTTCTCCATTCCCTTCCCGTCCTACCACCTTTACTACGTCCTCCTATTGCTTCTTTCCCGTGTTCCTTACCTCCCCTTCCGCCCGCCTTTGTTTACTATTATTGCCTTTTCCGCCTTGTCTACCCTTCCACCTTTCTTACTTACCTTCCTCCACTCGCCCTCTCTTGTTATCGGCTCCTTCTGTGTACAGCCCCCAGGAATACACTACGGGTTTGCCTTGCCTAGCCCGCTTACCTTGTTGCTGACACTTTGGACTTCCGAATTCCTACCGGTCTCAGCGTTTCCTCCTTGGAGACCTGTTTGTCAAATTTTGGAAAGGAGTGTGCCTTCTCCAGCAGTTTACTCAGCCCTGCAAGTGTCAAGTGCTTCCTACTACCGACGCATCTTCTACAGACCTCTGGGGTTTTTTCAGCCTCTGGCTTTTTCCCCTCACTCCGCGGCCGCGGAGGGTCACCACCGATCACCCTTGGGGTGTCACGGTGGCGGCCTCCTTCGGCCGTTCTCATCTACAAAAAAAAGGGAAGGCCAAGCCTAAGGAAAACCGGACCCTGAATCTACGCCGGGGAATACGAGGTGAGGAGGAAAGGGAAGTAAGGGAGGCCGAGATCCTACAGGATCAAGAGGAGATTCACGATACCCTTGACAGTTTGCAACGCCTCGATACCGCCATGGCCTCTCCTCAACAGATCCAAGAACTGATAGCAGCAGTTCAAAACCTCAACCTAGAGGTGCAAAATCTAAAAGGGGCCAATGCTACTCTCCAACAACGGATCGCAGAACGGGATCTTCCGTCCACCGACCTGCCTCCCTTACCTCTTGTGTCGGGAAAGTTTGATGGAACCCCCAAGAAACTCCAGGAATTTTTGGATGCATGTCATCTGCATTTTACATTCCGTACACATACTTTCGCCTCTGGCCATGCTAAGGTGGGGTTCATGATTACCCATATGTGCAGTAACGCCTTGGCCTGGGCCACTCCTCTAGTGAACAGATCTGATCCCGTCCTCCTAGATTACGAGGCCTTCAAGACTTTGATGAAACAGACGTTTCTACGTACCGAGAGTACCTACTTGGCATCCGAAGATCTGCTAGACATCAGACAAGGAAACAATGATGTTATGTCATATATCACCTCCTTTAGGCAAATCGCTGCAGAAGCAGGATGGCAAGAACAAGCACAGTATGCCATCTTTAGAAGGGGACTGCGTGAGGAGTTGAAGGATGAACTAGCCAGGATAGAACGTCCCCTTACCTTTGCTGACCTGATCTCGGCTACTCTCCGGATAGATTTCCGACTGGCAGAACGTCGAGCAGAACGCCGCAAGACTAAGAGCAGTACATCAATACCCCCTGGCCCTTCTCTTTCCTTCCCCCCTACCGCCACTCGTCTCACAAGAGAAGAGCCTATGCAGATCGGAAGCACACGTTCCCCTCTCACCGCAGAGGAACGTAGAAGAAGACGAGAAGGGAACCTGTGCATGTATTGCGGATCGCCGCTTCACCTACTCAGAGATTGCCCCGACGTTCCACCCAGGCGTTCGGGAAACGAACACCCTCGGTAAAGCTGGGGACGCACTACCGAGGGAGCGAAGCTAGTCCCTTTGTCACCCTTTCTGTTACTTCTCCAGAGTGCACCGAAGACCACCGTCTTATGGTTATGGCGGTCACCTTGATCATCAACAAGACTACCATTCAGACACAAGCCCTGTTGGACTGCGGAGCCGCAGGCAACTTCATGGACATTCTCTGGGCCGAAAGGCAAGGCATTTCCCGTATTGCCAAGGCCGAAGATCAAAAGGTAGAAGGTGTTGACGGAAGGCCTTTGAGCTCTGGTCTCATTACGCACACTACCGAAGCCCTTGTCTTACACATCATGCAACACTCTGAACGTTTGTCTTTCGACTTGATCAGGGCTGCGCACTTCCCATTAATCCTCGGGATTGGGTGGTTAAGAAGACACAATCCTACCATTCTCTGGTCCGAGAACGTTCTGAGTTTCCAATCCTCCTTTTGCAAGACCAATTGTCTACCCCAAACAGAATTCTCTACAGTACACACCTTTTGTGGTGAAGATCCCAAAACAATCCATTGTTTGCCTGCTTATCTCGCTGAGTACACCGATGTTGTTACCGAGAAGATCCCCCTGGATCTTCCTCCGCATAGGCCAGAAGACTGTGCCATTGACCTTCATCCAGGGTCCTTGGTTCCGTTCGGTCGCCTGTACCCGCTAACCCTCCAGGAAAGACATCATTTGAAGGAATACCTGGACAAGAACTTAGCCAACGAACTCATTAGACCTTCTAAATCCCCTGCCGGTGCATCATTGTTTTTCATCCCCAAGAAGGACACCAAAGAACTACGTCCTTGTATTGACTACAGGGGTCTTAACAAGGTCACCATCAAAGATCGCTATCCTATGCCCCTCATTTCCGAGATCATTCAGGCCGTACATTCTGCCACCGTCTTTACTAAACTGGACCTGCGCAATGCGTATCACTTGCTCAGGGTACAAACAGGAGACGAGTGGAAAACGGCTTTTCGGACACCTTTTGGGTTGTACGAGTACCAGGTGATGCCGTTTGGGTTAGTCAACGCTCCATCTATCTTCCAGCGCTTTATGGATAGACTCTTCTCGGATCTCCTAGGCAACTCGGTCATCGTCTATCTCGATGATATATTGGTTTACTCTCGCACCCAAGAAGAACACTGTCTACACGTAGTGGAAGTTTTTCACAGACTACAGGACCATCAACTCTCAGTTAAGCTGGAGAAATGTGTTTTCTCAGCATCAACTATACCCTATTTGGGTTACATTCTTTCTTCGGCAGGGATAGCCGTTGATCCTCGCAAAGTCAGTTCTATTTTGGAGTGGCCATCTCCTGCTTCTGTGAAGGACATTCAGAGATTCTTAGGACTCTCGAACTTTTATCGGAAGTTCGTTCCGAACTTCTCCCAATTGGTGCTTCCGATGACCTCTCTCCTCAAAAAGACCTCTTCGCCATTCCGGTGGACTACCGAAGCAGAAAAGAACTTCCAGCTGCTAAAACGATCCTTCTGTGTGACTCCTATATTACGTCAACCCAATCAAAGCCTTCCCTTTGTGGTGGAAACTGATGCCTCTTCAGCCGCTGTAGGAGCCGTCCTACTTCAGGAGTACCAAGGAAAGGAACACCCGGTATCATACTATTCCAAGACTTTGAATCCCAGTCAACGTAACTACTCTGTTATTGAGAAAGAACTGCTGGCAATGAAACTGGCCTGTGTAGAGTGGCGTCATCTACTCCAAGGGGGAATGCATCCGTTCACACTCCGAACGGACCATAAGAATCTCCAGGTGTTACGCCAGTTTGAATGCTACAACACCAGACAAGCAAGATGGGCGCACTTCTTCGCGCAGTTTGACTTTAACATCACATACATTCCGGGCAACCAGAATGTAGTAGCCGATGCCCTATCACGACGGAGTGATTATTTTATGGAACTGGAGACCAAGCCTGAGCTAATGTTTCCTGAGTCCCGTACCATAGGAACGTTGTCCGCGTTCCTACAACAAGTCAAGGAAGACTCTACCGGAAGGTTTGAGGCCGAGACCGGTCTAAAGAAGAAGATGGATTATGTTATCCAAGACGGTCTATACATTGTGGACAAGAGATTGTATCTACCAACCCCTTCTCTCCGGGAAAAGGCTCTATCCTGGTGCCACGACGCCAAGGTGGCAGGTCATCGTGGCATCTATAACACTCAGGAACTCCTATTACGCTATTTCTTCTGGCCTCGAATAAGGGAAGAAGCCAGGTTATACGTCCAGTCATGTATTACCTGCCTCCGCAATAAAGCCTCCACTCAAAGACCTTTAGGTCTGCTTGAACCGGATTCTATCCCTACCGGTCCATGGACCACTGTCTCTACCGATTTCATCGTAGAGTTACCTGAATCCAGTGGTTGTACCTGTATCATGGTTGTCGTTGACTCATTCACCAAAATGGCCCATTTTTCCCCCTTACCAGGCATACCAACCGCGTCAAGTATGGCCGAGGTGTTCCTAAGAGACATCTTCAAACTGCACGGGATTCCTACTAAGATCATCTCTGATCGTGGCAGCCAGTATACTTCCCGATTTTGGTCCTCTCTCTGCGAAAGACTAGGCATCGAGAGGGCTTTAACATCCGGGTACCATCCCCAATCGAACGGCCAGACTGAACGTCTAAATGGTACACTTGAGCAATACCTAAGGTGTTTCGTCAATCAACGCCAAGATAACTGGGTTCAACTGTTGCCGACGGCCGAATTCTCGTACAACAACTCTTGTCATTCAGCCCTCGGTATGAGTCCCTTTTACTGCACCTACGGTTACCATCCCCGTGCCTTATATCCTTTGACCGGCATTGAATCCACAGTCCCTTCTGTAGAATCTATTGCGGAAAGCCTCCAAGAAGCTCATCGTAAGGCCAAACTAGGGCTCCAAGAAGCTCAAAACAGACACCGTTACCAGGCGAACAAACATCGGAGATCAGTTCCTGAATGGAACGTGGATTCCAAGGTCCTGCTATCGACCAAGTATTTACCAAGGTGGGTGCGCCCTTCCAAGTTGTCTCCCAGATACATAGGGCCCTATAAGATAACCCAGAAAATTAATCCAGTGGCCTTCCGCTTGCAATTACCCTCTCAATTACAACGTATACATCCCGTTTTTCACTCTTCTCAGCTTAAAGACTTTCATGAGGACAAATGGTCTCGTAGGAAGACTGCCGCTCCTGTGCCAAAAGGTCCAAAGACCGACATCTTCGAAGTCTCTCAGATATGCGATTCACGTTACCATAAGGGTCGTCTAGAGTATCTGGTCCACTGGAAAGGATACCCACGATCAGAAGACTCCTGGGAACCTAAAGGACATCTGGACTCGCCCCTCTTGCTACGCAAATACCATCGTAGTCACCCTGGCAAGCCAGGAGGGGTGGACCTTAGGAGGGGGCATACTGTCACGGCTCGGGGAGCCTGGAAGCTCTGGAATAGGTGGAAGCGGCGTACGGGTGTTCCGATCACGCTTCCTCTACCCAGTGCAGCGGTCTAGTCTTTTCTGCAACGTATCCCGACACAGGATATAGCCCGCCCCTTCCTGTGTTCGGGTGCGTTGCAACGCTCCAGTTTTGGCTGCTGCTTGTTTTCTCCGTGCTAGTGTCCCTGCTACCGTATTGTTTGTTACAGTTACCTTCCGGAGCTCGCTCCGATTCTGGTTTCCTCCCTCTCCCCCTTTCCTCGCTCCCGTTCTCCATTCCCTTCCCGTCCTACCACCTTTACTACGTCCTCCTATTGCTTCTTTCCCGTGTTCCTTACCTCCCCTTCCGCCCGCCTTTGTTTACTATTATTGCCTTTTCCGCCTTGTCTACCCTTCCACCTTTCTTACTTACCTTCCTCCACTCGCCCTCTCTTGTTATCGGCTCCTTCTGTGTACAGCCCCCAGGAATACACTACGGGTTTGCCTTGCCTAGCCCGCTTACCTTGTTGCTGACACTTTGGACTTCCGAATTCCTACCGGTCTCAGCGTTTCCTCCTTGGAGACCTGTTTGTCAAATTTTGGAAAGGAGTGTGCCTTCTCCAGCAGTTTACTCAGCCCTGCAAGTGTCAAGTGCTTCCTACTACCGACGCATCTTCTACAGACCTCTGGGGTTTTTTCAGCCTCTGGCTTTTTCCCCTCACTCCGCGGCCGCGGAGGGTCACCACCGATCACCCTTGGGGTGTCACGGTGGTGGCCTCCTTCGGCCGTTCTCATCTACAAAAAAAAGGGAAGGCCAAGCCTAAGGAAAACCGGACCCTGAATCTACGCCGGGGAATACGAGGTGAGGAGGAAAGGGAAGTAAGGGAGGCCGAGATCCTACAGGATCAAGAGGAGATTCACGATACCCTTGACACTGTTGCAGTAGTCCAGCCTAGAGAGAACCAGAGCTCTGGAGACAGTGAGCTTCTGGGGGAAGGAGAGGAAAGGAAGAATACCTCAGAGGAGGCACAGCTGGTCGTGTCACTTCTTAGAGATGTCGGAGATGTGAGGAGAGAAGGAGAGTGTGTAATTGAAGATGACCCCAAGGTTTTTAGCCTCACAAGTGGGAGAAGGAAGAGGGCCAAGAGAGGCCGGAGTTGCCGGAGTTGGGAAGTTAGGAACTGGGCACTTGGAGAGGTGTGGGTTAAAGGCTGACTATTGGGTATGTGCCAGTAATTGGGTGGACTTCAGGAGTACAGGCAGGCCCAATATTACCCAGGGAGCTGAGTTCAGCCCAGTGGGTTGTAGTGGTTGTAGATGCCCCAGCGATTAGAAAGACAGTTATGGGCGATATGAGCCTCAAGAGCTGAGAGGGAGGCAATATTTGAGGTGGTCACCAGAAGCTGACACATGGGTGTTAACTGAGGTCGGCCCCAGGATATTAGGTGGGCCCCAAGATCTGAGGTGGGCCCTTGACTGAAAGAGGGGTCCAGGAGCTGAGTTGGGCCCCTGGAGCACATATTGGCCCTGGGAGTACTATAAGATCCAGGTGCAATAAACCACTCCTTCATGGAATCGTTTCCCGGGACCTGTACATATGTGCAACTGAATCATTAAACTAGAACAAATGATACAGAGCCTGCTCCATGCCAGTGTTAATGACCCAGCTCTTTCTAGACCGTCCTTTGAGGTGATTTGAAAAGCGAAGCACAGCCTGTGGTGAGTGCCTAGTTGGCACGTAACTTAGAAGGAGCAACCAACTATATTTGAGCTATGGACCAATCACTGGAAGTATTGTACTAGGAATGGAATTCTTCAGAGCAAATCTCACCACCAGGCATGGTGGAGAGTAAGCAAATACTTCTCGTAGAATGCAAGCCACCATTGAGTGTCGGTGTGTCTTTCCTCAAAGTACTTATTTCCAAAAATGGCCCCATCACCAGCTAAACAGACACATCTCACGAAGCCTGAGAGCTCAAGTGCAAGAGATCTCCCTCCCCATATGAAGTGGGGAGCAATCCAACATGCATCACTCCTACAAGGAGTGGGATTGGTCAACGAGGGGAAGGACCCATCGGGCAAACCCGGGCACCTGACCGGACTTCTAGAGAATGGGGCGCTGCTGTCTAAATATAGAAGTTGAAAGGTGGGCACCACGAGAGAAAAACACACTACCCATAACTATATGTTAAGACATTTGATGTGGTCTTGCCTGAAGTAACACGTTATTCTGTGTGTAGCTAAGGCTAAGAAGGCCATTCCTGCTGTGTCAGTGTTTCCTTTTCACCAGTAGTTGGCAATACAGTGTTTCTGTTAATCAGAGCTGGAGCGCCAAGATGGCTGAAGAATACTCCATTACTGGCCTTGTTGCTTACTGGTGTCCTCCCTGCAGCATTACTTGCAGACCTCTGAATGCCTGTAACTCTGGTGCACCCCAGCATGCTCATTTACCCAGAAATGAGAATCCACTGAAACCGGGGCTTTGCACCCCGAGATGAATGCTGTCAATTGACTTTTACCGGGTGTTTATGCAGAGTGCTTAAAGTGTGCACGCTGGTGCATTTGCTTTCAGCCTTATTTGTCTTGTCTTCTGGTAAACCTAGCTGAGAAGCAGCAGACCGCTGCATAAAGGGATGGGACGGGGGGTTGGAGCAGGGGGGAAGCTAACTTGTTAGAGCACCCGGTTTTAAAGAAATGTTGAGTACCAACCACTTTTGTAATGAGCCTACTCTGAGTTAGGATGTGATAGTGTTTTTTTTACACTTTTACTGAAGTCCTTTGCATCAACACAAAACCTTAGTGCACCCTCCTTCTTTTGTACTATAACAATGAAATTCACCTGTTTCGCATGTCTGCTAACTTCCTGACAGGTCGATCTCGCCAGTGTAATGACACAGTCGATAATTAAGTGTTACGCGTATGACCACCACGGCCCCTTCCCTAGGCCGTATTTTGGTGGTGATTAAAAGGCTAATATGTGACATGTCTGAAAATACCTACATAATCTCTCATGTCAGGTACTAAATTATGTGAGCATTAGTAGATGATGTGTTCAAAATATGAACCTTCTTTAACAAGTAGTTGATAACATCTTAATTCCAAAATGTGCACCACATGACCTGCTGGCAAAATGAATAGAATGTACTGTGATTCTCCTTCCTGCTGCCTGTTCCTGTATTCTCACTATGCAATACATCTTGGCCCCATACCTTGCTTTGGTGATACTCTCTGTTTATATCTGACCACACTTGATATGACTTTCCACGTGCAGATGTAGCGGGGCTCATGGCGCATTGTACTCGTTTTGGGGAGGGATACTTTTTCTAGGCTTTTGGCTCATGGTCAGACAGTGCAACTATTGTGCCAATATGAAGTTATTTCACGCCTTTCTGTAGCTCTGCGTGGCCTCAGGCCTCGGTCACCTCACGTGACCTGTCCCTCTGACCACCTGCGACCTACACATTCTGAAATGAATGAGACTTTCATGGTTTTGGTCGTTGGAAGTGCAAGGTTTTGGTGCTCATCTCCCGCCACATTCAGTGATCTCTCCGTTCTGCATGTTAGATCATGTGCCCTTGGGTTCTTCCCACTGGGTGAACATGGGGGCTGGTCACTGCTCCTCCACCATGTGCATTTCTGTAGGCACAGTTTCTCTGATGGCCGAACATCTCAGCTGAGACTTACTCTCGATCTTAACTAGAAGCAGCCCTTATGCCAAAGACGCACACCTAGGCCCACATTTACACAAGTGGCTGTATAACACTCGGTGTATAGCATTCTGGCTTCTTGAGTCACTTGCACAGACATGCTTCTCATGAGTCACACCTGTTTGCAGTGATTACTGAGCCTCAATGGCGCCCCTCACTGACCCATCAAATTGCCTTGCCGCTGTGCCGTGGTTAACCCTCAGCGATTCATGTAGTGACGGAGTAGCAAGAGCGCTCTCTTGAGCCTACGCCTATCGGCCTTGCCTCATGGCGCTTGCCATTAGATAGAGGCTCTGCTTTCTACACAGTGAGTGTTCGAGCCTGGAGTTAAATTCCCCTCATCCTTTTCGATAAAACGACCGGGAATCAGAAAGATGAGGTCATTACTCTAGGATTAAACAACGTTGCCAAGAGGGGGAGTTATGCCTGCAACTCTGAGCTCCTCCATCCACACATGACTGTTCCTCTTTCCACTCCACTGCTTCCGGTGCCCGTCTAACCGCACCTGTGGTGTATTATACTTATCAGACCAGGGTCATGGCAAGAGCAAAACCAGCCCCAAAGCTTGGGGCTGGGGCACCTAGTCAGAAGCAGCACGAAGGGAGGAGTGGCAGCCCCCCAGGCGATTGTAGTGTCTGGTTCCCTTGATGGTCAGAGAGAGACAGACACAAGGCAATATACAGGAAGTAGCGTCACAGCTGATATCATCACATCCGAGAAACGACAAGAAAACGCAAGGAAGGCCTAAATACATGGTGGAGGGAACCGAGCAGCCGTTCATGGAAGGGTCCGGGGGCGGGACCTTCCAACTGTTTTTTATATGGGAGGCTGATGAAAGATTCCATATATAGCCGCCACAAAATGACACGGGTGCTGAATGGGTACAGCAGAAAATTCCCATGAAGCGGCATCATAGGACGTGCCATCATGGGAAGTGTCATCATGGGAAGTGACATCATGGGAAGCGACATCACGGAAAGTGGCATCATGGGAAGTGTCATCATGGGAAGAGACATCATGGGAGGTGACATCATGGGAAGTGACATCATGGGAGGTGACATCATGGGAAGTGTCATCATGGGAAGTGACATCATGGGACATACCATCATGGGAAGTGTCATCATGGGAAGTGACATCATGGGACGTGCCATCATGGGAAGTGTCATCATGGGAAGTGACATCATGGGAGGTGACATCATGGGAAGTGACATCACGGAAAGTGGCATCATGGGAGGTGACATCATGGGAAGTGACATCATGGGAGGTGACATCATGGGAAGTGTCATCATGGGAAGTGACATCATGGGACGTACCATCATGGGAAGTGTCATCATGGGAAGTGACATCATGGGACGTGCCATCATGGGAAGTGTCATCATGGGAAGTGACATCATAGGACGTGCCATCATGTGACGTGGCATCATGGGAAGTGTCATCATGGCAAGTGACATCATGGGAGGTAACATCATGGGAAATGACATCATGGGACGTGCCATCATGGGAAGTGTCATCATGGGAAGTGACATCATATGACGTGCCATCATGCGACGTGCCATCATGGGAAGTGACATCATGGGACGTGCCATCATGGGAAGTGTCATCATGGGAAGTGACATCATAGGACGTGCCATCATGCGACGTGCCATCATGGGAAGTGTCATCATGGGAGGTGACATCATAGGACGTGCCATCATGGGACGTGCCATCATGGGAAGTGACATCATGGGAGGTAACATCATGGGAAGTGGCATCATGTGACGTGCCATCATGGGAAGTGACATCATAGGACGTGCCATCATGCGACGTGCCATCATGGGAAGTGTCATCATGGGAAGTGACATCATAGGACGTGCCATCATGCGACGTGCCATCATGCGACGTGCCATCATGGGAAGTGTCATCATAGGAGGTGACATCATAGGACATACCATCATGGGAAGTGTCATCATGGGAGGTGACATCATAGGACGTGCCATCATGGGAAGTGTCATCATGGGAGGTGACATCATAGGACGTGCCATCATAGGAAGGGTCATCATAGGAAGTCACATCATGGGAAGAAGCATCATGGGAAGTGACATGAAAGGAATTGACATTAGGGAAATGTCCATCATGGGAAGTGGCATCATGCACATGTCATGGGAAGTGACAAAATTATTATTATTATTATTATTATTATTATTATTATTATTATTATGAACATTTACATCATGAGAAGTGGCATCATGGGAAGTGACATGATGAAAAGTCACATCATGGGAAGTGTTATGTGAAGTGTCATTGGATGTGTCATGGGAAGTGACATCATGAAAAGTGACATCATGGAAAGTGGCATAATGTAAAGTGACATCATGCGAAGTGACATCATGGAAAGTGTCTTCATGGGAAGTGACATCATCGGAAGTATCATAATGGAATGTGATATGAGGAGTGACATTATGAAAAGTGATATCATGGGAAGTGACATCATGGAATGTGATATGAGGAGTGACATCATGAAAAGTGACATCATGGGAAGTGACATCATGGGAAGTGACATCATGGGAAGTGTCATGGGACGTGTCATCATGGGAAGTTTATGGGAAGTGACATCATGGGAAGTATCATCATGGAATGTGATATTAGGAGTGACATGAAAAGTGACATCATTGGAAGTGACATCATGGAAAGTGACATCATGGGAAGTGACATCATGGGAAGTGTCATGAGACGTGTCATCATGGAAAGTGTCATGAGAAATGACATCAAGGGAAGTGTCATGGGAAGTGACATCATGGGAAGTGACATCATGGGAAGTGTCATGAGATGTGTCATCATGGGAAGTGACATCATGGGAAGTGACATCATGGGAAGTGTCATGGGACGTGTCATCATGGAAAGTGTCATCATGGGAAGTGACATCATGGGAAGTGACATCATGGGAAGTGTCATGGGACGTGTCATCATGGAAAGTGTCATCATGGGAAGTGACATCATGGGAAGTGTCATGAGACGTGTCATCATGGGAAGTATCATCATGGAATGTCATATGAGGAGTGACATTATGAAAAGTGACATCATGGGAAGTGACATCATGGAAAGTGACATCATGGGAAGTGACATCATGGGAAGTGTCATGAGACATGTCATCATGGAAAGTGTCATGGGAAATGACATCATGGGAAGTGTCATGTGAAGTGACATCATGGGAAGTGACATCATGGGAGGTGACATGGAAAGTGACATCATGGGAAGTGACATCATGGGAAGTGTCATGAGACGTGTCATCATGGAAAGTGCCATGGGAAATGACATCATGGGAAGTGTCATGGGAAGTGACATCATGGGAAGTGACATCATGGGAAGTGTCACAAGATGTGTCATCATGGGAGGTGACATCATGGAATGTGATATGAGGAGTGACATGAAAAGTGACATCATGGGAAGTGACATCATGGAAAGTGACATCATGGGAAGTGACATCATGGGGAGTGTTATGAGACGTGTCATCATGGAAAGTGTCATGGGAAATGACATCATGGGAAGTGTCATGGGAAGTGACATCATGGGAAGTGACATCATGCGAAGTGTCACAAGATGTGTCATCATGGGAAGTTACATCATGGAATGTGATATGAGGAGTGACATCATGAAAAGTGACATCATGGGAAGTGACATCATGGGAAGTGACATCATGAGAAGTGTCATGGGACGTGTCATCATGGAAAGTGTCATCATGGGAAGTGACATCATGGGACGTGTCATCATGGGAAGTATCATCATGGAATGTGATATGAGGAGTGACATTATGAAAAGTGACATCATGGGAAATTACATCATGAAAAGTGACATCATGGGAAGTGACATCATGGGAAGTGACATCATGGGAAGTGTCTTGGGATGTGTCATCATGGAAAGTGCCATGGGAAATGACATCATGGGAAGTGTCATGGGAAGTGACATCATGGGAAGTGACATCATGGGAAGTGTCACGAGATGTGTCATCATGGGAAGTATCATCATGGAATGTGATATGAGGAGTGACATTATGAAAAGTGACATCATGGGAAGTGACATCATGAAAAGTGACATCATGGGAAGTGACATCATGGGAAATGACATCATGGGAAGTGTCATGGGAAGTGACAACATGGGAAGTGACATGGGAAGTGACATCATGGGAAGTGCCATCATGGCAAGTGTTATGCGATGTGTCCTTGAGCGAGGACCATTCCTAACAAAACACACCCTTTTTTGCGTATTACCCCCAAATCGTCTTGTTCTTCATGTAATATGTGCTGGGCACGTTGGTCCCGCCAACAGACCATAAAAAGCAACTCACACGCATATGCAAACACTTGTGCACTTGTGCACACACAGACACACATGCAAACACCATTGGGGGCACAGTCACACACACACATTGAATACACGCATACACCAGTGCGTACACACACTCACTCACACACAAGCAAACATTTGCGCCCACACTAACAACACTGCAGTGCACGCACAAACACACACAAGCACGCACCGTACACACACTGCGCACGCTCTCTCTCTCTCACACATACACGCACACACAGCGCACACCCCCCACGAGTCTGGGTCATGCCAGAAGCCCCCTGCCGGCGGTCTGGACATGGCGCTAGCACGCGCTGCGCGCGGCCCCTGACTCTGGGCGCATGAAGGCTGCGTCTGTGGTCGTCTTTGGAGACTCTCTGCTGTGAATCACTTCCCCACTGAGTGACAGGAGCTAAACACCGCTGCCCATGGCCGGCCCCTCATACACAGGTGGGAAACCTCACTCACCGGGAGAGATGTGGTAACCTGAACCCTGGAGGGGGGGCTTAGGGGGAGGGGAGCGCTGGGGCGGCACCAAAGGAAGTATGCATTGTGTAAACAGCACTCTGGGAGCAGATCCGATAGCGCGGCATTCCCAGAGCAAAGCTTTCAACAGGGAGCAGGCTGTGACCCCAAAACATGGCAGGGCACGGCGAGGGGGAAGGGAGGGAAAGAACTGCCTGCGGAGGTCACTGTCAAGGGAAGGAGGTGGGGAGGGGAATGGGGGCGGACGAGCAGTGCCAAAGGAATACAACATCTTGCAATGCAGTGGCTATAAGAACCCTGGCCCTTCCCTGCTCCTGGCAGAAAGAGGGCAAGTACGTCTCCCAGATGCCTTTGCATCTGAAGCAGGGAAGCAGAAGCTCCCTCTCACTCCCCACTGCTCCCATGTTGCATTGGTGTCAGATATTAGCCTCTCTGGTTTCTGGCTTGACCTGAGTCGGCCAGTCGCTGTTTCTGGTTTGTGGTCATTAAGGGGCCGATTCATGGAATCATTTGCGTGGAAAAAATGATACTTGCGTGCCAAACTGTGCGCAAATCCACGTTCATCGATTCATGGAATCGAATGCGTGGTACTTTTCCTGGACTTGCATGAGGTTCGCGCAGGCTCGGCAGGTCTTGGCGAGCCGCCGCGGGACTTGTGCTAGAATCCATGCAGAGGGCGTGGCCTGCGCAGAGGGCTGGAAAAGTGGCAGAACACCAAAAATCGGTAAGAACTTGCTAAAAAGTGGGCGTTCCAAAGGACGGCCTGCAGGCAGTCCGTCGCATGCTCACAATTGCGCGGCACGAGACGTATCCATGGATTTGATCGTGTAAACTGTTGGCCGGGTAATGGCCACGCAAGTCTTTCATACTCTCCGCCACCCGAAGGCAGGCGTAAGTACACTTGCACCTAGGAATTGCAGCATGTAGGTGGGGTTGCATGTCGGATATAGGGGTGCATGTACACAACTTGGGTTCTGATCTAAATTAGGGGTACGCAAACGCAGTTTAGTGGGCTGCAGGAATGGTTTACGGGGGTTTGCACGCAGATTTCCTGAGTAATTATCGAGTTATGATTTTTTATACACATGTTGTCAGGGTGCCGGATACAGTTACGTGGCACCGCGCGCAGGGCCCCCAAGATGCAGGCCTGCTTGCAGGGTACCCCACGCACTGTTTGAAGGGTACATGTATTCGCGCCCAGGGAAATGTGCAAATGTAGCTGTTCTGGCTGTTTATGTTTTGCGTGTGGGTGTGTCGTGGCGTTCCAGCTGCGACTTGCGATTAAGGTTACTTTATGCTGTAAATTCCACGCATACACGGGGCGCGCATTTTTCATTCTGCGCCCAGGCCCGTGCATTGTCCTTCTCGACGCGCAGCCCTTGCGGGATTTCTGCACACATTTCCATGAATCGGGCCCTAAGTCTGGATTTGGTGATTAGTTGCCTGTGCTTTGTGCTTGGCTCGCTGCCAGGAATTCTGCAAGGTAAAGGTGTTGTGTGAGTGTTCTGTAGCATTCTAGGCTGTTGCATGCCTCAACTGTGTCTCTCAGAAGTCTGTGTAGTGGTGGGTGGGAGGGAGAGAGAGAGTGAGAGAGGGAGTGAGAGAGATGATTGGCTGTGCCCAGGTAAAGTTGCTATTGCCAGGAATAGGCCTCTAGTGCTGAGGGTCTGGCTAGTAGCATAGGCACACACAACAATAGTGTCAAACACAACTATTGAAAGTGCTGGAGGAGTTACCCTCGACTGCCCAGAGTCACCAATGGTTTCCAGGTGAACACAACTACTTCTCAAAGCTTTGAAAGGTTCCTGTCCAATGCTACATTGCCCTCCAAACACCAGCCCCTCAATTTCCCAGGAACAGTCAGAGCTACAGGGCAGTATTCCAGCCAACTCAAACAGCATCCTTATCACTGGGGCTATTCCAAACTATCCACACAAATCGGAATATTCCGGGTTTGTTTACACAGAAAGAGGGGCTAACCTTGACCTCATCGACTGCCTTGAGCTAGGCCTCTTTCACCAGAAGAACTGAGCATGTAAATCCCCAAGACTCTGGACATTACTGCCCCAAAGAAACGGGAAAGAATAAGTGCCACAACCCAAATCAAGTGGCGTGTGGTGAGGAACCGCCCTCCCGTAAAAGGGACAGCCCGCAGTCTAGAACACGCAAGGAGGAACTCGGGCACCTCGTGGCAAAGTGGCAAAGTGGCATGAGAAGGCCTGGCAGAAGCCACCCCGGGGCCTTTGCTAGATAGAAATGAGGATACTATCAACACCATATCTCTTCTGCACAAGGTAACAATAAAGAAGTTTTAAAAAAGCACAATGAACTGACCCCCCCCACAATGAGCGAGAAATCAAGCCAAACTCAGAGGACCTGGCCAACTCTCACTGCGGCCTTTCACAATAAAATGGCACACATACTAGCCAATAATGACCACCAGAAAATCATCACCTAGAGAAAGGACCTTAACCAGGACCATTTGCCTGCGTCAACTCCATCGCAACTGGAGATCTGATTAATATCACTAAGAAAGTAAAGGTCTCGGCAACACTATGACCCACCCCCGGACACCCTGCTCAAGGAGAATGTGGCTAACCTGGTGAAAACACTTGACACATCCCCAGCCATCCTGATCAACAAGAACATAGCTAACCTGGTGGGGCCACTGATCCATGCCCATCCAGCCTAATCAAGCAGAACATGGCTAACCTGGTGAAACTACAGACACATCCCCAGCCAGTCTGATCAACAAGAACATGCCTAACCTGGTGGAGCCACTGACCCACGCCCAGCTATCCTGATCAAGAAGAACATGGATAACCTGGTGGAGCCACTGACCCAGCCCTGACCACCCTGTTGAAGGAGAAGGGGGCTAGCCTGATGGAATCTGTGACCCATGCCCAGCCATCTTGATCAAGAGGACATGGCTAACCTGGTGAAACCACAGACACACCCGCAGCCAGCCTGATCAACAAGAACATGGCTAACCTGGTGGATCCATTGACTCTTTGCCCAGTCAGCCTGATCAAAAAGAACATGGCTAACCTGGTGAGGCCACTGACCCGTTCCCAACCTGCCTGATCAAGAAAAACATGGCTAACCTGGTGAAACCACAGACACATCCCCATCCAGCCTGATCATGAAGAACATGGCTAACCTGGTGAAACCACAGACACACCCCCAGCCAGCCTGATCAACAAGAACATGGCTAACATGATGGAGCCATTTACCCACACCCAGCTATCCTGATCAAGAAGAACATGGCTAACCTGGTGGAGCCACTGACCCTGCCCTGACCACCCTGCTGAAGGAGAAGGGGGCTAACCGGATGGAATCTATGACCCATGCCCAGCTATCCTGATCAAGAAGAGCATGGCTAACCCGGTAAAACCACAGACACATCCACAGCCAGCCTGATCAGCAAGAACATGGCTAGTGGGGCCACTGACCCATGACCATCCATCCTGATCAAGAAGAACATGGCTAAACTGGTGAAACCACAGACACATCCCCAGACAGCCTGATCAACAAGAACATGGGTAACCTGGTGGAGCAAATAAAAAACAGTATAGCTGAGGTGTGCCAGGGAATGGAAGTGCTTGAGCAAGTGAATCACGTGCAAACTGCTTGATATTATACCACAGCTAGCTGATCATGTGACGGGTCTAGGGATGAGTCATGTGCTCGCTGGGTCCTTTTCTCTAGATAATGAACACTGAACCGAGTTCTGGTCAGACTTCTACACGAACTTGTCAGATCCAGACGGCAGTTTACTTTGGTAGGTCTGTGTCTTACTGCACACCGCGAGTGTGGCATTCTAAGTGTTTTATGTGGCGATTTGGTTGAGTCCTCAACACAGACGTCCTTCCTCCTTAATAGGTATGCCATTTTGAGGCTTGAAGTGTTCAGACCAATTGGGCATTCACATACGAGTCGCTCCACGACACATTTTCTATTACCTCAGCAGTGAAGTGTCTTTTCGAGGTATGTTCTAATTTACCATATGTAATTTCTTGACCCAAGTGCATTGGCTTTCGAATTCTTCCCAGTGATTAATCCTTTAACGCATTCTATTTAGGACGTCAGTTTTACGAGTGCGGTCACGCTTGAATACGTTTACAAATGATTATTACCTGGCAGGAACTGATATTTGGGTAATTAACCCTTTATTTTACATAACTGGGACACTGCATGTCATTTTGACGCAAGTGAAACTCAACCTAATGTGCATGTCACGAGTATCATACTAGGCTACTTTTCACATCTGGCATAGTGTACTTCTTTCGTTTCATCAGCGAGTGCGGTGGCAGGCACGGCCTATGGAGGTACTGGGTTTTTGTTGGGGACTCATGTGAATTTAATTTTCCTAGCTTCTGTTCCTATTTTGTTCAGACTTATTGCTGCCTTCTGAGGACACGTTTTCGTTTGTCATTTTGTCCCCCCCCCCTTTTTTTACATGTACCGGTGGTGACATGTTCCTGCTCATTTTATTCGCCAACCTGGTGTTGGTAATGTAGACTGTATGGTTGTTTCTTTTCTGTTTGTACTCAAATGCACCTTTCTTGTCATTTTGCACACGTTGCCCTGTAATCTTTCGCCTTGTCCTTGTTTGGGGTTTTCAATCTGTATTGTGTTTAATTTTTGTTGAATATGATTTGTTATGTATCACCTTTTGTGAGCAGAGCTTTGCCTTGAAAAAGACCTGTAGAGGTCGAAACACGTGTTGGCATGCTATTCTGACTCCAGATTATGGACTCTTGATTATGGACATTATTAAATATTGAAAAACAACCTGGAGATCTCTAAGAGTTGCATCTTTGAGGACTTTGCTTCATTGGCCCTTGAATCTTATCATTGAAAGTTTTGAACCTATGTGATGCTAGCAGCGCTCTCATTTGGTGGAACAATTATTGTTTCTTAACCTGGTGGAGCCACTGACCTATCCCCAGCCACCCTGCTCAAGGAGAATGTGGCTAACTTGGTGGAACGAATGATCCATGCCCAGCCACCCTACTCAAGGTGAACATGGCTAACCTGGTGGAGCCACTGACCCATGCCCAGCCATCCTGATCAAGATAAACATGGCTAACCTGGTGAAACCACAGACACATCCACAGCCAGCCTGATCAACAAGAACATGGCTAACCTGGTGGGGCCACTGATCCATGCCCATCCATCCTGATCAAGAAGAAAATGGCTAACCTGGTGAAACCACAGACACATCCCCAGCCAGCCTGATCAACAAAAACATGGCTAACCGTGTGCAGCCACTGACCCTTTGCCCAGCCAGCCGAATCAAAAAGAACATGCCTAACCCGGTGAAACCACTGAGCGATTTTTTAACACACCACGAACATCAACATCCCTCCTTAAAAAGTTGAGTGATGGCCCAGAGTTACCCGAGCACTACAAGTCAATGTCTAACATTAAGTCCCAGTTGGTGAATGGCAGTTCCAGTTGGAAAGTAGGCATTGCCAAGCGCAGGGCCATCAGTGATCAAGGTATGCGTAGTGCAGTGATGCCCATGGTAGAGGGGCAGTGCCGAGAGGAAGATCAACAATGAACAGTGCCCAGGGGTGATCAGTAGCAGCCAGGGATGGATAGTAATGCTTAGGGTTTTGGGTGGGCAGTGCCCAGGGGTGATCAGTAGCAGCCAGGGATGGATTAATGCCTGGGGTTTTGAGTGGATGGTGCCCAGGGGTGATCAGTAGCACCCAGGGATTGATAGTAATGCCTAGGGTTTTGGGAGGGCAGTGCCCAGGGGTGACCAGTAGCAGCCAGGGATGGATAGTAATGTCTGGGGGTAGGGTGGGCAGTGCCCAGGGGTGACCAGTAGCTGCCAGGGATGGATAGTAATGTCTGGGGGTAGGGTGGGCAGTGCCCAGGGGTGACCAGTAGCAGCCAGGGATGGATAGTAATGTCTGGGGTTTTGGGGGGCAGTGCCCAGGGGTGATCAGTAGCACCCAGGGATGGATAGTAATGTCTGGGGTTTGGGTTGGGCAGTGACCAGGGGTGATCAGTAGCACCCAGGGATGGATAGTAATGCCTGGGGTTTTGGGTGGGTGGTGCCCAGGGGTGATCAGTAGCAGCCAGGGATGGGTAGTAATGCCTGGGGTTTTGGGTGAGCAGTGCCCAGGGGTGATCAGTAGCACCCAGGGATGGAATAATTCCTGTGGTTTTGGGGGGGCAGTACCCAGGGGTGATCAGTAGCAGCCAGAGATGGATTAATGCCTAGGGTTTTGGGTGGGCAGTACCCAGGGGTGATCAGTAGCAGCCAGGGATGGATTAATGCCTGGGATTTTGGGTGAGCAGTGCCCAGGGGTGACCAGTAGCACCCAGGGATGGATAGTAATGTCTGGGGTTTTGGGAGGGCGGTGCCCAGGGTTGACCAGTAGCACCCAGGGATGGGTAGTAATGCCTGGGGTTTGGGTGGGCAGTGCCCAGGGATGACCAGTAGCAGCCAGGGCTGGATAGTAATGTCTGGGGTTTTGGGTGGGCAGTGCCCAGGGGTGACCAGTAGCAGCCAGGGATGGATAATAATGCCTGGGGTTAGGGTGGGCAGTGCCCAGGGGTGACCAGTAGCAGACAGGGATGGATAGTAATGTCGGGGATTTTGGGTGGGCAGTGCCCAGGGGTGACCAGTAGCAGCCAGGGATGGACAGTAATGCCTGGAGTTTGGGATGGGCAGTGCCCAGGTGTGATCAGTAGCAGCCAGGGATGGATAGTAATGTCTGGGGTTTTGGGTGGGCAGTGCCCAGGGGTGATCAGTAGCAGCCAGGGATGGATAGTAATGTCTGGGGGTTTGGGTGGGCATTGCCCAGGGGTGATCAGTAGCACCCAGGGATGGATTAATGCCTGGGGTTTTGGGTGGGCAGTGCCCAGGGGTGATCAGTAGCAGCCAATGATGGATAGTAATGCCTGGGGTTTTGGGAGGGCAGTGCCCAGGGGTGATCAGTAGCAGCCAGGGAGGGATAGTAATATCTGGGGTTTTGGGTGGGCAGTGCCCAGGGGTAATCAGTAGCACCCAGGGATGGATAGTAATGCCTGGATTTAGGGTGGGCAGTGCCCAGGGGTGATCAGTAGCACCCACGGATGGATAGTAATGCCTGGGGTTAGGGTGGGCAGTGCCCAGGGGTGATCAGTAGCACCCAGGGATGGATAGTAATGTCTGGGGGTAGGGTGGAGAGTGCCCAGGGGTGACCAGCAGCAGCCAGGGATGGATAGTAATGCCTGGGCAGTTCCCAGGGGTGATCAGTAGCAGCCAGGGATGGATAGTAATGCCTGGGGCTTTGGGTGGGCAGTGCCAGGGGCGATCAGTGCCTGGGGTTTTGGGTGGGCAGTGCCCAAGGGTGATCAGTAGCAGCCAGGGATGGATAGCAATGCCTGGGGTTAGGGTGGGCAGTGCCCAGGAGTGATCAGTAGCAACCAGGGATGGATAGTAATGTCTGGGGTTTTGGTTAGGCAGTGCCCAGGGGTGATCAGTAGCACCCAGGGATGGATAGTAATGCCTGGGGTTTGGGTGGGCAGTGCCCAGGGGTGATCAGTAGCAGCCAGGGATGGATAGTAATGCCTGGGGTTAGGGTGGGCAGTGCCCAGGGGTGATCAGTAGCACCCAGGGATGGATAGCAATGCCTGGGGGTAGGGTGGGCAGTGCCCAGGGGTGATCAGTAGCACCCAGGGATGGATAGTAATGTCTGCGGTTTTGGGTGGGCAGTGCCCAGGGGTGACCAATAGCAGCCAGGGATGGATAGTAATGCCTGGGGTTTTGGGTGGGCAGTACCCAGGGTGTGAAAACAAAATCGAAATATCGAGGCTGAGTACCCCAAGAGGAAATACACCGAACACGGGTTACAAAGGAACAAACAGAGTACTTTATTTTATACTGAATCCAGTTACAAAAAAGAGAGCAGTCAGATAGCTATCGGCCCTCAGTCCAACACAACAAACTCCAGCGTGGTTCAGTGTGTTCAGTGAGAGACGTTGTACATCAGAATGCATTTGCCTTTTATACACTTGGTGGGCACAATGTCCAGCCCTACTTCGGGTTAATATTCCACTTAATACATCACCGATCTAGGGTTTGTGCCAAGTCTCGAACAACTGCATATAACTGGTTTGCCTTTAATACATGTATCAACAAGCCTATGCAATGACTGTGTATTCTAAGATTTTCCATGCAGGCCTTCTCAAACATCACAAACAAAAATTACAATGTAGTTAAACAGATGTTCTACGTTCAGTATTTGAATACATTGTTTCAACATATGCTCATGGATTAGTTTCATTGCACGAGTAATCCTTCTACACACAGGTCAACGAAAGACAAGGTCTCAGTTCACGACCTCAACAAGTGGCCTGCAGGCAAGTTACATATTAGCTTTGTACAGAGGTCAAGACGGCCATGTTGTATTCTGGAATGACATCATCCACCATTTTAACTCACAGGGTGACTTTTACAAAGCGAATCCTAAAATGGCGGTTTGACCTAAAATGGTGGCTTACATTGATTTTAAGGTCAGGACCTTGCAACACGGATTCTTTCGCAAGCGACTTTCGAGCAGCTTGGCGTAGGCCAATATTCATATATTTATTGCAATAGGAAGCACGATATGATTTCTCTTTTGACAAACCCTCCTTTTGGCCTATGCCAAGTGCTAAAAACTACTTTGGATCTCCTTGCAAATAACTCCATGCATCATCGTCCATGCACCCTGAATCACTATCGGAAATATCTATTGCCATTAAGTCATTTGCTAAAATATCTTTCAACACATATTCTTTGGAAGTTTTATCCGAGGCATACACTTTATGTCCTATTGAACCTATTGCTTGTGCGCATCATCCCCCTAGCATCGAACACATACCAGGTAGACACTGAATACAGCAACAAAGAAACAACAGGATTCCTAAAATAATTAGCAAGACCGAGAGTACCTTCCAACCCCAAGATCGCAAGAAGACCCAGAACCAAGCGCTTAGATCCTGGTTTCCCTCGGGAACATGCACTTCGGAACTAAGGACGTGCAGGTTCTGTATTGCCTTGAAGATAGTTGGGGAGGAATCTGGTCGAAAACACAGCAAGCGGACCCCACTAATTTACACACTCCACCACGCTCAGCCAGAATGACATCTAATGCCATTCGGTTTTGAAGTGCTACTAATCTTATCACCGTTTGTTCTAACGTCACATTATAGAGTATGTCCGTGGTCCGGTTGATGGTTCTCTCCAGTACTCTCACTAGTTTTCTGATATCTTCTGAATTCGCTATCTGTCCCCAAAATGGCACAACTGATTTAGCTATATCTCCCAAGATTTGTGCTGGGGTGTCACCATTCTCGTCCCGCAGCGGACGAGCCTTCGAAAGTTCTCTTGTACTAGCTATAAACTCCCCAGGTAACAGGATCCCTAAATAACAGGTTCCCTGCCAATCCCTGCACAACCATGGGAATGCTATATTACCGCAGACAAAGTAGACAGGTTCACCTACATACAAAGGTCTGTTTTCCCAGTCAAATTTGCAACGTTGGCACAACCTAGAAAATTTCCCATCGACTGAGTTCCATTCCTCTGTATGCAAAAAGAAGCTGAATCGGGGCTATGGTTAACAGTGTAAGAAGGAGGCATGGCATCCTTATTACCTATTGGAGCCATCTTAAAGGAAATCAAAGATTGGAAAGGACGAGACAGTTTATCAGAAGGCCTAATAGAAGCAACATTCGGTTTACTCCTGTTTGCGAAAAGCGAGCATACCAGGGGAGTCAAAACACGTTTCTCAAAACTATTCAAATTGGTGCCATCAAAGTTCCCTGAGGTGCTATCATTCCATCGGCCAAAGAACAGTGCTCTAAGAGAAGAATAGCAAGCAGTTGTCAACGGTAAAGGATGAATATACCAACCTGGCCCCTTATCCCCGTGTTGCGGTAAGTGTGAGCAGACCCAACAGTTAGATTTATTAAAAATGGCATGTCTAGCATTCATGATAAGTAATAGTGTGTTATTATGGTACCTTTGTCTGTGCTGGGAATCTCGCCGGGATAAAGTGTGCAAATGTACAAAGGGAGGAGGAACAATAGGTGCACTTTCAGTAGGCAACAAAAGTTCTAAAGAATGAGTTTCCTCGAGGTACCACAATCCTAAGGCAGCGACTATTAAAAACCCAAATATCATTATAAAAATACAGAAATACATTTTTGGGGCCCAGGCATTTTGTCCATTGTCCCGGTTGGTCACCCCCTTATTTACAAGTCCCACCCCAAAGTTCGTTGCTGGCGACCTCCCGGTCGAGCGACTTCTTAGTCCTTCCACAACCCTAGCCAACAGAATCCCCTTTCTCAAATTTGGGCAAAAACAAGCCCTCGATGATCATTTTCTTCTTCAAATGCACAGCCGAACCGTGCCGTAAGTCTATCAAATGCATAGCAAAACCGTGCCGTAACTCTATTTATGTGGTCGTAGATTGTACCTTACTTTTCCCGGTACTCATTGATCCGGAAACAATATGTCATCACTTCCTGCTGGAAGCAACGTGTCAGAAGTAAGTGAAGGTGCTGAATTCGAAATAGCAGTTTCCGGATGCAACATTTTTAGAGAGTGTGGAGACAAAGCTTCCCCAAGTCTCACAGGCTCAGAGAGATTCTTCGACACACTCTCAGTGCTACTTATTACTTTAGGATCGTTGGTTGCAGTATCAGCAAGGGGTTCTGTTTCTTCTGTAACGTGTGGCACAGGGTGAGGAAGTATCTTGACGTGGGACGCGTGGATCCAGTTCTTTCTCCTAGCGACCCGCACCGCTGTCTGGGTGAACAACAGGACTTGGAATGGCCCACGCCAGCGAGGCGCTAGGTAAGAGGAGCGTTCAAACGATTTGACGAGCACACAACTTCCAGGCCATATGCTGTGGCCCGGGCACTTGTATCGCACAGGTAAAGCGTACCTGGTGATAAATCAAATACAGGTTTTTAGTCAACTGGCTACAATAATCTGAAAGTAATACATTTTCAACATTTCTTAATGAGTGACATTTAGGAAGGTTCCAAATATTGGCAGGTCTCCCCATTACAACCTCAAATGGAGAGAGCCCAGTCTTAGTTTGAGGGGTTGTACGCATGGATAACAACACGATTGGTAAGGCGTCCGGCCATTTTAGTTTGGTGCCAGAACACTTCTTTACGAGCTTGTTCTTGATGATACCGTTGTGTCTTTCTACTAGTCCGGCGCTGTGAGCATGTCTGGCCGAATTGAACCGTTTGTCAATTTGTAATGCCGTACATATCTGCAGAATTACAGCAGCGACAAAATGTGGACCATTGTCCGACCAGATAACTCTTGGCAAACCGAACCGCGGGAAGTATTTCTTTAACATGATTTTTGCAGTAGTCATAGCTGTACCATCTTTAACAGGGAAAGCCTCAACCCATTTACTAAAAGCACAGATAACCACAAGTACATATTTCTTATTATCGCATCGTTCCATTTCAATAAAATCAAAGTGGATCACTTCAAAGGGGAAAGAGGGTGGCCCAAAACTACCCCTTGGAGTTACTGTCCACCTTTCCCACGTTGTGTTGCAGGCAAATCATGCACTCCCGGACGTAGCGCTGGGCAATTTTCGAAATTTCGTCATTTACCCAAACTTTCTCTAACATTTTTGTCATCTTCTGGGCACATACATGCGTAGGACCATGGGCCATGATGACCATCATCATGACATACGCGTCAGGGAGTAGCCATTTCCCTTCTACTATGTCCACCCAACAACCGTCATCGTCAAGTTTCCCTAAGCCTTCAGCCCACCTTTTGGATTCTTCTAACGTGGCATCAGCTTGGATATCCCGTACAGACCCAACACCCTCATCCATTGCATAAGCATCTACAGACTCCCTTGAAACATACATCTCCGTAAGGAGATCAGTAGCAGTTTGCCTAGCTATCTGATCAGCGAAAGCATTCCCTTTCCCTATATCATCTGTAATCTTTTGATGTGCTGCACATTTCATAACTGCTAACTGAGTAGGGAGCGCAAGCGCTGAGAGTAGTTGTACTATTAGGGAGCCATGTTTAATGTTGGTGTCATGCGAAGTTAGGAACCCTCTCTCTGACCAAAGTCTCCCAAAGTTGTGACCCACCCCAAAGGCATACTGACTATCAGTATATATATTTACTGCAGCCCTTCGGAAAGTTCACAAGCTATAATCTCTGCGGCCTGCGCAGAATTATGCGTGATTCTCTTAGTTTCCACAACCGTGCTCAATGTAGTGATCGCATAAGCAGCTGTGGATGTACCATCCAGAAGTTTGAAGCAGGAGCCGTCACAAAACAGTTCTCCTTGCGGATTATCCAAGGGAGTATCCTTCAAATCAATTCTACCCTTTGTCTCTTGTTCGGTCGTATACGAACAATCATGTGGCACTTCATCGCCGCAAGTAGTATCTTGCGGGAAAGGTAGGAGTTCAGCCGGATTAAGAACACAACACCTCTTAATTTGAATGTGAGGAGCAAACAAGATCAATTCATATCTTGTCAACCGTGCAGAAGTGAGGTGTTGCGTTTGAGTTTGGTTCAGTAGAACATCTACAGAGTGAGGCACCATCAGGGTTAGATTATGGCCTAGGACCATTCCCTCACTCTGTTTTACAGACACAGAAGCAGCAGCGACAGCTCGTAAACATCTTGGCAAAGCGCATGCTACAGGATCAAGGGCGGAAGAAAAGTAACCGCACGGCCTATTCTTCCCTCCATGTTCCTGCATTAATACAGCCAAAGCACATCCATCACATTCATGCACAAACAACACAAAGGCCTTTTCATAGTTTGGTGTGCCCAAAACTGGTGCAGAGCATAATGCAGTCTTAAGCAAGTCAAACGATTGCTGGTGTTCCGCGTTCCATGGCAATGGCGAAGAAATGCCCTTCTTTGTCAAAGCCAACATCGGTTTGATCACTAGTGAAACATTTGGGATCCACAACCTACAGTAAGAAGCCATACCTATCAAGGCTCTAACTTCCTTCTGTGTATTTGGGACAGACATGCCAGAAATGTGTTTTATTCTTTCAGTTGTCAATCTTCTTCCCTCCTTTGACAGGAGATAGCCTAAATAGGCGACCTCCTGACAAAAATATTGACATTTTTTAAGCAAAGCTTTGTGACCATGCTTAGCTAGATGGATAAGCAATAACACAGTGCCTTCCTTACAGGCACTCTCAGAGTCAGCAGCTAGAAGCAAATCATCAACGTACTGAAGCAAAGTACAGGTAGAGGGCAATTCAGGGTATCAAGTTGTTCTTTCAAAGCCCTACTATAAATGCTAGGACTCTCTGTGTACCCTTGGGGTGCACAAGTAAATGTGAACGAGCGTCCCCCTAAGGTGAACGCAAACAAATATCTACTATCCTTATGTATAGGAATACTAAAGAAAGCATTCTTCAGGTCCACAACACTAAAGTAAGTAGCTGTAGCTGGAATCATGGTTAGGATTGTCGTGACATCAGGCACAATTGGAAATTGTGGTGCCACGACTTTATTAATGGCACGTAAATCAATTATGAAACGGAATGGAATTGCATTATCGCCTTTCTTGTACACGGGTAAAATCGGACTGTTACACAAACTTCCTGAAATTTCTTCAATCACCCCGCAATGCACAAAATCGGAAACAATGCATTTCAAAGCTTGCTCGCCCTCAACTGAAATCTTATACTGGGGAATGTGTGGCAGATCAATTCCATGTTTCAAAACTATCTTGACAGGTTCAATCTGTAAAACACGGACATCATTGTCGTCGACAGCCCACAAGCTCTCTAGTACATCAATGAATTCTGGAGGCAAAGGTCTAGTCAAGAATTGCGAGACAGAAAATTGCTGTGGTGAAATCGTTAAATGTACTCCATCAGGAGAACAATAAATCACAGCATTTAATTCTTTTAACAGATTCAACCCCAGCAAGTTCTCTCCGCTACCCGAAGTCAACAGAAACGGACAATGGTCCGTAAAGGGACCCAAAGAAATAGGTACCAGCAAAGAAACCGGACAAACAACTGGTGTACCAGAAAACCCTACAGAAACATTGGTTTGCCCTGACAGTGGAATGTTTGGAACCCGTGGATGATCAATGGAACACTTCTGTGCTCCATTGTCTATCAAAAACTGATGTTTCCTATTTCCCACCACCATTTCAACGTAGGGACCTTTCTGATTGACGGGAATAGGTGTAGATTCCAAACCGTGCTTCGGGCAATCCTAACGAAACAGAATATCATCAAAAGGAAGCTCTTCAGATAAATATGCAGAGGAAGGATGATCAAATATGTTCCTGGTGTCCACACTCGGAGATTGATTGTCCTGCGAAAAAAGTTGCTGAGGGTCCTGTGTAAAGTGACCTCTACCAGGGCCCCCTACACCCGGGCGACCTCTGGATCGCCTACCCATATTTCCAAATGTATTATTTGACCTTTGTTGAAGGACGGGGCATTGTGCTCACCAATGACCCTCTCGACAACAATAAGTGCACTGGTTAATGTTCACAGGACCCAAGGGCACATTGCCCTGCGGGACATACTGACCTCTAACCTGAGAACTACCCCCTCTGGGGCCTCTAACAATTTGCTGCAATAGCACTTTAGTTTTCAAATCGCCTTTTCGTTTTTCAATCCTATCTTTTTCATTATTGACAAGGTTCTCATAGTACTGAGCCATGTGCAGTACTTTTGATTGTGATTTCGCCTTCCAAGTGCTCTCAGAAGACAGCATTTGTGACTGGATGTCAGGCAGAAATCCACGTACAAATTTGTCCACAAATAATCTTTTCCCAGACTCTGTGCCTAAGTCTTGTCCACTGAAATCCGAGAATACCTGTTCGAACCGATTAAAGAACTCGGTAGCACCCTCAGACTTTCCTTGGACACAGGCCGTAAGTTTGTCCCATATAATTCTCTTTTCTGGAATTATAGTTTTTAATTTTGCAACAATTCTATCAGGCAAAGTTAGTATCACCTGAGGCGGTCTTTCACCAGCTGGCCTTTCTCCATCAGGTCTAGTTATCCCATGTATCTCCCAACCCAGGTACATCGTCAATAGTTCTAACTTGTTTCCATAAATCTACTGGCAGGAGTACAGGAAACAACAAATCAATGTCGCCTAGGGTGAACACTGAGGACTGCAAAACGTACTCTATCTCTTTATAGAACCCTGTCCGATTTTTCCTAATATCGAGAATGGATTGTCTAATAGTGTTCACTTCCTGTCGTGAAAACGGGACGTGAACAAACTGCGATACATAATGTGCGGGAATGTCCACAGCAGGTGTACCTGCTGCAACATTAGCAGGAATCTCAACCTTTGGGACAAATGTCGGAGGTAACTCTCTCATAGACAACTGAGATATAGGCAACTCCGAACGCTTACTAAGCAACAGAGCAAAGTCGAGCGCTAAAGCAGTCGAAGAAGTGTCAAGTGAAAAAGCTCCCTTGTAAATACTCAATAACTCTGTGGGACAACTAATCTTCCTTTCTACACACTCATCCTGCAGGTATTCTACCATTACCTGTATCACTTTCCTCTGCATTTCTAGCGTATATTGACTATACGTGTCATATACTTCAACAGGAGTTATCGACATATCCAAAATCCATCTAAGTGCATCTTTCGTTCAAATTCGTGCTTCCTCAGATATCGATTTACGACAAGGAAGGAACCGTTTCTGTACATACATATTTTCCTCCTCGTCATCCTCATTCTGTAGCTTTTCTAACTCCTTTCTATACCAAAATAACCTCTCGACATGCTCATTTACCTTCTCCACAGTGTCTCTAGACAGCGCTAGAGTATTTAGTTCCCTTAACCCTTGCGGGAGATCCGCATTATTTAATCTTCCCCACATTATGCATAACTGAATCCCCAAACGTTCAATAAAAACATTTTTCTCAGGAAAATTATCCATATTACAAAGTGTGGCAAAAACACTAGCTTGATCATCCTTCTCCATACAATGCTTAGCCCATGCAATTAACTCATGTTTCTTCTCCGGTGTTACAGTATTGCGAGTGACAACCTTTGACCCTGCACCTCGATCGATTACAAGTGGCTCAGGACGACTTGGAAGAGGGAGAGCAGGCAAATTCGAGGGAGATACTGTAACCGGTGCGATAAAAAGAAGTGGGGGAGCTGGAGGAAGGGGAACATTAGGAGGAGCAGGAACAACGGGAACAACAACAGGTGGAGCAGGAATAACAACAGGAGGAAGAGGCAAAGCAGCAGGAAGAGGAACATACGGAGGTGGCACAGAAGCACCAGGCGTTCGTTCATTTAATAATTTGTCAATAAACTCATCAGAAACATGAAGATCTTTAGAAGGATATATTTTCTGAATACAGAGTGAGAAAGCCCTATCCATATTTCTAGTCGATTCAGAATGTTTATCTTGGGCATACAATAGTGCTTTTTCGGCGTTAGTCTTGTGACGGCGCGTATGCTTCTCTCTACTTTTAAGTTGTTGCAACGCTTCTTTTTTCCAATTCTGCAAAACATCAACTGCTGCAGGTCTAGCCTTTTTCTTTAATAGAATTGACTCTCAATACGAGGGATTTCAATACTACCATTGATTGGCCACTGAAGTTCGGAGGCATGTCTGGTTTGTCTGTGCCAAATGTCATTAAATACTATACTTCCAATGCCATGCTTACAGTAAATAGTACATGCCGGCGACCCCTACTGTGGTGCCGGACAGCTAAATTCCAAAGATTGTCTATCACTGCAGAAAAATGCCCTAAAGCAGGTAGACAATTTCCCAGGCATATCTCAAATTCTTGGTGTTATCTGGTCAATAATTGTGTCTGCAGATACAATGCGCCAAAATTCAAATTGTCAGGATTAAATTAAGAATCGGGTCACGACTCACCTGCCCAAACCTAAGGAGGTCCGATCAGATTTCAAAGAACTTACCTAACTAATCTTACCTCGTGTATGGCGATTTCGGCAAATCTGCCCGCGTCGATAAGTGGACCCTCGTCAAGATGCTGTCTCGGACCACAAGCTTATCGTCCAAGGATTGGGTCGTGCAGCGCTGCTGAGGTGTCGCGCCTCGTTCAGTGGGGCCCCTTATGTCACACCGCCCGATCCCGGTCCGATAGCGTGTGTCAACCTTCAGCAATCCGGCATCAATCTTGAGGGTCCCTATTCGGGCACCAACTGTGAAAACAAAATCAAAATATCGAGGCTGAGTACCCCAAGAGGAAATACACCGAACACGGGTTACAAAGGAACATACAAAGTACTTTATTTTACACTAAATCCAGTTACAAAAACAGAGCAAAGTCAGATAGATATCGGCCCTCAGTACAACACAACGAACTCCAGCGTGGTTCAGTGTGTTCAGTGAGAGACGTTGTAGATCAGAATGCATTCGCTTTTTATACACTTGGTGGGCACGATGTCCAGCCCTACTTCGGGTTAATATTCCACTTAATACATCACCGATCTAGGGTTTGTGCCAAGTCCCGAACAACTGCATATAACTGGTTTGCCTTTAATACATGTATCAACAAGCCTATGCAATGACTGTGTATTCGAAGATTTTCCATGCAGGCCTTCTCAAACATTAATAAAATGTAGTTAAACAGATGTTCTACGTTCCGCCAGGGATGGATACTAATGCCTGGGGTTTTGGGTGGGCAGTGCCCAGGGCTGATCAGTAGCAGCCAGGGATGGATTAATGTCTGGGGTTTTGGGTGGGCAGTGCCCAGGGGCAATCAGTAGCACCCCGGGATGGATAGTAAAGCCTGGGGTTTGGGTGGGCGGTGCCCAGGGGTGATCAGTAGCACCCAGGGATGGATAGTAATGCCTGGGGGTAGGGTGGGCAGTGCCCGGGGTGACCAGTAGCAGCCAGGGATGGATAGTAACATCTGGGGTCTTGGGTGGGCAGTGTACAGGGGTGACCAGTAGCAGCCAGGGATTGATAGTAATGCCTGTGGTTTTGGGTGGGCAGTGCCCAGGGGTGATCAGTAGCAGCCAGGGTTGGATAGTAATGTCTGGGGTCTTGGGTGGGCAGTGCCCAGGGGTGACCAGTAACAGCCAGGGATGGATAGTAATGCCTGGGGTTTGGGTGGGAAGTGCCCAGGGGTGATCAGTAGCAGCCAGGGATGGATAGTAATGCCTGGGGGTAGGGTGGGCAGTGCCAAGGGGTGATCAGTAGCACACAGGGATGGATAGTAATGTCAGGGGTTTTGGGTGGGCAGTGCCCAGGGGGGATCAGTAGCAGCCAGGGATGGATAGTAATGTCTGGGGTCTTTGGTGGGCAGTGCCCAGGGGTGATTAGTAGCAGCCAGGGATGGGTAGTAATGCCTGGGGTTTTGGGGGGCAGTGCCCAGGGGTGATCAGTAGCACCCAGGGATGGACAGTAATGCCTGGGGGTAGGGTGGGCAGTGCCCAGGGGTGACCAGTAGCAGCCAGGGATGGATAGTAATGTCTGGGGTCTTTGGTGGGCAGTGCCCAGGGGTGACCAGATGGATAGTAATGTCTGGGGTCTTTGGTGGGCAGTGCCCAGGGGTGATCAGTAGCAGCCAGGGATGGATAGTAATGCCTGAGGTTTTGGGTGGGCAGTGCCCAGCGGTGACCAGTAGCAGCCAGGGATGGATAGTAATGCCTGGGTTTTGGGTGGGCAGTGCACAGGGGTGATCAGTAGGAGCCAGGGATGGATAGTAATGTCTGGGGGTAGGGTGGGTGGTGCCCAGGGGTGGCCAGTAGTACCCAGGGATGGATAGTAATGTCTGGGGTTTTGGGAGGGCAGTGCCCAGGGGTGATCAGTAGCAGCCAGGGATACATAGTAATGTCTGGGGTTTTTAGTGGGCAGTGCCCATGGGTGATCAGTAGCAGACAGGGATGGATAGTAATGTCTGGGGTTTTAGGTGGGCAGTGCCCAGGGGCGATCAGTAGCACCCAGGGATGGATAGTAATGCCTGGGGTTTTGGGTGGGCAGTGCCCAGGGGCGATCAGTAGCACCCAGGGATGGATAGTAATGCCTGGGGTTTTGGGTGGGCAGTGCCCAGGGGCGATCAGTAGCACCCAGGGATGGATTAATGCCTGGGGTTTTGGGTGGTCAGTACCCAGGGGTGATCAGTAGCTGCCAGGGCTGGATTAATGCCTGGGGTTTGGGGTGGGCAGTGCCCAGGGTTGCTCAGTAGCACCCAGAGATGGATAGTAATGCCTGGGGATTTGGGTGGGTAGTGCCCAGGGGTGAAAAGTAGCAGCCCGGGATGGATAGTAAGGCTTGGGGTTAGGGTGGGCAGTGCCCAGGGGTGATCAGTAGCACCCAGGGATGGATAGCAATGTCTGGGGTTTTGGGTGGGTAGTGCCCAGGGGTGATCAGTACCACCGAAGGATGGATTAATGCCTAGGGTTTTGGGTGGGCAGTGCCCAGGGGTGAACAGTAGCAGCCAGGATGGATTAATGCCTGGGGTTTTGGGTGATCAGTAGCAGCCCGGGATGGATAGTAATGCCTGGGGTTTTGGGTGGGCAGTGCCCAGGGGTGACCAGCAGTGCACACGGATGGATAGCAATGTCTGGGGTTTTGGGAGGGCAGTGCCCAGGGGTGATCAGTAGCAGCCAGGGATACATAGTAATGCCTGGGGTTTTTAGTGGGCAGTGCCCAGGGGTGATCAGTAGCAGCCAGGGATTGATAGTCATGTCTGGGGTTTTAGGTGGGCAGTGCCCAGGGGCGATCAGTAGCACCCAGGGATGGATAGTAATGCCTGGGGTTTTGGGTGGGCAGTGCCCAGGGGCGATCAGTAGAACCCAGGGATGGATTAATGCCTGGGGTTTTGGGTGGTCAGTACCCAGGGGTGATCAGTAGCTGCCAGGGATGGATTAATGCCTGGGGATGGGGTGGGCAGTGCCCAGGGGTGATCAGTAGCACCCAGAGATTGATAGTAATGCCTGGGGATTTGGGTGGGTAGTGACCAGGGGTGAAAAGTAGCAGCCAGGGATGGGTAGTAATGCCTGGGGTTTTGGGTGGGCAGTGCCCAGGGGTGATCAGTAGCACCCAGGGATGTATAGCAATGTCTGGGGGTTTGGGTGGACAGTGCCCAGGGGTGATCAGTACCACCGAGGGATGGTTTAATGCCTGGGGTTTTGGGTGGGCAGTGCCCAGGGGTGACCAGTAGCACCCAGGGATGGATAGTAATGCCTGGGGTTTTGGGTGGGCAGTGCCCAGGGGTGATCAATAGCATCCAGGGATGGATAGTAATGCCTGAAGTTTTGGGTGGGCAGTGCCCAGCGGTGACCAGTAGCAGCCAGGGATGGATAGTAATGCCTGAGGTTTTGGGTGGGCAGTGCCCAGCAGTGACCAGTAGCAGCCAGGGATGGATAGTAATGCCTGTGGGTTTGGGTGGGCAGTGCCCAGCTGTGAGCAGTAGCAGCCAGGGATGGATAGTAATGTCTGGGGTTTTGGGTGGGCAGTGCCCATGGGTGATCAGTAGCAGCCAGGGATGCATAGTAATGCCTGGGGTTTTGGGTGGGCAATGGCCAGGGGTGACCAGTAGCAGCCAGGGATGGATAGTAATGTCTGGGGTTTTCGGTGGGCAGTGACTAGTGGTGATCAGTTGCACCCAGGGATGGGTAGTAATGCCTGGGGTTTGGGTGGGCAGTGCCCAGGGGTGATCAGTAGCATCCAGGGATACATAGCAATGCCTGGGGTTTTTAGTGGGCAGTACCCAGGGGTGATCAGTAGCTGCCAGGGCTGGATTAATGCCTGGGGTTTGGGGTGGGCAGTGCCCAGGGGTGATCAGTAGCAGCCCGGGATGGATAGTAATGCTTGGGGTTAGGGTGGGCAGTGCCCAGGGGTGATCAGTAGCACCCAGGGATGGATAGCAATGTCTGGGGTTTTGGGTGGGTAGTGCCCAGGGGTGATCAGTACCACCGAGGGATGGATTAATGCCTGGGGGTTTGGGTGGGCAGTGCCCAGGGGTGACCAGTAGCAGCCAGGGATGGATTAATGCCTGGGGTTTTGGGTGGCCAGTGCCCATGGGTGATCAGTAGCAGCTCGGGATGGATAGTAATGCCTGGGGTTTTGGGTGGGCAGTGCCCAGCGGTGACCAGCAGTGCACAGGGATGGATAGCAATGTCTGGGGTTTTGGGAGGGCAGTGCCCAGGGGTGATCAGTAGCAGCCAGGGATACATAGTAGTGCCTGGGGTTTTTAGTGGGCAGTGCCCAGGGGCGATCAGTAGCACCCAGGGATGGATAGTAATGTCTGGGGTTTTGGGTGGGCAGTGCCCAGGGGCGATCAGTAGAACCCAGGGATGGATTAATGCCTGGGGTATTGGGTGGTCAGTACCCAGGGGTGATCAGTAGCTGCCAGGGATGGATTAATGCCTGGGGGATGGGGTGGGCAGTGCCCAGGGGTGATCAGTAGCACCCAGAGATGGATAGTAATGCCTGGGGATTTGGGTGGGTAGTGCCCAGGGGTGAAAAGTAGCAGCCAGGGATGGATAGTAATGCCTGGGGTTAGGGTGGGCAGTGCCCAGGGGTGATCAGTAGCACCCAGGGATTTATAGCAATGTCTGGGGTTTTGGGTGGGCAGTGCCCAGGGGTGATCAGTACCACCGAGGGATGGATTAATGCCTGGGGTTTTGGGTGGGCAGTGCCTAGGGGTGACCAGTAGCACCCAGGGATGGATAGTAACATCTGGGGTCTTGGGTGGGCAGTGTACAGGGGTGACCAGTAGCAGCCAGGGATTGATAGTAATGCCTGTGGTTTTGGGTGGGCAGTGCCCAGGGGTGATCAGTAGCAGCCAGGGTTGGATAGTAATGTCTGGGGTCTTGGGTGGGCAGTGCCCAGGGGTGACCAGTAACAGCCAGGGATGGATAGTAATGCCTGGGGTTTGGGTGGGAAGTGCCCAGGGGTGATCAGTAGCAGCCAGGGATGGATAGTAATGCCTGGGGGTAGGGTGGGCAGTGCCAAGGGGTGATCAGTAGCACACAGGGATGGATAGTAATGTCAGGGGTTTTGGGTGGGCAGTGCCCAGGGGGGATCAGTAGCAGCCAGGGATGGATAGTAATGTCTGGGGTTTTGGGTGGGCAGTGCCCAGGGGTGATTAGTAGCAGCCAGAGATGGGTAGTAATGCCTGGGGTTTTGGGGGGCAGTGCCCAGGGGTGATCAGTAGCACCCAGGGATGGACAGTAATGCCTGGGGGTAGGGTGGGCAGTGCCCAGGGGTGACCAGTAGCAGCCAGGGATGGATAGTAATGTCTGGGGTCTTTGGTGGGCAGTGCCCAGGGGTGACCAGATGGATAGTAATGTCTGGGGTCTTTGGTGGGCAGTGCCCAGGGGTGATCAGTAGCAGCCAGGAATGGATAGTAATGCCTGAGGTTTTGGGTGGGCAGTGCCCAGCGGTGACCAGTAGCAGCCAGGGATGGATAGTAATGCCTGGGTTTTGGGTGGGCAGTGCACAGGGGTGATCAGTAGGAGCCAGGGATGGATAGTAATGTCTGGGGGTAGGGTGGGTGGTGCCCAGGGGTGGCCAGTAGTACCCAGGGATGGATAGTAATGTCTGGGGTTTTGGGAGGGCAGTGCCCAGGGGTGATCAATAGCAGCCAGGGATACATAGTAATGTCTGGGGTTTTTAGTGGGCAGTGCCCAGGGGTGATCAGTAGCAGCCAGGGATGGATAGTAATGTCTGGGGTTTTAGGTGGGCAGTGCCCAGGGGCGATCAGTAGCACCCAGGGATGGATAGTAATGCCTGGGGTTTTGGGTGGGCAGTGCCCAGGCGCGATCAGTAGCACCCAGGGATGGATAGTAATGCCTGGGGTTTTGGGTGGGCAGTGCCCAGGGGCGATCAGTAGCACCCAGGGATGGATTAATGCCTGGGGTTTTGGGTGGTCAGTACCCAGGGGTGATCAGTAGCTGCCAGGGCTGGATTAATGCCTGGGGTTTGGGGTGGGCAGTGCCCAGGGTTGCTCAGTAGCACCCAGAGATGGATAGTAATGCCTGGGGATTTGGGTGGGTAGTGCCCAGGGGTGAAAAGTAGCAGCCCGGGATGGATAGTAAGGCTTGGGGTTAGGGTGGGCAGTGCCCAGGGGTGATCAGTAGCACCCAGGGATGGATAGCAATGTCTGGGGTTTTGGGTGGGTAGTGCCCAGGGGTGATCAGTACCACCGAGGGACGGATTAATGCCTGGGGTTTTGGGTGGGCAGTGCCCAGGGGTGAACAGTAGCAGCCAGGATGGATTAATGCCTGGGGTTTTGGGTGATCAGCAGCAGCCCGGGATGGATAGTAATGCCTGGGGTTTTGGGTGGGCAGTGCCCAGGGGTGACCAGCAGTGCACACGGATGGATAGCAATGTCTGGGGTTTTGGGAGGGCAGTGCCCAGGGGTGATCAGTAGCAGCCAGGGATACATAGTAATGCCTGGGGTTTTTAGTGGGCAGTGCCCAGGGGTGATCAGTAGCAGCCAGGGATTGATAGTCATGTCTGGGGTTTTAGGTGGGCAGTGCCCAGGGGCGATCAGTAGCACCCAGGGATGGATAGTAATGCCTGGGGTTTTGGGTGGGCAGTGCCCAGGGGCGATCAGTAGCACCCAGGGATGGACAGTAATGCCTGGGGTTTTGGGTGGGCAGTGCCCAGGGGCGATCAGTAGAACCCAGGGATGGATTAATGCCTGGGGTTTTGGGTGGTCAGTACCCAGGGGTGATCAGTAGCTGCCAGGGGTGGATTAATGCCTGGGGGATGGGGTGGGCAGTGCCCAGGGGTGATCAGTAGCACCCAGAGATTGATAGTAATGCCTGGGGATTTGGGTGGGTAGTGACCAGGGGTGAAAAGTAGCAGCCAGGGATGGGTAGTAATGCCTGGGGTTTTGGGTGGGTAGTGACCAGGGGTGATCAGTAGCACCCAGGGATGTATAGCAATGTCTGGGGGTTTGGGTGGGCAGTGCCCAGGGGTGATCAGTACCACCGAGGGATGGTTTAATGCCTGGGGTTTTGGGTGGGCAGTGCCCAGGGGTGACCAGTAGCACCCAGGGATGGATAGTAATGCCTGGGGTTTTGGGTGGGCAGTGCCCAGGGGTGATCAATAGCATCCAGGGATGGATAGTAATGCCTGAAGTTTTGGGTGGGCAGTGCCCAGCGGTGACCAGTAGCAGCCAGGGATGGATAGTAATGCCTGAGGTTTTGGGTGGGCAGTGCCCAGCAGTGACCAGTAGCAGCCAGGGATGGATAGTAATGCCTGTGGGTTTGGGTGGGCAGTGCCCAGCTGTGAGCAGTAGCAGCCAGGGATGGATAGTAATGTCTGGGGTTTTGGGTGGGCAGTGCCCATGGGTGATCAGTAGCAGCCAGGGATGCATAGTAATGCCTGGGGTTTTGGGTGGGCAATGGCCAGGGGTGACCAGTAGCAGCCAGGGATGGATAGCAATGCCTGGGGTTTTTAGTGGGCAGTACCCAGGGGTGATCAGTAGCTGCCAGGGCTGGATTAATGCCTGGGGTTTGGGGTGGGCAGTGCCCAGGGGTGATCAGTTGCACCCAGGGATGGGTAGTAATGCCTGGGGTTTGGGTGGGCAGTGCCCAGGGGTGATCAGTAGCATCCAGGGATACATAGCAATGCCTGGGGTTTTTAGTGGGCAGTACCCAGGGGTGATCAGTAGCTGCCAGGGCTGGATTAATGCCTGGGGTTTGGGGTGGGCAGTGCCCAGGGGTGATCAGTAGCAGCCCGGGATGGATAGTAATGCTTGGGGTTAGGGTGGGCAGTGCCCAGGGGTGATCAGTAGCACCCAGGGATGGATAGCAATGTCTGGGGTTTTGGGTGGGTAGTGCCCAGGGGTGATCAGTACCACCGAGGGATGGATTAATGCCTGGGGGTTTGGGTGGGCAGTGCCCAGGGGTGACCAGTAGCAGCCAGGGATGGATTAATGCCTGGGGTTTTGGGTGGCCAGTGCCCATGGGTGATCAGTAGCAGCTCGGGATGGATAGTAATGCCTGGGGTTTTGGGTGGGCAGTGCCCAGCGGTGACCAGCAGTGCACAGGGATGGATAGCAATGTCTGGGGTTTTGGGAGGGCAGTGCCCAGGGGTGATCAGTAGCAGCCAGGGATACATAGTAGTGCCTGGGGTTTTTAGTGGGCAGTGCCCAGGGGCGATCAGTAGCACCCAGGGATGGATAGTAATGTCTGGGGTTTTGGGTGGGCAGTGCCCAGGGGCGATCAGTAGAACCCAGGGATGGATTAATGCCTGGGGTTTTGGGTGGTCAGTACCCAGGGGTGATCAGTAGCTGCCAGGGATGGATTAATGCCTGGGGGATGGGGTGGGCAGTGCCCAGGGGTGATCAGTAGCACCCAGAGATGGATAGTAATGCCTGGGGATTTGGGTGGGTAGTGCCCAGGGGTGAAAAGTAGCAGCCAGGGATGGATAGTAATGCCTGGGGTTAGGGTGGGCAGTGCCCAGGGGTGATCAGTAGCACCCAGGGATTTATAGCAATGTCTGGGGTTTTGGGTGGGCAGTGCCCAGGGGTGATCAGTACCACCGAGGGATGGATTAATGCCTGGGGTTTTGGGTGGGCAGTGCCTAGGGGTGACCAGTAGCACCCAGGGATGGATAGTAATGCCTGGGGTTTTGGGTGGGCAGTGCCTAGGGGTGACCAGTAGCAGCCAGGGATGGATAGTAATGCCTGAGGTTTTGGGTGGGCAGTGCCCAGAGGTGACCAGTAGCAGCCATGGATGGATAGTAATGCCTGAGGTTTTCGGTGGGCAGTGCCCAGCGGTGACCAGTAGCAGCCAGGGATGGATAGTAATGCCTGTGGGTTTTGGGTGGGCAGTGCCCAGAGGTGACCAGTAGCAGCCAGGGATGGATAGTAATGCCTGAGGTTTTGGATGGGCAGTGCCCAGAGGTGACCAGTAGCAGCCATGGATGGATAGTAATGCCTGAGGTTTTCGGTGGGCAGTGCCCAGCGGTGACCAGTAGCAGCCAGGGATGGATAGTAATGTCTGGGGTTTTGGGAGGGCAGTGCCCAGGGGTGATCAGTAGCAGCTAGGGATGGATAGTAATGTCTGGGGTTTTGGGTGGGCAGTGCCCATGGGTGATCAGTAGCAGCCAGGGATGCATAGTAATGCCTGGGGTTTTGGGTGGGCAATGGCCAGGGGTGACCAGTAGCAGCCAGGGAAGGATAGTAATGTCTGGGGTTTTGGGTGGGCAGTGCCTAGGGGTGATCAGTAGCACCCAGGGATGGGTAGTAATGTCTGGGGGTAGGGTGGGCGGTGCCCAGTGGTGACCAGTAGCAGCCAGGGATGGATAGAAATGCCTGGGGTTTTGGGTGGGCAGTGCCCAGGGGTGACCAGCAGTGCACAGGGATGGAAAGCAATGTCTGGGGTTTTGGGAGGGCAGTGCCCAGGGGTGATCAGTAGCAGCCAGGCATACATAGTAATGCATGGGGTTTTTAGTGGGCAGTGCCCAGGGGTGATCAGTAGCAGCCAGGGATGGATAGTAATGTCTGGGATTTTAGGTGGGCAGTGCCCAGGGGCGATCAGTAGCACCCAGGGATGGATAGTAATGCCTGGGGTTTTGGGTGGGCAGTGCCCAGGGGCGATCAGTAGCACCCAGGGATGGATAGTAATGCCTGGGGTTTTGGGTGGGCAGTGCCCAGGGGCGATCAGTAACACCCAGGGATGGATTAATGCCTGGGGTTTTGGGTGGTCAGTACCCAGGGGTGATAAGTAGCTGCCAGGGATGGATTAATGCCTGGGGTTTTGGGTGGGCAGTGCCCAGGGGTGATCAGTAGCACCTAGAGATGGATAGTAATGCCTGGGGATTTGGGTGGGTAGTGCCCAGGGGTGAAAAGTAGCAGCCAGGGATGGATAGTAATGCCTGGGGTTAGGGTGGGCAGTGCCCAGGCTTGATCAGTAGCACCCAGGGATGGATTAATGCCTGGGGTTTTGGGTGGGCAGTGCCCAGGGGTGACCAGTAGCACCCAGGGATGGATAGTAATGCCTGGGTTTTTGGGTGGGCAGTGCCCAGGCGTGATCAGTAGCAGCCAGGGATGGATAGTAATGTCTGGGGTTTTGGGTGGGCAGTGCCCAGGGGTGACCAGTAGCAGTCAGGGATGGATAGTAATGCCTGGGTTTTGGGTGGGCAGTGCCCAGGGGTGACCAATAGCAGCCAGGGATGGATAGTAATGTCTGGGATTTTGTGTGGGCAGTGCTCAGGGTTGATCAGTAGCAGCCAGGGATGGATAGTAATGCCTGGGGTTTTGGGTGTGGAGTGCCCATGGGTGACCAGTAGCACCCAGGGATGGATAGTAATGCCTGGAGTTTTGGGTGGACAGTGCCCTGGGGTGACCAGTAGCACCCAGGGATGGATAGTAATGCCTGGGGTTTTGGGTGGGCAGTGCCCAGGGGTGATCAGTAGCAGCCAGGGATCGATAGTACTGCCTGGGGTTTTGAGTGGGCAGTGCCCAGGGGTGACCAGTAGCACCCAGGGATGGATAGTAATGCCTGGCGTTTTGTGTGGGCAGTGCCCAGGGGTGATTAGTTGCAGCCAGGGATGGATAGTACTGTCTGGTGGTTGGGCTTGGCAGTGCTCAGGGGTGACCAGTAGCAGCCAGGGATGGATTAATGCTTGGGGTTTTGGGTGTGCAGTGACCAGGGGTGACCAGTAGCACCCAGGGATGGATAGTAATGTCTGGGGTTTTGGGTGCGCAGTGCCCAGGGGTGATCAGTAGCACCCAGGAAAGGATAGTAATGCCTGGAGTTTTGGGTGGGCTGTGCCCAGGGGTGACCAGTAGTAGAAGCCAGGGATGGATAGTAATGTCTGGGGTTTTTGGGTTGGCAGTGCCCAGGGGGGATCATGAGCACCCAGGGATGGATAGTAATGTCTGGGGTTTTGGGTGCGCAGTGCCCAGGGGTGATCAGTAGCAGCAAGAGATCGATGGTAATGCCTGGGGTTTTGGGTGGGCAGTGCCCAGGAGTGATCAGTAGCAGCCAGGGATGGATAGTGATGCCTGGGGTTTTGGGAGGGCAGTGCCCAGGAGTGATCAGTAGCAGCCAGGGATAGATAGTGATGCCTGGGGTTTTGGGAGGGCAGTGCCCAGGGGTGACCAGTAGCAGCCAGGGATGGATAGCAATGCCTGGGGTTAGGGTGGGCAGTGCCCAGGTGTGACCAGTAGCAGCCAGGAATGGATAGTAATGCCTGGGGTTTTGTCATGATGCCTACCCCCGGGGACCCAGACCAAGTCCAGCAACCCCGGAAGCAGGCATCAAGTTATCCTAAGCAAGCCCAACAAGCCCTGCTCGGGGCTATTTGGGTCCAATCCTGGCGCCTATGGCGCCAGGCTCATATGGAGAGTCAGTCCTGGCGCCTATGGCGCCAGGCTCATATATTAAAACTTACCTGATGCAGACCGTGCTGCAAACTTACCTGATGCAGACCATGCTGCAAGAGCGCCAACCCAAAAGAGGCTTGGAAGGGACTACTTTACTTAGGACCTATTTTTTTACTAGGGCGGGGCTGGGGAGGAATACTTAACTGGGACTACTTTGGAGGCTATTTAAACCACGCCCGAAGAGCACCACACGCTTCACGTTATTCTGCATCCAGCAGCGTAACGCTCACCGTGCCTGCAAGTCTGCATCCAGCCTTCTGCCACGCCCGCCTCGAGTTTGGAGCTCCTAGAAAAAGGGAGAAAGAAGGAGAAAAGGTTAGAACAAGAGCAATACCTTTGATCCTTACTTGAATTCCTGATCCATCGCGCCTTTGAGCTGGAAGAAAGAAGTTATTTTGTGCGCGTCGCCTCCCCTGCTGCAGCGCCGCGCTGAACTCAACGGCCTTCGCAGCATCTTCACATTCCACCGCATCCTCCTGCATGTTCCCGCCGCACTCTGGCACCTAAGGAGAAGACAAGAACAGCAAGGTGAGCCAAGGGAATACACAGAGGAATATTAATTACCCCCCCATAGACTTACCGGATTTTACCACCGGGGATACTATTCCTCTTCACGGGTCGGCGCAGCTTCCACTGCATCTTCGCCGAACCCCGGCCTCTAAGGGGAAACAAAAGGACAGCAAGGTGAAACAAAGGGACTAACAAGGGGAACCCTCCTCACCACAATACACTTACCTGATTTTACCGCCGGAGGTATTATTCCCTGAGACTTCATACTTTCTCTCAGCGCCTGAATAAGGGAGAAAGCAACAGGTTACATATTGACATTATTTTATCGAACTGTGTTGGAAAATACAAATCCTTACCAGAATACTACCTTTTGCCACGAGGAACTCTTCATTAGGGTCAAGCTGCAGCCTGCAAGGAATCGGACAAGAGTGAAAGTCAGGCATTTGAACTCTTACGAACTTTATACTTACGGCGTCTTGCCGGGAATCTCAGAGTCAATATTGTTCTAGAACTCACCAATTCCTTTGAGCCAGTGAAGCGACTGGTTATCAACGCGCCCCTGCGCTCAATGCAGGATGGAGAGCTCATCTTTTCAAACCATCAGGTGACACTATAAGAGGGGACATCAAAGGTGATCTGTGGGAAGAACAGCGGGGGTGGGGGGATTTACACTCAACTCCACGGGTGGTTAATTCCCTTTCTCCATTTGCAGAAGAATATTCCTACGGGCCAAGCAAACGAAGCTAGGTGGGCCAGTCCAGTCCGTCATCTCGGCCCTACCAGTCACATTGGTGGAGACCGCAGCTGTCCAGTTCCGATCGACGCCTCTGTGGGAGCCAGGTGAGCGTAACAGAATGCAAAGCCTACCCACAAATTCCCACCCGGGCGTTATGGATACCTCAGAGACTGACCAATTGGCCCAATTACTAGGGGAACTGAGGGCTGAAGTGCATTCCGCCTGTCAAGAAACCAATGCTCTTAGGAGAGAACTGATTTTGTCAAAGGAGCAAAATGATGACCTGTCTAGGCAATTATTGCAAAGCCAGGCTGGACAAGCACCCTTATCTGGTTCCGGGGGAAATCCAGCTCCTGTGTTATCGAGTAACCCTGTGCAAATAAACCTACCAGGAAATATTCCATTAGCTCCACCAGAACGCTTTGTTCGGATATCCTAAAAGGTTCGCCGTGTTTATGGACCAATACCGCTTGCACTTTTTATGCAGACCTGGAGCCTTCCCAAACAATCAAGCCAAGTCAGCCTTTGTATTGTCATATCTCAGCGGCAGTGCAGCTGATTGGTCAATTCCACTAGTTACTCAGGATGACCCAATTCTTCGGGATTTTCAGGTCTTTCAAACGAGCATGGAAAGACTATTTGCCCGGTACTCCCAAGGACAGGCCCTGGATAACAAACTTTTGTCCCTACGACAGGGTAACCAGGACCTTCTATCCTACATCGCAAACTTTAATAGGTTGATAGTGGAAACTGGATGGCCTGAGGTAAAACGAATCACATTATTTCAACAAGGGCTTCGAGGAGAACTCACAGATGTCTTGGCTCAAGTCGTGAACCCACCTCAAGACTGCACTGAATATATAGACTTAGTGGTCCAGTTAGATCAAAGACTTCAGAACAGAAAGGCTGATGGAGCCAAGTTTGAGAATCGGGTGTTGGTCAAAACCCACGCTAACCCCAAAGGAGCAGATGCTTCAGAACCCATGCAAATCGGAGGGGTTAAAGGATCCTTAACCCGAAGGAAAGAAAAAGGAGACGGCAAATGCAACTGTGTCTATATTGTGGAACGTCTGGGCATTTTCTACGGGATTGCCCTGTAAAACCACCCAAGAAGGTGGTAGGAGCTGCTGATAAAAGCCATATGGAGTCAGACTCGGGCAACGACCACGGCCGACAAGCGTAGAGGTCCGCTTGCCGAGCTTGATGAAGGATACTCAGACCTCGCATTTCATCATACCAATGGTCCTCGTAGATCCAGGGCAGCCATCGCGTATGCACGCAGTAAGGGCATACATTGATAGCGGGGCCATAGGAATCTATGTGGACTATAAATTGGCTTCCAGGATGAATCTACCTCTCTGCCGAAAAATCACCTCAGATGTCATCACCACAGTCGGAACTAAAATTGCCTCTGGGCCTGTAACTCATTCCACCGTAGAGATGACACTATTGGGTCAGGATGAGCATCGAGAGACTATTGTGTTTGATCTAATGAAAGCCCCACAGTTCCAAATAATACTGGGGATACCTTGGTTGGAAACACATAATCCTTGTATTGATTGGCGAGAGAAAAGAATAACCTTCCCGGATTGTGCACAAACCTGTTACCCAAAGAAAAGTCAGAACGCAGGCCTGGCCACAGTAACCACATCAGTCATGCAACTACCTCCAGAATACCAAGAATTCCAGGATGTCTTCCAAAAAGAACAGGCAAACACCTTACCTCCTCACAGATCTTACGATTGTCAAATCGATCTCATACCCGGTGCACAACCCCCTTGTAGCAGGATCTATGCCCTTACGGAACCTGAGAACCTTCACCTACGACAATACTTAGACCAGTACCTTGCCAATGGCTTTATTCGCCCATCCAAGTCCCCTGCATCTTCAGCTTTGTTCTTCGTGCCCAAAAAGGAAGGTGACCTCAGAACGTGCATAGACTACCGCGCATTGAACCAGATAACTGTTAAGAACCGATACCCATTGCCTCTGATCCCTGAACTACTAGACCAAGTGAAGGACGCTTGTACATACACTAAATTAAATCTCCGGGGGGCATACCATCTGGTACGTGTAAAAGAAGGCCATGAATGGAAGTCTGCTTTCCGCACTAAGTATGGGTTATTCGAATACCAGGTGATGCCTTTCGGGTTGTGCAATGCACCAGCAGCCTTCCAATACTTCATGAACGATGTCCTTCGTGAACTCATTGATGTTTGTGTTGTCGTATATATCGATGATATTCTAGTATACTCCTCTTCAGAATCTGACCATGTGAAGCACATTCGAGCAGTCCTTGAGAAATTGCGCCAGCAGAAACTATATGCAAAACTGGAAAAATGCGTGTTTCATGCCACAGAGGTTGAATTCCTTGGGTTTATCCTGACCCCAAAGGGAGTCCGAATGGACTCACAAAAGGTGGACACAATCCTTAAGTGGCCATCACCAAGTTCAGTTAAAGGAGTACAAAACATGCTCGGCTTTGCCAATTTCTACTGCAGATTCATCCCGGATTTTTGACATGTTGTACATCCCATCACAGCACTCTTGCAAAAAAATAAACGCTTTATGTGGACTGAAGAAGCTAAAAATGCCTTCCAAGAGCTGAAAACGAAATTCACGTCTGTACCTGTATTAAAGCACCCGCGCCCTGAACTTCCATACATAGTGGAAACTGATGCATCCAGTCTGGCCATGGGAGCTGTCCTGTCTCAAAAGGACCCTGAAACTGGCCAGCTTCATCCAGTAGCATTTTGGTCCAGAAAGTTCTCGGCACCCGAGTTAAATTATGCGGTTACCGACAAGGAGTTATTAGCCATTAAATCCGCCTTCAAGGCTTGGCGGCACTATCTTCTCGGTGCCATGCATACCATTACTGTGATCACCGATCACCGGAACTTACAGTATCTAAAGACAGCCAAGGCCCAATCGTCACGTCAACTCCGATGGGCATTGTTCTTTGCCGAGTTCGATTTCGTAATAACCTATCGACCAGGTTGTTAGAATGGTAAAGCAGACGCCTTATCCCGAATAGGGATGGGAGAGGCAGAAGTGAACCCAGAACCAGTACCTATAATTTATGAACAAAGAATTCTTGGCATGACTACTCTACAGACACTAGAGGACATTCAGGTAAAGATCCAGCAACTCTTTGATCCAACAGCCCTGCAGGACTGGGTAAAAAAAGGCCCGAACTACTCTGTCACCAATGATCTGCCTTATTACCAAGGGCGACTGTTTCTGCCACACAAGGAACTACAAGAGCTAGTCATTTCCCGTTATCATGATACCCTAAAGGAGGGGCACCCATGTATTGCAAAAACTGAAGCTAAAATTAAAAGACAATTCTGGTGGCCCACCTGGCGAAAGGATATTAAATCATTTGTGATGTCTTGTGGCATTTGCGCCCAAAACAAAATTCAAAAGAAAAAACCAGCTGGACTCTTACAACCTTTAGACATTCCGCCTACACCGTGGCACACCTTAACGTTAGACTTTATTACTGATCTACCCCCATGCAATGGATTTAACACCATTCTAGTTATTGTGGATCTTTTTTCCAAGATGGCCCACTTTATTCCTTTAAAGGGATTACCTTCAGCTTTAGTCCTGGCCAAGGAGTTCCTCGAAAACATTGTTCGCATACACGGATTTCTGTCCGTATTGGTCTCTGGCCGGGGCAGTCAATTCATGTCACATTTTTGGAAAAAATGTTGTCAATTGGCGCAAATCGTTCTGATATTATCTACCAGTCACCACCCCCAAACCAATGGTCAAATGGAGAGGACCAACCAGACCCTTGAACAGTACCTGCGTTGTATGTTACAACAGACTGAGAGTAATTGGAAAGACATTCTTTGGATCGCCGAATATGCATACAATAATTCAGTACATTCTGGAACTGGACAAAGCCCATTTTATACCTTACATGGGCACCACCCTCGAACCTCAGACCTTGACTCACCCCAACACTTAGAAATGCCCGCAGTGGACCATCTGCAAGCTACGATTACACAAGCCTTTAAGGAAGCAACTACACATTTAAAACAGGCGAAAGAAAAATACAAAAAAGATGCTGATCGGCATAGAAGTGATACTCCACAATACCGGATAGGGGACCAAGTATGGTTAGCCACAAACCATATACCTCTAAAGGGAACACGGACCTTTAACCCCAGATATTTGGGACCTTACTCTGTTAAGGCCATTATCAACCCGGTGGCTGTCAAGTTGGACTTACCTGCTAATATGCAAATTCACCCCGTCTTTCATGTGTCACTTTTGAAGCCAGTGCAACCAGGGACAAGACTAACCAAGCCACCAGACCCTATCCTTGTAGACGGAGAACCCGAATTTGAAGTTAAGAACATCCTGGACTCCAAGCTGATAAAGTCAAAACTCTTTTATTCAATCGACTGGAAAGGTTACGGACCACAGGAAAGGTCATGGGAACCTAGTGACCATGTTCATGCACCCCGATTGGTGAAAAAATTCCACTGAAATTTCCCAGACAAACCGAAACCACAGGGAAGAACGACTTTAGGAGGGGCCTTGTGGGGGTGTGCTGTCATGATGCCTACCCCCGGGGACCCAAACCAAGTCCAGCAACCCCAGAAGCAGGCATCAAGTTATCCTAAGCAAGCCCAACAACCCCTGCTAGGGGCTATTTGGGTCCAGTCCTGACGCCTATGTCGCCAGGCTCATATGGAGAGTCAGTCCTGGCGCCATAGGCGCCAGGCTCATAGATTAAAACTTACCTGATGCAGACCATGCTGCAAACTTACCTGATGCAGACCATGCTGCAAGAGCTCCAAGCCAAAAGAGGCTTGGAAGGGACTACTTTACTTAGGGACTATTTTTTTACCCGGGCGGGGCTGGGGAGGAATACTTACCTGGGACTACTTTGGAAGCTATTTAAACCACGCCCGAAGAGCAGCACACGCTTCGCGTTATTCTGCATCCAGCAGCGTAACGCTCACCGTGCCTGCAAGTATGCATCCAGCCTTCTGCCACGCCCGCCTCGAGTTTGGAGCTCCTAGAAAAAGGGGGAAAGAAGGAGAAAAGGTTAAACAAGAGCAATACCTTTGATCCTTACTTGAATTCCCAATCCATCGCGCCTTCGAGCTGGAAGAAAGAAGTTATTTTATGTGTGTCGCCTCACCTGCTGCAGCGCCGCGCTGAACTCACCGGCCTTCGCAGCATCTTCACATTCCACCGCATCCTCCTGCATGTCCCGCCGCACTCCGGCACCTAAGGAGAAGACAAGAACAGCAAGGTGAGCCAAGGGAATACACAGAGGAATATTAGTTACCCCCCCATAGACTTACCTGATTTTACCACCGGGGGTACTATTCCTCTTCACGGGTCGGCGCAGCTTCCACTGCATCTTCGCCAAACCCCAGCTCCTAAGGGGAAACAAAAGGACAGCAAGGTGAAACAAAGGGACTAACAAGGGGAACCCTCCTCACACAATAGACTTACCTGATTTTACCGCTGGAGGTATTATTCCCCGAGACTTCATACTTTCTCTCAGCGCCTGAATAAGGGAGAAAGAAACAGGTTACATATTGAAATTATTTTATCGAACTGAGTTGGAAAATACAAATCCTTACCAGAATACTACCGGTTGCCACAAGGAACTCTTCATTAGGGTCAAGCTGCAACCTTCAAGGAATCGGACAAGAGTGAAAGTCAGGCATTTGAACTCTTACGAACTACATACTTACGGCGTCTTGCCGGGAATCTCGGAGTCAATATTGTTCTGGAACTCACCAATTCCTTCGAGCCAGTGAAGCAACTGGTTATCAACGCGCCCCTGCGCTCAATGCAGGATGGAGAGCTCATCTTTTCAAACCATCAGGTGAGACTATAAGAGGGGACATCAAAGGTGATCTGTGGGGAGAAAAGCGAGGGTGCGGGGATTTACGCTCAACTCCACGGGTGGTTAATTCCCATTCTCCATTTGCAGAAGAATATTCCTACGGGCCAAGCAAACGAAGCTAGGTGGGCCAGTCCAGTCCGTCATCTCGGCCCTACGCGTCACATTGGTGGAGACCGCAGCTGTCCAGTTCCGATCGACGCCTCTGTGGGAGCCAGGTGAGCGTAACAGGTTTGGGCTGGGCAGTGCCCATGGGTGATCAGTAGCAGCCAGGGATGGATAGTAATGCCTTGGGTTTTGGGTGGGCAGTGCCCAGGGTTGATCAGTAACAGCCAGGGATGGATAGTAATGCCTGGGCAGTGCCCAGCGGTGATCAGTAGCAGCCAGGGATAGATAGTAATGTTTGGGGGTAGGGTGGGTGGTGCCCAGGGGTGATCAGTAGCAGCCAGGGGTGGATAGTAATGCCTGGGGTGATCAGTAGCACCCAGGGATGGATATTAATGCCTGGGGTTTTGGGTGGCCAGTGCCCATGGGTGATCAGTAGCAGCCAGGGATGGATAGTAATGCCTGGGCAGTGCCCAGGAGTGATCAGTAGCAGTCAGGGATGGATAGTAATGTCTGGGGTTTGGGTGGGCAGTGCCCAGGGGTGAGCAGTAGCAGCCAGGGATGGGTAGTAATGCCCGGGGTTTGGGTGGGCAGTGCCCAGATGGGATCAGGAGTACCCAGGGATGCATAGTAATGTCTGGGGTTTTGGGTGGGCAGTGCCCAGGGGTGATCAGTAGCACCCAGGGATGGATAGTAATGCCTAGGGTTTTGGGTGGGCAGTGCCCAGGGGTGATCAGTAGCAGCCAGGGATGGATAGTAATGTCTGGGGGTAGGGTGGGCGGTGCCCAGTGGTGACCAGTAGCAGCCAGGGATGGATAGAAATGCCTGGGGTTTTGGGTGGGCAGTGCCCAGGCGTGACCAGCAGTGCACAGGGATGGATAGCAATGTCTGGGGTTTTGGGAGGGCAGTGCCCAGGGGTGATCAGTAGCAGCCAGGGATACATAGTAATGCCTGGGGATTTTAGTGGGCAGTGCCCAGGGGTGATCAGTAGCAGCCAGGGATGGATAGTAATTTCTGGGGTTTTGGGTGGGCAGTGCCCAGGGGCGATCAGTAGCACCCATGGATGGATAGTAATGCCTGGTGTTTTGGGTGGGCAGTGCCCAGGGGCGATCAGTAGCACCCAGGGATGGATTGATGCCTGGGGTTTTGGGTGGTCAGTACCCAGGGGTGATCAGTAGCTGCCAGGGATGGATTAATGCCTGGGGTTTTGGGTGGCCAGTGCCCAGGGGTGATCAGTAGCACCCAGAGATGGATAGTAATGCCTGGGGTTTTGGGTCGGCAGTGCCCAGGTGTGTCCAGTAGCAGCAAGGGATGGATAGTAATGTCTGGGGGTCTGGTGCGCAGTGCCCAGTGGTGACCAGTAGCAGCCAGGGATGGATAGTAATTTCTGGGGTTTTGGATGGGCAGTGCCCAGGGGTGATCAGTAGAACCCAGGGATGGATAGTAATGCCTGGGGTTTTGGGTAGGCAGTGCCCAGGGGTGACCAGTAGCAGCCGGGGATGGATAGTAATGTCTGGCGTTTGGGGTGGGCAGTGCCCCTGGGTGATCAGTAGGACCCAGGGATGGATAGCAATGCCTGGGGTTTTGGGTGGGCAGTGCCCATGGGTGATCAGTAGCAGCCAGTGATGGATAGTAATGTCTGAGGTTTTGGGTGGGCATTGCCCAGGGGTGACCAGTAACACCCAGGGATGGATAGTAATGCCTAGGGTTTTGGGTGGGCAGTGCCCATGGGTGACCAGTAGCAGCAAGGGATGGATAGTAATGTGTGGGGGTAGGGTGGGCAGTGCCCAGGGGTGACCAGTAGCAGCCAGGGATGGATAGTAATTTCTGGGGTTTTGGGTGGGCAGTGCCCAGGGGTGACCAGTAGCACCCAAGGATGGATAGTAATGCCTGGGGCTTTGGGTGGGCAGTGCCCATGGGTGACCAGTAGCAGCAAGGGATGGATAGTAATGTCTCTGGGTAGGTATGGGCAGTGCCCAGTGGTGACCAGTAGCAGCCAGGGATGGATTGTAATTTCTGGGGTTTTGGGTGGGCAGTGCCCAGGGGTGATCAGTAGCACCCAGGGATGGATAGTAATGCCTGGGGATTTGGGTGGGAAGTGCCCAGGGGTGAGCAGTAGCACACAGGGATGAATAGCAATGTCTGGGATTTTGGGTGGGCAGTGCCCATGGGTGATCAGTAGCACCCAGGGATGTATAGCAATGCCTGGGGTTTTGGGTGTGCAGTGCCCAGGGGTGACCGGTAGCAGCCAGGGATGGATAGTAATGCCTGGGGTTTTGGGTGGGCAGTGCCCCCGGGGTGATCAGTAGCAGTCAGGGATGGATAGTAATGTCCTGGGTTTTGGGTGGGCAGTGCCCAGGGGTGATCAGTAGCAGCCAGGGAAGGATAGTAATGCCTGGGTTGTGGGTGGGCAGTGCCCAGGGGTCACCAGTAGCAGCCAGGGATGGTTAGTAATGTCTGGGGTTTTGGGTGGGCTGTGCCCATGGTTGACCTGTAGCACACATGGATGGATAGTAATGCCTGGGTTTTTGGGTGGCCAGTACCCAGGGGTGACCGGTAGCAGCCAGGCATGGATAGTAAGGCCTGGGATGTGGGTGGACAGTGCCCAGGGGTGATCAGTAGCAGCCAGGGATGGATAGTAATGCCTGGGGTTTTGGGTGGGAAGTGCCCAGGGGTGACCAGTAGCACACAGGGATGAATAGCAATGTCTGGGATTTTGGGTGGGCAGTGCCCATGGGTGATCAGTAGCACCCAGGGATGTATAGCAATGCCTGGGGTTTGGGGTGTGCAGTGCCCAGGGGTGACCATTAGCAGCCAGGGATGGATAGTAATGCCTGGGGTTTTGGGTGGGCAGTGCCCCGGGGTGATCAGTAGCAGCCAGGGATGGATAGTAATGTCCTGGGTTTTGGGTGGGCAGTGCCCAGGGGTGATCAGTAGCAGCCAGGGAAGGATAGTAATGTCTGGGTTGTGGGTGGGCAGTGCCCAGGGGTCACAAGTAGCAGCCAGGGATGGTTAGTAATGTCTGGGGTTTTGGATGGGCTGTGCCCATGGTTGACCTGTAGCACACAGGGATGGATAGTAATGCCTGGGTTTTTGGGTGGCCAGTACCCAGGGGTGACCGGTAGCAGCCAGGCATGGATAGTAATGCCTGGGATGTGGGGGGACAGTGCCCAGGGGTGATCAGTAGCAGCCAGGGATGGATAGTAATGCCTGGGGTTTTGGGTGGGCAGTGCCCAGGGGTGACCAGTAGCACCCAGGGAAGGATAGTAATGCCTGGGGGTACGGTGGGTGTGCCCAGTTGTGATCAGTAGCACCCAGGGATGGATACTAATGCCTAGGGTCTTGGTTGGCTAGTGCCCAGGGGTGATCAGTAGAACCCAGGGATGGATAGTAATGCCTGGGGTTTTGGGTAGGCAGTGCCCAGGGGTGACCAGTAGCAGCCGGGGATGGATAGTAATGTCTGGCGTGTGGGGTGGGCAGTCCCCATGGGTGATCAGTAGGACCCAGGGATGGATAGCAATGCCTGGGGTTTTGGGTGGGCAGTGCCCATGGGTGATCAGTAGCAGCCAGGGATGGATAGTAATGTCTGAGGTTTTGGGTGGGCATTGCCCAGGGGTGACCAGTAACACCCAGGGATGGATAGTAATGCCTAGGGTTTTGGGTGGGCAGTGCCCAGGGGTGACCAGTAGCAGCCAGGGATGGATAGTAATTTCTGGGGTTTTGGGTGGGCAGTGCCCAGGGGTGACCAGTAGCACCCAAGGATGGATAGTAATGCTTGGGGCTTTGGGTGGGCAGTGCCCATGGGTGACCAGTAGCAGCAAGGGATGGATAATAATGTCTCTGGGTAGGTATGGGCAGTGCCCAGTGGTGACCAGTAGCAGCCAGGGATGGATTGTAATTTCTGGGGTTTTGGGTGGGCAGTGCCCAGGGGTGATCAATAGCACCCAGGGATGGATAGTAATGCCTGGGGTTTTGGGTGGGAAGTGCCCAGGGGTGACCAGTAGCACACAGGGATGAATAGCAATGTCTGGGATTTTGGGTGGGCAGTGCCCATGGGTGATCAGTAGCACCCAGGGATGTATAGCAATGCCTGGGGTTTTGGGTGTGCAGTGCCCAGGGGTGACCGGTAGCAGCCAGGGATGGATAGTAATGCCTGGGGTTTTTGGGTGGGCAGTGCCCCGGGGTGATCAGTAGCAGCCAGGGATGGATAGTAATGTCCTGGGTTTTGGGTGGGCAGTGCCCAGGGGTGATCAGTAGCAGCCAGGGAAGGATAGTAATGTCTGGGTTGTGGGTGGGCAGTGCCCAGGGGTCACCAGTAGCAGCCAGGCATGGTTAGTAATGTCTGGGGTTTTGGTTGGGTTGTGCCCATGGTTGACCTGTAGCACACAGGGATGGATAGTAATGCCTGGGTTTTTGGGTGGCCAGTACCCAGGGGTGACCGGTAGCAGCCAGGCATGGATAGTAATGCCTGGGATGTGGGTGGACAGTGCCCAGGGGTGATCAGTAGCAGCCAGGGATGGATAGTAATGCCTGGGGTTTTGGGTGGGCAGTGCCTAGGGGTGACCAGTAGAAGCCAGGGGTGGATAGTAATGCCTGGGGGTTTGGGTGGGCAGTGCCGAGGGTAGACCATTAGCACCCAGGGATGGATAATAATGTCTGGGGGTAGGGTGGACAGTGCCCAGGGGTGATCAGTAGCACCCAGGGATGGATAGTAATGCCTAGGGTTTTGGGTGGGTAGTGCCCTGGGGTGACCAGTAGCAGCCAGGGATGGGTATTAATGTCTGGGGTTTTGGGTGGGCAGTGCCTAGGGGTGACCAGTAGAAGCTAGGAATGGATAGTAATTTCTGGGGTTTTGGGTGGGCAGTGCCCAGGGGTGATCAGTAGCACCCAGGGATGGATAGTAATGCCTGGGGTTTTGGGTGGGCAGTGCGCAGGGGTGACCAGTAGCAGCCGGGGATGGATAGCAATGCCTGGGATTTTGGGTGGGCAGTGCCCATGGGTGATCAGTAGCACCCAGGGATGGATAGGAATATCTAGGGTTTTGGGTGGGCAGTGCCCAGGGGTGATCAGTAGCACCCAGGAATGGATAGTAATTTCTGGGGTTTTGAGTGGGCAGTGCCCAGGGGTGATCAGTAGCAGCCAGGGATGGATAGTAATGCCTGGGGTTTTGGGTGGGCAGTGCCCAGGGGTGACCAGTTGCACCCAGGGATGGATAGTAATGCCTGGGGTTTTGGGTGGGCAGTGCCGAGGGTAGACCAGTAGCACCCAGGGATGGATAATAATGTCTGGGGGTAGGTTGGGCAGTGCTCAGGGGTGATCAGTATCACCCAGGGATGGATAGTAATGCCTAGGGTTTTGGGTGGGTAGTGCCCAGGGGTGACCAGTAGCAGCCAGGGATGGGTATTAATGTCTAGGGTTTTGGGTGGGCAGTGCCGAGGGGTGACCAGTAGAAGCCAGGAATGGATAGTAATTTCTGGGGGTTTGAGTGGGCAGTGCCCAGGGGTGATCAGTAGCACCCAGGGATGGATAGTAATGCCTGGGGTTTTGGGAGGGCAGTGCCCAGGGGTGACCAGTAGCAGCCGGGGATGGATAGTAATGTCTGGCGTTTGGGGTGGGCAGTGCCCTTGGGTGATCAGTAGGACCCAGGGATGGATAGCAGTGCCTGGGGTTTTGGATGGGCAGTGCCCATGGGTGATCAGTAGCACCCAGGGATGGGTGGTAATGTCTGGTGGTTTTGGGTAGGCAGGCCCATGAGTGATCATTAGCACCCAGGGATGGAAAGTAATGTCTGGGGGTTTTGGGTGGGCAGTGCCCAGGGGTGATCAGTAGCACCGAGGGATGGTTAGTAATGCCTGGGGTTTTGGATGGGCAGTGCCCAGGGGTGATCAGTAGCAGCCAGGGATGGATAGTAATGTCTGGGGCTTTGGGTGGGCATTGCCCAGGGGTGACCAGTAACACCCAGGGATGGATAGTAATGACTAGGGTTTTGGGTGGGCAGTGCCCAGGGGTGACCAGTAGCAGCTAGGGATGGGTATTAATGACTGGGATTTTTTTGTGGGCAGTGCCCATGGGTGACCAGTAGAAGCAAGCGATAGATAGTAATGTGTGGGCGTAGGGTGGGCAGTGCCCAGGGGTGACCAGTAGCAGCCAGGGATGGATAGTAATTTCTGGGGTTTTGGGTGGGCAGTGCCCAGGGGTGACCAGTAGCACCTAAGGATGGATAGTAATGGCTGGGGCTTTGTGGGGCAGTGCCCATGGGTGACCAGTAGCAGCAAGTGATGGATAGTAATGTCTGGGTGTAGGTATGGGCAGTGCCCAGGGGTGACCAGTAGCAGCCAGGGATGGATTGTAATTTCTGGGATTTTGGGTGGGCAGTGCCCAGGGGTGATCAGTAGCACCCAGGGATGGGTAGTAATGCATGGGGTTTTGGGTGGGCAGTGCCCAGGGGTGACCAGTAGCAGCCGGGGATGGATAGTAATGTCTGGGGTTTGGGGTGGGCAGCGCCCATGGGTGATCAGTAGCACACAGGGATGGATAGCAATGCCTGGGATTTTGGGTGGGCATTGCCTATGGATGATCAGGACCACCCATGGATGGATAGGAATATCTGGGGTTTTGGGTGGGCAGTACCCATGCGTGATAAGTAGCACCCAGGGATGGATAGCAATGCCTGGGATTTTGGGTGGGCAGTGCCCATGGGTGATCAGTAGCACCCAGGGATGGATAGGAATATCAAGGGGTTTTGGGTGGGCAGTACCCATGCGTGATAAGTAGCACCCAGGGCTGGATAGCAATGCCTGGGGTTTTGGGTGTGCAGTGCCCACGGGTGACCAGTAGCAGCCAGGGATGGATAGCAATGCCTGGGGTTTTGGGTGGGCAGTGGCCCAGGGGTGATCAGTAGCAGCCAGGGATGGATAGTAATGTCTGGGGTTTTGGGTGGGCAGTGCCCAGGGGTGATCAGTAGCAGCCAGGGATGGATAGTAATGTCTGGGGTTTTGGGTGGGCAGTGCCCAGGGGTCACCAGTAGCAGCCAGGGATGGTTAGTAATGTCTGGGGTTTTGGGTGGGCAGTGTCCATGCTTGACCAGTAGCACGCAGGGATGGATAGTAATGCCTGGGTTTTTGGGTGGGCAGTACCCAGGGGTGACCGGTAGCAGCCAGGCATGGATAGTAATGCCTGGGATGTGGGTGGACAGTGCCCAGGGGTGATCAGTAGCAGCCAGGGATGGATAATAATGCCTGGGGTTTTGGGTGGGCAGTGCCCAGGGGTGACCAGTAGCACCCAGGGATGGATAGTAATGCCTGGGGTTTTGGGTGGGCAGTGCCGATGTTAGACCAGTAGCACCCAGGGATGGATAATAATGTCTGGGGGTAGGGTGGGCAGTGCCCAGGGGTGATCAGTAGCACCCAGGGATGTATAGTAATGCCAAGGGTTTTGTGTGGGTAGTGCCCAGGGGTGACCAGTAGCAGCCAGGGATGGGTATTAATGTCTGGGGTTTTGGGTGGGCAGTGCCCAGGGGTGACCAGTAGAAGCCAGGGATGGATAGTAATTTCTGGGGGTTTGAGTGGGCAGTGCCCAGGGGTGATCAGTAGCACCCAGGGATGGATAGTAATGCCTGGGGTTTTGGGTGGGCAGTACCCAGGGGTGATCAGTAGCAGCCAGGGATGGATTAATGCCTGGGGTTTAGGTGGGCAGTGCCCAGGGGTGACCAGTAGCAGCCAGGGATGGATAGTAATGTCTGGGGTTTTGGGTCGGCAGTGCCCAGGTGTGACCAGAAGCAGCAAGGGATGGATAGTAATGTCTGGGGGTATGGTGCGCACTGCCCAGTGGTGACCAGTAGCAGCCAGGGATGGATAGTAATTTCAGGGGTTTTGGGTGGGCAGTACCCAGGGGTGATCAGTAGCACCCAGGGATGGATAGTTATGCCTGGGGTTTTGGGTGAGCAGTGCCCAGGGGTGACCAGTAGCAGCCGGGGATGGATAGTAATGTCTGGCGTTTGGGGTGGGCAGTGCCCATGGGTGATCAGTAGGACCCAGGGATGGATAGCAATGCCTGGCTTTTTGGGTGGGCAGTGCCCATGGGTGATCAGTAGCACCCAGGGATGGATAGTAATGTCTGGGGGTTTCGGGTGGGCAGTGCCCAGGGGTGATCAGTAGCACCGAGGGATGGATAGTAATGCCTGGGGTTTTGGGTGGGCAGTGACTAGGGCTGATCAGTAGCAGCCAGTGATGGATAGTAATGTCTGGGGTTTTGGGTGGGCATTGCCCAGGGGTGACCAGTAACACCCAGGGATGGATAGTAATGCCTAGGGTTTTGGGTGGGCAGTGCCCAGGGGTGACCAGTAGCAGCTAGGGATGGGTATTAATGTCTGGGATTTTTTGGTGGGCAGTGCCCCGGGGTGATCAGTAGCAGCCAGGGATGGATAGTAGTGTCCTGGGTTTTGGGTGGGCAGTGCCCAGGGGTGATCAGTAGCAGCCAGGGATGGATAGTAATGTCTGGGGTTTTGGGTGGGCAGTGCCCAGGGGTCACCAGTAGCAGCCAGGGATGGTTAGTAAAGCCTGGGGTTTAGGGTGGGCAGTGCCCATGGTTGACCAGTAGCACGCAGGGATGGATAGTAATGCCTGGGATTTTGGGTGGGCAGTGCCCAGGGGTGACCGGTAGCAGCCAGGCATGGATAGTAATGCCTGGGATGTGGGTGGACAGTGCCCAGGGGTGATCAGTAGCAGCCAGGGATGGATAGTAATGTCTGGGGTTTTGGTTGGCAGTGCCGAGGGTAGACCAGTAGCACCCAGGGATGGAAATAATGTCTGGGGGTAGGGTGGGCAGTGCCCAGGGGTGATCAGTAGCACCCAGGGATGGATAGCAATGCCTAGGGTTTTGGGTGGGTAGTGCCCAGGGGTGACCAGTAGCAGCCAGTGATGGGTATTAATGTCTGGGGTTTTGGGTGGGCAGTGCCAAGGGGTGACCAGTAGAAGCTAGGGATGGATAGTAATTTCTGGGGATTTGAGTGGGCAATGCCCAGGGGTGATCAGTAGCACCCAGGGATGGATAGTAATGCCTGGGGTTTTGGGTGGGCAGTGCCCAGGGGTGACCAGTAGCAGCCGGGGATGGATAGTAATGTCTGGGGTTTGGGGTGGGCAGTGCCCAGGTGTGATCAGTAGCACCCAGGGATGGATAGCAATGCCTGGGGTTTTGGGTGGGCAGTGCCCATGGGTGATCAGTAGCACCCAGGGATGGATAGTAATGTCTGGGGTTTTGGGTGGGCAGTTCCCTTGGGTGATCAATAGCACCCAGGGATGGATAGCAATGCATGGGATTTTGGGTGGGCAGTGCCCATGGGTGATCAGTAGCACCCATGGATGGATGGTAATGCCTGGGGTTTTGGGTGGACAGTGCCCAGGGGTGATCAGTAGCACCCACTGATGGATAGCAATGCATGGGATTTTGGGTGGGCAGTGCCCATGGGTGATCAGTAGCACCCAGGGATGGATAGTAATGCCTGGGGTTTTGGGTGGACAGTGCCCAGGGGTGATCAGTAGCAGCCAGGGATGGATAGTAATGTCTTGGGTTTTGGGTGGACAGTGCCCAGGGGTGATCAGTAGCAGCCAGGGAAGGATAGTAATGTCTGGGGTTGTGGGTGGGCAGTGCTCAGGGGTCACCAGTAGCAGCCAGGGATGGTTAGTAATGTCTGGGGTTTTGGGTGGGCAGTGCCCATGGTTGACCAGTAGCACGCAGGGATGGATAGTAATGCCTAGGTTTTTGGGTGCGCAGTACCCAGGGGTGACCAGTAGCAGCCAGGCATGGATAGTAATGCCAGGGATGTGGGTGGGCAGTGCCCAGGGGTGATCAGTAGCACCCAGGGATGGATAGCAATGCCTAGGGTTTTGGGTGGGTAGTGCCCAGGGGTGACCAGTAGCAGCCAGTGATGGGTATTAATGTCTGGGGTTTTGGGTGGGCAGTGCCAAGGGGTGACCAGTAGAAGCTAGGGATGGATAGTAATTTCTGGGGATTTGAGTGGGCAATGCCCAGGGGTGATCAGTAGCACCCAGGGATGGATAGTAATGCCTGGGGTTTTGGGTGGGCAGTGCCCAGGGGTGACCAGTAGCAGCCGGGGATGGATAGTAATGTCTGGGGTTTGGGGTGGGCAGTGCCCAGGTGTGATCAGTAGCACCCAGGGATGGATAGCAATGCCTGGGGTTTTGGGTGGGCAGTGCCCATGGGTGATCAGTAGCACCCAGGGATGGATAGTAATGTCTGGGGTTTTGGGTGGGCAGTTCCCTTGGGTGATCAATAGCACCCAGGGATGGATAGCAATGCATGGGATTTTGGGTGGGCAGTGCCCATGGGTGATCAGTAGCACCCATGGATGGATGGTAATGCCTGGGGTTTTGGGTGGACAGTGCCCAAGGGTGATCAGTAGCACCCACTGATGGATAGCAATGCATGGGATTTTGGGTGGGCAGTGCCCATGGGTGATCAGTAGCACCCAGGGATGGATAGTAATGCCTGGGGTTTTGGGTGGACAGTGCCCAGGGGTGATCAGTAGCAGCCAGGGATGGATAGTAATGTCTTGGGTTTTGGGTGGACAGTGCCCAGGGGTGATCAGTAGCAGCCAGGGAAGGATAGTAATGTCTGGGGTTGTGGGTGGGCAGTGCTCAGGGGTCACCAGTAGCAGCCAGGGATGGTTAGTAATGTCTGGGGTTTTGGGTGGGCAGTGCCCATGGTTGGCCAGTAGCACGCAGGGATGGATAGTAATGCCTGGGTTTTTGGGTGCGCAGTACCCAGGGGTGACCAGTAGCAGCCAGGCATGGATAGTAATGCCAGGGATGTGGGTGGACAGTGCCCAGGGGTGATCAGTAGCAGCCAGGGATGGATAGTAATGCCAGGGGCTTTGGGTGGGCAGTGTCCAGGGGTGACCAGTAGCACCCAGGGATGGATAGTAATGCCTGGGGTTTTGGGTGGGCAGTGCCGAGGGTAGACCAGTAGCACCCAGGGATGGATAATAATGTCTGGGGGTAGGGTGGGCAGTGCCCAGGGGTGATCAGTATCACCCAGGGATGGATAGTAATGCCTAGGGTTTTGGGTGGGTGGTGCCCAGGGGTGACCAGTAGCAGCCAGGGATGGGTATTAATGTCTGGGGATTTTGGGTGGGCAGTGCCTAGGGGTGACCAGTAGAAGCCAGGTATGGATTGTAATTTCTGGGGGTTTGAGTGGGCAGTGCCCAGGGGTGATCAGTAGCACCCAGGGATGGATAGTAATGCCTAGGGTTTTGGGTGGGCAGTGCCCAGGGGTGACCAGTAGCAGCCGGGGATGGATAGTAATGTCTGGGGTTTTGGGTGGGCAGTTCCCTTGGGTGACCAGTAGCAGCCGGGGATGGATAGTAATGCCTAGGGTTTTGGGTGGGCAGTGCCCAGGGGTGACCAGTAGCAGCCGGGGATGGATAGTAATGCCTAGGGTTTTGGGTGGGCAGTGCCCAGGGGTGACCAGTAGCAGCCGGGGATGGATAGCAATGCCTGGGGTTTTGGATGGGCAGTGCCCATTGGTGATCAGTAGCACCCAGGGATAGATAGTAATGTCTGGGGTTTTGGGTGGGCAGTTCCCTTGGGTGATCAATAGCACCCAAGGATGGATATCAATGCATGGGATTTTGGGTGGGCAGTGCCCATGGGTGATCAGTAGCAACCAGGGATGGATAGTAATGTCTGGTGGTAGGGTGGGCAGTGCCCAGTGGTGACCGGTAGCTGCCAGGGATGGATAGTAATGCCTGGGGGTTTGGGTGGGCAGTGCCCAGGGGTGATCAGTAGCACCCAGGGATGGATTAATGCCTGGAGGTTTGGGTGTGCAGTGGCCAGGGGTGACCAGTAGCAGCCAGGGATGGATAGTAATGCCTGGGGTTTTGGGAGGGCAGTACCCCGGGGGGATCAGTAGCAGCCAGGGATGGATAGTAATGTCCTGGGTTTTGGGTGGGCAGTGCCCATGGGTGATCAGTAGCAGCCAGGGATGGATAGTAATGTCTGGGGTTTTGGGTCGGCAGTGCCCAGGGGTGACCAGTAGCAGCCAGGGATGGATAGTAATGTCTGGGGTTTGGGGTGGGCAGTGCCCAGGGGTGACCGGTAGCAGCCAGGGATGGATAGTAATGCCTGGGTTGTGGGTGGGCAGTGCCCAGGTGTGATCAGTAGCAGCCAGGGATGGATAGTAATGCCTGGGGTTTTGGGTGGGCAGTGCCCAGGGGTGACCAGTAGCACCCAGGGATGGATAGTAATGCCTGGGGTTTTGGGTGGGCAGTGCCCAGGGTTGATCAGTAGCACCCAGTGATGGATAGTAATGTCTGGGGGTAGGGTGGGCAGTGCCCAGGGGTGATCCGTAGCACCCAGGGATGGATAGTAATGCCTAGGGTTTTGGGTGGGCAGTGCCCAGGGGTGATCAGTAGCACCCAGGGATGGATAGTAATGCCTGGGGTTTTGTGTGGGCAGTACCCAGGGGTGATCAGTAGCAGCAAGGGATGGATTAATGCCTGGGGTTTTTAGTGGGCAGTGCCCAGGGGTGACTAGTAGCAGCCAGGGATGGATAGTAATGTCTGGGGTTTTGGGTCGGCAGTGCCCAGGTGTGACCAGTAGCAGCAAGGGATGGATAGTAATGTCTGGGGGTATGGTGCGCGGTGCCCAGTGGTGACCAGTAGCAGCCAGGGATGGATAGTAATTTCTGGGGTTTTGGGTGGGCAGTGCCCAGGGGTGATCAGTAGCACCCATGGATGGATAGTAATGCCTGGGGTTTTGGGTGGGCAGTGCCCAGGGGTGACCAGTAGCAGCCGGGGATGGATAGTAATGTCTGGCGTTTGGGGTGGGCAGTGCCCATGGGTGATCAGTAGGACCCAGGGATGGATAGCAATGCCTGGGGTTTTGGGTGGGCAGTGCCCATGGGTGATCAGTAGCACCCAGGGATGGATGGTAATATCTGGGGGTTTTGGGTGGGCAGTGCCCATGGGTGATCAGTAGCACCCAGGGATGGATAGTAATGTCTGGGGGTTTTGGGTGGGCAGTGCCCAGGGGTGATCAGTAGCACCGAGGGATGGATAGTAATGCCTGGGTTTTGGATGGGCAGTGCCCAGGGGTGATCAGTAGCAGCCAGGGATGGATAGTAATGTCTGGGGTTTTGGGTGGGCATTGCCCAGGGGTGATCAGTAACACCCAGGGATGGATAGTAATGCCTAGGGTTTTGGGTGGGCAGTGCCCAGGGGTGACCAGTAGCAGCTAGGGATTGGTATTAATGTCTGGGATTTTTTGGTGGGCAGTGCCCATGGGTGACCAGTAGCAGCAAGGGATGGATAGTAATGTGTGGGCGTAGGGTGGACAGTGCCCAGGGGTGACCAGTAGCAGCCAGGGATGGATAGTAATTTCTGGGGTTTGGGTGGGCAGTGCCCAGGGGTGACCAGTAGCACCCAAGGATGGATAGTAATGGCTGGGGCTTTGGGTGGGCTGTGCCCATGGGTGACCAGTAGCAGCAAGGGATGGATAGTAATGTCTGGGGGTAGGTATGGGCAGTGCCCAGGGGTGACCAGTAGCAGCCAGGGATGGATTGTAACTTCTGGGGTTTTGGGTGGGCAGTGCCCAGGGGTGATCAGTAGCACCCAGGGATGGATATTAATGCATGGGGTTTTGGGTGGGCAGTGTCCAGGGGTGACCAGTAGCAGCCGGGGATGGATAGTAATGTCTGGGGTTTGGGGTGGGCAGTGCCCATGGGTGATCAGTAGCACACAGGGATGGATAGCAATGCCTGGGATTTTGGGTGGGCAGTGCCCATGGGTGATCAGTAGCACCCATGGATGGATAGGAATATCTGGGGTTTTGGGTGGGCAGTACCCATGCGTGATAAGTAGCACCCAGGGATGGATAGCAATGCCTGGGATTTTGGGTGGGCAGTGCCCATGGGTGACCAGTAGCAGCCAGGGATGGATAGTAATGTCTGGGGTTTGGGGTGGGCAGTGCCTAGGGGTGACCAGTAGCACCCAGGGATGGATAGTAATGCCTGGGTTTTTGGGTGGGCAGTGCCCAGGGGTGACCGGTAGCAGCCAGGGATGGATAGTAATGCCTGGGTTGTGGGTGGGCAGTGCCCAGGGGTGATCAGTAGCAGCCAGGGATGGATAGTAATGCCTGGGGTTTTGGTTGGGCAGTGCCCAGAGGTGACCAGTAGCACCCAGGGATGGATAGTAATGCCTTGGGTTTTGGGTGGGCAGTGCCCAGGGTTGACCAGTAGCACCCAGGGATGGATAGTAATGTCTGGGGGTAGGGTGGGCAGTGCCCAGGGGTGATCAGTAGCAGCAAGGGATGGATTGTAATGTGTGGGCGTAGGGTGGGCAGTGCCCAGGGGTGACCAGTAGCACCCAAGGATGGATAGTAATGGCTGGGGCTTTGGGTGGGCTGTGCCCATGGGTGACCAGTAGCAGCAAGGGATGGATAGTAATGTCTGGGGGTAGGTATGGGCAGTGCCCAGGGGTGACCAGTAGCAGCCAGGGATGGATTGTAATTTCTGGGGTTTTGGGTGGGCAGTGCCCAGGGGTGATCAGTAGCACCCAGGGATGGATAGTAAAGCATGGGGCTTTGGGTGGGCAGTGCCCATGGGTGATCAGTAGCACACAGGGATGGATAGTAATGTCTGGGGTTTTGGGTCGGCAGTGATGGATGGATAGGAATATCTGGGGTTTTGGGTGGGCAGTACCCATGCGTGATAAGTAGCACCCAGGGATGGATAGCAATGCCTGGGATTTTGGGTGGGCAGTGCCCATGGGTGATCAGTAGCACCCAGGGATGGATAGGAATATCTGGGGTTTTGGGTGGGCAGTACCCATGCATGATAAGTAGCACCCAGGGATGGATAGCAATGCCTGGGGTTTTGGGTGTGCAGTGCCCAGGGGTGACCAGTAGCAGCCAGGGATGAATAGTAATGCCTGGGGTTTTGGGTGGGCAGTTGCCCGGGGTGATCAGTAGCAGCCAGGGATGGATAGTAATGTCCTGGGTTTTGGGTGGGCAGTGCCCAGGGGTGATCAGTAGTATCCAGGGATGGATAGTAATGTCTGGGGTTTTGGGTGGGCAGTGCCCAGGGGTCACCAGTAGCAGCGAGGGATGGTTAGTAATGTCTGGGGTTTTGGGTGGGCAGTGCCCATGCCTGACCAGTAGCACGCAGGGATGGATACTAATGCCTGGGTTTTTGGGTGGGCAGTACCCAGGGGTGACCGGTAGCAGCCAGGCATGGATAGTACTGCCTGGGGTTTTGGGTGGGCAGTGCCCAGGGGTGACCAGTAGCAACCAGGGATGGAGAGTAATGCCTGGGGTTTTGGGTGGGCAGTGCTGAGGTTAGACTAGTAGCACACAGGGATGGATAATAATGTCTGGGGGTAGGGTGGGCAGTGCCCAGGGGTGATCAGTACCACCCAGGGATGGATAGTAATGCCTAGGGTTTTGGGTGGGTAGTGCCCAGGGGTGACCAGTAGCAGCCAGGGATGGGTATTAATGTCTGGGGTTTTGGGTGGGCAGTGCCCAGGGGTAACCAGTAGAAGCCAGGGATGGATAGTAATGTCTGTGGTTTGGCGAGGCAGTGCCCATGGGTGATGAGTAGCACCCAGGAATGGATAGTAATGTCTGGTGGTAGGGTGGGCAGTGCCCAGCGGTGACCGGTAGCTGCCAGGAATGGATAGTAATGCCTGGGGGTTTGGGTGGGCAGTGCCCAGGGGTGACCGGTAGCAGCCAGGGATGGATAGTAATGCCTGGGGTTTTGGGAGGGCAGTGCCCCGGGGGGATCAGTAGCAGCCAGGGATGGAAAGTTATGTACTGGGTTTTGGGTGGGCAGTGCCCATGGGTGATCAGTAGCAGCCAGTGATGGATAGTAATGTCTGGGGTTTTGGGTGGGCAGTGCCCAGGGTTGACCAGTAGCAGCCAGGGATGGATAGTAATGTCTGGGGTTTGGGGTGGGCAGTGCCTAGGCGTGACCAGTAGCACCCAGGGATGGATAGTATTGCCTGGGTTTTTGGGTGGGCAGTGCCCAGGGGTGACCGGTAGCAGCCAGGGATGGACAGTAATGCCTGGGTTGTGGGTGGGCAGTGCCCAGGGGTGATCAGTAGCAGCCAGGGATGGATAGTAATGCCTGGGGTTTTGGGTGGGCAGTGCCCAGGGTTGACCAGTAGCACCCAGGGATGGATAGTAATGTCTGGGGGTAGGGTGGGCAGTGCCCAGGGATGATCAGTAGCACCCAGGGATGGATAGTAATGCCTAGGGTTTTGGGTGGGCTGTGCCCAGGGGTGATCAGTAGCACCCAGGGATGGATAGTAATGCCTGGGGTTTTGGGTGGGCAGTACCCAGGGGTGATCAGTAGCAGCCAGGGATGGATTAATGCCTTGGGTTTTGAGTGGGCAGTGCCCAGGGGTGACCAGTAGCAGCCAGGGATGGATAGTAATGTCTGGGGTTTTGGGTCGGCAGTGCCCAGGTGTGACCAGTAGCAGCAAGGGATGGATAGTAATGTCTGGGGGTATGGTGCACAGTGCCCAATGGTGACCAGTAGCAGCCAGGGATGGATAGTAATTTCTGGGGTTTTGGGTGGGCAGTGCCCAGGGGTGATCAGTAGCACCCAGGGAGGATTGTAATGCCTGGGGTTTTGGAAGGGCAGTGCCCAGGGGTGACCAGTAGCAGCTGGGGATGGATAGTAATGTCTGGCGTTTGGGGTGGGCGGTGCCCATGGGTGATCAGTAGGACCCAGGGATGGATGGCAATGCCTGGGGTTTTGGGTGGGCAGTGCCCATGGGTGATCAGTAGCACCCAGGGATGGATGGTAATGTCTGGGGGTTTTGGGTGGGCAGGCCCATGTGTGATCAGTAGCACCCAGGGATGGATAGTAATGTCTGGGGGTTTTGGGTGGGCAGTGCCCAGGGGTGATCAGTAGTACCGAGGGATGGATAGTAATGCCTGGGGTTTTGGATGGGCAGTGCCCAGGGGTGATCAGTAGCAGCCAGGGATGGATAGTAATGTCTGGGGCTTTGGGTGGGCATTGCCCAGGGGTGACCAGTAACACCCAGGGATGGATAGTAATGCCTAGGGTTTTGGGTGGGCAGTGCCCAGGGGTGACCAGTAGCAGCTAGGGATGGGTATTAATGTCTGGGATTTTTTACTGGGCAGTGCCCATGGGTGACCAGTAGCAGCAAGGGATGGATAGTAATGTGTGGGCGTAGGGTGGGCAGTGCCCAGGGGTGACCAGTAGCAGCCAGGGATGGATAGTAATTTATGGGGCTTTGGGTGGGCAGTGCCCAGGGGTGACCAGTAGCACCCAAGGATGGATAGTAATGGCTGGGGCTTTGGGTGGGCAGTGCCCATGGGTGACCAGTAGCAGCAAGGGATGGATAGTAATGTCTGGGGGTAGGTATGGGCAGTGCCCAGGGGTGACCAGTAGCAGCCAGGGATGGATTGTAATTTCTGGGGTTTTGGGTGGGCAGTGCCAAGGGGTGATCAGTAGCACCCAGGGATGGATAGTAATGCATGGGGTTTTGGGTGGGCAGTGCCCAGGGGTGACCAGTAGCAGCCGGGGATGGATAGTAATGTCTGGGGTTTGGGGTGGGCAGTGCCCATGGGTGATCAGTAGCACACAGGGATGGATAGCAATGCCTGGGATTTTGGGTGGGCAGTGCCCATGGGTGATCAGGAGCACCCATGGATGGATAGGAATATCTGGGGTTTTGGGTGGGCAGTACCCATGCGTGATAAGTAGCACCCAGGGATGGATAGCAGTGCCTGGGATTTTGGGTGGGCAGTGCCCATGGGTGATCAGTAGCACCCAGGGATGGATAGGAATATCTGGGGTTTTGGGTGGGCAGTACCCATGCGTGATATGTAGCACCCAGGGATGGATAGCAATGCCTGGGGTTTTGGGTGGGCAGTGCCCAGGGGTGACCAGTAGCAGCCAGGGATGGATAGTAATGCCTGGGGTTTTGGGTGGGCAGTGGCCCGGGGTGATCAGTAGCAGCCATGGATGGATAGTAATGTCCTGGGTTTTGGGTGGGCAGTGCCCAGGGGTGATTAGTAGCAACCAGGGATGGATAGTAATGTCTGGGGTTTTGGGTGGGCAGTGCCCAGGGGTCACCAGTAGCATCCAGGGATGGTTAGTAATGTCTGGGGTTTTGGGTGGGCAGTGCCCATGCTTGACCAGTAGCACGCAGGGATGGATAGTAATGCCTGGGTTTTTGGGTGGGCAGTACCCAGGGGTGACCGGTAGCAGCCAGGCATGGATAGTAATGCCTGGGATGTGGGTGGAAAGTGCCCAGGGGTGATCAGTAGCAGCCAGGGATGGTTAATAATGCCTGGGGTTTTGGGTGGGCAGTGCCGAGGGGTGACCAGTAGCACCCAGGGATGGATAGTAATGCTTGGGGTTTTGGGTGGGCAGTGCTCATGGGTGACCAGTAGCAGCAAGGGATGTATAGTAATGTCTAGGGGTAGGGCGGGCAGTGCCCAGGGGTGACCAGTAGCAGCAAGGGTTGTATAGTAATGTCTAGGGGTAGGGTGGGCAGTGCCCAGGGGTGACCAGTAGCAGCCAGGGATGGATAGTAATTTCTGAGGTTTTGGGTGGGCATTGCCCAGGGCTGACCAGTAACACCCAGGGATGGATAGTAATGCCTAGGGTTTTGGGTGGGCAGTGCCCAGGGGTGACCAGTAGCAGCTAGGGATGGGTATTAATGTCTGGATTTTTTGGTAGGCAGTGCCCCGGGGTGATCAGTAGCAGCCAGGGATGGATAGTAATGTCCTGGGTTTTGGGTGGCCAGTGTCCAGGGGTGATCAGTAGCAGCCAGGGATGGATAGTAATGTCTGGGGTTTTGGGTGGGCAGTGCCCAGGAGTCACCAGTAGCAGCCAGGGATGGTTAGTAATGCCTGGGGTTTTGGATGGGCAGTGCCCATTGTTGACCAGTAGCACCCAGGGATGGATAGTAATGCCTGGGTTTTTGGGTGGGCAGTGCCCAGGGGTGACCGGTAGCAGCCAGGCATGGATAGTAATGCCTGGGATGTGGGTGGACAGTGCCCAGGGGTGATCAGTAGCAGCCAGGGATGGATAATAATGGCTGGGGTTTTGGGTGGGCAGTGCCCAGGGGTGACCAGTAGCACCCAGGGATGGCTAGTAATGCCTGGGGATTTGGTTGGCAGCGCCGAGGGTAGACCAGTAGCACCCAGGGATGGATAATAATGTCTGGGGGTAGAGTGGGCAGTGCCCAGGGGTGACCAGTAGCAGCCAGTGATGGGTATTAATGTCTGGGGTTTTGGGTGGGCAGTGCCCAGGGGTGACCAGTAGAAGCCAGGGATGGATAGTAATTTCTGGGGATTTGAGTGGTCAGTGCCCAGGGGTGATCAGTAGCACCCAGGGATTGATAGTAATGCCTGGGGTTTTGGGTGTGCAGTGCCCAGGGGTGACCAGTAGCAGCCGGGGATGGATAGTAATGTCTGGGGTTTGGGGTGGGCAGTGCCCAGGGGTGATCAGTAGCACCCAGGGATGGATCGCAATGCCTGGGGTTTGGGGTGGGCAGTGCCCAGGGGTGATCAGTAGCACCCAGGGATGGATAGCAATGCCGGGGGTTTTGGGTGGGCAGTGCCCAGGGGTGATCAGTAGCACCCAGGGATGGATAGTAATGCCTGGGTTTTTGGGTGGGCAGTACCCAGGGGTGACCGGTAGCAGCCAGGCATGGATAGTAATGCCTGGGATGTGGGTGGGCAGTGCCCATGGGTGATCAGTAGCACCCATGGATGGATAGCAATGTCTGGGGTTTTGGGTGGGCAGTGCCCATGGGTGATCAGTAGCAACCAGGGATGGATAGTAATGTCTGCGGTTTAGGGTGGGCAGTGCCCAGGGGTGATCAGTAGCACCCAGGGATGGATAGTAATGCCTGGGGTTTTGGGTGGACAGTGCCCAGGGGTGATCAGTAGCAGCCAGGGATGGGTATTAATGTCTGGGGTTTTGGGTGGGCAGTACCCAGGGGTGGCCAGTAGCAGCCAGGGATGGGTATTAATGTCTGGGGTTTTGGGTGGGCAGTGCCCAGGGGTGACCAGTAGCAGCAATGGATTGATAGTAATGTCTGGGGGTAGGGTGCGCAGCGCCCAGGGGTGACCAGTAGCAGCCAGGGATGGATAGTAATTTCTGGGGTTTTCGGTGGGCAGTGCCCAGGGGTGACCAGTAGCAGCTGGGAATGGATAGTAATGTCTGTAGTTTGGCGAGGCAGTGCCCATGGGTGATGAGTAGCACCCAGGGATGGATAGTAATGTCTGGTGGTAGAGTGGGCAGTGCCCAGCGGTGACCGGTAGCTGCCAGGGATGGATAGTAATGCCTGGGGGTTTGGGTGGGCAGTGCCTAGGGGTGATCAGTAGCACCCAGGGATGGATAGTAATGCCTGGGTTTTTGGGTGGGCAGTGCCCAGGGGTGACCGGTAGCAGCCAGGGATGGATAGTAATGCCTGGGTTGTGGGTGGGCGGTGCCCAGGGGTGATCAGTAGCAGCCAGGGATGGATAGTAATGCCTGGGTTTTTGGGTGGGCAGTGCCCAGGGGTGACCGGTAGCAGCCAGGGATGGATAGTAATGCCTGGGTTGTGGGTGGGCAGTGCCCAGGGGTGATCAGTAGCAGCCAGGGTTGGATAGTAATGCCTGGGGTTTTGGGTGGGCAGTGCCCAGGGGTGACCAGTAGCACCCAGGGATGGATAGTAATGCCTGGGGTTTTGGGTGGGCAGTGCCCAGGGTTGACCAGTAGCACCCAGGGATGGATAGTAATGTCTGGGGGTAGGGTGGGCAGTGCCCAGGGGTGATCAGTAGCACCCAGGGATGGATAGTAATGCCTAGGGATTTGGGTGGGCGGTGCCCAGGGGTGATCAGTAGCACCCACGGATGGATAGTAATGCCTGGGGTTTTGGGTGGGCAGTACCCAGGGGTGATCAGTAGCAGCCAGGGATGGATTTATGCCTGGGGCTTTGGGTGGGCAGTGCCCAGGGGTGACCAGTAGCAGCCAGGGGTGGATAGTAATGTCTGGGGGTAGGGTGCGCAGTGCCCAGGGGTGACCAGTAGCAGCCAGGTATGGATAGTCATTTCTCGGGTTTTGGGTGGGCAGTGCCCAGGGGTGACCAGTAGCAGCCAGGCATGGATAGTCATTTCTCGGGTTTTGGGTGGGCAGTGCCCAGGGGTGATCAGTAGCACCCAGGGATGGATAGTAATGCCTGGGGTTTTCGATGGGCAGTGCCCAGGGGTGACCAGTAGCAGCCGGGGATGGATAGTAATGTCTGGCGTTTGGGGTGGGCAGTGCCCATGGGTGATCAGTAGGACCGAGGGATGGATAACAATGCCTGAGGTTTTGGGTGGCCAGTGCCCATGGGTGATCAGTAGCACCCAGGGATGGATAGTAATGTCTGGGGGTTTTGGGTGGGCAGTGCCCAGGGGTGATCAGTACCACCGAGGGATGGATAGTAATGCCTGGGGTTCTGGGTGGGCAGTGCCTAGGGGTGATCAGTAGCAGCCAGGGATGGATAGTAATGTCTGGGGTTTTGGGTGGGCATTACCCAGGGATGACAAGTAACACCCAGGGATGGATAGTAATGCCTAGGGTTTTGGGTGGGCAGTGCCCAGGGGTGACCAGTAGCAGCTAGGGATGGGTATTAATGTCTGGTGTTTTTTGGTGGGCAGTACCCATGGGTGACCAGTAGCAGCAAGGGATGGATAGTAATGTGTGGGGGTAGGGTGGGCAGGGCCCAGGGGTGACCAGTAGCAGCCAGGGATGGATAGTATTTTCTGGAGTTTTGGGTGGGCAGTGCCCAGGGGTGACCAGTAGCACCCAGGGATGGATAGTAATGGCTTGGGTTTTGGCTGGGCAGTGCCCAGGGTTGACCAGTAGCACCCAGGGATGGATAGTAATGTCTAGGGGTAGGGTGGGCAGTGCCCAGGGGTGATCAGTAGCACCCAGGGATGGATCGCAATGCCTGGGGTTTGGGGTGGGCAGTGCCCAGGGGTGATCAGTAGCACCCAGGGATGGATAGCAATGCCTGGGGTTTTGGGTGGGCAGTGCCCAGGGGTGATCAGTAGCACCCAGGGATGGATAGTAATGCCTGGGTTTTTGGGTAGGCAGTGCCCAGGGGTGATCAGTAGCAGCCAGGGATGGATAGGAATGTCCTGGGTTTTGGGTGGCCAGTGTCCAGGGGTGATCAGTAGCAGCCAGGGATGGATAGTAATGTCTGGGGTTTTGGGTGGGCAGTGCCCAGGAGTCACCAGTAGCAGCCAGGGATGGTTAGTAATGCCTGGGGTTTTGGATGGGCAGTGCCCATGGTTGACCAGTAGCACCCAGGGATGGATAGTAATGCCTGGGTTTTTGGGTGGGCAGTGCCCAGGGGTGACCGGTAGCAGCCAGGCATGGATAGTAATGCCTGGGATGTGGGTGGACAGTGCCCAGGGGTGATCAGTAGCGGCCAGGGATGGATAATAATGGCTGGGGTTTTGGGTGGGCAGTGCCCAGGGGTGACCAGTAGCACCCAGGTATGGATAGTAATGCCTGGGGATTTGGTTGGCAGTGCCGAGGCTAGACCAGTAGCACCCAGGGATGGATAATAATGTCTGGGGGTAGAGTGGGCAGTGCCCAGGGGTGATCAGTAGCACCCAGGGATTGATAGTAATGCCTGGGGTTTGGGGTGTGCAGTGCCCAGGGGTGACCAGTAGCAGCCGGGGATGGATAGTAATGTCTGGGGTTTGGGGTGGGCAGTGCCCAGGGGTGATCAGTAGCACCCAGGGATGGATCGCAATGCCTGGGGTTTGGGGTGGGCAGTGCCCAGGGGTGATCAGTAGCACCCAGGGATGGATAGCAATGCCTGGGGTTTTGGGTGGGCAGTGCCCAGGGGTGATCAGTAGCACCCAGGGATGGATAGTAATGCCTGGGTTTTTGGGTGGGCAGTACCCAGGGGTGACCGGTAGCAGCCAGGCATGGATAGTAATGCCTCGGATGTGGGTGGGCAGTGCCCATGGGTGATCAGTAGCACCCATGGATGGATAGCAATGTCTGGGGTTTTGGGTGGGCATTGCCCATGGGTGATCAGTAGCAACCAGGGATGGATAGTAATGTCTGCGGTTTTGGGTGGGCAGTGCCCAGGGGTGATCAGTAGCACCCAGGGATGGATAGTAATGCCTGGGGTTTTGGGTTTACAGTGCCCAAGGGTGATCAGTAGCAGCCAGGGATGGGTATTAATGTCTGGGGTTTTGGGTGGGCAGTACCCAGGGGTGGCCAGTAGCAGCCAGGGATGGGTATTAATGTCTGGGGTTTTGGGTGGGCAGTGCCCAGGGGTGACCAGTAGCAGCAATGGATTGATAGTAATGTCTTGGGGTAGGGTGCGCAGCGCCCAGGGGTGACCAGTAGCAGCCAGGGATGGATAGTAATTTCTGGGGTTTTCGGTGGGCAGTGCCCAGGGGTGACCAGTAGCAGCTGGGGATGGATAGTAATGTCTGTAGTTTGGCGAGGCAGTGCCCATGGGTGATGAGTAGCACCCAGGGATGGATAGTAATGTCTGGTGGTAGGGTGGGCAGTGCCCAGCGGTGACCGGTAGCTGCCAGGGATGGATAGTAATGCCTGGGGGTTTGGGTGGGCAGTGCCTAGGGGTGATCAGTAGCACCCAGGGATGGATAGTAATGCCTGGGTTTTTGGGTGGGCAGTGCCCAGGGGTGACCGGTAGCAGCCAATGATGGATAGTAATGCCTGGGTTGTGGGTGGGCGGTGCCAGGGGTGATCAGTAGCAGCCAGGGATGGATAGTAATGCCTGGGTTTTTGGGTGGGCAGTGCCCAGGGGTGACCGGTAGCAGCCAGGGATGGATAGTAATGCCTGGGTTGTGGGTGGGCAGTGCCCAGGGGTGATCAGTAGCAGCCAGGGTTGGATAGTAATGCCTGGGGTTTTGGGTGGGCAGTGCCCAGGGGTGACCAGTAGCACCCAGGGATGGATAGTAATGCCTGGGGTTTTGGGTGGGCAGTGCCCAGGGTTGACCAGTAGTACCCAGGGATGGATAGTAATGTCTGGGGGTAGGGTGGGCAGTGCCCAGGGGTGATCAGTAGCACCCAGGGATGGATAGTAATGCCTAGGGATTTGGGTGGGCGGTGCCCAGGGGTGATCAGTAGCACCCACGGATGGATAGTAATGCCTGGGGTTTTGGGTGGGAAGTACCCAGGGGTGATCAGTAGCAGCCAGGGATGGATTTATGCCTGGGGCATTGGGTGGGCAGTGCCCAGGGGTGACCAGTAGCAGCCAGGGGTGGATAGTAATGTCTGGGGTTTTGGGTCGGCAGTGCCCAGGTGTGACCAGTAGCAGCAAGGGATGGATAGTAATGTCTGGGGGTAGGGTGCGCAGTGCCCAGGGGTGACCAGTAGCAGCCAGGCATGGATAGTCATTTCTCGGGTTTTGGGTGGGCAGTGCCCAGGGGTGATCAGTAGCACCCAGGGATGGATAGTAATGCCTGGGGTTTTCGATGGGCAGTGCCCAGGGGTGACCAGTAGCAGCCGGGGATGGATAGTAATGTCTGGCGTTTGGGGTGGGCAGTGCCCATGGGTGATCAGTAGGACCTAGGGATGGATAACAATGCCTGAGGTTTTGGGTGGCCAGTGCCCATGGGTGATCAGTAGCACCCAGGGATGGATAGTAATGTCTGGGGGTTTTGGGTGGGCAGTGCCCAGGGGTGATCAGTACCACCGAGGGATGGATAGTAATGCCTTGGGTTCTGGGTGGGCAGTGCCTAGGGGTGAACAGTAGCAGCCAGGGATGGATAGTAATGTCTGGGGTTTTGGGTGGGCATTACCCAGGGATGACAAGTAACACCCAGGGATGGATAGTAATGCCTAGGGTTTTGGGTGGGCAGTGCCCAGGGGTGACCAGTAGCAGCTAGGGATGGGTATTAATGTCTGGGGTTTTTTGGTGGGCAGTACCCATGGGTGACCAGTAGCAGCAAGGGATGGATAGTAATGTGTGGGGGTAGGGTGGGCAGGGCCCAGGGGTGACCAGTAGCAGCCAGGGATGGATAGTAATTTCTGGAGTTTTGGGTGGGCAGTGCCCAGGGGTGACCAGTAGCACCCAGGGATGGATAGTAATGGCTTGGGTTTTGGCTGGGCAGTGCCCAGGGTTGACCAGTAGCACCCAGGGATGGATAGTAATGTCTAGGGGTAGGGTGGGCAGTGCCAAGGGGTGATCAGTAGCAGCTAGGGATGGGTATTAATGTCTGGGGTTTTTTGGTGGGCAGTGCCCATGGGTGAATAGTAGCAGCCGGGGATGGATAGTCATTTCTGGGGTTTTGGGTGGGCAGCGCCCAGGGGTGATCAGTAGCACCCAGGGATGGATAGTAATGCCTGGGGTTTTGGGTGGGCAGTGCCCAGGGGTGACCAGTAGCAGCCGGGGGTGGATAGTAATGTCTGGGGTTTGGGGTGGGCAGTGCCCATGGGTGATCAGTAGCACACAGGGATGGATAGCAATGCCTGGGATTTTGGGTGGGCAGTGCCCATGGGTGGTGATCAGTAGCACCCAGGGATGGATATTTATGTCTGGGGTTTTGGGTGGGCAGTACCCATGCGTGATAAGTAGCACCCAGGGATGGATGGCAATGCCTGGGGTTTTGGGTGCGCAGTGCCCAGGGGTGATCAGTACCACCGAGGGATGGATAGTAATGCCTGGTGTTCTGGGTGGGCAGTGCCTAGGGGTGATCAGTAGCAGCCAGGGATGGATAGTAATGTCTGGGGTTTTGGGTGGGCATTACCCAGGGATGACAAGTAACACCCAGGGATGGATAGTAATGCCTAGGGTTTTGGGTGGGCAGTGCCCAGGGGTGACCAGTAGCAGCTAGGGATGGGTATTAATGTCTGGGGTTTTTTGGTGGGCAGTACCCATGGGTGACCAGTAGCAGCAAGGGATGGATAGTAATGTGTGGGGGTAGGGTGGGCAGGGCCCAGGGGTGACCAGTAGCAGCCAGGGATGGATAGTAATTTCTGGAGTTTTGGGTGGGCAGTGCCCAGGGGTGACCAGTAGCACCCAGGGATGGATAGTAATGGCTTGGGTTTTGGCTGGGCAGTGCCCAGGGTTGACCAGTAGCACCCAGGGATGGATAGTAATGTCTAGGGGTAGGGTGGGCAGTGCCAAGGGGTGATCAGTAGCAGCTAGGGATGGGTATTAATGTCTGGGGTTTTTTGGTGGGCAGTGCCCATGGGTGAATAGTAGCAGCCGGGGATGGATAGCCATTTCTGGGGTTTTGGGTGGGCAGCGCCCAGGGGTGATCAGTAGCACCCAGGGATGGATAGTAATGCCTGGGGTTTTGGGTGGGCAGTGCCCAGGGGTGACCAGTAGCAGCCGGGGGTGGATAGTAATGTCTGGGGTTTGGGGTGGGCAGTGCCCATGGGTGATCAGTAGCACACAGGGATGGATAGCAATGCCTGGGATTTTGGGTGGGCAGTGCCCATGGGTGGTGATCCGTAGCACCCAGGGATGGATATTTATGTCTGGGGTTTTGGGTGGGCAGTACCCATGCGTGATAAGTAGCACCCAGGGAAGGATGGCAATGCCTGGGGTTTTGGGTGCGCAGTGCCCAGGGGTGACCAGTATCAGCCAGGGATGGATAGTAATGCCTGGGGTTTTGGGTGGGCAGTGCCCAGGGGTGATCAGTAGCAGCCAGGGATGGATAGTAATGTCTGGGGTTTTGGGTCGGCAGTGCCCAGGGGTCACCAGTCGCAGCCAGGGATGGTTAGTAATGTCTGGGGTTTTGAGTGGGCTGTGCCCATGGTTGACCAGTAGCACGCAGGGATGGATAGTAATGCCTGGGTTTTTGCGTGGGCAGTAGACAGGGGGGACCGGTAGCAGCCAGGGATGGATAGCAATGCCTGGGGTTTTGGGTGGGCAGTGCCCATGGGTGATCAGTAGCACCCAGGGATGGATAGTAATTTCTGGGGGTTTGAGTGGGCAGTGCCCAGGGGTGATCAGTAGCACCCAGGGATGGATAGTAATGCCTGGGGTTTTGGGTGGGCAGTGCCCAGGGGTGACCAGTAGCAGCCGAAGATGGATAGTAATGTCTGGGGTTTGGGGTGGGCAGTGACCATGGGTGATCAGTAGCACCCATGGATGGATAGCAATGCCTGGGGTTTTGGGTGGGCAGTGCCCATGGGTGATCAGTAGCACCCATGGATGGATAGTAATGTCTGGGGTTTTGGGTGGGCAGTTCCCATGAGTGATCAATAGCACCCAGGGATGGATAGGAATATCTGGGGTTTTGGGTGGGCAGTACCCATGCGTGATAAGTAGCACCCAGGGATGGAGAGCAATGCCTGGGGTTTTGGGTGTGCAGTGCCCAGGGGTGACCAGTAGCAGCCACGGATGGATAGTAATGCCTGGGGTTTTGGGTGGGCAGTGGCCCCGGGTGATCAGTAGCAGCCATGGATGGATAGTAATGTCCTGGGTTTTGGGTGGGCAGTGCCCAGGGGTGATCAGTAGCAGCCAGAGATGGATAGTAATGTCTGGGGTTTTGGGTGGGCAGTGCCCAGGGCTCACCAGTAGCAGCCAGGGATGATTAGTAATGTCTGGGGTTTTGGGTGGGCAGTGCCCATGCTTGACCAGTAGCACGCAGGGATGGATAGTAATGCGTGGGCTTTTGGGTGGGCAGTACCCATGGGTGACCGGTAGCAGCCAGGCATGGATAGTAATGCCTGGGATGTGGGTGGACAGTGCCCAGGGGTGATCAGTAGCAGCCAGGGATGGATAGTAATGTCTAGGGTTTTGGGTGGGCGGTGCCCAGGGCTCACCAGTAGCAGACAGGGATGATTAGTAATGTCTGGGGTTTTGGTTGGGCAGTGCCCATGCTTGACCAGTAGCACGCAGGGATGGATAGTAATGCGTGGGTTTTTGGGTGGGCAGTACCCAGGGGTGACCGGTAGCAGCCAGGCATGGATAGTAATGCCTGGGATGTGGGTGGACCGTGCCCAGGGGTGATCAGTAGCAGCCAGGGATGGATAGTAATGTCTGGGGTTTTGGGTGGCAGTGCCCATGCTTGACCAGTAGCACGCAGGGATGGATAATAATGCGTGGGTTTTTGGGTGGGCAGTGCCCATGCTTGACCAGTAGCACGCAGGGATGGATAGTAATGCGTGGGTTTTTGAGTGGCCAGTGCCCAGGGGTGACCAGTAGCACCCAGGGATGGATAGCAATGCCTGGGGTTTTGGGTGGACAGTGCCGAGGTTAGACCAGTAGCACCCAGGGATGGATAATAATGTCTGGGGGTAGGGTGGGCAGTGCCCAGGGGTGATCAGTAGCACCCAGGAATGGATAGTAATGCCTAGGGTTTTGGGTGGGTAGTGCCCAGGGGTGACCAGTAGCAGCCAGGGATGGGTATTAATGTCTGGGGTTTTGGGTGGGCAGTGCCCAGGGTTGACCAGTAGAAGCCAGAGATGGATAGTAATTTCTGGGGGTTTGAGTGGGCAGTGCCCACGGGTGATCAGTAGCACCCAGGGATGGATAGTAATGCCTGGGGTTTTGGGTGGGCAGTACCCAGGGGTGATCAGTAGCAGCCAGGGATGGATTAATGCCTGGGGTTTTGGGTGGGCAGTGCCCAGGGGTGACCAGTAGCAGCCAGGGATGGATAGTAATGTCTGGGGTTTTGGGTCGGCAGTGCCCAGGTGTGACCAGTAGCAGCAAGGGATGGATAGTAATGTCTGGGGGTATGGTGCGCACTGCCCAGTGGTGACCAGTAGCAGCCAGGGATGGATAGTAATTTCTGGGGTTTTGGGCGGGCAGTGCCCAGGGGTGATCAGTAACACCCAGGGATGGATAGTAATGCCTGGGGTTTTGGGTGAGCAGTGCCCGGGGTGACCAGTAGCAGCCGGGGATGGATAGTAATGTCTGGTGTTTGGGGTGGGCAGTGCCCATGTGTGATCAGTAGGACCCAGGGATGGATAGCAATGCCTGGGGTTTTGGGTGGGCAGTGCCCATGGGTGATCAGTAGCACCCAGGGATGGATAGTAATGTCTGGGGGTTTTGGGTGGGCAGTGCCCAGGGGTGATCAGTAGCACCGAGCGATGGATAGTAATGCCTGGGGTTTTGGGTGGGTAGTGCCCAGGGCTGATCATTAGCAGCCAGTGATGGATAGTAATGTCTGGGGTTTTGGGTGGGCATTGCCCAGGGCTGACCAGTAACACCCAGGGAAGGATAGTAATGCCTAGGGTTTTGGGAGGGCTGTGCCCAGGGGTGACCAGTAGCAGCTAGGGATGGGTATTAATGTCTGGGATTTTTTGGTGGGCAGTGCCCCGGGGTGATCAGTAGCAGCCAGGGATGGATAGTAATGTCCTTGGTTTTGGGTGGGCAGTGCCCAGAGGTGATCAGTAGCAGCCAGGGATGGATAGTAATGTCTGGGGTTTTGGGTGGGCAGTGCCCAGCGGTCACCAGTAGCAGCCAGGGATGGTTAGTAATGCCTGGGGTTTTGGGAGGGCAGTGCCCATGGTTGACCAGTAGCACGCAGGGATGGATAGTAATGCCTGGGTTTTTGGGTGGTCAGTGCCCAGGGGTGACCGGTAGCATCCAGGCATGGATAGTAATGCCTGGGATGTGGGTGGACAGTGCCCAGGGGTGATCAGTAGCACCCAGGGATGGATAATAATGTCTGGGGGTAGGGTGGGCAGTGCCCAGGGGTGATCAGTAGCACCCAGGGATGGATAGTAATGCCTAGGGTTTTGGGTGGGTAGTGCCCGTTGGTGACCAGTAGCAGCCAGTGATGGGTATTAATGTCTGGGGATTTGGGTGGGCAGTGCCCAGGGGTGACCAGTAGAAGCCAGGGATGGATAGTAATTTCTAGGGATTTGAGTGGGCAGTGCCCAGGCGTGCTCAGTAGCACCCAGGGATGGATAGTAATGCCTGGGGTTTTGGCTGGGCAGTGCCCAGGGGTGACCAGTAGCAGCCGGGGATGAATAGTAATGTCCTGGGTTTTGGGTGGGCAGTGCCCAGGGGTGATCAGTAGTAGCCAGGGATGGATAGTAATGTCTGGGGGGTTTGGGTGGGCAGTGCCCAGGGGTGATCAGTAGCACTGAGGGATGGATAGTAATGCCTGGGGTTTTGGGTGGGCAGTGCCTTGGGGTGATCAGTAGCAGCCAGAGATGGATAGTAATGTCTGGGGTTTTGGGTGGGCATTGCCCAGGGGTGACAAGCAACACCCAGGGATGGATAGTAATGTCTGTGGTTTGGGTGGGCAGTACCCATGGGTGATCAGTAGCACGCAGGGATGGATAGCAATGCCTGGGGTTTTGGGTGGGCAGTGCCCATGGGTGATCAGTAGCGCCCAGGGATGGATATTAATGACTGGGGTTTTGGGTGGGCAGTGCCCATGGGTGATCGGTAGCACCCAGGGATGGATAGTAATGTCTGGGGTTTTGGTTGGGCAGTACCCAGAGGTGATCGGTAGCAGCCAGGGATGGATAGTAATGCCTGGGGTTTTGGGTGTGCAGTGCCCAGGGGTGATCAGTAGCACCCAGGGATGGATAGTAATGCCTGGGGTTTTGGGTGGGCAGTGCCCCGGGTGATCAGTAGCAGCCAGGGATGGATAGTAATGTCGTGGGTTTTGGGTGGACAGTGCCCAGGGGTGATCAGTAGCAGCCAGGGATGGATAGCAATGTCTGGGGTTTTGGGTGGGCAGTGCCCAGGGGTGACCAGTAGCAGTCAGGGATGGATAGTAATGTCTGGGGTTTTGGGTGGGCAGTGCCCAGGGGTGACCAGTAGCACCCAGGGATGGATAGCAATGCCTGGGTTTCTGGGTGGGCAGTGCCCATGGGTGACTGGTAGCAGCCAGGGATCGATAGTAATGCCTGGGTTGTGGGTGGGCAGTGCCCAGTGGTGATCAGTAGCGGCCAGGGATGGATAATAATGCCTGGGGTTTTGGGTGGCCAGTGCCCAGGGGTGATCAGTAGCAGCCAGGGATGGATAGTAATGTCTGGGGTTTGGGGTGGGCAGTGCCCAGGGGTGATCAGCAGCAGCCAGGGATGGATAGTAATGTCTGGGATTTTGGGTGGGCAGTGCCCAGGGGTGACCAGTAGCAGCCATGGATGGAGAGTAATGTCTGGGTTTTGGGTGAGCAGTGCCCATGGGTGATCAGTAGCAGCCAGGGATGGATAGTAATGTCTCGGGGTTTGGGTGGGCAGTACCCAGGGGTGACCAGTAGCACCAAGGGATGGATAGTAATGCCTGGGTTTTTGGGTGGGCAGTGCCCAGGGGTCACCAGTAGCACGCATGGATGGCTAGTAATATCTGGGGTTTTGGGTGGGTGTTGCCCAGGGGTGACCAGTAGCACCCGGGGATGGATAGTAATGTCTGGGGCTTTGGGTGGGCAGTGCCCAGGGGTTACCAGTAGCAGCCAGGGATGGGTAGTAATTCCTGGGGTTTTGGGTGGGCAGTGCCCAGCGGTGATCAGTAGCAGCCAGGGATGGACACTAATAGATCAACAGTAGGTCGGCTGTTCTGCCGTATAACATTTTTGGGGCCTATTATATGACTTAAGTAGGCCTGGGTTATTTTTATTATGTCAGAAAAGGTACACAAACACTATAAATGTGAGAATGTACCAGAGGAAGTTTCAGACACAAATAGATAGTAATTTTCCAGCTTTTGTAATTTATTTTGCTGCTGGATGTAATTGGTAATACTGCATCAATAGTTGTTTTAAAATAAAAGAAGAAAAGGAAAATAACATTTGTTGAAGGAACACATTCAGAAAATGCAAAAAGAGTTCATTTAAAAAATACAGAGTTTTTTAAGGAGAATAATTATTAATCTTGATTTTTCCTTACTTTTTTTACTATGACAAGGTAAATTTTCAAAACATGCCAAAGTAGTGTTTAAGAAGAAACACCGTGAAACCACCACCTTAGTGACAAGTGATTAGCATGTAGTCTATACATGACATCCAAGACACAAGCACTTAATGAGAGAGCTCTTGGGTAGCTGTAGCCAGGCTGGAGGGTGACCTAACAAGTGGTCGACGTCTAGATATTGATCTACAAAAAAGTAGGGACCAGGAGGAATTTAGTGGCGCCGGTCGATGAGACGTTTCGGCTGGATGCCTTCATCTTGGGCCTGGGGTAGGTCTCCCTAAAAGGAGAAACAGGGGATCTCTGTTAGTGTCTGAATTGCGAGGTGTAGAGGTGTGTGTATCAAAATAAGACATAATAATTCCCTGATTGTGGTACACCACTGAAAAGTAAGAGACAAGAGGTACACGGATCTGACCTTGGGGGTTGCAGGAATCCCTTGGTCCGGAAAAGCTGTGGCCTGCTATGGTGCCAAATGGTTTATTTTTCTGTTTCCCGGCTGTAGGGGACTGCAGGAATTAGAGAACAAAGTGTTCTCGGTAAGAAAGCTAGTAGTAACCATTAAACAGCGATTAAAACACACAGCACAGGAATAGGCTAAGACTAGGCAAAAACATTCCCATGCGCTCACCTTTATATGTTGTAGCTGAGCGGTGGAGCACCGAAAGAAACGTGCGGGGTTCCAGTGAAATGGCTGTTCACGAGCACATGGAACAGCACGTAGTGAAGGCTGAATGGGTATTAGTTTCCACAGTTGCCTGAGGAGAACGAGATGCAAGCCCCTCGTTAGCAAGAGTAGTGGCAATAAAAATTGTCTGAACAGGCAGGTCCAGGAGGAGTCTTTACCTTGAAAGTGAAGATGTGGGCTCACTGCATGCTGGCGAGTATCATCTCGTTTGAGGCTGCGACTGGAGCACTCTGTCGAGGCTTGAAAGTAATGGTGCCGAGATGTACATGGATGCCTTGACTGCGCATGCGCGCCGAGAGTAGTGTTCAGATTGTTGTTTTTCGCGGGTGCGCATGCGTGGGCCCGGTTGTCTGCAGTGTTGCTGTGTGGGAGTATTGCCGAGAGACACTATTCTAAAATCATGCTCGTAGCAGTACTATATGACAATTAAAGTATATTGCGATTCTTTTTGTAATAAGCCTCAAGCCTTTGTAGGCTAGATGTCGGTCTGAAGTGAATGGCTAGTTGGAGTTGGGCGCAATATATATAGAGAAAGAGAGGTAAGCTGTAGCTGGATACAGATGTAAGCAAAATCCAAGGGGGCCCAATATTGTGGATGGGGGACCCCATGAAGGAAGTGGAGCACCTAACAAGGACTGTGTGGGACACCATTATTGTTAAGCGTTAAGTGGGGCCCTAAATTGTGGGGTCTCAGAAGGGGCATGAGAGTCCTAAATGGAGAAATAATAACTTGGCAGGCGAAAGCAACTCTGATAGAGATTTTATCTGCTGGACTGCGAGGGGTCTATCTCGTTAAGCCCAGTGGTTGTGCTTTTCAATTTAAAAATCCACCATGCTTCTTTATGGTTAAGTGAATTGGTGGTGTTACTCGTATTCGGTACTGCATCTGCTATCCACCATAGGATATCGTCAGGACCGTGATGGTTTTCAATGTAATGTTGTACCATTGGTGCAGCGGTAGATTTGCATCGGATACGGGATCTATGTTCTCCTATCCTTTTATGGATCTGTCTGGTTGTTTTTCCAACATAGCGTAAGCCACAAGGACATTCAATGATGTAGATTACATTAGCCGTTTTGCAGTTGGTGAACTGCCTAAGTTCCCAGTCTTTTTCGCCAATCTTAAAAGACAACATTTTTCTAGTAAAGCGACAGATTATACAGGTGCCACAGGGGTGGTGCCCTCTTATTTCCCGCATGTTCCAAAGTGTAGATCTTTGTGTTTTCTTCTCCAATCTTGCATGTGTTAGTATGTCTTTCAGGTTTTTGGAACGTTTTAGCGCCATTCTAGGTGTTTTCTCTTCTGGCAAGCTTAATTGAACCAGGGGCCAAAATTTCTTCAGAAGTCCTTTAAGTTTAGTTGTATCAGGGCCAAAGGTGGAGACAAAAGTGATGGTATCCTCTTGGTCCGGATTTCTTATTTTGGGTGTTAGTAAACTTTCCCTGGGAGTATATTTGGCTCTTTTAGTCGACCGGCTGATAAGTTTTTTGGGGTATCCTCTGTCTTGTAGTTTATTTTTTAGTTGTTTTGCATGTTCTTGAAATGAGTTCATTTCAGTGCAATTGCGCCTTAATCTTAAGAATTGGCCATATGGGAGGTTATCCCTTAGGTTTTTTGGGTGATGGCTTTTGTAATGGAGTAAAGTATTCCTCTCAGTCTCCTTTGTGAAGAGGTCGCATTGCAGTACACCATTCTTAACTAAGATAGTTAAGTCCAGGAAGTTAATGGCACTTCTGCTATTTTGCATAGTGAATGAGATCTCCTGGGTCTGGGTATTAATCCACTCAAAGAATGAGGCAAGGCTACTTTCATTCCCTTTCCATACAAGGATGACATCGTCGATGTACCTAAACCAAGAGGAAATTTTGTCTTGGAACGGGTTGGATGTGTTTATGACATGTAGCCTCTCAAAATCTGCCGTGAAAATTATAGCCAGACTTGGAGCAAACGCAGCTCCCATTGCCGTACCACTTATTTGGAGATAGTATTCATCATCAAAAGTGAAAAAGTTGTTAGTGAGGGCGATTTCAAGTAGTTCCACTATAAAATTAGTTGGAACTCTTGTTTGGGTCATGAAGTGAGTAAGATGTTGTCGAATGCACTCCACCGCTGCTTCTTGGGGGATGTTTGTATACAGGCTAACTACATCCATAGTCACCAGAAGTTCCTGCTCATTATTGAATTGTCGTCCTTCAAATTTAGAGATGGTGGACATCGTATCTCTAAGATACGTAGGTGTTTTTTGGCTCATGGGTTTCAGAAAGTAATCTATGAATTTGCAGATGGGCTCGAGAATTGAGCCACAGCCCGACACAATAGGTCTACCTGGGGGGTTTTGGCTGTTTTTATGGAGTTTAGGAAGAGCATAGAAGGCTGGTATTCTATTCTCTGACGTATTAAGGAAAATTTCCTCACGTTCTGTTATCCACTCATGCTCTAATGCAAATCTAGTTGTTTCCAGGATTTTTTGTTTAATGGTAGCTGAGGGGTCCCTCCTTAGTTTTTTGTAGTTGCTCTTATCATTTAATAAAAGCATCACCATTTCTTTGTATTGTGATATATTCTGAATCACAATGCCGCCTCCTTTATCAGCGGACTTTATAATCAAATCTTTCTTTTTGGCTAAGGTGGTTAAAGCCTTACGTTCACCTGTGGTCAAGTTCTGTCTCAGCTGCTGTTGGTTAGTTTGGAGTTTCCTTATTTCTTTAGTAATGCATTTTTCAAAAGTGAGCAAAGAACCTGGTACTTCATTGTCCGTGGGGTTAAATGTGGATTTTGTTCTTAATCCAGTGTCATTTAGTTCTGGGTAAAGGTCTTTATCCTTGAAGTACACTTTCCTTCTGATAGTTTTGAACAGATTGAATAGTTCAGAGTCCAATTTGAACCAATCAGTATGTTCTGTTGGAACAAAAGATGGACACTAATGCCTGGGGTTTTGGGTGGGCAGTGCCCAGGGGTGATCAGTAGCAGCCAGGGAAGGATAGTAATGTCTGGGGTTTGGGTGGGCCGTGCCCAGGCGTGAACAGTAGCACCCAGGGATGGATAGTAATGCCTGGGGTTTTGGGTGGGCAGTGCCCATGGGTGATCAGTAGCAGCCAGGGATGAATAGTAATGTCTGGGGTTTTGGGTGGGCAGTGCCCAGGGGTGATCAGTAGCAGCCAAGGATGGATAGTACTGCCTAGCGTTTTGGGTGGGCAGTGCCCAGTGGGGACCAGCAGTGCACAGGAAAGTCCAGCAATGCCCAGGAAAAGCGACCAGTGCTCAGCGATCACAAGCCATGCCCAAGCCGGACAGAGCCCAAGGGAGCCTCACCTGAAGTGCATGCTGCAGGAGGGGGACAATGTCCAAGGCAGGTCACCATGGACTCCCTGCACTGCCCAGGGAATGGAGAGCCCGCACGCGCTGAGGCCTTGAGAAGCTGGGGCGTTTCCTGCAGATTCCGGCATTATAAATAAAACACTGGACGCTTGTTCTGCTGCTCCCCTGTTGAAAAAATATGTTGGAAATGCATTTTTCTTTCACCGACTTAAAAAAGAAAAATAAGGCTATTCCAGGAAAGGGCTGCAGCTAAGAAAACGAAAACAGAAAGCGCTTAAAGATGTTTTAATGACTTAAACACAGGCCGGATTGTGTCTAAAAGTTTCCACATTTGAAAAACAAGAAAAAAAGAAAATTCAATATTAAATATCACTTCCCAGTGCCACAGCAGAGGTGGTTTACTATCACAGAGCGCACCAGCATGGGCGTGCGTGCGTGCGTGTGCACAGCGGGTGTGTCTTGGACCAGGGGTGCACATTGGCATGGGTGTAGGGCACATGGGGGCCTCAATGCTTCCAATAGGGTAAGAAATCCAGGGGGGCCCTAAAGAGTCAGATAACAATGTTTAGGGGTGGGGCCCAATCATTGCAAGCGCTAAGGAGCCATTAAGTGACCTCTGGCCTTTGTGAATAAAGCAGTGGCCTTACAGACGCAGTCACATGTCCATACCTTCTGAGAAAGGGATATCATCTATTATAAAATGTTCAGCCTGTTATTCCTTGCCCAGGGTCCTTACTCTGGTTCCTGGATCCTGGCCTTTTATTCCTTGCCCGGGTCCTTACTCTGGTTCCTGGATCCTGGCCTGTTATTCCTTGCCCGGGTCCTTACTCTGGTTCCTGGATCCTGGCCTTTTATTCCTTGCCCGGGTCCTTACTCTGGTTCCTGGATCCTGGCCTGTTATTCCTTGCTCGGGACCTTACTCTGGTTCCTGGATCCTGGCCTGTTATTCCTTGCCCGGGACCTTACTCTGGTTCCTGGATCCTGGCCTGTTATTCCTTGCCCGGGTCCTTACTCTGGTTCCTGGATCCTGGGCTGTTGTTCCTTGCCCGGTTCTTCTTGGAGTTGCAGCCTTACTCTGGTTCCTGGATCCTGGCCTGTTATTTCTTGCCCGGGTCCTTACTCTGATTCCTGGATCCAGGCCTGTTATTCCTTGCCCAGGGTCCTTACTCTGGTTCCTGAATCCTGGCCTGTTATTCCTTGCCCGGGTTCTTACTCTAGTTCCTGGATCGTGGCCTGTTATTCCTTGCCCGGGTCCTGACTCTGGATCCTGGCCTGTTATTCCTTGCCCAGTTCACTCCTTACTCTGGTTCTTTAATCCTTGCTTGTTATTCCTTGCCCAGGGTCCTTACTCTGGTTCCTGGATCCTGGCCTGTTATTCCTTGCACCGGTCCTTACTCTGGTTCCTGGATCCTGGCCAGTTATTGCTTGCACTGGTCCTTACTCTGGTTCCTGGATCCTGGACTGTTGCTACTTGCCGGAGGTCCTTCTTGGAGATGCAGTCCTTACTCTGGTACCTGGATCCTGGCCTGTTATTCCTTGCACCAGTCCTTACTCTGGATCCTGGCCTCTTATTCCTTGCCCAGCTCAGTCCTTACTCTGGTTCCTGGATCCTGGCCTGTTATTCTTTGCCCAGGCTCCTTACTCGGGTTCCTGGATCCTGGCCTGTTATTCCTTGCACCGGTCCTTACTCTGGTTCCTGGATCCTGCACTGTTGCTCCTTGCCTGAGGTCCTTCTTGGAGATGCAGTCCTTACTCTAGTTCCTGGATCCTGTCCTGTTATTCATTGCACCAGTCCTTTCTCTGGTTCCTGGATCCTAGCCTGTTATTTCTTGCCCAGGTCCTTCTTGGAGATGCAGTCCTTACTCTGGTTCCTGGATCCTGGCCTGTTATTCTTTGCCCGGGTCCTTCTTGGAGATGCAGTCTTTACTCTGGTTCCTGGATCCTGGATCCTGGATTGTTATTCCATGCCTGAGGTCCTTCTTGGAGATGCAGTCCTTACTCTGGTTCCTGGATATTGACCTGTTTTCCTTGCCTGAGGTCCTTCTTGGAGATGCAGTCCTTACTCTGGTGCCTGGATCCTGGCCTGTTATTCCTTGCCTGATGTCGTTCTTGGAGATGCAGTACTTACTCTGGTTCATATATCCTGGCCTGTTATGCCTTGTTTGAGGACCTTCGTGGAGGGGCAGTTTTTTTTTCTGGTGCCTGGATCCTGCACTGTTTTCCTTGCCTGAGGTCCTTCTTGGAGATGTATTCTCTACTCTGGTTCCTGGATCCTGCACTGTTTTCCTTGCCTGAGGTCCTCCATGGAGATGCGGTTCTTAATTTGGTTCCTGGATGCTGGACTGTTATTTCTTGCATTAGGTCCTTCTTGGGGATGTGGTCCTTCCTTTGGTTTCGGGATGCTGGACTGTTATTTCTTGCCTGAAATCCGTCTTTGAAATGCAGTCCTTACTTTGGTTCCTGGATGCTGGACTGTTGCTCCTTCCCTGAAGTCCTTCTTGGAGATGCAGTCCTTACTCTGGTTCCTGGAACCTGGTCTGTTATTCCTTGCTTGGGATCCTTCTTGGAGATTCAGTCCTTTCTCTGGTTCAGAGATCCTGGCCCGTTATGCCTTGCCCGAGGGCCTTCTTGCAAGGGCAGTTCTTTGTATGGTGCCTGGATTCTGCTCTGTTTTTCCCTGCCTGAGGTCCTTCTTATAGATGCAGTCCTTACTCTGGTTCCTGGATCCTGGCCTCTTATTCCTTGCCTGAGGTCCTTCTTGGAGATGGAGTCCTTACTCTGGATCCTGGATCCTGGCCTGTTATTCCTTTCCTGAGGTCCTTCTTGGAGATGCAGTCCTTACTCTGGTTCCGGTTCCTGCCTTGTTATTCCTTTCCTGAGATCCTTCTTGGAGATGCAGTCCTTACTTTGGTTCCTGGATCATGGACTGTTGCTCATTGCCTGAAGTCCTTCTTGGAGATGCAGTCCTTACTCTGGTTCCTGAATCCTGAACTGTTTACCTTGCCTCAAGTCCTTCTTGGAGATGCAGTCCTTACACTGGTTCCTGGATCCTGGCCTGTTATTCCTTGCCTGAAATCCTTCTTGGAAATGCAGTCCTTATTCTGGTTCCTGGATCCTGGCCTGGGATTCCTTGCTTGGGATCATTCTAGGAGATGCAGTCTTGACTCTGTTTCCTGGATCCTGGCCTGGTTTTCCTTGCCTGAGGTCCTTCTTGGAGATGCAGTCCTGTCTCTGGTTCCAGTATCCTGCTTGGTTATTCCTTGCCTGCGGATGTTCTTGGGGATGGAGTCCTTACTCTGCTCCCTGGGTCCCGGATCCTTACCTTTTATTTCTTGACAGAGGTCCTCCTTGGAGCTGCAGTCCTTACTCTGGTTCCTGAATCCTGAACTGTTTACCTTGCCTCAAGTCCTTCTTGGAGATGCAGTCCTTACGCTGGTTCCTGGAACTTGCTCTGTTATTCCTTGCTTGGGCTCCTTCTTGGAAATGTAGTTCTTTGTCTGGTGCCTGGATCCTGCTCTGTTTTTCCTTGTCCGAGGTCCTTCTTGGAGATGCAGTCCTTACGCTGGTTCCTGGAACTTGCTCTGTTATTCCTTGCTTGGGCTCCTTCTTGGAAATGTAGTTCTTTGTCTGGTGCCTGGATCCTGCTCTGTTATTCCTTGCCTGCGTTCCTTCTGGGAGATGCAGTCCTTACTCTAGTTCCTGGATCCTTGCCTGTTATTCCTTGCCCAAGGTCCTTCTTGGTGATTCAGTCCTTACTCTGCTTCCTGGATCCTGACCTGTTTTCCTTGCCTCAGGTCCTTCTTGGAGATGCAGTCCTTACCTCAAGTTAAGGAACTTAAGCGCATCGATGAACCTTGGTGGACAGTGATCGCTAAGTGGCACAGGAACCTGACATGCCCTTCAATTTCCACATGTATTATTGGAGCACGAACACAAGGGCCATGTCATTTTGTGGGGAGGGATAATCAAACATTAGGACATGGCATGCTTGCTAATGAAACATTCGGACACAGCATGCTTGCTAATGAAACATTGGGACATGGCATGCTTGCTAATGAAACATTGGGACACGGCATGCTTGCTAATGAAACATTGGCACACAGCATGCTCGCTAATAAAACATTGGCACACAGCATGCTTACTAATGAAACATTGATGACACGGCATGCTTGCTAATGAAACATTGGGACACAACATGCTTGCTGACGAAACATTGGCACACACCATGCTTGCTAATGAAACATTGGGACACGGCATGCTCGCTAATAAAACATTGGCACACAGCATGCTTACTAATGAAACATTGATGACACGGCATGCTTTCTAATGACACATTGGGACACGGCATTCTTGCTAATGAAACATTGGGACACGGCATGCTTGCTAATGAAACATTGGGACACAGCATGCTTGCTAATGAAACATTGGGACACAGCATGCTTGCTAATGAAACATTGGCACCCAGCATGCTTGCTAATGAAACATTGGGACACGGCATGCTTGCTAATGAAAGATTGGGACACGGCATGCTTGCTAATGAAACATTGAGACATGGCATGCTGTGCTAAGGACACATTGGGAAACAGCATGCTTGCTAATGAAACATGGCACACAGCATGCTTGCTAATGAAACATTGGGACACAGCATGCTTGCTAATGAAACATTGAGACACAGCATGCTTTATAATCAAACAGTCAGACAGCATGCTTGCTAATGAAACATTGAGACATAGGATGCTTGCTAATGACACATTGGGACCCGGCATGCTTGCTAATGAAACATTGGGACACAGCATGCTTTCTAATGACACATTGGGACACGGCATTCTTGCTAATGAAACATTGGGACACGGCATGCTTGCTAATGAAACATTGAGACATGGCATGCTTGCTAAGGACACATTGGGACACAGCATGCTTGGTAATGAAACATGGCACACAGCATGCTTGCTAATGAAACATTGAGACACAGCATGCTTTATAATGAAACATTGGGACACAGCATGCTTGCTAATGAAACATTGAGACAGCATGCTTTATAATGAAACATTGGGACACAGCATGCTTGCTAATGAAACATTGAGACATGGCATGCTTGCTAATGACACATTGGGACACGGCATGCTTGCAAATGAAACATTGGGACACGGCATGCTTTCTAATGACACATTGGGACACGGCATTCTTGCTAATGAAACATTGGGACACGGCATGCGTTCTAATGAAACAATGGGACACGGCATGCTTGCTAATGAAACATTCGGACACAGCATGCTTGCTAATGAAACATTGAGACACAGCATGCTTTATAATGAAACATTGGGACACAGCATGCTTGCTAATGAAACATTGAGACACAGCATGCTTTATAATGAAACATTGGGACACAGCATGCTTGCTAATGAAACATTGGGACGCGGCATGCTTTATAATGAAACATTGAGACACGGCATGCTTTCTAATGAAACAATGGGACACGACATGCTTGTTAATGAAACATTTGGACACAGCATGCTTGCTAATGAAACATGGCACACAGCATGCTTGCTAATGAAACATTGAGACACAGCATGCTTTATAATGAAACATTGGGACACAGCATGCTTGCTAATGAAACATTGGGACACAGCATGCTTGCTAATGAAACATTGGGACACAGCATGCTTGCTAATGAAACATTGGGACACGGCATGCTTGCTAATGAAACATTGGGACACAGCATGCTTGCTAATGAAACATTGGGACACAGCATGCTTGCTAATGAAACATTGAGACACAGCATGCTTTATAATGAAACATTGGGACACAGCATGCTTGCTAATGAAACATTGGGACACGGCATGCTTGCTAATGAAACATTGGGACACGGCATGCTTGCTAATGAAACATTGGGACACGGCATGCTTGCTAATGAAACATTGGGACACAGCATGCTTGCTAATGAAACATTGGGACACAGCATGCTTGCTAATGAAACATTGGGACACAGCATGCTTGCTAATGAAACATTGAGACACAGCATGCTTTATAATGAAACATTGGGACACAGCATGCTTGCTAATGAAACATTGGGACACAGCATGCTTGCTAATGAAACATTGGGACACGGCATGCTTGCTAATGAAACATTGGGACACGGCATGCTTGCTAATGAAACATTGGGACATGGCATGCTTGCTAATGAAACATGGGGACACAGCATGCTTGCTAATGAAACATTGGGACACAGCATGCTTGCTAATGAAACATTGGGACACAGCATGCTTGCTAATGAAACATTGGGACACAGCATGCTTGCAAATGAAACATTGAGACACAGCATGCTTTATAATGAAACATTGGGACACAGCATGCTTGCTAATGAAACATGGCACACAGCATGCTTGCTAATGAAACATTGAGACACAGCATGCTTTATAATGAAACATTGGGACACAGCATGCTTTATAATGAAACATTGGGACACAGCATGCGTGTGAATGATGCTGAAATGGGGGCTATTGGTGAATAATGGTGGCTAGCGTTGGACACGGCTGTCCAATGGCAGATTATTGGGGACAGTGAGATTATGTTGGTTGCTGGCGGTTAACGGTGGACATTAGTGGCTAATGTTGGATGGGAGCTGGGGGGGTGAATGCTGAAGAAAGGAGGGAAGGCAAGGGGTAGCGTCTAGAAGCCCACGGGGAACCCCTTTTACCACACGCACTACCCGCAGCAGTGCAGCCAATCCCACGCCTCTGCCAGGAGCTCCAGAAAGCCCTTTCTGTTCTATTATTGCTCTTGGACACATTTTTTGCGCATTTTTTTAATTTCCATCCCTTGGTTTTGTTCCAGGAGAGTGGGAGGTGGGGGGGGCGGCTGCCACCGGCCTCTTTCCAAGAGGTTTTTCCGCGGTGTTTTCCCAGTTTGTCTCTCTTGCCTTCTCTGGGCTGGGGGGCTGGGGGCTGGGGCGGGGACAGCCCCTTGCTCGGGCTCTTTGATAAACAGTAGGATCCCGAGTCATAACAGGAGCCGGTGCAGGGCTCCCCAGGGGTCGGGGCCGAGCTGGCTCTCACAGCGCCTCTCGCAGCCCAGACAATGCGCTCTAAGGAACAGGACTGCAACGCATTAGGGACCTGACAATGAAATTGCAGTTACTTCACCGCCTCTTTATTAAATAAACACAGCCTGCTCTGGACCTGTCTGCCCTGGAGATGTTTGTACAAGGCTCGGCTTACAAAACTAACACTGCCAGCCGCAAACTCGGGAGCCAGGGGCGGCGCACACATTCCAGCAGCAGCGGCGGCCCTCCTCTCCGCACTCACTGTCAGCCGCCGACCCCTCCCTCCATCCAAGGGGAGGATGGGGGCGCCCTCCTCTCCCACTCACTGTCAGCCAACGACCCCCCCCCTCCATCCAAGGGGAGGACGGGGGCGCCCTCCTCTCCGCACTCACTGTCAGCCGCCGAGCCCCCCCTCCATCCAAGGGGAGGACGGGGGCGCCTTCCTCCCTGCACTCACTGTCAGCCACCGAGCCCCCCCCCATCCAAGGGGAGGATGGGGGCGCCCTCCTCTCCGCACTCACTGTCAGCCGCCGACCCCTCCCTCCATCCAAGGGGAGGATGGGGGCGCCCTCCTCTCCGCACTCACTGTCAGCCGCCGAGCCCCCCCTCCATCCAAGGGGAGGACGGGGGCGCCTTCCTCCCTGCACTCACTGTCAGCCACCGAGCCCCCCCATCCAAGGGGAGGACGGGGGCGCCCTCCTCTCCGCACTCACTGTCAGCCAACGACCCCCCCCTCCATCCAAGGGGAGGATGGGGGCGCCCTCCTCTCCGCACTCACTGTCAGCCACCGAGCCCCCCCCTCCATCCAAGGGGAGGACGGGGGCGCCCTCCTCCCTGCACTCACTGTCAGCCACCAAGCCCCCCCATCCAAGAGGAGGATGGGGGCGCCCTCCTCTCCGTACTCACTGTCAGCCGCCGACGCCACCCTCCATCCAAGGGGAGGATGGGGGCGCCCTCCTCCCTGCACTCACTGTCAGCCAACGACCCCCCCCCTCCATCCAAGGGGAGGATGGGGGCGCCTTCCTCTCCCACTCACTGTCAGCCGCCGACCCCTCCCTCCATCCAAGGGGAGGACGGGGGCGCCCTCCTCTCCGCACTCACTGTCAGCCGCAGAGCCCCCCCCTCCATCCAAGGGGAGGCCGGGGGCGCCCTCCTCTCCGCACTCACTGTCAGCCAACCAGCCCCCCCCATCCAAGAGGAGGATGGGGGCGCCCTCCTCTCCGCACTCACTGTCAGCCACCGAGCCCCCCCTCCATCCAAGTGGAGGACGGTAGCGCCCTCCTCCCTGCACTCACTGTCAGCCGCAGAGCCCCCCCCATCCAAGGGGAGGACGGAGCGCCCTCCTCCCTGCACTCACTGTCAGCCACCGAGCCCCCCCATCCAAGGGGAGGACGGGGCGCCCTCCTCCCTGCACTCACTGTCAGCCGCAGAGCCCCCCCATCCAAGGGGAGGACGGGGCGCCCTCCTCCCTGCACTCACTGTCAGCCACCGAGCCCCCCCATCCAAGGGGAGGACGGGGCGCCCTCCTCCCTGCACTCACTGTCAGCCGCAGAGCCCCCCCATCCAAGGGGAGGACGGGACGCCCTCCTCCCTGCACTCACTGTCAGCCACCGAGCCCCCCCCATCCAAGGGGAGGGCGGGGCGCCCTCCTCCCTGCACTCACTGTCAGCCGCAGAGCCCCCCCCATCCAAGGGGAGGACGGGGCGCCCTCCTCCCTGCACTCACTCTCAGCCGCAGAGCCCCCCCATCCAAGGGGAGGACGGGGCGCCCTCCTCCCTGCACTCACTCTCAGCCGCAGAGCCCCCCCCATCCAAGGGGAGGATGGGGCGCCCTCCTCTCCGCACTCACTCTCAGCCGCAGAGCCCCTGCTTCCACGGTGAGGGAAGGGGCCCAACCCCTCTTTCCCGACACCCTAGCATCCACAGACCCCCTTTGCCAGGGTGAGGGTGGCCGTTCCCTCCTGTTCTGCACTCGTCATCCAGAGTCCCCCCCCAATGTGAGGGAACCACACGCCCCCATCCTCAGAAGCACATTATTATTATTATTATTTATTATTATTATTATTATTATTATTATTTGGGTATTTATTGAGCGTAGACATAGCTTCAGGAAGTAGCAGAGAACCTTACAAGTCATGGAGTGGGGGGTCACAGCAAGGAAAGCAGGGATACGTGGGAGCGGGGAGGGGGAGGGCGGGCAATTTGGCAGAAAGGGATCTACAAGTGACCAGTTATGTTATGTTATGTTATGTTATGTTAGCGGTACTTGTAGAGCGCACCGTCACCAACGGAATTGGTCCCCAGGCGCTCTGGCGGATCTGTAAACAGGAAGGGTGGGTAGGGTTAGTCAGGAGGAGGGGAGAAGGAGAGTGGGAGAAGTGGTGTGCTGTTGGCAGCTTCAGCTCGGCATACACCGAGTGCTGGGCTTTGGTGCTAGTATCGGATCGGGCGAAGGCCTCGAGTGCTGTTGGTGAAGTTTATGTGTTGTTGGTGCCGTGTGGTAAAGTGCGTGCGGATTGCTGGGAGAGAGATGGTTGTGTGGTTTTGTGTGGGTTTAAGTATGCAGAAGATTGAGGGTTGGGTTAGTGGGATCAGTATCCTGATTTAGGTACTTATGGTTCCGTTAGAGTTGTATACCTGTTGGTTGGGATGTTGCTGGTTCCTCGTGGGCCGACTCGCTTTGGTGGAGTTGCGCTGATCCAACTGTATCCTATTGAGTGTAGTTTGGATTGGTGGGTTTGTCTGAACCTGATCTTCAGGTGTGGGACCGGGTGGGTGATATCTATTCTCAGATGAGCTAGTGTGACCTTGGTCGGTTGAGGCTTTGAATGGCTCAGGGTCAGGGTTCTGTTGATGTGTTGTCCTAGTGGATCCGTCTTGGTGAGCTTGTGTATTCAGACATTCGTATCCTTCTGTCCTGACTGGTTCTTTGGTTTCTGTGGGGTGAACATCCTCAGGACTGTTGTTTAGTTGTAGTTTGTGTGGTGGGGCATTGTTTCCTGCTTTGTATCGGTGGATCGTGTGTATTGATGAAATATTCTGTTTCTCACCCATTGCATTGGGGCCCATGGTGCAGTGCTTTCTTTCCCTCTCTATGTTTTGTCCTTAGGGCTGTTGGGGAAGGTAATAGTTAAGGTCATGGTCCTCTTGATGATTCGTTCTAGTCTTTGTCTTAGTTTGCTGTGTTTGCTATCTTTGGTCGTATTCGACTGTCTCCCGTTTGGTCCTTTGGTATGTCATGGTATATTTACCTCAGCTTTTCCCATTGATTGATCACTGTGTATCGCGGTCGCTCTACGCTCATTGATGTTTTTATTTATGTCGGTGCCCCTGTGGCCAGTCTTTCTAGTTATGAGCTGAAGAGCCATGTTTTGAGTAATTTCCTGAATAATAGGTGGTTTCTTGTGTTACGTATGTACTTTGGAAGGTCATTCCAGTGAAACCGCGCCCTGCAAGAAGACCAAACAGCAAACGCAGGGAAGCAATGGCTTAGAGGCCGGCCTATGGTGCCCCAGAAGTTCTCAGCACAAGAAGCCAGAGACAGGAGGAGACACTGGCCCGGGACTTAGACCAGGCCGCGGAGAAGCCGTGCACATTGGAGTGGCGAGCAGGACTAGCTGCAAAGCTACAGGGCATGGGGGAAGCTTTACCCTGGCAGGTGACATCATGTGTGTAATAGAGAAAACACAGGCCAGCACTAAATGCGGACAGAGTGGCCAGAAGCTGGACATGGAGAGTGGCCCACACAGCCCAGATAAAAAGCTGAGGGGCCAGAATCTGCCATCAAATGCGACTGAGTGAAGTACAGAATCAGAGACACAACTCTCCTGCATACAAAGAAAACAGGGGCGCTGACTTCCCCGCATTATGAGTAAGATTGAACGCAAGCAGCTGTGCTGCATTCCCGGATAATTGCCCGAGTTTAGGAGGTTAACAGCAACATATGTGCCGCCCCCAGAGAAGAGAACGTCCAGGAAGCGTCATGGACGCCCATTGATCACCGCTGAAGACACTGGAACTTAGGGGTGCAATACATTCACTTTGGCAATAGGAGTCTTCTCATGCCAGTTAAGTACCTTGTATTGTATATTCAGCCAGCACGCTGCCCACCTCGAGGATGGAGAAGGCTGAATACCCTCACTATCAGCCGTAGAACCCCCACCCCGTCACAAGGTGAGGGACGCCTCGAGCCCTGGTCTTCTGCCCTCACTATCAGCCGTAGAACCCCCACCCCCCTGTCTCAAGGTGAGCGACGCCTCGAGCCCTGGTCTTCTGCCCTCACTATCAGCCGTAGAACCCCCACCCCCCTGTCTCAAGGTGAGCGACGCCTCAAGCCCTGGTCTTCTGCCCTCACTATCAGCCGTAGAACCCCCACCCCCCTGTCTCAAGGTGAGCGACGCCTCAAGCCCTGGTCTTCTGAGCTCAGGGTCAGCCACAGACCACTCTAAGGTGGGGAGTGCCTAGAGCCATCCCCTTATAGTCATTGCCTGCCACAGGCCTCTCCAAGTCGGGGGAGCCCTAGCCTCCCCTTTCTGCACTCAGTGCCAGCCACAAAACTCTCAAGATGAAGGTGGCCCACAGCCTTCCTCTGCGGTCCGGTATCGACCCAAAAGACCGTATCTAGAGGGGGGAAGATACGGTTTTGCCGCATTCTGCATAGGTATAAAATACCGAGGTAGGCGAGCAAGAGTTGTGGGGGTTTCCCGCACCCCTACTTTGGTATTTTCAGGTTCAGGGGCTGCGGGGGTACAAGAAACAATGCGGGGGACCAAAAAAAATAAAAAAATAAAAGCTTTAATTGCAAAATGAGGTAGAGTGGGCCTCAGTATTTTGCAATTCTTGCTTTTGGTCTGCGTTCTTTTAGCGTACATCCCTTCTGCGCACACACATTCAAGCAGCGGCCGTCTAAGGTGAGGGGGCCTCAAGCGAGCGCTCTTCTGGGGTCCATGTGCTGTTTCTGTTCTGTAACAGAAGTATAACCTTCAGAGCGTCCCTCTGCATAGAATAAATATATACCGCTGCCACCAGCACGGAAGGAACCTGAATCATGTTTACCGAGGCTAATGCCCTTCACAAGACATAAGACATCCATTTCCAAAAGGCATTCAAATTGGAAGTTCCAAGGAACACAGTGCAATTAAAAGCTCTGTCAGAACGGGAATCCTCAAATGGAACTGCATTTAAACTAATATGCAAAAAAATGCCATTTCACATTGTAAGGTATTGTGTTTAACCTAAAATATTCAAACTTGACCGTTAATAGTAATTACAAAATTCAGCACATTTGTTAAGGAATAAAATAATAAAATATTAAACTTACCAAACTTCACATTATAAATATCCAATCAAAAATCCAACATGTAATTCGTCGATCCAAAGTATCCATTGAAAGGATTCCAAAATCCAACTAATCCAATAACAAAAATCCAGCATTGATTTATTTCTTTTATGTATTATGTTTGTTGTAGGCCCAAACCCAAAGGTACCACGGCGTATTTACACACATACTTAGACTTAGTTGTTGCATATACACTAATTTACATTGGTACTGTGCATTTACATAGAATAGGAAGCAGAAGAGGTTAGTATTTGTTAAAGAGCAAAGTTTTGAGGAGTTTCTTAAATTTGTTCACGGATGGCTCATTGATGATCTTGGCTGGGAGAGAGTTCCAAATTCTGGAACTTGAACTAAGTTCAAACAAAGTATCTAGTGAAAGCAGTCCGAAATCCAACAAAACCAACACAAAAAATCCTCCATGTAATCCACTGATCGAAACAAAGTATCCAGTGAAAGGATTCCAAAATCCAACAAATCCAATAACAAAAATCTGCAAATGTGATAAAATCCAAGTTCCAATTTGTAATCCAATGACCCAAAAACACTGTGCCGAAAAAACATTTCCAGAACCAGAGAATGAGAGGAAAAGACATCCGATAACATTAAATAATCCACGTTTCTAAAAGTAATCTGGGGATCAAAACAAAGCATCCAGAAAAAGAATTTAAAAATCCAAAGAATCCAAAGAAAAAAACATTTAAAAATATGAAAAAAAATCCAAGTTCCAACATGCAATCCAGTGATGCAAAAACAGTGTCCCAAAAAAGCATTCCAAAATCCAAAGCATGCAAGAAAAAAAACATCAAAAAATGTGTAAAAAAAACAACTTCCAAAAATGAATCCTAAAAAAATCCACCGATCTCAACGCAGTGGGCCTCATTACATGGTAGGCGGTAGCCATGGCGCTATTAGTGTAATGAGGCCCAGTGTCCTTTAAAAAATAATGTTAAAAATCAAAGAATCCTTCAAAGAAAAGCCACCTGAAAAAAAGTGCAAATAATCAAGTTCCACTAACAAAAGACCTTGATAAACGAGAATGTCTTCACCTGGAACAGTCTATGGACACACTGACAATTGAAAATGCCAGCTGGGGGAATCCAGAAACGAAAAAAACAAGCAAAAAAACATCTAGTGGATGAAAATGGGAACTGCAGTAATAGTAATCACATAATTATAAGAATTTGAAAATATTGGCTATTTAAATTAACCAATACACATATACATATATATGCAAAACAGGGGGGTCTGGGAAACTCTCTACCAGCACGAACACAGCCCATTGACTTGTTCTTGGGTGGATGGCCCCTAGGAGAGTCTCAACCAAGTCTTTAGCTCACTGTTGTGTATGGGGTTGCTGTTGGTACTCTTGTTCAGAGGAGAATTGCCTAGTATTTCGGTGCTGGACTGCCCCTGGGCACGACAAAGACTGATATGCAGGGAAATGTCTTCTCTGTGATGGGGACACTGAGCTAAAGACTTGGTAGAGTCTCTCCCAGGGGCCATCCACCCAAGAACAGGTAATTGGGCTGTGTTAGTGCTGGTAGAGAGATTCCCAGACCCCCCTTGTTTTGCATTTACATATATATGTTTACATTGTCACACTGCCACTTTCCTTCTCGGTCATTCACCCCATGAAGCTAGTGTCAGTGGACCCCTTTGCCGCTACTTTCTCTGCTCCCTCTACTCGTGCGGCTGACTTGCATTCTGACACAGCCCTCTCTAACATGCTTCTTTCTATCTCCAACACTCTGGACACCTTTGCCCCAGTCATGAGAATCCGTCTGAAGCCTACCTCCAAGTGCAACTCGGTACAAATCTGACTTTGCCGCCATGAAACGCAAGTGCAGGGTGGCTGAGAGGAAGTGGAGGGCTTCGGGCGCATCCTCTGACAAACTGGCATGTGCATCTGCTCCAGAGGCACTGCAGACTCTCTGCCCTCTTCAAGAGGAGGGTCCATATCCAAACCCACACCTTTTCGGGCTCTAACAACTCGGCCGAACTCCTTAAAATCTGCAAGAAGCTGGCCAATCCTACTGCAGTCTCCACCTTTCCTCTTCCCTCCCAGGCCCTCTGTATGGCTCTGGCCTTTCATTTTATCACTAATTGTCATGATCACTGGCCCAAACACACAAACCCTGCAGCCACAGGTGATGGAGACAAGGAGAAATGCCATACTTAATTGTCCCTTTGGGACAATCAAGCACAGGGGACCCAACTGGACTCAGTCCTGGCACATTTGGCGCCAGGCTCATGAACAAATATGAGCAGAGACATTATTTTGGTGTAAAGTACTTTATTACATTCACAGGAACTATTCACTTGCATTCAGTCCGGGCGTGGCTGCTGAAGAACTGAGTCGCACGTGCAGCATCATTTGGGAGTGGCAGGGTGTGTCCGGAAAGCCAATGCTAAGCCCGCCCAGCCTTCATGCAAGCGCTTCACATTATTCTGCCTGAAGGCAGCGTAACGCTCACCGCCGCTTGGGTGCAGATTCACCTTGGAATCCAGCTCCAGTGATTCAACGTACCTGGAATCTGTTTGCTTCTGCACCCTCGCTACTTAGCTGAGAAACTGTTTCACCGGCAGCTCCTTAACTCACCTTGGGACCAGTTCTCACCAGTAAACACCTCCGCAGTGCCTGGCACTCACCTTCCATCTCTGGACCACCCGGAAAGCGAATCCTGGCCGCGATACTGCAGCTCGCCGCTTAGCTCATCCGTGGATGGCACCTGCAAGGAGAAACATCAGACAAAGGTTAGACATTACCGAAAACCTTCAGTTTATGGTCGCGCTCATTGCAAACCTCACGCTTACCCTTAAAAAAGCTCTCACCTGTGGTTGGAACCTCGCAGATTCTTTTTTCTTCATTCTGGCCGCATATCAAGCCCCAAAATCACTGCTAGACTGCACTTGCGCCGGTGGAGAGAAAGCAGAGAGGGAACATTGTTAAAACTCACAGCTCATAATGTGTTCAGGACAATACTACAATATTTTAAAGCAAGAACAGCCTTTACAAAAACAAAAAGACACCATTACCAAGTGGCATCGTCGCAGCTGGACTGGACTACCACTTCAGAGGCCAGTGAAGTAACTTGACCCCATATACAACGCGCCCCTGCTGGAAGAAGCAGGCTAGAGAGCTCATCATCCATTAATAACATATGAGTCTATGGGACGGTGCATGGAAATCACGCTAGGGGAAGAAGGGTTCGAGGGACACCATAGCAATAGACAGGCAGACTCACGTTCTCTCATACCCACGCAGGAGCATTTTCACCGATCACCGCAGACAGCAGCATATCTGCAGAAGGGGAGGCCTGACCAGGGTGATCCAAATCCAGGGAAGGCTGCAACAATGCCCCAATGCCCCCGCAGAGACCAGGTGAGCGTAACACTAATACTCAGGACATGCTGTCCTCACTTTCCTCTCCCTTTACCTCTCTTGGGCCCCCCTTGGCCCCCTCTCCCTCTCCTTTTTCTTTTTCCACCTTTGCTCTGACAACACCTGACAATGTCTCTAGACAAGTCTGATCTCTAAAAGTGTCACCCAAACAGGTGCCTTCCCTGCTCCTCCTCCAGAGCCATCAAGGTGTTTTCAGTGATAATAGAGAATACAATTGCAGAGAATGCTATAACAGAGAAACAAAAACAGAGAAAAACATGTTAAACATTTTTTTTAAAAGGTATGAGGTGGGGTAAGTGGGTAAAGCAGCTGGGAATGAGTTTGGGGTTGGTTTAAGCACATAGAGACACAGGGGGGTTGGGAGGGACCCCCAAAGAAAACAGAATAATGATATGTTTTCACTGTTATTGTTTTTGCTGAACAAGCATTCTCTGTTATGTGTTCTCTGTAGTCACATAGAACCCCCATCAAGGACCACATTGGAACCCTCATTCCATCCTTGGCCAATTTCTGCAATCACTCTTTCGCCACTGGAAATCTCCCCTCTCTCCTCAAGCACTCCCTTGTGCCCCTTGTGCACCCCTTCCTAAAAAAGCCTTCTGCCGATCCTACATGTCTGTCAAATTAGCGCCTGATTATATCACTCCTTTCCAGTGCATACTCTTGGAAAAACTGGCCATCTCCCAGCTTACCCTCCCTACTGAATCTGTTGGCTGCCTCCATGACCATCAGTCTGGCTTCAGAGCAGCCAGAGGCATGGAAACTACTCTTCTAAACATCTGTGAAAATCTGCTCTCTAACCTCGACTCCAGCATTCCTTTTGTCCTCATCTTCCCTGACCTTTCCTCTCCTTTCGACACTGTCAATCAAGCCACCCTGATCAGCAGACTCTGTGTGAACCTGGGCATCACAGATCAGGCCCTGGCATGGCTTACCTCCTTCCTCCTGGACCGACCCTCCCAGGTCCAACTTGTGTCCTTTCTCTACCAACTCTCTCTCCACATGTGGTGTCCCCCAGGGCTCTATCCTCTCATCCTGCCTCTTCAATGTCTATCTGGCCCCTTTGGCCCACCTGATCTCCCCCTTCTCTTCTAACTTTCAGTGTTATGCAGATGACACTCAGCTCTCTTTCAAGCTCCCTTCAGCCTCCTCTCCAACCTCGCTCATGCCTGTCTATCTGCAATTCAGGATTTGTGCGCCTCCAATGTTCTTTGTCTTAATGCCAGTAAGACTGAGATCTTTCTCATGGGGCCTCTGCTCCTGCTTTCCCTCTTTCACTCTGGCCGCACTGCTTGCACCCTCTTCCTGCGCCTTCTTGTGAGGCAAAAAACGTTGGTGTCATCTTCGACTCCACTCTCTCCTTCTCGCTCACATCACTGACGTTGCTAAGAAGGCCCACTACCAGCTGCACCTCCTCAGAGGTATTCTTTCCTTTCTCACTTTCCCCCAGAAGCTCACTATATCCAGGACCCTGGCTCTCTCTAGGCTGGACTACTGCAACAGCCTCTTTCTCAATATGCCTTCCTCTACTCTCTGCCCTCTGCAACTACTCCAGAACAGCAACACTTATCCTTGGCCTCAAGCCCAGAGACCATGTCTCTCTAGCCCTGAAATCTCTCCACTGGCTCCCGGTGGCTGCAAGAATCAAGTTCAAGACCCTCTGCATCATCCACAAGGGTTTCTGGGTCGGGGCCTGCACTACATCCAACTCTCTCTTCTGAAAATACCTTCCTTCTAGAGCTGTTCGCTCAGCTACCTCCAGCTCTCTGAGGGTCCGACACTTCTCAAGGCAGAGAGGGGCGGGTAGATCTCTCTCTGCTTCTGGTACAGCCTCCCTGCCCTTCTCAGACTTGAGCCGGACCACCTTAAGTTCTGGAGGCAGCTCAAGATCCTCCTTTCCTCCTCTGCCTCTCTCTTTCACTCTCTTGCCAATTTACCTGTCTGCTGTGCCGACTGGTTGCTTGGTACCCTCATAGCCTCTCTAGGTACCATGCTCCTCCATGACCTGTCTTCCTTGCACTGCCTCCTGGCCTACCACACACTTAGCACTGTAACTGTGACCCCTACAGCCCCCCTGCATCCGGCACATACTAAGAGGCGTGCTGCCTGGCTGCACTTACTCAGAGCCATGCTGCCCTGAGCGCACTTCCTCTTTCCTCTCCCTTGCACTTCGCCCTCTCCTTCCCCTTGCACTTCTATTGTTGCACTTGCACGATTTGAATGGCACAAGGCCTAGTAGGATCATTTGTCTTGTCCTTCCATATCTTCCCTCCCTTTTCTTGTGGCGCCTAGAAACACTTGTGTACAGGTGCGTTATAAATGGCATATCATATCATATCATATCATCAATTATTTTGAGATATTATAGTATTTCATTTTTTATTCACCTCTGAATATTGCAACTTTATTTATTTATTGAGGCAATCTTATAACTGGTTACCCTCTTCTTTTGCCCTCACTGTCAGCCACAGCCGCTTCCCCTGAAAGTGAGGTGTCCTTCTCTTCTGCACTCACTGCCAAGAATCTCTCCATAGTGAGGAAGGCCCTGTGCCCTCCTGTTCTGCACCCTATTTCTTGCTCCCTCACACCCGTTCACTCTTGGCCCTTCATTCACCCATCCCACTCCACAACTACGCTCTCTTTCGATCCAGTCCGTCCCACAATGCCCTTGGTTCCGGCGTCCCATCCACCCGTTTTTCCCACGCACGTGTACTCATGCTGATAGGCTTGGAAAGATCCAGTGTGCTTCCACATCATCTCCATTTTGGCTTGGATTGCCTGCCCAATGAGGGAGGCAGAGCAGAAAATCCACTCTGCGCATGTTGACACTGCATCCCGCGTCACAATCTGGGCACGGGCAGGGGGGCATAGAATTCTGTGATTTCTATTGCTCCTTCTACGTGAAATAGGGTGGCAAACTCCATAGGTATCACAGTAATGGTGGCCACCGTTACCGAATCAGGTCACACATTTGGTCCTGCACTTGCCTCCGGGCCTCCGCACTCTGCCTTGTACTCCTGCCCCTGGAATACGTTCCATGAGAGTGGCAACCTCTCTGCATTTAACCCGGTCCCTGCTGGACTGGGAGCACTTCTCCCCCTCTGCCTCCCTTGCACTTCCTGTCTGCGCACTTGGACAACCTTGAATGTACTAGGCTTAGCAGGTTTGTCTGTCATGTCCTCCTATGTCTCCGCTCCCTATCTTGGTTGTGCCTGAAATACTCATGTATGGGTGCATTGATGACCAACCTTTCTGTCTGGTTTGTTCCCCTCCCAACTCCTATCTCTCCCCACTATTGTTCACGCACTTACACCAGTAGAAATGTCTCAGGCCTAGCAAACTAGTTATTGTTGTTCGATCAATCGGAATCTTCAAGGCCTAAGAATGATGACTATATCCCCTTGTTCCCTTCCCACCTTGAAGTGCTTTGAAGCACTTCACTTGTTTATAAGTGCTTTACAAATAAACAATTACAATTACAATTACAATTTAGGTAAGATTACATGGAATATTAAGAAACGGCCCCTAAGTTAATTGAACTCCTAACACTGTGCATTTTTCTATAATGCTCTTGCACACTTATATTTCATAATGATATTCCATAATGCCCGAGGGTACTTTCTAGGTTTCATTGACGACCTACTTGGCAAACTTTGCAGGCTTCCATAACAGTCCAACATGCACTGTCAAAATATTCGCCTTACCTACCACATGCAGTTAATAACTATAACGGTCAACTACAACCCATTGTCATATTTAATATTGCACACTTAGCAGGTGTTGAATGTTTCCACAGAGCCCCAGTTAGCACACTTTGCAAGTTTCTATATTTCCCCAGCCAGCACACTTTGCACGTTTCCACATTTCCTCAGTTAGCACACTTTGCAAGTTTCTGTATTTCCCAGCTAGCACACTTTGCAAGTTTCTGTATTTCCCCAGTTAGCACACTTTGCAAATGTCCATGTTTCCACAGTTAGCATACTTTGTGAGTGTCTGTATTTTCTCAGTTAGCAAACTTTTCAAGTTTCCGTATTTCCCCAGCTACCACACTTTGCAAGTTTCTGTTTCTGTATTTCCCCAGTTAGCACACTTTGCAAGTTTCTATATTTCTCTGCTAGCACACTTTGCAAGTTTCTATATTTCCCCAGTTAGCACACTTGCCAAGTTTCAATATTTCCCCTGTTAGCACAATTTGCAAGTTTCCAGGTCTCCCCAGTTAGCACACTTTGCAAGTTTCGATATTTTGCCAGTTAGCACACTTGGCAAGTTTCCATATTTTTCAAGTTAGCACACTTTGCAAGTTTCCATATTTTCCAGGTTTTCACACTTTGCAAGCTTCCATATTTCCCCATTCAGCACACTTTCCAAGTTTCCGTATCTCCCCCATTTAGCACACTTTGTACATTTCCATATTTCCCCATTCAGCACACTTTACAAGTTTCCATATTTCCCCATTCAGCACACTTTGAAAGTTTCCATATTTCCCCCAGTTAGCACACTTTCCAAGTTTCCGTATTTCCCCCAGTTAGTACATGCTGTACATTTCCATATTTCCCCATTCAGCACACTTTACAAGTTTCCATGTTTCCCCATTCAGCACACTTTGCAAGCTTCTGTATTTCCCCAGTTAGCACACTTTGCAAGTATCTGTATTTCCACCAGTTAGCACACTTTGCAAGTTTCCATTTTCCCCAGTTATCACACTTTACAAGTTTCTATGTTTCTCAGGTAGCACACTTGGCAAGTTTCCATGTTTCCCCAGTTAGCACACTTGGTCAGTTCCCTTATTCCCCACAGTTAGCACATTTTACATGCAAGTTTCCATATTTTCCAAGTTAGCACACTTTACAAGTTTCCATATTTCCGCATTCAGCAAACGTTGAAAGTTTCCATATTTTCCAACATAGACACTTTGTTAAACGGGAAATCATATCGCTCCTCCTTTTGATATATATTGGCCTAAACCTAGTCGCTCTGCGAAGAAAACCGCGTTACAAAGTTCCGATTTTAGATCGACTTTGCCGCCATTTTAGAATCATCCGCCATTTTGATTTCTGTTGGTATGTGAATTCTCTGTTTTAAAATGGTGGACTGTGTTTAACTTGCAACCGAGCCTTCCCGAACTTTGAGCCTTGTTAATGGTTAGACTGTCCGAGGGCCGACTGTCTAGGCTAGGTAATGCGACCTTGCACCAAGTTTGACTTGTTGTCCTTGGATCGTCTGTATTAACAAATCTAATCCACGAATACACATCGAGGACAATGTTATGTAAATGTCGAGCGTGGACACTGGCAGAACTACATTGTGAAGGGTTATGTACTAAGGCTCACTGCTAAATCCAGGAATACACTTCACCATTGTAACTTGTTGGAAACACAAACTTATGTAATCCATGGGCATATTATTGTATGAGCTATGTGTGAACCCAACACGAACTCTAGACCACAGATTATTAACCTGCAGAGGGGCTGGACAATATTGCAGGATATGTATAAATAATGCAAATGTTTAGATGTCTAGTACCTCTCCATCTCCATTCTGATGGGCTGGTACTCATTGCGGGGTGTTGAGAGCCAGATAGCTATCTGTATCAGATCCGTGTTTCTTTGTAACTGCACAGAATTAAAGATCTGTGAGTCTTTATAACCCGTGTTTGGTGTATTTACTTTTGCGGTACTCAGCCTCGATATTTCCTTGCTTTTACAGATGGCGCCCGAATAGGGACCCTCAAGATTGATGTCATCTCGTTGAAGTGTTGATGCGGCTATCGCACTGGGGAAAAAGGTGGCCCCTTCTTGGATGAGACGCAATGCCTCAACAGTACTGAACAACCCGATCCCTGGACGGTGAGCCCGCGGTCCGAGACGGTATCTTGACGAGGGTTCATATATCGAAGCGGGCAGTTTTGCCGAAATCACCAACCACGAGGGTCCTTTGTTGTCCTTAGTAATCTGATCGGACCTCCTTTAGTTCTTTCATCAGGTGAGTCGTGACCCGATTCTTAAGTACCCTGATAATTTGATTTGGTGTATTGTACTCGCAAACACAATTATTGACCAGGTAACACCAGGAATCTGATATGCCTGAGAAATTGTCTGCCTGTTTCAGGGCATTATTCCGCAGAGACAGACAATCTTTGGAGTTTGGCCGTCCGGCGCCACAGGAGGGGTCGCCGGCGTGTAATATGTACTGTAAGCACGGCATTTGTAGTATAGTGTTTAATGATATTTGGCACAGACAAACTAGACATGCTTCCGAACTTCAGTGGCCAATCAATGGTAGCTTTGAGATTCCTCATATAGAATATTTAGAGTCTATATTGTTGAAGAAAAAAGCGAGACCTGCAGCATTTGATGTATTACGAAATTGGAAGAAAGAAGCTATGCAGCAACTTAAAAGTAGAGAGAAACATGCGCGCCAACATATGTCCAACGCAGAGAAGGCATTATTGTATGATCAAAACAATCAGAGTCAGTTAGAAATATGGATAGGGCTTTTCAACTTGGTATTCAGAAAATATATCCGTCTAAAGATGTTCATGTGTCTGATGAATTAATTGACAAACTTCTGAATGTACAAAGGCCTGGTGCCACTGCGCCACCTCCGTATATTCCTATTCCTGTTGCTTTACCTCTTCTTGCTGTCGTTCCTCCTCCCATAGTAATTCCTGCTCCACCTATTGTTTCTCCTATTGCTCCTCTTCCTCTGGTTATTGTTATTCCTCCTATCGCTGCTCCTCCACCTGTACCTCCACCTTTTCCCATTGTTACGGGTCTAGTAGATTTGTCTTCTGCACCAGTGATAGTACCTTTGTTACTGATTGTACAAGATTCTTCTACTCTTTCTCTTCCAAGTGGTTCTGTTCCGCTTGTAGTTGATAAGGGAGCGGAATCAAAGATTGTAACTCGCAATACTGTGTCTAAAGAGAGAAAGCGTGATTTGACTGCATGGGCTAGACAGTGCATGGGGAAGGGTGAACAATCTGATGTTTTTGCCACACTCTCTAATCTAGAAAGTTTTCCTGAGAAAAATGTTTTTATCGAAGGACTGGGAATTCATTTATCTATAATATGGAACAGACTGAATGATGTAGATCTCCCACACAGGTTGAGGGATTTGAATGTTTTAGCATATTCAAAAGTTACTGCAGAGAAAGTATATGAGCACGTTGAGAGGGTTTTTGAGTATAGAAGGGAGTTAGAAAGGTTACGGAATGAAGAAACTGATGGTGATAGTTTGAGCGCTATTTATGTACAGAAACGGTTCCTTCCTCTTTGTAAGTCGATGAGTGAGGAAACACGAATTTGCACGAGAGATGCACTTAGATGGATTTCAGACATGTCAATATCTCCCGTAGAAGTATACGACTCGTATAGTCAGTATACACCAGAAATACAGAGGAAAGTGATACAGGTTATGGTAGAATACCCACAGGGTGAATGTATAAAAAGAAAGATTTGTTGTCCTGCAGAATTATTGAATATCTACAAGAGAGCTTTTTCATCTGACACCCCTTCAGCTGCTTTAGCGCTCGATTTAGCTCTGTTGCTCAGTAAGCGTTCAGAGTTTCCTATCTCTCAGTTGCCCATGAGAGAGGTTCCTCCGACATTTGTCCCAAAGTTTGAGGTTCCAGCTAATCCCGAAGCAGGTACTGCTGCTTACGACATTCCTGCACATTATGTATCACAGTCTGTTCACGTCCCGTTCTCGAGACAGGAAGTGAACACTATTAGACAATCCATCCCAGATATTAGAAAGAATCCAACAGGGTTCTATAAAGAAATAGAATCTGTCTTGTCAGTATTCACTTTGAGTGATATATATTTGTTATTTCCTGTGCTCCTACCCACTGATTTGTGGTAACAGATTAGGACAGCAGATGATGCAGCAGGGTTAGGGGACACATGGGATAACATGGTTAGACAAGATAGAGACAGACCACCTGGCGAGAGACCACCACAGGTAATACTGGCTTTGCCTGATAGAATAGTGACAAAACTGAAAGTCTTAATTCCTGAGAGAAGGATTGTCTGGGACAAACTTACTACTTGTGTCCAAGGAAAGTCTGAGGGTGCTACCGAATTCTTTAATCGGTTTGAACAAGTGTTTTCAGATTTCAGTGGACAAGATTTGAGCACAGAATCTAGAAAACGACGATTCATAGACAAATTTGTGTGTGGATTGTTACCTGACATCCAGTCGCAAATTATGACTTCTGAGAGCACTTGGCAAGCTAAGTCTCAGTCTGAAGTACTGCATATGGCTCAGTATTATGAGAACCGAGTCAATAATGAAAAAGAGAGTATTGAAAAGAGAAAGGGAGACCTGAAAACTAAGGGTTTGTTGCAACAGATTGTTAGAGGTCCTAGAGGGGGTAGTACACAGTTTAGGGGACAGTATGTTCCACAGGGTATTTTACAGTTGGGTCCTGTACACGCGAACCAATGTGCTTATTGCAGACAAGAGGGTCCTTGGCGAGCACGATGCCCGATCCTCCAGCAGAGGTCGAATAACACATTTGGTACGATGGGTAGATGATCCAGAGGCCGCCCTGGGGCGGGGGGTGCTGGTAGGAGCCAGTTTTCTCCGATTTTACAGCCTTTTTCACAAGACATTCAGTCACCGAGTGTGGATAATAGAAACATTTTTGATCATCCTTCTACTGCATATCTCTCTGAAGACCTTCCCATTGATGATATATTGTTTCGCTAGGATCGCCGGAAGCAGGGTTTGGAACCAATGCCTATTCCCGTTAATCAGAAAGGTCCCTATGTTGAAATGATAGTGGGAAATAGGAAACATCTATTCTTGATAGATACAGGAGCCCAGAAGTGCTCCATTGACCATTCACATGTTCCAAACATTCCACTATCAGGCCAAACCAATGTTTCTGTAGGATTTTCTGGTACACCAGTGGTTAGTCCGGTTTCTTCCCTGGTACCGATTATACTGGGTCCATTCACGGGTCACTGTCCGTTTCTTTTGACAACGAACTGTGGAGAGAATTTGTTGGGGTTGAATCTGTTGAAGGAATTAAATGCGGTAATTCATTGTTCTTCGGATGGAGTGCGTTTGACGATTTCACCACAGCAACTTTCTGCCTCACAGTTCCTGACTAAACATTTGCCGCCGGAATTTAGTGATGTTCCAGAGTGTTTATGGGCGATTGATGACAATGATGTCGGTGTTTTACAAATTGAACCTGTTAAAATCATTTTGAAACCGGGAGTAAAGTTGCCGCGTATTGCTCAGTATAAGATCTCGGTTGATGGTGAACAAGCTTTGAAGTGTATAGTTTCCGATTTTGTACATCGTGGGGTAATTGAAGAAATTGCAGGTAGTTTGTGCAATAGTCCGATTTTGTCTTTGTATAAGAAAGGAGATAATGGAATTCCTTTTCGTTTTATCATTGATTTACGCGCTATGAATAAGATTGTTGCTCCACGATTTCCTATTGTACCTGATGTAACGACGATATTAACTATGATCCCAGCTTCTGCTACTCATTTTAGTGTCGTAGATCTTAAGAATGCTTTCTTTAGCATTCCTATACACAAGGATAGCAGATACCTGTCCGGGTTCACCTTAGGTGGATGCTCCTTTACATTCACCCGTGCGCCACAAGGATACACGGAAAGTCCGAGCTTTTATAGTAGGGCTTTGAAAGAGCAGCTTGACACACTCGAGTTGCCTATCACTTGTACATTGCTTCAATACGTACATGATCTTCTTTTAGCAGCCGATTCAAAAATTGCCTGTAAGGAGGGCACTGTGTTGTTGCTTATTCACCTAACAAAGCATGGACATAAATCTTCACTGAAAAAGTTTCAATATTGTCAACAGGAGGTTGCCTATTTAGGATATCTCATGTCAAAGGAGGGAAGAAGGTTGATGCCTGAACGGATTAAAATCATTTCTAGCATGTCTGTCCCAAATACACAGAAGGAGGTCAGAGCCTTGATAGGAATGGCTTCTTACTGTAGGCAGTGGATCCCAAACTTCTCACTAGTGATTAAACCAATTTTGGCTTTGACAAAGAATGGCATTTCTTTGCCATTGACATGGAACTTCGAACACCAGAAATCGTTTGATCTGCTCAAGACTGCACTGTGTTCAGCACCAGTTTTGGGCACACCAAATTATGAAAAGGCCTTTGAGTTGTATGTGCATGAACGTGATGGATGTGCTTTGGCTGTATTAACACAGGAACATGGAGGGAAGAATAGGCTGTGCGGTTACTTTTCTTCCGCCCTTGATCCTGTTGCATGCGCTTTGCCAAGATGTTTGAGAGCTGTCGTTGCTGCTGCTGCGTCTGTAAAACAGAGCGAGGGTATGGTCCTAGGCCATGCTTTAACCTTGTTGGTACCTCACTCTGTAGATGTTCTATTAAATAGAACACAAACACAACACCTCACCTCCGCACGATTACCGAGATATGAATTGATCTTGTTTGCGCCGCATATAAAAATAAAGAGGTGTTGTGTATTGAATCCGCCTGAACAATTACCTTTCACGCAAAGTACTGTTTGCAGTGACGAAATGTCACATGACTGACTTTACACTACAGAACAAGAGACTAAAGGCAGGATTGACCTGAAAGATATACCTTTGAGCGACCCACAAGGGGAGCTGTTTTGTTTGGCTCTTGCTTCAAACTTCCGGATCATACATCCACAGCTGCTTATGCCATCACCACACTAAGCACGATTGTGGAAACCAAAAGAATTTCGCATAACTCCGCGCAGGCTGCAGAGATTATTGCATTGATTCGAGCTTGTGAACTTTCCGAAGGGCTTAGAGTAAACATTTGTACTGATAGTCAGTATGCTTTTGGGGTAGTTCACAACTTCGGGAGACTTTGGGCAGAACAAGGTTTCTTGACCTCACATGGAATGAAAATTCAATATGGCTCCTTGATAGTGCGGTTACTTTCAGCGCTTCCACTTCCCACTCACTTAGCGATCATGAAATGTGCAGCGCATCAGAAAATCATAAATGATGTAGGAAAAGGGAATGCTTTTGCTGACCAGATAGCCAAACAAACTGCTAGTGATCTCTATACAGATATGTACACTACAAGGGAAGCCACAAATGTTTGTACCATAGATGAAGGTATTGAATCTGTAAAGAATATCCAAGCCGATGCCACTCTAGAAGAAACTAATTAATGGGCCGAGGGTTTGGCGAGGTTGGATGATGATGGGTGTTGGGTGGATAAGTTAGAGGGAAAATGGATGCAGCCAGATGCGTACATTACTATGATGGTCGCAATGGCTCATGAGCCCACCCACATCTGTGCCAGGAAGGTTTGCAAAATGTTAGAAAATGTCTGGCTGAACGATAAGATCTCGAAGACAGCTGAGCGTTTTGTCCAAAGTTGCATGATCTGTCTACAGCACAATATGGGGAAGGGCACATCGACACCTAGGGGTAGTTTTGGTCCACCTTCTGTCCCTTTGAAGTGATCAACTTTGACTCTATTGAAATGGAGCATTGTAATAATTTTAAATTCGTTTTGGTTATTATTTGCACCTTTAGTAAATGGGTTGAAGCTTTTCCTGTGAAAGATGCCACAGCAATGACAACAGCGAAAACCATGCTTAAGGAATATTTTCCTAGGTTTGGTTTGCCAAGGGTCATCTGGTCGGACAATGGTCCACATTTTATCGCAGCTGTAATTCTGTAGATATGCGTGGGATTACAGATCGATAAACGGTTCCATTCGGCTAGTTATGCTCCGAGTGCTGGATTGGTAGAGAGACACAATGGAATTTTTAAGAACAAGCTCGCTAAGATGTGTGCCGGCACCAAATTGAAATGGCCGGACGCCTTACCGATAGTGTTACTGTCAATGCGCACCACCCCACAGACTAAGACTGGGCTCTCCCCATGTAAAGTGGTCATGGGTAGGCCACCTAACATTTGGAACCTCCCAAAACCCCGGGCCCTGAGGGACATTGAGCATGTACTTCTTTCTGATTACTGTGACCGGTTAACTAAAAATCTGTATTTGATTTACCAACAGGTGCGAGAAGCCCTTCCAGCAAAGTATGAGGGGCCAGGTCATAGTATCTGACCTGGGGAGTGGGTGCTCGTCAAAGCATTCAAACGAGCATCCTGTCTAGCACCGTGGTGGAGAGGACCGCACCAGGTTATCCTGGCCACACAGACGGCGATTAGGGAGGAAGGCAAGAGGCACTGGATACATGCATCGCATGTCAAGAGGATACCCTTCCCTTTGCCACACGATAAAGAAGATACAGAGAAACCTCTTGCTCTGCTCCCAATGATCACTCAGCATTGAGCAGTACTGAGAGTGCTTCAGAGACACTCCCTGAGCCCGCGGGGCCTGGGGAAACAACTCTCCCACAGATTTTTTGCATCTCCGTCTGATTCTGTTGCAAATTCATTACTTCCATCAGGAAGCAACGACACGTTGTTCGCAGATCACACTGTACCAGGAGTCACAAGGTATAATCTGCGTCCACGGAGCTAGACTTACTGCATGGTTCGGCTGTGCCAACAGGAAAATCATCATAGGGCTTGTCCTTTGCCCTATCTTTTGCATACAAAGGAAAGTTCTTGGCTGGGGATAGGGAAAGACTAAGAAAACGTGTGATCTGGAGATCACCAGCACATGAACTACAACGCTTTTCATTTGAAAGGAACAATGCCTGCTATCGCCTCTACCCGTACGAAACAAATAAGTGACTCTGGGGCCAGTAAAGACAATGAACAATTGAATACATGGTCTTTTAAAATGTGTTGCTTTCTTGTAATCATGTTAACCGGTTTCACAATAGTAATTGCTTTAGGATTTTGGTACATGGAAGAAATACGTCTGCTTATAACGTTTTTGCCTACTGAAAATGTACCCACTATATCTACACCTTTCGTGCGTCTGCACACTCTATCTCCTAGAGACTCTTAACGCAGACAGAGTTACCACAATAACACATTACTGCTTATAATTAATGCAACACACGCCATTTTGAACAGGTCTAATTGTTGGGTCTGCTCTCATTTACCGCAACATGGAGACAAAGGGTTGGGCTGGTATATTCATCCTTTGCCTCTGACTACTGCATGTTATGCTTCTCTAAGGGCACTATTCTTTGGCCGATGGAATGATAGAATCTCGGGGAACTTTGATGGAACGAATTTGAACGAGTTTGAAAGACGAGTTCTAACGCCCCTGTGATGCTCACTTTTTGCAAATAGAAGCAAGCTTAATGTTCCTTCCATTAGGCCTTCTGATAAACTGTCTCAGCCTTTTCAATCTTTGATCTCCTTCAAGATGGCTCATATAGGCAATAGGGATGCCACGCCACTTTCCTACACTGTTAAGCACAGCCCTGACTCAGTTCCTTTCTACATACAGAGGAATGGTACTCAGTCAATGGGTGATTTCAAGTGTAGAACCAATGTTGCGAACTTGACCAGTGAGGACAGACCTTTGTATGTAGGCAAACCTCTCTATTTCATTTGCGGTAATGAGGCTTTCCCATAGCTACCTAGGGATTGGCAGGGAACCTCTTATTTAGGGATCCTGTTACCAGGGGTATTTATAGCTAGTACCACAGAAATCTCGAGGGCTCGTCCAAGACGGGATGAGAATGGTGATACTTCATCGCAAGTTCTGGGTGATGTAGCGAAATCCTTTGTACCTTTCTGGGGGCAAATATTAAATTCCGAGGATATTAGGAGACTAGCGAGAGTATTGGAGAGAACCATCAACCGGACCACTGACATACTCTATAACATGACTCTAGAACTGAAAGCAATAAGATTAGTGGCACTACAGAATCGAATGGCGTTAGACGTCATCCTGGCTGAGCGTGGTGGAGTATGCAAATTAGTGGGGTCCGCTTGTTGCGTTTTCGTACCAAATTCCTGTCCAACCATCTTTGAGGCTATACAAAATCTGAATGTCCTTAGTTCAGAAGTGCACGTTCCCGAGGGAAATTGGGATCTTAGCGCTAGGTTCTGTGACTTCTTACGATCTTGGGGATAGAATCTACTTTCAGTCTTACTAGTTATTCTGGGTGTTCTGTTGTTTTGCTGTTGCTGTATACAATGTCTTCCTGCCATATGTTCAATGTTAGGGGGATGTTGTGCACAGACTATGGGAACATTAGGACAAAAGGTACGCGCACCGGAAAGAATGACCAATGAATTTGTGCTGAAAGAAATTTCTGTTACAGACCTTATGGCGATTGATATCTCTGATGATTGTGATTCAGATTGTATGGACATTGAGACGTGGAGTTACTCGTAAAGTGAATAGTTGTAGTTTAGCGCTTGGCTTAGGCCAAAAGGAGGGTTTGTTAAATGGGAAATCATATCACGCCTCCTTTTGATATATATGGCCCAAGCCTAGTCGCTCTGTGAAGAAAACCACGTTGCAAAGTTCCGATTTTAGATCGACTTCGCCGCCATTTTAGAATCATCCGCCATTTTGATTTCTGTTTGTATGTGAATTCTCTTTTTTAAAATGGTGGACTGTGTTTAACTTGCAACCCAGCCTTCCTGAACTTTGAGCCTTGTAAATGGTTAGACTTTCTGAGGGCCAACTGTCTAGGCTAGGTAATGCGACCTTGCACCAAGTTTGACTTGTTGTCCTAGGATCGTCTGTATTAACAAACCTAATCCACGAATACACATTGAGGACAATGTAATGTAAATGTCGAGCGTGGCCACTGGCAGAATTACATTGTGAAGGGATATGTACTAAGACTCACTGCTAAATCCAGGAATACACTTCACCATTGTAACTTGTTGGAAAGACAAACTTACGTAATCCATGTGCATATTATTGTATGAGCTATGTGTGATCTCGGCACGAACTCTAGAACGCAGATTATTAACCTGTAGAGGGGCTGGACAATATTGCAGGATAAGCATAAATAATGCAAATGTTTAGATGTCCAGTACTTCTCCCTCCCCATTCTGACGGGCTTGTACTAATTGCGGGGTGTCGAGAGCCAGATAGCTATCTGTATCAGATCTGTGTTTATTTGTAACTGCGCAATATTAAAGATCTGTGAATCTTTATAGCCCGTGTTTAGTGTATTTCCTTTTGTGGTACTCAGCTTCGATATTTCCTTGCTTTTACAACTTTGCAAGTTTCCATATTTCCCCATTCAGCACACTTTACAAGTTTCTGTATTTTCCCCAGTTAGCACACTTTGCGAGTTTCCATATTTTCCAAGTTAGCACACTTTGCAATTTTCCATATTTACCCATTCAGCACACTTTCAAAGTTTCTGTATTTTCCAACTTAGCAAACTTTCCAGGTTTGCATATTTCCCCCAGTGAGCACACTCTGTACATTTCCATATTTCCCCATTCAGCACACTTTACAAGTTTCCATATTTCCCCATTCAGCAAACTTTGAAAGTTTCCATATTTCCCAATTCAGCATACTGTGAAAGTTTACGTATTTCCTCCAGCTTGCACACTTTGCAAGTTTCCATATTTTCTGAGTAGCACACTTTGCAAGTTTCCATATTTTCCAACTTAACACACTTTGCAAGTTTCCATGTTTCCCCTTTCAGCACACTTTGCAAGTTCCCATATTTCCCCATTCAGCACACTTTCCAAGTTTCTGTAGGTCCCCCAGTTAGCCAACATTGCAAATTTCAACATTTTCCAAGTTTACACAATTTGCAAGTTTCAATATTTTCCAAGTTTGCACACTTTGCAAGTTTCCATATTTCCCGATAAACCATACTTGGCAAGTTTCCATATTTCCCCCCAGTTCGCACACTTTACAAGTTTCAGTATTTCCCCCAGTTAGCACAGTTTGCAAGTTTCCATATTTTCCAAGTTAGCACACTTTGCAAGTTTCCATATTTTCCAACTTAGCACAGTTTGCAAGTTTCCATATTTCCCCATTCAACACACTTTCCAAGCTTCCATTTTTTCCAAGTTAGCACACTTTGCAAGTTTCCATATTTCCCCATTCAGCACACTTTGCATGTTCCCATACTTCCAGATTCAGCACACTTTGCAAGTTTCCATATTTCCCCATTCAACACACTTTGCAAGTTCCCATATTTCCCGATTCAGCACACTTTGGAAGTTCCCATATTTTCCCATTCAGCACCCTTTGCAAGTTTCCATATTTCCCTATTCAGGACACTTTGCAAGTTTCGATATTTCACCATTAGCACACTTTGCAAGTTTCCGTATTTCCCCCAGTTAGCACACTTTGCAAAATTCTGTATTTTCCCCACTTACACAATGCATGTGTCTCGCCAACTCTGTACAACATTTTCAGCAAACCCTTGTTTCATGATCTGGACATTCTGAGTATCACCTACACCAACTTTACAGATGAATCACAGATTCTCCTCCCGCATTCTGGGGATCATAGTAAGGACATGGAGTTGGTGAATAGGGTATATCTTACCATTCAGGCATGGATGGCCACTCATGGCTTATGCTTGAATGATGATAAGATGGAGTTGATAATCTTGGGCACACATGCTAACATTAACAAATTAGGCCAGACATTCTCATCATTCAATATCGATGGAAATATCGTCAAGGTTTCCAAGGAAGTAAAAACCCTTGGGTTCTACCTTGACTCCACCTTGTCCTTTGACAAAAAAGTAAAATCTCTGGCTCTAGCACTTTCTACACTTGCAAGTTGATAAGAGCTGGCAAGCCATTCCTTTCTAACGACAGTTGCATGATCCTGGCTAGAGCTTTAATACTCTTCAGAATTGACTACTGCAATGCCCTTTACAGCAGCGCTACCAAAATCACTATCCGGAGGCTACAAACATACAAAATAACACCTTGAGAGCAGCGCTTGGCATAAACAAAGAGTCCATATCTCCTCCATTAGACGCTAACATAAATGGCTCTCCACTGATAACAAAATACAGCTAAAAATGATTGCACTGACCCACAAAGCCTTAAACAACGCTGCCCCTAGCTACCTCATGGATAAACTACATAAAAGAACATCTATTAGACCAACTAGAGCTGGTAACGCCAACTGCTTGGTAGTACCAAGATACAAGTTTACTACGACTGGTGGCAACAGTTTTCCAGTGAAGGCTGCTAAACTGTGGAACTCACTGCCACAAAATTTGAAAGCCGTCCAACCCTACCTACACTTTAGAAGGAGCGCTATCAAACACATCATCTCCAATTACCCTTAGTCACCCTCTCATCTACGTCGCATCTGCCCTTTGGCCCACCCTGCCTCCAGGCCACGGCACACTACCACCACTCTTAAATTCCCAGTTGAACAATGTTACATTATTGGTATTGTTACATGCAATTTACTCTGTTATTTTGTGATTCCGTGCACTATATTGTAACCTGTACAAATGTGCATTATCTTATTGCTGCACCTTGTTACCTATGGGTTTGGTGCACATTAGAAGTGAATAAACAAATAAACAAACACACTGCAATTTTCCATATTTTCCAAGTTAGCACACTTTGTAGTTTCCATATTTTCCAAGTTTGCACACTTTGCAAGTTTCCATATTTCCCCATTCAGCACACTTTGCAAGTTTCTGTATTTCCCCCAGTTAGCACACTTAGCAAATTTCCACATTTCCCCATTCAGCACACTTTCCAAGTTTCCATATTTCCCCATTCAGCACACTTTGCAAGTTTCCGTATTTCCCTCAGTTAGCACACTTTGCAAGTGTCCATATTTTCCAAGTTAGCACACTTTGCAAGTTTCCATATTTTCAAATTTAGCACACTTTGTAAGTTTCCATATTTCCCCATTAAGCACACTTTACAAGTTTCCGTATTTCCCCCAATTAGCAAACTTTGCAAGTTTCCATATTTTCCAAGTTCCAAATTTCCCAAGTTAGCACACTTTACAAGTTTCCGTATTTACCATTCAGCATACTTTGCAAGTTTCCATATTTCCCCCAGTTAGAACACTTTGCAATATTCCATATTTCCCCTAGTTAGCACACTTTGCAAGTTTCCATATTTCCCCATTCAGCACACTTTGCAAGGTTCCATATTTCCCCCAGTTTGCACACTTTGCAAGATTCTGTATTTTCCCCAATTAGCACACTTTGCAAGTTTCCATATTTTCTAAGTTAGCACACTTTGCAAGTTTACATATTTCCCCATTCAGCACACTTTGCAAGTTTCTGTATTTCCACCATTTAGCACCCTTTATAAGTTTCCATATTTCCTCAATCAGCACAATTTGCAAGTTTCCGTATTTCCCCCAGTTAGCACATTTTGCAAGTTTCTATATTTTCCAAGTTAGCACACTTTGCAAGTTCCTATATTTACCTATTCAGCACACTTTGCAAGTTCCCATATATCCCCATTCAGCACACTTTGCAATTTTCTGTACTGTCCCCAGTTATCACACTTTGCAAGATTCCGTATTTTCCCCACTTACACACTGCAATTTTCCATATTTTCCAAGTTAGCACACTTTGCAAGTTTCCATATTTTCCAAGTTTGTACACTTTGCAAGTTTCAATATGTTCCAAGTTTGCACACTTTGCAAGTTTCCATATTTCAACATTCAGCACAATTTGCAAGTTTCTGTATTTCACCCAGTTAGCACACTTAGCAAATTTCCACATTTACCCATTCAGCACACTTTCCAAGTTTCCATATTTCAGCATTCAGCACACTTTGCAAGTTTCCGTATTTCCCCCAGTTAGCACACTTTGCAAGTTCCCATATTTTCCAATGCAGCACACTTTGCAAGTTTCTGTACGTCCCGCAGTTAGCACACTTTGCAAGATTCTATATTTTCCCCACTTACACTCTGCAATTTTCATATTTTCCAAGTTAGCACACTTTGCAAGTTTACATATTTTCCAAATTTGCACACTTTGCAAGTTTCAATATTTTCCAAGTTAGAACGCTTTGCAAGTTTACATATTTCCCCATTCAGCACACTTTGCAAGTTCCCATATTTCCCCATTCAGCACACTTTGCAAGTTTCCATATTTCCCTATTCAGCACACTTTGCAAGTTTCCATATTTTCCAAGTTCCCACATTTACCCATTCAACACACTTTGCAAGGTACCATATCCCCCCCCCGTTTGCACACTTTGCAAGATTCTGTATTTCCCCCAATTAGCACACTTTGCAAGTTTCCATATTTTCTAAATTAGCACACTTTGCAAGTTTCCATATTTCCCCATTCAGTACACTTTGCAAGTTTCTGTATTTCCCCCATTTAGCACACTTTATAAGTTTCCATATTTCCTCCTTCAGCACAATTTGCAAGTTTCCGTATTTCCCCCAGTTAGCACATTTTGCAAGTTTCCATATTTCCCTATTCAGCACACTTTGCAAGTTTCAATATTTCCCCATTAGAACACTTTGCAAGTTTCCGTATTTCCCCCAGTTAGCACACTTTGCAAGTTTCCATATTTTCCAAGTTCCCATATTTACCCATTCAGCACACTTTGCAAGGTTCCATATTCCCCCTAGTTTGCACACTTTGCAAGATTCAGTATTTCCTCCAATTAGCACACTTTGCAAGTTTCCATATTTTCTAAGTTAGCACACTTTGCAAGTTTCCATATATCCCCATTCAGTACACTTTGCAAGTTTCTGTATTTCCCCCATTTAGCACACTTTAAAAGTTTCCATATTTCCTCATTCAGCACAATTTGCAAGTTTCCGTATTTCCCCCAGTTAGCACATTTTGCAAGTTTCCATATTTTCCAAATTAGCACACTTTGTAAGTTCCCATATTTCCCTATTCGGCACACTTTGCAAGATCCCATATTTCCCCATTCAGCACACTTTGCAAGTTTCCGTATTTCCCTCAGTTAGCACACTTTGCAAGTGTCCTTATTTTCCAAGTTAGCGCACTTTGCAAGTTTCCATATTTTCAAACTTAGCACACTTTGCAAGTTTCCATATTTCCCCATTAAGCACACTTTACAAGTTTCCGTATTTCCCCCAGTTAGCAAACTTTGCAAGTTTACATATTTTCCAAGTTTCAAATTTCCCAAGTTAGCACACTTTACAAGTTTCCGTATTTGCCATTCAGCATACTTTGCAAGTTTCCATATTTCCCCCAGTTAGAACACTTTGCAATATTCCATATTTCCCCTAGTTAGCACACTTTGCAAGTTTCCATATTTCCCCATTCAGCACACTTTGCAAGGTTCCATATTTCCCCCAGTTTGCACACTTTGCAAGATTCTGTATTTCCCCCAATTAGCACACTTTGCAAGTTTCCATATTTTCTAAGTTAGCACACTTTGCAAGTTTACATATTTCCCCATTCAGCACACTTTGCAAGTTTCTGTATTTCCACCATTTAGCACCCTTTATAAGTTTCCATATTTCCTCAATCAGCACAATTTGCAAGTTTCCGTATTTCCCCCAGTTAGCACATTTTGCAAGTTTCTACATTTTCCAAGTTAGCACACTTTGCAAGTTCCTATATTTACCTATTCAGCACACTTTGCAAGTTCCCATATATCCCCATTCAGCACACTTTGCAATTTTCTGTACTGTCCCCAGTTATCACACTTTGCAAGATTCTGTATTTTCCCCACTTACACACTGCAATTTTCCATATTTTCCAAGTTAGCACACTTTGCAAGTTTCCATATTCTCCAAGTTTGTACACTTTGCAAGTTTCCATATTTCAACATTCAGCACAATTTGCAAGTTTCTGTATTTCCCCCAGTTAGCACACTTAGCAAATTTCCACATTTCCCCATTCAGCACACTTTCCAAGTTTCCATATTTCAGCATTCAGCACACTTTGCAAGTTTCCGTATTTCCCCCAATTTGGCACACTTTGCAAGTTCCCATATTTTCCAATGCAGCACACTTTGCAAGTTTCTGTACGTCCCGCAGTTAGCACACTTTGCAAGATTCTATATTTTCCCCACTTACACTCTGCAATTTTCCATATTTTCCAAGTTAGCACACTTTGCAAGTTTACATATTTTCCAAGTTTGCACACTTTGCAAGTTTACATATTTTCCAAGTTAGAACGCTTTGCAAGTTTACATATTTCCCTATTCAGCACACTTTGCAAGTTCCCATATTTCCCCATTCAGCACACTTTGCAAGTTTCCATATTTCCCTATTCAGCACACTTTGCAAGTTTTGATATTTCCCCATTAGCACACTTTGCAAGTTTCCGTATTTCCCCCAGTTAGCACACTTTGCAAGTTTCCATATTTTCCAAGTTCCCATATTTACCCATTCAACACACGTTGCAAGGTTCCATATCCCCCCCGTTTGCACACTTTGCAAGATTCTGTATTTCCCCCAATTAGCACACTTTGCAAGTTTCCATATTTCCCCATTCAGTACACTTTGCAAGTTTCTGTATTTCCCCCATTTAGCACACTTTATAAGTTTCCATATTTTCTCATTCAGCACAATTTGCAAGTTTCCGTATTTCCCCCAGTTAGCACACTTTGCAAGTTTCCATATTTCCCTATTCAGCACACTTTGCAAGTTTCGATATTTCCCCATTAGAACACTTTGCAAGTTTCCGTATTTCCCCCAGTTATCACACTTTGCAAGTTTCCATATTTTCCAAGTTCCCATATTTACCCATTCAGCACACTTTGCAAGGTTCCATATTCCCCCTAGTTTGCACACTTTGCAAGTTTCTGTATTTCCCCCCTTTAGCACACTTTAAAAGTTTCCATATTTCCCCATTCAGCACAATTTGCAAGTTTCCGTATTTCCCCCAGTTAGCACATTTTGCAAGTTTCCATATTTTCCAAATTAGCACACTTTGCAAGTTCCCATATTTCCCTATTCAGCACACTTTGCAAGATCCCATATTTCCCCATTCAGCACACTTTGCAATTTTCTGTATTTTCCCTAGTTAGCACACTTTGCAAAATTCTGTATTTTCCCCACTTACACACTGCATGTGTGTCGCCAACTCTATACAACATTTTCAGCAAACCCTTGCTTGAAGATCTTGACCTTCTGGGTATCACCTACATCAACTTTGCAGATGATACACAGATTCTCTTCCCGCATTCTGGGGATCATAGTAAGGACACGGAATTGGTGAATAGGGTATATCTTATCATCCAGGCATGGATGGCCACTCATGGCTTATGCTTGAATGATGATAAGATGGAGTTGATAATCTTGGGCACACATGCTAACATTAATAAATTAGGCCAGGAATTCTCATCATTCAATATCGATGAAAATATCGTCAAGGTTTCCAAGGAAGTAAAAACCCTTGGGTTCTACCTTGACTCCACATTGTCCTTTGACAAACAAGTAAAATCTCTGGCCTCTACCACTGCCTGCACTTGCAAGTTGATAAGAGCTGGCAAGCCATTCCTTTCTAACGACAGTTGCATGATCCTGGCTAGAGCTTTAATACTCTCCAGAATTGACTGCTGCAATGCCCTTTACAGCGGCGCTAACAACATCACTATCCAGAGGCTACAAACACTACAAAATAATTCCTTCCTTCCTTTGCAAGTGCCCATATTTACCTATTCAGCACACTTTGCAAGTTCCCATATTTCCACATTCAGCACACTGCAATTTTCTGTACTTTCCCCAGTAATCACACTTTGCAAGATTCTGTATTTTCCCCACTTACACACTGCAATTTTCCAAGTAGCACACTTTCCAAGTTTCCATGTTTTCCAAGTTTGTACACTTTGCAAGTTTCAATATGTTCCAAGGTTGCACAGTTTGCAAGTTTACATATTTCCCCATTCAGCACACTTTGCAAGTTTCCATATTTCTCCCAGTTAGCACACTTTGCAAGTTTCCATATTTTCCAAGTTAGCACACTGTGCAAGATTCCATATTTTCAAACTTAACACACTTGCAAGTTTCCATATTTCCCCATTCAGCACACTTTATAAGTTTCCGTATTTCCCCCATTTAGCACACTTTTCAAGTTTCCATATTTTCCCAGTTTCAAATTTTCCAAGTTAGCACACTTTGCAAGGTTTCATATTTCCCCATTCAGCATACTTTGCAAGTTCCCATATTTCCTTATTCAGCACACTTTGCAATTTTCTGTACTTTCCCCAGTTAGCACACTTTGCAAGATTCTGTATTTCCCCCACTTACACACTGCAATTTTCCATACTTTCCAAGTTAGCACACTTTGCAAGTTTACATATTTTCTAAGTTTGCATACTTTGCAAGTTTCAATAGGTCCCAAGTTTACACACTTTGCAAGTTTCCATATTTCTCAATTCAGCACACTTTGCAAGTTTCCATATTTCCCCCAGTTAGCACATTTAGCAAATGTCCATATTTCCCCATTCAGCACACTTTCCAAGTTTCCATATTTCCCCATTCAGCACACTTTGCAAGTTTTGATATTTCCCCATTAGCACACTTTGCAAGTTTCCATATATCCCCATTCAGCACAATTTACAAATTTCCGTATTCCCCCAGTTAGCACACTTTGCAAGTTTCCATATTTTCCAAGTTTCCACATTTTCCAAGTTAGCATACTTTGCAAGTTCCCATATTTCCCATTGCGTTTTAGAACGTGGGAGAGAAAAGCAAATATGAGAATGACATTTAGAGGCGGATCTACAAGACCCTGTGAACATTCAGAACGTGCAAGTGCGGAGAGAGAGAGAAGGGATGCGGTAAGTGCTAGGTATATCTAAGAGTAAAGTGCTAGGGAGTAAGCAGCTGTTAAGTGCCTTGGTGGTTGTGGTCAGCTGTCAATGGAAAGTAAGTGCAGGCCCCTGGTGGGATAGGCCGGTGGCTGGCAAGGCAAGTGCTGGGAGAGGCGGAGGCTGAAGGTGATTAGATGTGGGAGGCCAGGACCCAGGAGGACACATGAGGGCCCTAGTCACCAATCTTAGCAACTGTGTGGTTTAGCAGGGGAGGGAAGAAGGGAAGGAGGAGGTGAAAAGGAAGGTATTGAGGAGCTTCTGGAATTTGAGGAGATCCAGCTGAAGAGGAAGGGCCTGGCTGTTTCATAGGAGGGAGCCTGCTGAGGAAAGAGATCAGCCCCCTGCTTGCTGTTTAGTGAAATGCTTGACACACAAGGAGTTGGTGCCGGAGGAGCGTAAAGATCTGGAGAGAGAGTACTTAGAGCCAGTTGTGTATAGCATGGTCCCTGGCCCCAGACAGCCTGGTGGATGATGCAGCGGGATTTTAATTTGATCCTTGCAGAAACCAGGAGCCAGTGAAGAGATTTTAGGACTGCAAAAATGCAGTCCCTGGGCTTGAGGCCATGGAAAAGTCTTGCAGTCTGGATTAGTTGGATGGATGGGTCGTAGAGATGAAGCGCATAGATTAAGGAAAAGGCTATTGCAGTAGACAAGTCTAGAGAGAACCAGGGCTCTAGAGACATTGAGCTTCTGAGGAAAGTGAGCAAAGGAAGGATTCCTTTGAGGAGGTGGAGTTGAAAGTGGGACTTATTGGCAAGGTCCTGAATGTGAGGCATGAAGGAAAGAGGGCAGTCAAAGATGACTCCACGATTTCTGACTTCAGAAGATGGCCAGAGGGAGGGGAAGAAAGAGGAAGCAGGAGTCCCAATGAGACGGATCTCAGTCTTGCTGGACTTGCGTCAGAGGTGACTGGAGGCACACCAGAACTCGATGGCAGATAGGATGTCAGGAATGATAGAGGAAGTAAGGAGAGGATCAGAGGGATGGTTAAAGAAAAATTGTATCATCTGCATAACACAGGAAGTTGGGGGAGAAGGTGTAAATGACGTGTGCAAGCACAGCAAGATAGGTGTTAAAGAGCCAGGGAGAAAGGCTGGAGCCCTGGGGGATGCCACAGGTGGAGATAGAGATGGGGGAGGAGAAAGAGCCCAGAATAACCTGGGACGGATGGTTAGTGAGGAAGGAGGTCAACCAGTCTAGTGCAGGCTCTGAGAGACCTAGGGTATCGTGGAGCCATTTTATGAAGATGGAATGGTTCACAGTATCAAATGGAGAGGAGAGATCAAGTAGAATGAGAACAGCTGGAGAGTTGGAATTTAGAGATGCGAGCAGTTCCTCATAGGTGGTCAGAAGAGCAGTTTCCGTGCCACTGGATGCTCAGAATCCAGAGTCATGGTTGTGTAGGCAACCAACCAGCTCAGTGTGTTGGGGCAGTTGGGGAAGGCCAGTTTCTCCACGAGTTTCCCAAGGAAGGGGGTGATGGATATGGGGTAACAGTTGGCTGGACTAGACGGGTCTGCAGAAGGGTTTTTCACGAGGGGACACACTAGGGAGTGCTTGAGGGTGGAGGGGAATTACCCAATAGCAAAAGAGTGGCTGCAGAAATCCGCAAGTGCAGGCGCAAGAGAGACAATATTGTCCTTAATGGTTCTGGAGGAACAGGGGGAGACCTGTTTAGAGGAGACATTTGGACGCTTAGATTTGCACGCTTCTAAGTGCCAAAGAAGGGAAGCGAAGCCCTCTGGAATCCAAATGCCCAACTTCTGCCAGAAATCGCGCACAGGATTAGCTCCTGGTTAGGTGAATTCAGAATCCACTTCACACACTCCCACCCCCCTCATCCTCTGAAAACTCAAATTACTCGTGTTCTGCACTCGCAAAACTGAGCAAAAATAAAGAATTCTATCATTTGTAAGTAACACCTTTTAAACAGGGCATTGCTCCATCTCGGTAAGTTTTCTCGCTCCCCCGCTCCGCGCAGTACTAACTGCGCGCGCGCTCTTAATATATGCGCGGGGGCCGGGGATCGAACGTGTTTCCTAATGAATAAAATAGCGGGGCTATTTAATATTTGTGTTATCGTTGTTGCTGTTCGACAGAACATTTATTTGGTGCAAAGCAAATCGGATGAAAAAAAGAAGAAATCCCATTGCAGGGTAGTTAAGGTGTTTGAATTAAAGTCTGCGGGAAAAGCGAGTATTTGAAGTCTAATGATCTCATTTCAATATAATGAGGCCTTTCTTTCGCAAAGAGCACGACAGGTTAAAAGATATAATTATGAGTTCGCAAAGTCTCCCAAGTGCCTGGAGATGGGCTGACAGTTCTGATCCCGGGCTCAGCTCTCAAAGGGGGGAAAGTCTTTGTGAGCTGGGAGAATTAAAGAGACACCAACCCCTACCCACCCTCAGCCTACTTGGCAATTTATCTGTCAAAGATACATCCCAGGTTACAATTTCAACACGGAAAGAGGGTGTGGGGGGCATAGAAAGAGGGGTCTTTAGCTGACCTGTCAAGTCGAGGCCTCTGATCCGCACCTTCACACTTTTGCGTTGAATGCTTTTTTCTGGGCCTTCTGTTAAGCTTCACAAGGACCCAAAATAGAAAAGAGCAGTTTTTATTGCACAGGTTCAAAGAAATTAAGTTTTAATTGTTCACATTGAGTGCGATCACAAGGTTGGGTGGATCCAAGGCCGAAAGGGGGTCAACCCACCTGTCTCAACTTCATAGGTGCCTGCTTCCCTTACAAGCTGATGTGCCCTGGACAAAACAGAAATCCAACCACCCACACCGTCTCCACCACCACAGACAGACTCAGAAATCCACCCACGCCCGCTCCGCCATCACAGACTCAGAAATCCAACCATTCATGCATGCTCCACAATCGCACACTCAGAAATCTAACCCCTCACGCTCGCTCCACAATCACACACTCAGAAATCCAACCACCCATGCCCACTCCACCATCACAGACTCATAACTCCAACCACCCATGTCTGCTCCACAATCACAGACTCAGAATTCCAACCCCCACGCCCGCTCCACCATCACACACTCAGAAATCCAACCACCCACGCCCGCTCCACCACCACACACTCAGGAATCCAACCACCAGTCCCGGTCCACCATCACACACTCAGAAATCCAACCACTCACGCCCGCTCCACCACCACACACTCAGAAATCCAACCACCAGTCCCGGTCCACCATCACACGCTCAGAAATCCAACCACACACACCCGCTCCACCATCACACTCTTAGAAATCCAACCACCAATGCCCACTCCACCATCACACACTCGGAAATCCAACTCCCATGCCTGTTCCACCCTCACATACTCAGAAATCCAACCACACATACCGGCTCCACCATCACACGCTCAGAAATCCAACCACACACAGCTGCTGGACCATCACACGCACAGAAATCAAACCCCCATGCCCGCTGCACCATCACATGCTCAGAAATCCAACTACCCATGCCCACTCCATCATCATACGCTCAGATAGCTAACCACCCATGCCTGCTCCACCATCACACGCACAGAAATCTAACCACCCACGCACGCTCCACCATCACATGCTCAGAAATCAACCACCCACGCATGCTCCACCATCACACGCTCAGAAATCCAATTCCCATGCCCGTTTCACCATCACACACTCAGAAATCCAACCACCCATGCTTGCTCCACCATCACACACTCAGAAATCCAACCACCCACGCTCGCTCCACCATCACATGCTCGGAAATCCAACAACCCAGGCCCACTCCACCACCACACACTCAGAAGTCCAACCACCAGTGCCTGCTCCACCATCACACACTCAGAAATCCAACCACCCACGCCTGCTCCACCATCCACGCTCAGAAATCCAACCCCCTCACACCCCTTCCACCATTACATGCTCAGAAATCTAACCCCCACACCCATTACTTCATCACACCCTCAGAAATCCAACCTCCCACACCGCTCCTCCTTCACACCCTCAGAAATCTAACCCACGTCCACTCCACCATCACACACTCACAAATCCAACCACCCATGCCCACTCCACAAACACACGCTCAGAAATCCAACCACTCATGCCGGCTCCACCATCACACATTCAGAAATCAAACCACCCATACCTGCTCCACCATCACACACTCAGAAATCTAACCCGAATGCCTGCTCCATCCTCACACACTCAAAAATCCAACCACCCACGCCTACTCCACTACCACACATGCAGAAAGCTAACCCCCCACAGCTGCACCACCATCACACACTCAGAAAAACAACTGCCCATGCCCGGTCCACCATCATACCCTCAGAAATCCAACCACAAACACCCACTCCACCAACACACACTCAGAAATCCAACCACCCATGCCTGCTCCACAACCCTGAAAGACCAAAAGGCTTAGTACCACCAAAATAAAATAAGCCAATCACAGGTTCAAAGAAACAAGTATCTTTATTTCTGTGCAGATTAAAAGGCAAAATCAGATAGCTATCTGGGCTCCCAATACCTCGCAGTGTGTACCAGCAGACACCGTGAGGGGAGTGAAACACGTTAGCACAAGAGCAGAACAAGGTACGAGTAATAGCCTAAAGGTACTATGTATACCTGGTACTGTGGTGTTTTGGGCGTATGGTGTCTGAGCCTATGGGAACCAAAAGCTAGAATTTACCCTCTAGTCCAATACTGTTTGGTAATGACTCTCAAGTAATGTCTGGCAATGATCAGCCAAGCCCCCTGATGAGAATGGACATTTGTGAAGGTTCCATGAGTCTTTAAACAACGGCAGGAAAAAATAACAAATGGGAACGTTAGTAGAGGATATCTCCCCGGGTGGAACGAGGGTCGCTTCTAGCTTCGGGTGGTGCACCGGGCAGCAGAGCATTCGGTGATGCACGTGGAGTAATTCAGAAACCTTCCAGTTGGAGTAAAGAAGTCCAGAGGCAATTACAGGCTCAGGTAAGTATGTGGTAAAGAACTGGTAGCAGAGTTCAGAAATACCTAGTCAGGTTGTAACTGTAACAGAGCGCAGTTCTTACAACAACCTTTGTGTAGCTTACCAGGTGTGGATTTTTGTGCATTGTAATGAACAGTGGTACTCCAGCGGAGCAGCGTGGTTACAAGGAGTGCAGCGGGATACATGGTTGCGAACAGCGGGATTCCAGCAGTGCGGTTACCAGATGTGTAGCGGGATACACGAGTGTGAGCAGCAGGATTACAGCAGAGCAGCACGGGTATGAGGTGTGTAGCGGGATACACACGGATCACACCGGAGGGAAAGGAATTCCAGATTGAAGGCACAGAAACGTTAGGCAAAGAAGTCTGTGTCAGCATTCCGGGTCGTCAACATTCGAGTCAATGAAAACCAAGGGAACAGCCAATAGATAGTCGATAAGATTAGACAGTGGTCAGAAGTAAGTGCAGTAATCAGAATCGAAGTAACGCTACAGTTAGAAGCAGCTCTGTAATGGTGTAGCATTCTTTTATGAGGACGGCGAGGGGCGGTGTCTGTGGGCCCGCATTGTGGTCGAAGTCAGCTGGCTAGTCACATGACGTGACTGACGCTCCTGTACAGTGGATGTTGGAGCTTCCACTTGTCTCCTAGGGAACCTCCAGCGTTGTCAGAAAGGAACAGAGAAGGGAGCCGAGTAGTAGGCAGGCAGGGTTTCAACAATGAAACGTGGAACACTGGGTGAACCCGCCATAAAAAGGTAAGGACAAGCCAGGTAAGGTAGGGTCCAAAGGCAGTGAATGCGGGTGATGGCCATAGAGCGCGTAAAACGGAGATACTGTCGTAGCTGACTGCATAGAGTTATTATAGGCGAACACAGCCTGCAGCAGGGCCAAAAACCATGATTGTTGGAACTGAATGCACAAACACTGTAGAGACTGCTCGATAGTGGAATTGGTACCCTCTGTTTGACCGTCCTTCTGAAGATGATAAGAAGACGAGATCAGGTCATCAATGAGAAGGGAGGCAGTAAGGGCCCTCTAGAAATGGGAGGTAAACTGAGTCCCATTGTTACTAACAATGATGGATGGTAAACCAAACCATTTGAAAAGGTTCACCAGAAAGAGGTCAGCCAAAGCAGGTGCCGATGGGAGACCTGAGCAGGGGATGAACACTGCATACTTAGTGAAATATTCGACCAGCACCAGAATGGTGTTGAATCCTTTAACCACAGCTGATGGAATGCCACCAGGACCAACGTTTTAAGGATTCTATATTCTTCTGTTGGCCTGGCTGCGCAGCGATGACAGAATCATGGGCCCATTGTAACGCATGGGTATGTGCCTGTCCGGGTGGTATGAACACTCACCCCTGGGTAAAAGGCAAACTGTGCATGACGTCGAGATTGAGAATTGTTATCTCGGTTGGGTTAGATGAGACCCATTGCTCGATAATAGAGTGCAGAGAAGATTGGACTGAACACCCACACACCACTTTGTTAGAAAGGCGAGTGTAGTTCTCTGTGCAACTGATGGTCATCCGCATGCAACCGAGATAAAGCATCCGCTGAGACATGGAGTCGTACGGGTCGATATGTGATTACGAACTGGAACTGCGAGAAGAACTAGTGCCAGTGGGCTTGTCGAGCAGCAAGGCATTTCATGGACTTAAATGCTAAGAGACGCCTATGGTCCGAATAGACAGTCACCGGATGTCTAGCACCCAAAAAATGGTGTCTCCACTCAACAAAAGCATCTCTTATCGCCAACAGTTCTCTCTCCATTATGGTATAGTTCTTCTTATATGTAGAGAGCTTTCGGCAAAAGTAGGCAACTGGATGTATCTCTCCAGATTGTGGACAAGACTGAGAGAGTATTGCACCTACTGCGAACCCTGAGGCATCAGCCTCAACAAAGAAAGGTCAGTCTGGATTAGGTTGCTGTAGTACCAGTGCTAAAGTAAAAGCTGCCTTCAGCTGATCAAATGCTAGCTGGGCCTCTGCAGACGAAGTGAAGGTGACCTTAGTGCTGGCTAACACTGTAAAATGCGCTGATATAGAAGAGAATGAGTATATGATGCGCCTGTAAAAGTTCACGAAGACTAATAAGGACTGCAAAGCTTTGACGGTTTTAGGGACAGACCAATCCATGACCGCTTTTACTTTAGCCAAGCTCCTTCGGATGCCATGATTGGTGATGTCAAAGCCTACGAACTCCACCTCTGCGCATGGAAAATGCATTTTTCAGCTTTAACGAACAACTGGTTGTCTCTGAGGCATTGCAGAACGGAAGACACGTGTTGAACGTGTTCTGTCATAGACGATGAGTAGATCAATATATCGTCCAGATACACTGCCGCATATTGATCTTGAATATCATAGAAAATGTCGTTCATAAACATCTGGAATGTGGCAGGGGCATTGCAAAGCCCGAAAGGCATCACCAAATATTTGTAAACGCCGAACCTGTCTTGAAAGCCGTCTTCCACGCATCCTCTTTTCTTATGCGTACAAGGTTGTACGTGCCCCGAAGATTCAATTTGATGAACACCTGGGATTTCCCCAAATGATCGAGAAGTACAGCTGTCAGCGGAAGAGAATATTGATTCTTAACAGTCACCGCGTTCAGGGCTCCTAGTCAATACACAGCCTTAGATCTCCCTCTTTCTTGGGCACAAAAAAAAGCAGACAGGGCACAGGAGTTTTGGAAGAACAAATGAAGCCCATAGCCAATGCCTTGTTTAGATATTCCTTAAGGAACTTGTCTTCCTTCAATGATAAAGAGTACACTCTACCTGACGATATCTTTGCCCCGGGTGCAAGATCTATCGGGCAATCATAGATACAATGTGGAGGTAGGGATTCTGCCATGCCTTTATCAAAGACATCAGAATAACCGGCGTACTCAGGGGGAACGTTGGTGACAGTTACAGCAGAGACGGCCCCAATACATGATGACGTTGTGGCCAAGGCTTGAAAGGGGGTTTGTTTGTTTGTTTGTTTGTTTATTACATTTATAAGGCGCACCAGACCCGAAAGTAGCAGGGCGCCGAAGGATATGCAAAGCTTACAAGTGTTGCATATTGTACAGGCAGTAAATGACACATCGAATTATGCAGGTAATCCAAAATACAGGCTTAAGTCATACAAAAGGCAAAGTTAATTAAATCTTAGTGCTTACATATGTACACAAATATATACAGTTAACAAGTATCAAATATACAATCTAGCAACAGTCGGGCTAGCGTAGCACAGGATCTAGCTAGATATCAGCCAGGTTGAGGTGGGTGATGAGGTTTTTTCTAAATCCGGAATAGGGGAGGTCAGCTCTCAACTGGTATGGTAGGGAGTTCCAAAGTTTGGCGGCCTTAACAGGGAAGCTATTGCCACCAATCTTAGAGGTTTTAAATCTAGGTACTACCAGACAGTTTATGTTGATGGATCTAGATGGTCTGCTAGAGGTTCTTCTAGAAATTCTGTCAATTAAGTAACTCGGTGCCACATTATACAGAGCCTTATGAGTCAGGGAGGCGATTTTTAGTAGTATTTTGTTATGGGTGGATAGCCATTTGTGTTGTCGTCTGATGGCAGATATATGCACTCTTTTATTGATGCCTAGAGCGGCTCTAATGGTGTTATTTTGTAATGTTTGGAGTCTGTGGATAATAGTTTTGTTAGCACTACTGTATAGGGCGTTGCAGTAGTCTAGCCTTGAAAGAATTAGTGCTCTGGCCAGTATAAGGCAGTTGTCGTTGGAGAGGAAAGGTCTGCCTGCTCTAATCAGCTTACAGGTGTAGGCTGTGGTGGACACCAGGGAATTTAGTTGTTTGGTGAAGGACATGGTTGCATCGAGGTAGAAGCCCAAGGTTTTTACCTCTTTAGAGACAATGGTATTATTGCCATCGATAATGAAGGAGGCATAATCAGGCCCTAGTTTGAAGATATTGGAGGGAGAGCCGAGGATTATCAGCTCTGTCTTGTCATCATTCAGGCATAGTCCGTGTGTGGCCATCCATGCCTGAATGATGAGATAGATTCTATTTACCAAGGCCAGGTCCCTACCATGATCCCTGGAAAGAGGGAGGAGAATCTGAGTGTCATCTGCATAGTTAGTGTAGGTGACACCCAGAAGGTCCAGATCATCGAACAGTGGCTTGGTAAATATATTATATAGAGTCGGGGACACGCAAGAGCCCTGAGGGACCCCACACATAATGGGGGTAGGGTTGGCAGCTGCAGAGGGTGAAAATACTCTGCTCGTTCTATCACTCAAAAATGATTCTATCCACTTAACAGCGCCTGTAGAGAAGTGGGCTGGTGTAACTAGGTGCCTACAGAGGACCTTCTGGTCAACCAAGTCAAATGCAGCTGAGAGATCAAGTAGCAGCAATAATGCTGTTTTCCCTTGATCTCTCAGCTCATGGATCTGAGTTTTCAAATCGATCAAAGCAGTCTCCGTCCCATGCAGTGGCCGGAAGCCCGACTGTCGGACTCCAAGAAGTTTATGTTTTTCGAGGTGTTTCTGGATTTGTAGATAAGCAATTTTATCTAAGATCTTAAGTAAAAATGGTACTGTTGTAATGGGACGGTAGTTGGTGGCAATGAGTGGGTCTAATGCTTGCTTCTTCAGAAGCGGGAGCACCCAAGATTGTTTAAGGTTATCTGGGACCGTTCCAGAGGCAAAGGAAGCATTGATCAATTTGGATATAAAGGGTGAGAGGTCTCTGGCAGCCTCTTTTATGATGTGTGCTGGGCAGATGTCTCCTTTACAGTTGGATGGTTTGAGAGAGCGGATCGTTTTTTCCACTTCCAGGATTGTAGTTTTAGTGAAGCTGAATGTGGTGTTTAGGCTAGGGGTATTTACATTTGGATGGGAGTGGTGGTTATCGAATTGAGGTAAATTCAGAGAATCTTTCTTATTTTTTATTTTAGTTTGAAGAGTATTAATTTTGTTAGTTAGTGCTTGTTGTATTTCTGAGCACCAGTTCTTATCTTTGATGCAAATATCGAGAGGAGAGATAGGGGACTCTAGTTCTTTGAGGATTGTAAATAGTTCTCTCATGCTAGAGTTAGAGGTCATTAATCGTTCATTGTAGGAATTTCTTTTAGCCTGGCATATTTCTTTTTTATAGAGTGAAGCAGAGGTCGCTAACTTTTTTTGTTCTCGTGGGAGGGGCAGGCGTGCCAGTCGTTTCGCATTTTCGCTTTAAGAGTCTCATGTCATTTAACTGTGGGGTAAACCATTTGTTCAGATGTAATTTAGCATTACTGGCTTTTAGTTTGAGGGGGGCAACTTTGTCCAAGGTAGAGAGCATAATATTATTATATTCTCGTACTAAGGTACTAGGGTCAAGATTGTCTGGCAGGCCATTCAGGGTAGGCAGAATATTTGGGATTACACTGTCCACTGTTATATTCTTTTTTAACCTGGTTAGACAAGGTGGGGCTACTTGGGGTGCTATGAGTTTCTGTTTGGTGGTCGAGAGAGACAAGGACACGAGGAAGTGGTCGGTCCAAGATAGTGGAGAGATGGAGGTGATAGTGGCAGTACAATTGTGGTCGGCCACCCAATCCAGGGTTCTACCCTTAATATGGGTAGGGGCGATCACCTTTTGCGTTAGTCCTAGTGCATTAAGGGAATTAGCTATTTGCACAGCCTGTTTATCTGATGGATCGTTTAAGCCTAGGTTGAAGTCACCAAGCACCAATACTTGCGAGGTATGTTTGAGATTACCAGCAATGAGGTTGTGTAGATCCTCTTTGAAGGTGTCAATAGGGCCAGGAGGTCTGTAGATTATATGCATGGTAAGTGATTGGGAATTCTTCAATGTTAATTTGATAGAGAGGGATTCACAAGATTGTAGGTCGTGTGGGTCTGCTAGTCTGAGAGATAGGCTGTCTCTGGCTATGATGGCTATCCCACCCCCTCGGGCGCCCGTTCTGTCTTGTCTGATGATGGTATATCCTTCTGGGATAGCTAAAATGAGTGCCGGTCCTGAGGCCTTGTGTTACCATGATTCTGTTATAGCAATGAAATCCAAACTATCTTCTGAGATTAGGTCGGCTATCTCAATGGCGTGAGCCACCAGTGACCTAGCGTTCAGGAGCGCTCCTTTGAGAGGTTGATTATCTACTTTGGATGTGTCGGGGCTCTTAGGGGCTATTGACTTTGGTTTGGGTATAGAGGGCTGAGTGTCCGGGGTCCTGCAACTGGGTAGGGTGAATGGTTGTTTGGCAATAGTGGTTGTCTTAGTCTGAAATCCATGAGTTTTCTTATTATAGGGGGGAAGCGATCTGGTCAATGGCTCATAGATTTTAGGCAGTCTACTACGTAGTTTAGAGTTTCTAGTGGATGTGGTACATGGGATCATCGTATAGGCTCCTGTATGTTGGTGGTCAGGCTGGGTAGGATTGATAAGATTTGGTAGCATGTTAAAGGGGGAATGAAGGAGTGATTTCTCCTCGACTAGGCAGGAGATGCTAAGGTAGGCTACTACCCTAATAAGCAGTTGAACGGTGATACAAAACCTGAGGATAAGTGGGGTGCGGTGGCCTTGCATATGAGTAATGAGAGGTGTGTCTCGGTAGGTAAATTCAACTTTGTCTGGAGGTGCTGGTACAATACGCCCAGTCTACAAGTTGTTCTGCAGTGGGTCAGGGTAGGTAGCATCGATTTGACTGTGGAAGCCCAACTATTAGAGTTACCCCAATACAGGGCAGAGGCAGCTGTAAAGCAGGTATGCAGAGCAGGGGCTAGGTAACAAATACATGTAGCTTGGCAGTAAAGCAGGGTTCATGAGCTGATGGCATACAGGCATGGACGGTAAAGCTTTATACATATGTGCATCAACTGCATACATGTAGATTCATCAGTCAACAGTGCGGCAAGGCAGCAGAGCAGGTGGTTTACACATGTAAAGGATCGGCCACATATACGTAGGTTTGCAAGCAACAGTGCGCGTTAATTATTTGGACGCATGCTGAGGGGCGCATGACGGAGGGTTGTACAGGGGCCATATGGGCAGGTCGTGTACAAGGCTCAGGCAAGCTGAGGGTAAATAGCAGAGATGGCAAGCACGGCTAGTCCGTGCGACGGCAGTCGGTGGCAGCACGGGATCGTGCGGTAACGAAATGGATTGGATGGCAAGATGTTACCGGTTAGCGGATAAGCAACAGTGGTGCTACTTACGCAGTCAGGCTAAGCGGGCGAGCCCTATGAGCTCCGTTAAGCACAGTGCTATATACAGGAGAAGGATATATAACAATATAGATCGACAATAGTCAAGCAGGGCATTCCGGCAGGGTTAATAGTGCGGTAGGTACGAAGTGAAGTACCTGCAAATCGGATAATGTAATAGCGTAGAAAGTCTCGTGGATTAGTAGACAGCAGGTTGATATCTTCCAATCGGTGCCTTGGATACAGGCAGCTGGTGGTGATCGAAGAGGCAGGCAGCAGGCGACTCGAGCGGAGAGTACAGGCGAGCGGCAAGGAAGGCTGAGGACAGGCAAGGGACAGGGAGCCTTTGTGAGTCGGGCCTTCATGGAGAGGGCCGGCTCTCGCCTCCGGTTCTGTTTGGTTGACAATAACAGGGCAGCAGCCAGTCCTACGACCCAGATGGCATCAGCACTAGGATAGCATTGTGGGTAAATCGGCAGGCGGCCAGCTTGGAATGGTGGATGCCTCGTGGCATCTAATGGAGCCTCACTTTGTAAAAGTAGATTACTGCTAGTATGCAGAGAGTGAGCTCCTGATAAACGCTTCGGTGGTTTTAGGCTGATAATAACGCCCGCGAATCTGGCGTTACAGCAATATTATTATTTTCGTTCTTTCTGAGTTCGTGGCAGCACAATAAGCCTATTGGCCTACCTTGCAGCTAGATGGTGGATTCCAGTCGATCATTGTGGTGGTTGCACTGCTCCTGCAGTGTTCTTCAGGGGAGCTCCTGCTCCTGCAAAGGTGTTGTGTCCCTTTAGTAACCCTGTGTGTACTCATACACTGGCTATTTCAGATAGCTGAAGGAAATTGGATCATTCCCAAAGCCCAATCAATGACGGGATTATGATACCCAATATGAATTTGCATGCTGGGGCTTTAATGACATTGAATGTGATTTCTTCTGAATGCCCCTCCGAGGTACAAATAGTAAGAGGCACGGTATGCTGTGTCACCAGGCCAGAAACGAGGGCGGAGCCGTCAACCACACTGACCATCTCAGGTTGAGTCTTGGAAACAAGCGGGATCCCTGAGGTAGTGGCAAACGGCTGATCAATGTAATTCCCGGTGGCTCTGGAATCGATGATAGCAGAGGCTGGAAAAGGAAGACCTGATTCTACCGAGAACGTAACAGGGAGATGGAACAGGACTGCTTGACCAGCAACGAGTGAGTCCAGAACAGGTTTACCCGACATAGGAACTCTGTCTATTGTTGGGATTTGGCATTTCCTGCCTTTTTCTTGTTTTTTTGTTGTTGCAGTCAGAGAGAAGATGCTCAGAAGAGCCACAATACATGTAGAAGTTGTGTGTTCTGTGATGTTCCCTCTGAGCCAGAGGACCACGAATAGCTCCGATCTGCTTAGGTTCAGGAACGGAAACTGAAGGGACAGATGTGTCAGAAACCAATGGAGGGAGTGCTTGTCTCTTCTCGCCCCTTTTCTCGGCTCCGTGGGCATCGATCTGGAGTACCAGATCCAGTAATTCCCTGAATGCGGTTGGCACCAGAGGGACAGTAGAGAGTGTGTCTTTTAACTCTTCTGATAATCCCTAGTAGAAGACAGCAGACTTCTTCCCTTCAGGCCAGTCAGTTTCGGCTGCTAATTGAAATTGATTAAAGGTAGCCAAATAAGTAAGGAGAGTAGAAGAACCCTGTCAGAGTTTTAGGAGTTCCAAATCTGAGGCCTGAGTGATATATTGTGTGTCAAACACTCTTCTCATTGCCGAAAGCAGGGCGTCACAGTTGTACAAAACGTGACTGTTAGCTTCCAAGAGGGGATTGGCCCAGGCAGGTGCTTTACCCAGTAAGTGAGACAAAACAAATGCAGCTTCGGTAGTGGAGCTAGGGAAATAAGAGGGTTGACACAGAAAATGCAGTTTGCATTGATTGACGAATGTTCGGTACTGTTTGGGGTCACCCAAAAAGTGTTCTGGAGGGGCCAGAGGGAATTGAGTGGAAACCAACCCAGGGGTGGGTTCCTGCCATGGTGGAGGAAACCCTGAGCCAGAGGCAGTAGCCCCTGAAGCAATAGCCCCCTGTAACCTAGGCACAGTCACCATGGCCTGTAGGGCATTGAGGCGTTGACAAAGGGTTTCTTGTGCAGTGGTCATTTCAGTCCTCAGATCTGCAACCATCTGCATGATCTGTGTCAAAGCTTCCGTAGGCTCCATTGGCACATTCCGTACTATGGCTTCTAATTCTGTTACCACCGAGCAGGGCAGGCCAGGGCGTTGCTTAGAAGACCTCAAGTCGAGCTACCAGGAGAGAACCACTCTGGAGAACAAGTCGTCAGCCAAAGCTTGGATAACCTACCGTCAAGGATTTACCCAGAACCAGGCCTCCTCAACATGAGGGAACTCTTCTTTGCAATGCACCCCTCTGCTGTTTGAATGTATTGACAGACAGAGGTGTTGATTACATAAAAGAGCGGCGAACACCCACACCGCCACCCCAATGCTGTAAAGAAAGTACAAACAGGTTAGCACAAGGGCGTAACAAGGTACGAGTAATAGCCTAAAGGTACTATGTATACCTGGTACTGTGGTGTCTTGGGTGTATGGTGTCTGAGCCTATGGGAACCAAAAGCTAGAATTTACCCTCTAGTCCAATACTGTTTGGTAATGACTCTCAAGTAATGTCTGGCAATGATCAGCCAACCCCCCCTGATGAGAATGGACATTTGTGAAGGTTCCATGAGTCTTTAAACAACGGCAGGAAGAAATAACAAATGGGAACGTTAGTAGAGGATATCTCCCCGGGTGGAACGAGGGTCGCTTCTAGCTTCGGGTGGTGCACCGGGCAGCAGAGCATTCGGTGATGCACGTGGAGTAATTCAGAAACCTTCCAGTTGGAGTAAAGAAGCCCAGAGGCAATTACAGGCTCAGGGAAGTATGTGGTAAAGAACTGGTAGCAGAGTTCAGAAATACCTAGTCAAGTTGTAACAGAGTGCAGTTCTTATAACAACCTTTGTGTAGCTTACCAGGTGTGGATTTTTGTGCATTGTAATGAACAGTGGTACTCCAGCGGAGCAGCGTGGTTACAAGGAGTGCAGCGGGGTACATGGTTGCGAACAGCGGGATTCCAGCAGTGCGGTTACCAGATGTGTAGCGGGATACACGAGTGTGAGCAGCAGGATTACAGCAGAGCAGCACGGGTATGAGGTGTGTAGCGGGTTACACACGGATCACACCGGAGGGAAAGCAATTCCAGATTGAAGGCACAGAAACGTTAGGCAAAGAAGTCTGTGTCAGCGTTCCGGGTCGTCAACATTCGAGTCAATGAAAACCAAGGGAACAGCCAATAGATAGTCGATAAGATTAGACAGTGGTCAGAAGTAAGTGCAGTAATCAGAATCGAAGTAACGCTACAGTTAGAAGCAGCTCTGTAATGGTGTAGCATTCTTTTATGAGGATGATGAGGGGCGGAGTCTGTGGGCCCACGTCGCGGGAAGAATGCAATGGCCGAGGAGTGGACAGAGCCCCAGATGTAACACACGATCACATGCTCAGAAATCCAGCCACCAACACCTGCTCCACTATCACATGCTCATAAATCCAACCACCACGCCCTCTCCACCATCACACACTCAGAAATCCAACCACCCACACCCGCTCCACATCACAGACTCAGAAAACCAACCACCCACTCCCGCTCCACCATCACATGCTCAGAAATCCAACCACCCATGCCTGTTACACCATCGCACACTCTGAAATCTAATCCTCACGCCCACTCTACCATCGTACACTCAGAAGTCCAACCACCCATGCCAGCTCCACCATCACACACTCAGAAATCCAACTACCCATGCCCACTCCACCATCACATGCTCAGAAGTCCAACCACCCACACCGCTTCGCCTACTCACCCTCATAAATCCAACCACCCATGCCCGCTCCACCATTGCACACTCAGAAATCCAACCACCCTCACCCACACCCGCTTCCCCATGACACGCTAAAAAATCCAACACCCCCATGCCTGCTCCACCATCACATGCTCATAAATCTACCCCCATGCCCGCTCCACCATCACACGCTCAGAAATCCAACCACCTATGCCTGCTCCACCATCACACACTCAGAAATCCAACCACCCACGCCTGCTGCACCATCACATGCTCAGAAATCTAATCCCCACGCCTCAATCACACACTCAGACATCCAACCCCCCACACCCGCTCCTCATTCACACCCTCAAAAATCTAACCCCCCCTGGCCGCTCCACACTCACACACTCAGAAAGCTAACCACCCACACCCACTGCACTATCACACACTCAGAAATCCAACAACCCATGCCCACTCCACCATCACACACTCAGAAATCCAACCACCCACGCCCTCTCCACCATCACACACTCAGAAATCCAACCACCCACACCTGCTCCACATCACAGACTCAGAAATCCAACCACCCACTCCCGCTCCACCATCACATGCTCAGAAATCCAACCACCCACACCCGCTCCACATCACAGACTCAGAAATCCAACCACTCACTCCCGCTCCACCATCACATGCTCAGAAATCCAACCACCCATGCCTGTTACACCATCGCACACTCTGAAATCTAATCCTCACGCCCACTCTACCATCGCACACTCAGAAGTCCAACCACCCATGCCAGCTCCACCATCACATACTCAGAAATCCAACTACCCATGCCCACTCCACCATCACATGCTCAGAAGTCCAACCACCCACACCGCTTCGCCCACTCACCCTCATAAATCCAACCACCCATGCCCGCTCCACCATTGCACACTCAGAAATCCAACCACCCCCACCCACACCCGCTTCCCCATGACACGCTAAAAAATCCAACACCCCCATGCCTGCTCCACCATCACATGCTCATAAATCTACCCCCATGCCTGCTCCACCATCACACGCTCAGAAATCCAACCACACATGCCTGCTCCACCATCACACACTCAGAAATCCAACCACCCACGCCTGCTGCACCATCACATGCTCAGAAATCTAATCCCCACGCCTCAATCACACACTCAGACATCCAACCCCCCACACCCGCTCCTCATTCACACCCTCAAAGATCTAACCCCCCCTGGCCGCTCCACACTCACACACTCAGAAAGCTAACCACCCACACCCACTGCACCATAACACACTCAGAAATCCAACAACCCATGCCCACTCCACCATCACACACTCAGAAATCCAACCACCCACGCCCTCTCCACCATCACACACTCAGAAATCCAACCACCCACACCCGCTCCACATCACAGACTCAGAAATCCAACCACCCACTCCCGCTCCACCATCACATGCTCAGAAATCCAACCACCCATGCCTGTTACACCATCGCACACTCTGAAATCTAATCCTCACGCCCACTCTACCATCGCACACTCAGAAGTCCAACCACCCATGCCAGCTCCACCATCACACACTCAGAAATCCAACTACCCATGCCCACTCCACCATCACATGCTCAGAAGTCCAACCACCCACACCGCTCCGCCCACTCACCCTCATAAATCCAACCACCCATGCCCGCTCCACCATTGCACACTCAGAAATCCAACCACCCCCACCCACACCCGCTTCCCCATGACACGCTAAAAAATCCAACACCCCCATGCCTGCTCCACCATCACATGCTCATAAATCTACCCCCATGCCCGCTCCACCATCACACGCTCAGAAATCCAACCACCATGCCTGCTCCACCATCACACACTCAGAAATCCAACCACCCACGCCTGCTGCACCATCACATGCTCAGAAATCTAATCCCCACGCCTCAATCACACACTCAGACATCCAACCCCCCACACCCATTCCTCATTCACACCCTCAAAAATCTAACCCCCCCTGGCCGCTCCACACTCACACACTCAGAAAGCTAACCACCCACACCCACTGCACCATCACACACTCAGAAATCTAACAACCCATGCCCACTCCACCATCACACACTCAGAAATCCAACCACCCACGCCCTCTCCACCATCACACACTCAGAAATCCAACCACCCACACCAGCTCCACATCACAGACTCAGAAATCCAACCACCCACTCCCGCTCCACCATCACATGCTCAGAAATCCAACCACCCATGCCTGTTACACCATCACACACTCCGAAATCTAATCCTCACGCCCACTCTACCATCGCACACTCAGAAGTCCAACCACCCATGCCAGCTCCACCATCACACACTCAGAAATCCAACTACCCATGCCCACTCCACCATCACATGCTCAGAAGTCCAACCACCCACACCGCTCCACCCACTCACCCTCATAAATCCAACCACCCATGCCCGCTACACCATTGCACACTCAGAAATCCAACCACCCCCACCCACACCCGCTTCCCCATCACACGCAAAAAAATCCAACACCCCCATGCCTGCTCCACCATCACATGCTCAAAAATCTAACCCCACTCCTGCTCCTCCATCACACCCTCAGAAATCCAACTGCCCTCACCCGCTCCACCATCACACACTCAGAAATCCGACAATCCATGCCTGCTCCACCATCACTCACTCAGAAATCCAACCATCCATGCCCGCTCCACCATCACACACTCAGAAATCCAACCATCCACCCCCGCTCCACAACCACACACTCAGAAAGCTACCCCCCACGCATGCTCCAGCATCACACATTCAGAAATCTAACCACCCACGCCCGCTCCATCACACACTCAGAAATCCAACCATCCACCCCCGCTTCACCATCCCACCCTCAGAAATCCAACCCCCTGCACCCGCTCCTCATCCACATTCTCATAAATCTAACCCTCAATGCCCACTACCATCACACACTCAGAAATCCAACCACCCACGTCTCCTCCACCATCAAATGTTCAGAAATCCAACCACCAACGCCCACTCTACCATCAAACACTCATAAACCCAACCCACATGACCGCTCCACCATCACACGCTCCAAAATCGAACCCACACGCCTGTCCCACCAACGCACACTCAGAAATCGAACCCTCACAGCTGCTCCACCATCACACACTCAGAAATCTAACCCCCCACACCGCTCCTCCATCAAATGCTCAGCAATCCAACCAGCCATGCTCGCTCCACCATCACAGACTCAGAAATCCAACCACCCATACCTGCTCCTTCACTCACACTCCAAATTGTAATCCACATGCCCGTCCCACCAACACACACTGAGAAGTCCAACCACCCATGCCCGCTCCACTATCACACACTCAGAAGTCCAACCACCCAGGCTCGCTCCACCATCACACACTCAGAAATCTAACCCCCCCACACCCGCTCCACCATCAGATGCTAAGAAGTCCAACAATACACGCCCACACCCCCATCACACGCCCAATAATCCAACCACCCACCACCACTCCACCATCACACACTTAGAAATCCAACCACCCACGCCAGCTCCAACATCACACACTCAGTAATCCAACCACCGATGCCTGCTCCACCATAACACACTCAGATGTCCACCCACGCCTCCTCCACCATCACACACTCAGAAATCCAACCACCCATGCACACTCCATCACACACTCCAAAATCAAAGCACGCACGCCCACTCAACCATCACACGCTCAGAAATCCAACCATGCACACTGCTCCACCACCACACACTCAAAAATCCAACCACCATGCCCGCTCCACCATCACACACTCAGAAATCCAACCATCCATGCCTGCTCCACCATCTCACACTCAGAAATCCAACCACCGATGCCCGCTCCATCATCACATGCTCAGAAGTCCAACCACCATGCCCGCCCACCATCACATGCTCAGAAGTCCAACCACCCATGCTCGCTCCACCATCACACACTCAGAAATCTAACCCCCCCACACCCGCTCCACCATCAGATGCTAAGAAGTCCAACAATACATGCACGTACCCCCATCACATGCCCAAAAATCCAACCACCCACCCCCACTCCATCATCACACACTTAGAAATCCAACCAGCCATGCTCGCTCCACCATCACAGACTCAGAAATCCAACCACCCATACCTGCTCCTTCACTCACACTCCAAATTGTAATCCACATGCCCGTCCCACCAACACACACTGAGAAGTCCAACCACCCATGCCCGCTCCACCATCACACGCTCAGAAGTCCAACCACCCATGCTCGCTCCACCATCACACACTCAGAAATCTAACCCCCCCACACCCGCTCCACCATCAGATGCTAAGAAGTCCAACAATACACGCCCGCACCCCCATCACACACCCAATAATCCAACCACCCACCCCCACTCCACCATCACACACTTAGAAATCCAACCACCCACGCCAGCTCCAACATCACACACTCAGTAATCCAACCACCGATGCCTGCTCCACCATAACACACTCCATCACACACTCCAAAATCTAAGCACGCACGCCCACTCAACCATCACACGCTCAGAAATCCAACCATGCACGCTGCTCCACCATCACACACTCAGAAATCCAACCATCCATGCCTGCTCCACCATCTCACACTCAGAAATCCAACCACCGATGCCCGCTCCACCATCAGATGCTAAGAAGTCCAACAATACATGCACGCACCCCCATCACATGCCCAAAATCCAACCACCCACCCCCACTCCATCATCACACACTTAGAAATCCAACCACCCACGCCGGCTCCAACATCACACACTCAGAAATCCAACCACTGATTCCTGCTCCACCATAACACACTCAGATGTCCACCCACGCCTACTCCACCATCACACACTCAGAAATCCAACCACCCATGTACACTCCCTCACACAAACCAAAATCTAAGCACACACGCCCGCTCAACAATCACACGCTCAGAAATCCAACTATGCACACCGCTCCACCAACACACACTCAGAAATCCAACCACCAATGCCCGCTCCACCATCACACACTCAGAAATCCAACCATCCATGCCCACTCCACCATCTCACACTCAGAAATCGAACCACTCATGCCCGCCCCACCATCACACACTCAGAAATCCAACCACCAATGCCCGCTCCATCATCACATGTTCACAAGTCCAACCACCCACACCCACTCCCCATCACACGCCCAGAAATCCAAACACCCATGCCCACTCCACCAACACACAGTCAGAAACCTAACCCGCCACACCCGCTCCACCATCACACACTAAGAAATCTAAGCATGCATGCTGCTCCACCACCACACACTCAGAAATCAAACGACCAATGCCTGCTCCACCATAACACACTCAGATGTCCACCCACGCCTCCTCCACCATCACACACTCAGAAATCCAACCACCCATGCACACTCCATCACACACTCCAAAATCTAAGCACGCACGCCCACTCAACCATCAAACGCTCAGAAATCCAACCATGCACGCTGCTCCACCACCACACACTCAGAAATCCAACCACCATGCCCGCTCCACCATCACACACTCAGAAATCCAACCATCCATGCCCGCTCCACCATCTCACACTCAGAAATCCAACCACCGATGCCCGCTTCATCATCACATGCTCAGAAGTCCAACCACCCGTGTCCGCTCCACCATCACATGCTCAGAAGTCCAACCACCCATGCTTGCTCCACCATCATACAGTCAGAAATCTAACCCCCCCACACCCGCTCCACCATCAGATGCTAAGAAGTCCAACAATACACGCACGCACCCCATCACACGCCCAAAAATCCAACCACCCACCCCCACTCCACCATCACACACTTAGGAATCCAACCACCCACGCCGGCTCCAACATCACACACTCAGAAATCCAACCACCAATGCCTGCTCCACCATAACACACTCAGATGTCCACCCACGCCTCCTCCACCATCACACACTCAGAAATCCAACCACCCATGCACACTCCCTCACACTCCAAAATCTAAGCATGCACGCCCGCTCAACAATCACACGCTCAGAAATCCAACTATGCACGCCGCTCCACCACCACACACTCAGAAATCCAACCACCAATGCCCGCTCCACCATCACATACTCAGAAATCCAACCATCCATGCCCACTCCACTTTCTCACACTCAGAAATCGAACCACTCATGCCCGCCCCACCATCACACACTCAGAAATCCAACCACCAATGCCCGCTCCATCATCACATGTTCAGAAGTCCAACCACCCACACCCACTCCCCATCACACGCCCAGAAATCCAAACACCCATGCCCACTCCACCAACACACAGTCAGAAATCTAACCCGCCACACCCGCTCCACCATCACACACTAAGAAATCTAATACCCCCATGCCTGCTCCACCATCACACACTCAGAAATCCAACCACCCACGCCCCCTCCACCATCACACACTCAGAAATATAAGCCCCATTCCCCCTCCACTACCACACACTCAGAAATCCAACTACCCACACCCGCTCCTCCCCCACACACTCAGAGGTCCAACCACCCACACCCGCTCCACCACTACACACTCAGAAATCGAACACCCCACACCCGCTCAACCAATGCATGCTCCAAAATCTACCCCCACACCTGCACTACAATCATACGATCAGAAATGTAACCCCCCACGCCCGCTCCACCATCACACACTCAGAAATCCAACCTTCAATGCCCGCTCCACCATTGCACATGCAGAACTCTAACCCCCCCCACACCCACTCCACTATCACATGCTCAGAAGTCCAACCATCCACGCCCCCTCCCCATCACACACCCAGAAATCCAAACACCCATCCCCACTCCACCAACACACACTAAGAAATCTAACCCCCCATGACCGGTCCACCATCACACACTCAGAAATCCAAACACCCACGCCCACTCCACCACCACACACTCATAAATCTAACCCCCATTCCCCTCCACTTCCACACACTCAGAAATCCAACTACCCACGCCTGCTCCACCATCACACGCTCAGAAATCTAACCCTCCACACCTGCTCCAGCGTCACACACTCAGAAATCTAACCCCTATGCCTACTGAGCCATCACACACTCAGAATCTAACCCTCCTACGCTGGCTCAACCATCACGTACTAAGAAATCTAACCCCCACGCATGCACTACAATTACACAATCAGAAATCAACCAACAGACCTGCATTCAGAAGTTTAAACCCATGCCCCTAAAGAGGTCAAGGTTAGGGGTGCACACTCGGTGCTGCCATGCTTCTATCCAGCCCCCACTCTACCATCCCCTCTTCGAACACCGCAGGTGGAAGCTCACCCCGCATTTATGCCGAAGACACCTGGTCTGGTGGGAGGACCACCCTCCCCCACCCCCACTCTCTCACCAGGAACCAAAGAACAATCTGGGCTCAGAAGAGCCGCTTCCAAAGATACTCCAACCAGACTTCCAGGTAGCGCCTACATACCTCTCCAGTTTGCAGTGTGGCACTATACTCGCCCACACACGAACACTTGTGCTGATTTTGAAAGGATGGTTCTCGATTGCTTTAAACATGTCACACCTGTGTCTGTAATGTCCCGGGTGACATGTAGCTCCTTCACAGCCCATTTCTCTTCCTCAGCATCTGCCATGTTTGCATCGCAATGACACAAACTAGAACATGCTTTTCGAACTCATGTCCCTGATAAGGTCAATGTTTCTGAAAAAGGGGATTTGAAAAAAAAACCCCACAAATAAGCACAGGATTAGAGCAGTCCCAGACACTGCCCTGGCCGGTGCCCGAGGCTTTGGGGGGCCCAAGAGCCAAAGCTTGAGGGCGTGGGACCTCAACTCTGCTTTGATATTTCCCACAATATACACAAGACAAAGGCCGCACACACAGACGTGCCATGTGTGCTGATTAGGGGCCCGGGTGCAGCCCCTGATAGGCCCCCTCCAGGGAGCAGTTTCATACCAAGCAGTGTTCCAAAAATGCAGCAATTTGAAACGACACATATTTCTGAACCCTTCCACACACGAATTATAATCTTGCGAGTCTGGCAAATTAAAGGTAGTTTAAAGTTAAGCAGCCGGATAGAGTTTGCCAATTATAAAGAAAGGGGTAAACCTGCACTTTTAGTCCCTGGTCCTTCAGGTAAAGTACATTATATTAGAGATGGGTGGACCAGTGGAACAGGGTGACACATAGATTCTTCACTCAAAGATCCATTTTAATCAATACACATTTCACATAATTATTGTAGGTATGGTATAAAAACATAAAAAACAATGAATTCATTCCATCAATTTAGCATTCATATCTTAAACATTCATTCATAGTCCCATACTGCCACATTCAAACAGTCATAAATAAAACCAGTTTGGCTTATCAAAACAGTATATACTCCTGCTATTAACACAGTCTCCGTTAATTTTTACATATATTAGTGACCCGGTCCATAATATCAGGTGTCAAATTTTGTCTGTTTTTTTGTTAGTCCAGATTGCACACAGAAAATCGTCGACACATGTTTCGGTCACACAACACCTTCTTCAGGACGTTGGGCACAGAATAATTCATCTGCCCTTTTCGGAAACGTATAGGACAATGTTAATTCTAAAAAAAGACATACATATACATCCATCAGAATTGTGTCATCCCTATTTCTTTTACACGGTGACTCATATTGTCACAAAAGTGTTTCTAGACCATAGAATCACCAGGCCTAATCAACCCCAAGTTCCAACTCTAGGGTTAGCAAGTAGGACGTCGGAATCAATCCTCCACAGGAATCTATTGCAATATAGGCATCCTGTGTATTAAACAAAGACACCTCTAAGTCTTCTAATATTCAACACGGGTGGGTAACAGTACATAAACCATACAAGCTAATTTCCATTTAAAAACCAATAAAAACCAATGTACACTCACTGTCACTGCCGATTCATGTATGTTAGGCAAATCAAGCACATTCTGCACAGTCTGCCAACCCGTAGTTTGGTTAGGATTGATGTTTCCAGTTCATCCAACTGTGGACCCATGCAGCGACCTTAGCAAGGTCTATAACACTACGGATAGAGTGGAGACACAATTGGCAATGTCTTATTCAGCCATTCTCTTTTCCTCCCATACAACAATCCTCGCTGGGCACATAATGCCGGCCAAGTGTTATATGAGTTATTCCAGACTAGGTGAGTCGACATCTAATCTATAAGCCATGGTGGGCTACACCATCTCTGGTGGCGTGGGAGTTTCTGTGTCATTCTGCACATTCATAAACAGTGAAGCGGTCAGCCCAACGTGCTACAACATTTTGGGGGCATAAGGGTTCATTCTACAGTGTACTTCTATTGACAGTGAAGCGCTCGATCCCACATGCACGTAACTACCTAAATCAGCCGGTTCAATGCACCAAACGAATTGTACTTGCATCCAAGCACTAAATACCCATACATGTGCGTGACTAGCCGCATTGCAGCCCAAGTGTACATGGAGTGGCATTAGCCATGGACTCACCGGCGGCAGCTCGTGTGGTGCAGCGACCCCTTCGCATGTAGGTATTCCGGCGGCACGTCTCTACCAGTATTTCCATTAGACATAAAGAAGAGACTATCTTATAAGCGGACGTCGTGGGTTCCGCAGTAAACACAATCATCGGCGGCACTGTCGGGTATGTCCATTAGATATATAATTAGACACCCATAGCGACCTCATCTGAAAAGAGATGTCTACGGCCTTATACTCACCAACGACCAAATGTTTAGTAGAGCGACTACTTTACTTTGTACGTTTTACGGCGGCACATTTCCGCCAATCCTTCGAATCACCATAGGAGAGAGACCATATCTCTTACCATACTTCAAATCGTTATGTGTTCTACAATAAACACAAAGAGAGGACAGGGTGCGATGGCAACATTAACAAATATGAACAAATGTGTCCATTGGGTATACAGGCATAACATCGTAATTGGAAGCCTGTGGCCCATAACACTTCCTTCTTTCTCAGTCAGGTGCTGGTATGCCAGCACCCTATGAATAACCCAGAGTGGACATAGATACCAGACTATATCTCTGTCTTTTACTCTAAGCACCATGGGTATTAGAAAAACATTAAAAAAACCTTAGAAAAACACACAATTCGGACAAAGGACTACATGTTTTTCTTATGTTTCTCATAAGCTCTCAGTAGACACCCATCCATCAAAGCCAGTGTTATTACAATGTGCACCATCCCAGGGCATAACAGCACAATGCCGGCCCCTCGGCGCTCCCTATATATAGACCCCCTGATGATAGGAACGGGGTCAACAATATGTCAATATAGTCATGATTCCTGCCCGCAGCCCCCCGGCATATCAGGCTGGAGCCAGGTCACGGCCACCTAGTCCACCCCTAAGGGCCTCTCCATCTCCCCCAGACACCTACTTGGACTCAGACTTGGCGCCTTTGACACCAAGCTCACACACAGTCCTGAGATCCACTTAGTATTGGACTTGCAATGTATTATGGGGCAATGGATCCCCCCATGTAATTCAGTTCCTTGAACTGGATGAGCGGTCTAGTCTTTCGGGTGTGGCTCAGCCCAGGGATACCTGGGATACCTACAGACTATTTAAACCACACCCGACATGAGAAAATTGCTTTGCGTTTCTCTGCACCTGCAGCGTGACACTCACCGTGCTCGGATCTCCTGAAGAGGCCCACTTCTTTCTTCAGCGCCAGCGCACCTGCAAGAATAAGCACTTTGTTGCCAATACTCATCTCGAAGAGCATCCAACTTCTGTCCAGCTCTTCCCAGTCTTGCGGATTCCTACGGCAGAGTCATCTCCATCCCGGCACGCCACGCCCTACCAAAGGGGAGAAAAACAGAAGAATAGACGTTACTAAGCATTCTGCAATACTTAGCTCTCTCGAATTTGCAAATAGAGTTTAATCCTTACCTGAACTCCCGTCGATCGGACAACTTCTGCTCTGGAGCATCCCGCCGATCTGAAAAAGGGGAAAAGACACATCAGGTTAGCGCAAAACATTTAAGAGGCACCTCACATCGCACTTTTTCACCGCAGCTCATCTCCTCAGCTCGCTTCGATGCTGGGTTACTGCGGCACCTAAAAGGACACGGAAAAGACGAACATTGGTTAGTGCTAAGGAAGCCAATAAGCATCACGCTTCGCATTCCTACTTACTTCAGTAGCGCATCACCATCCTCAAGACCTTCAACACCTAAGGAAAGAAAGACACAGTATTAAAGGGACTAGAGCCATCAGAACTTTTGTAAGACTCATTCCAATTACCGGTCGGGCTGAAGCCGCAGCAAGCCCCGTCCACCGGGCCCGTGCCAGTGAAGCAACTAGTCACCCTCCAGCCCGCATCACCCAACGCACCCCTGCATCGAAGGCAGGACGGAGAGTGCCCCACATCAAAAAACAAGGTGAGGAGAGGTCCGGGGGAAGGTTGGTACCCAGGGAAGAAAAGGGGGGCCAGACAAGCAAGACCAATAGGGAATTGACCTCTGATAATATTGTGTTTCAGGCCCAGTGCTTGGTTGAGCAAGTCCAGGGAAGGGTTCGAAGTGGTCGGAAGCCCGGACCGGCTGAGTGGCGTCCCCGTGGATATCAGGTGAGCGTTACAATATGTCAATACAATTATTTGGTGGTACACTTTTATGTCTGGCCAATGGCTACTTCGCTGTAAGGAAGAGCTCTTCATCACAATGCACAATCCGTATGCGTAGATGCAAATCCATAAATTCATTAAATAGACATCTGCTTTTGATTCAAAATGATACAGATCCCGTGGTTATTTGAAAAAACATTATGTCTAATACAGACATTGGTTTCTAATATATTACATTGCACATCAATGGCGAAGGACTGGGGATGGACAATATTATAGAATAGAACATCCTTCCACTTTCTAGTGTCCGTATTCCGTCTCTCAGTTTTTTTACAATCAAAGTGTTCCATTCTACTGAAGCATTCAATCCATTCCGGACCGTGTCCAGAGTATGAATCCATTTTTGTTCAATACGGTGTAATGTTGTCCCCATATCACCTCCTCTCGTGTTGTTTTTTATGTGCTGAAGTACAAAGCAACGCAAGTCTGTGTCTTTGTGTTGTAGTTTGACAAAGTGCTCAATGAGACGTTTATCTTCCACTTTGCTCCTTATGCAGCTTCTATGTTCTGATATTCGTTGTCTAACCTTCCGTGTCGTTTTCCCAACATACAGATGTTGGCAAGGACACTTGATAATGTAAATGACATTTTTAGTCAAACAATTGGTATGACACTTCATTTTCCATATTTTTTGCCCATACTGGAATTCACGTGTAGTTTCAGTAAGTGGACAAGCCACACATTTACCATACCTATAGTGACCAAGAATTAGGGTTAATCCCCACTGGTTATTGATGGTTTGTTCTTTCATTAGTTCTCTATAGGTGTGTACCAGTCTCTGTCTTAAGTTTTGATTCCGTATAAAAGCAATCATTGGTTTCTGTGTGAGTGACCCTGTTTGTTTTATCAGGTTCCAATGTTTGTTTATGATCCTTTTTATATCCCCACTTATAGGGTTAAATTCTCAAAGGGCACGGCAGGCTTCAGTATGGCTGGTATATTGATATTACGCTGTGTTGTGCTTTTATATGGTATTTTACATTTTATCTTCTACACTTGATATATTTGATACATTTTATATTGCACATATTATTTTTATTTCTTTATATATCCTTTATTAGTATAAATCTTTATATATATGGATAGTGATGTATGAATGAATGTGTTTAAAATGTGTTGTGTAAAATCCATTTCTTGGCTTATACCACAATAAAGTATTATATATATATAGGGTTAAATGTCGTCACACATACAAGGCATTCCTTTCTCTGCTTTTCTCGAGTGGTGAGACATATTTCTCGATTGGTATATTCAGCTCTTTTCATTTGGTCTTTGACCAATCTTCTGGGATAACCCCTATTCACAAGTCTCTCTTTGAGATGTTCTGCATGTAATTTAAATTCTTCTTTCTCTGCACAATTCCTCCTGATATGTAAGAACTGCCCATACAGAAGGTTCTGGCGTAAACTGGATGGATGGAAGCTATTAAAGTGGAGAACAGAGTTCTTGTCAGTGGGTTTTTTGAAAAGAGTGGTGATGAGTTGGTTCCCAGATATTTTGATTACTAAATCGAGAAAGCTTACTTGGCGGTGACTATGCTCAATAGTGAATTTGATGTTAGTATCACATTGATTCAGCCAGTCATGAAACTCCATTAGTGATACCACAGACCTCCTCCAGATTAAAAAGACATCATCAATATAACGTCGCCACAATTTTAAATGGAGTTGCAGCGTGGGGTGGACCATCAGGGCATTATTAGGACCAAGAGTGAATTTGTCTTTGTGGTCGGCCATGTACAGGTTAGCGACATCCAGAGTGAATGTCGCCCCCATACTGACACCCTTCTCTTGCTTGTAAAGTTGTTTTTTAAAAAGACATTTTCAGTCATTGCTAGTCTTATGCATTCTTGAATAAACTCTGTCGGAGGTTGGTGAGGTCTACTTCTCATATTGAGATATTTTCCCAATACTCTGAGACATTCTAACTGTGGGCAGATGAATTATTATGTGTCCAACGTCCTGAAGAAGGTCTTGTGTGACCGAAACACGTGTTGACGATTTTCTGTGTGCAATCTGGACTACAAAAAAACAGACAAAACTTGACACCTGATATTATGGACCAGGTCCTAATATATGTAAAAATTAAGGGACACTGTTAATACAAGGAGTATATACTCTTTTGATAAGCCAAACTTGTTTTATTTATGACTGTTTGAATGTGGCAGTAGGGGACTATGAATGAATGTTTAAGATATGAATGCTAAATTGACGGAATTAATTCATTGTTTTTTTATGTTTTTATACCATACATACATTAATTATATTTATATTTGAGTGAGGAATCTATGTGTCATCCTGTTCCACTGGTCCACCCTTCTCTAATATAGGATAGAGTTTGCCTGCAGAATACAAACAACTGTTTCCTTCCTTCCTTCCTTCCTTCCTTCCTTCCTTCCTTCCTTCCTTCCTTCCTTCCTTCCTTCCTTCCTTCCTTCCTTCCTTCCTTCCTTCCTTCCTTCCTTCCTTCCTTCCTTCCTTCCTTCCTTCCTTCCTTCCTTCCTTCCTTCCTTCCTTCCTTCCTTCCTTTCTTCCTTCCTTCCTTCTTTCCTTCCTTCCTTCATTCCTTCCTTCCCTCCATTCCTCCCTCCCTCATTCCCTTCCCTTCCGGAAGATCTGTGGGGAGCTCCAGTGAGAGGTGCATGGCCCTGGCAGTGGATACACCGAGCAGTTACCTCTGTGGCAGAGATCTGTGGAGAGCTCCAATGAGAGGTGTATGGCCCTAGCAGTGGGTACACCGAGCATTTACCTCTGTGGCAGAGATCTGTGGAGAGCTCCAGTGAGAGGTGCATGGCCCTGGCAGTGGGTACACCGAGCAGTTACCTCTGTGGCAGAGATCTGTGGAGAGCTCCAGTGAGAGTTGCATGTCCCTGGCAGTGGATGCACCGAGCAGTTAGCTCTGCGGCAGAGATCTGTGGAGAGCTCCAGTGAGAGGTGCACGGCCCTGGCTATGGATACATGGAGCAGTTACCTCTGTGGCAGAGATCTGTGGAGAGCTCCATCGAGAGGTGCATGGCCCTGGCTGTGGGTACACGAGTTACCTCTGTGGCAAAGATCTGTGGAGAGCTCCATTGAGAGGTGCATGGCATTGGCAGTGAATACACTGAGTAGTTACCTCTGTGGCAGAGACCCTAGGAGAGCTCCAGTGAGAGGTGCATGGCCCTGGCTGTGGATACACCGACTAGTTACCTCTGTGGCAGAGAACTGTGGAGAGCTCCAGTGAGAGGTGCATGGCCCTGGCAATGGATACACCGAGTAGTTACCTCTGTGGAAGAGACCTGTGGAGAGCTCCAGTGAGAGGTGCATGGCCCTGGCTGTGGGTACACCGAGCAGTTACCTCTGCAGCAGATATCTGTGGAGAGTTCCAGTGAGATGTGCATGGCCCTGGCAGTGGGTACACCGAGCAGTTACCTCTGCAGCAGAGATCTGTGGAGAGCTCCAGTGAGAGGTGCATGGCCCTGGCTGTAGGTACACCGAGCAGTTACCTTTGTGCCAGAAATCTGTGGAGAGCTCCAGTGAGAGGTGCATGGCCCTGGAAGTGGATAGACTGAGCAGTTACCTCTGTAGCAGAGATCTGTGGAGAGCTCCACTGAGAGGTGCATGGCCCTGGCTGTAGGTACACCGAGCAGTTACCTCTGTGGCAGAGATTTTTGGAGAGCTCCAGTGAGAGGTGCATGGCCCTGGCAGTGGATACACCGAGCAGTTACCTTTGCGGCTGAGATCTGTGCAGAGCTCCACTGAGAGGTGCATTTCCCTGGCAGTGGATACACAGAGCAGTTACCTCTGCGGCAGAGATCTGTGGAGAGCTCCAGTGAGAGGTGCATGGCCATGGCTATGGATACACCGAGCAGTTACCTCTGTGGCAGAGATCTGTGGAGAGCTCCAGAGAGAGGTGTATAGCCCTGGCAGTGAATACACCAAGCAGTTACCTCTGTGGCAGAGATCTGTGGAGAGCTCCAGTGAGAGGTGCATGGCCCTGGCTATGGATACACCGAGCAGTTACCTCTGTGGCAGAGATCTGTGGAGAGCTCCATCGAGAGGTGCATGGCTCTGGCTGTGAGTACACCGAGCAGTTACCTCTGTGGCAGAGATCTGTGGAAAGCTCCAGTGAGAGGTGCATGGCCCTGGCTGTGGATACACCGACTAGTTACCTCTGTGGCAGAGATCTGTGGAGAGCTCCAGTGAGAGGTGCATGGCCCTAGCAGTGGATACACCGAGCAGTTACCTTTGCGGCTGAGATCTGTGGAGAGCTCCAGTGAGAGGTGCACGGCCCTGGCTATGGATACACTGAGCAGTTACCTCTGTGGCAGAGATCTGTGGAGAGCTCCATCGAGAGGTGCATGGCCCTGCCTGTGGGTACACGAGTTACCTCTGTAGCAAAGATCTGTGGAGAGCTCCAGTGAGAGGTGCATGGCCCTGGCATTGAATACACTGAGTAGTTACCTCTGTGGCAGAGACCTGATGAGAGCTCCAGTGAGAGGTGCATGGCCCTGGCTGTGGATAAACCGACTAGTTACCTCTGTGGCAGAGAACTGTGGAGAGCTCCAGTGAGAGGTGCATGGCCCTGGTAATGGATACACCGAATAGTTACCTCTGTGGAAGAGACCTGTGGAGAGCTCCAGTGAGAGCTGCATGGCCCTGGCTGTGGGTACACCGAGCAGTTACCTCTGCGGAAGAGATCTGTGGAGAGCTCCAGTGAGAGGTGCATGTCCCTGACAGTGTATACACCGAGCAGTTACCTCTGTAGCAGAGATCTGTGGAGAGCTCCAGTGAGAGGTGCATGGCCCTGGCTCTGGATACACCAAGTAGTTACCTCTGTGGCAGAGATCTGTGGAGAGCTCCAGTGAGAGGTGCATGGTCTTGGCTGTGGGTACACTGAGCAGTTACCTCTGCGGAAGAGATCTGTGGAGAGCTCCAGTGAGAAGTGCATGTCCCTGACAGTGGATACACCAAGCAGTTACCTCTGTAGCAGAGATCTGTGGAGAGCTTCAGTGAGAGGTGCATGGCCCTGGCTGTAGGTACACCGAGCAGTTACCTTTGCGCCAGAGATCTGTGGAGAGCTCCAGTGAGAGGTGCATGGCCCTGGCTGTGGATAGACTGAGCAGTTACCTCTGTAGCAGAGATCTGTGCAGAGCTCCACTGAGAGGTGCATGGCCCTGGCAGTGGATACACCGAGCAGTTACCTTTGCGGCTGAGATCTGTGGAGAGCTCAAGTGAGAGGTGCATGGCTCTGGCTGTAGGTACACCGAGCAGTTACCTTTGCGCCAGAGATCTGTGGAGAGCTCCAGAGAGAGGTGCATAGCCCTGGCAGTGAATACACCAAGTAGTTACCTCTGTGGCAGAGATCTGTGGAGAGCCCCAGTGAGAGTTGCATGTCCCTGGCAGTGGATACACCGAGCAGTTACCTCTGTGGCAGAGATCTGTGGAGAGCTCCAGTGAGAGGTGCACGGCCCTGGCAGTGGATGCAACGAGTAGTTACCTCTGCGGCAGAGATCTGTGAAGAGCTCCAGTGAGAGATGCACGGCCCTGGCTATGGATACACCGAGCAGTTACCTCTGTGGCAGAGATCTGTGGAGAGCTCCATCGAGAGGTGCATGGCCCTGGCTGTGGGTACACAAGTTACCTCTGTGGCAAAGATCTGTGGAGAGCTCCAGTGAGAGGTGCATGGCCCTGGCAGTGAATACACTGAGTAGTTATCTCTGTGGCAGAGACCTGAGGAGAGCTCCAGTGAGAGGTGCGTGGCCCTGGCTGTGGATACACCGACTAGTTACCTCTGTGGCAGAGAACTGTGGAGAGCTCCAGTGAGAGGTGTATGGCCCTGGTAATGGATACACCGAGTAGTTACCTCTGTGGAAGAGACCTGTGGAGAGCTCCAGTGAGAGGTACATGGCCCTGGCTGTGGGTACACCGAGCAGTTACCTCTGCAGCAGAGATCTGTGGAGAGCTCCAGTGAGAGGTGCATGTCCCTGGCACTGGGTACACTGAGCAGTTACCTCTGTGGCAGAGATCTGTGGAGAGCTCCATCGAGAGGTGCATGGCCCTGGCACTGGGTACACCGAGCAGTTACCTCTGTGGCAGAGATCTGTGGAGAGCTCCATCGAGAGGTGCATGGCCCTGGCAGTGAATACACCGAGCAGTTACCTCTGTGGCAGAGATCTGTGGAGAGCTCCAGTGAGAGTTGCATGTCCCTGGCAGTGGATACACCGAGCAGTTACCTCTGTGGCAGAGATCTGTGGAGAGCTCCAGTGAGAGGTGCACGGCCCTGGCAGTGGATGCAACGAGTAGTGACCTCTGCGGCAGAGATCTTTGGAGAGCTCCAGTGAGAGGTGCATGGCCCTGGTAATGGATACACCGAATAGTTACCTCTGTGGAAGAGACCTGTGGAGAGCTCCAGTGAGAGCTGCATGGCCCTGGCTGTGGGTACACCGAGCAGTTACCTCTGCGGAAGAGATCTGTGGAGAGCTCCAGTGAGAGGTGCATGTCCCTGACAGTGTATACACCGAGCAGTTACCTCTGTAGCAGAGATCTATGGAGAGCTCCAGTGAGAGGTGCATGGCCCTGGCTCTGGATACACCAAGTAGTTACCTCTGTGGCAGAGATCTGTGGAGAGCTCCAGTGAGAGGTGCATGGTCTTGGCTGTGGGTACACTGAGCAGTTACCTCTGCGGAAGAGATCTGTGGAGAGCTCCAGTGAGAAGTGCATGTCCCTGACAGTGGATACACCGAGCAGTTACCTCTGTAGCAGAGATCTGTGGAGAGCTTCAGTGAGAGGTGCATGGCCCTGGCTGTAGGTACACCGAGCAGTTACCTTTGCGCCAGAGATCTGTGGAGAGCTCCAGTGAGAGGTGCATGGCCCTGGCTGTGGATAGACTGACCAGTTACCTCTGTAGCAGAGATCTGTGCAGAGCTCCACTGAGAGGTGTATGGCCCTGGCAGTGGATACACCGAGCAGTTACCTTTGCGGCTGAGATCTGTGGAGAGCTCAAGTGAGAGGTGCAAGGCTCTGGCTGTAGGTACACCGAGCAGTTACCTCTGCAGCAGAGATCTGTGGAGAGCTCCAGTGAGAGGTGCATGTCCCTGGCACTGGGTACACTGAGCAGTTACCTCTGTGGCAGAGATCTGTGGAGAGCTCCATCGAGAGGTGCATGGCCCTGGCACTGGGTACACCGAGCAGTTACCTCTGTGGCAGAGATCTGTGGAGAGCTCCAGTGAGAGGTGCTCGGCCCTGGCAGTGGATGCAACGAGTAGTGACCTCTGCGGCAGAGATCTGTGAAGAACTCCAGTGAGAGATGCACGGCCCTGGCTATGGATACACCGAGCAGTTACCTCTGTGGCAGAGATCTGTGGAGAGCTCCATCGAGAGGTGCATGGCCCTGGCTGTGGGTACACAAGTTACCTCTGTGGCAAAGATCTGTGGAGAGCTCCAGTGAGAGGTGCATGGCCCTGGCAGTGAATACACTGAGTAGTTATCTCTGTGGCAGAGACCTGAGGAGAGCTCCAGTGAGAGGTGCGTGGCCCTGGCTGTGGATACACCGACTAGTTACCTCTGTGGCAGAGAACTGTGGAGAGCTCCAGTGAGAGGTGTATGGCCCTGGTAATGGATACACCGAGTAGTTACCTCTGTGGAAGAGACCTGTGGAGAGCTCCAGTGAGAGGTGCATGGCCCTGGCTGTGGGTACACCGAGCAGTTACCTCTGCAGCAGAGATCTGTGGAGAGCTCCAGTGAGCGGTGCATGTCCCTGGCACTGGGTACACTGAGCAGTTACCTCTGTGGCAGAGATCTGTGGAGAGCTCCATCGAGAGGTGCATGGCCCTGGCACTGGGTACACCGAGCAGTTACCTCTGTGGCAGAGATCTGTGGAGAGCTCCATCGAGAGGTGCATGGCCCTGGCAGTGAATACACCAAGCAGTTACCTCTGTGGCAGAGATCTGTGGAGAGCTCCAGTGAGAGTTGCATGTCCCTGGCAGTGGATACACCGAGCAGTTACCTCTGTGGCAGAGATCTGTGGAGAGCTCCAGTGAGAGGTGCACGGCCCTGGCAGTGGATGCAACGAGTAGTGACCTCTGCGGCAGAGATCTGTGGAGAGCTCCAGTGAGAGGTGCACGGCCCTGGCTATGGATACACCGAGCAGTTACCTCTGTGGCAGAGATCTGTGGAGAGCTCCATCGAGAGGTGCATGGCCCTGGCTGTGGGTACACGAGTTACCTCTGTGGCAAAGATCTGTGGAGAGCTCCAGTGAGAGGTGCATGGCCCTGGCAGTGAATACACTGAGTAGTTACCTCTGTGGCAGAGAATTGTGGAGAGCTCCAGTGAGAGGTGCATGGCCCTGGTAATGGATACACCGAGTAGTTACCTCTGTGGTGTGGAAGAGACCTGTGGAGAGCTCCAGTGAGAGGTGCATGGCCCTGGCTGTAGGTCCACCGAGCAGTTACCTTTGCCCCAGGGATCATTGGAGAACTCCAGTGAGAGGTGCATGGCCCTGGCAGTGGATACACTGAGCAGTTACCTCTGTGGCAGAGATCTGTGGAGAGCTCCACTGAGAGGTGCATGGCCCTGGCAGTGGGTACACCGAGCAGTTACCTCTGTGGCAGAGATTTGTGGAGAGCTCCAGTGAGAGGTGCATGGCCCTGGCAGTGGATACACCGAGCAGTTACCTTTGCGGCTGAGATCTGTGGAGAGCTCCAGTGAGACGTGCACGGCCCTGGCTATGGATACACCGAGCAGTTACCTCTGTGGCAGAGATCTTTGGAGAGCTCCATCGAGAGGTGCATGGCCCTGGCAGTGAAAACACTGAGTAGTTACCTCTGTGGCAGAGACCTGAGGAGAGCTCCAGTGAGAGGTGCATGGCCCTGGCTGTGGATACACCGACTAGTTACCTCTGTGGCATAGAACTGTGGAGAGCTCCAGTGAGAGGTGCATGGCCCTGGCAGTGAATACACTGAGTAGTTACCTCTGTGGCAGAGACCTGAGGAGAGCTCCAGTGAGAGGTGCATGGCCCTGGCTGTGGATAAACCGACTAGTTACCTCTGTGGCAGAGAACTGTGGAGAGCTCCAGTGAGAAGTGAATGGCCCTGGTAATGGATACACCGAGTAGTTACCTCTGTGGAAGAGACCTGTGGAGAGCTGCAGTGAGAGGTGCGTGGCCCTGGCTGTGGGAACACCGAGCAGTTACCTCTGCGGAAGAGATCTGTGGAGAGCTCCAGTGAGAAGTGCATGTCCCTGACTGTGGATACACCGAGCAGTTACCTCTGTAGCAGAGATCTGTGGAGAGCTCCAGTGAGAGGTGCATGGCCCTGGCTGTAGGTACACCGAGCAGTTACCTTTGCGCCAGAGATCTGTGGAGAGCTCCAGTGAGAGGTGCATGGCCCTGGCAGTGGATAGACTGAGCAGTTACCTCTGTAGCAGAGATCTGTGGAGAGCTCCACTGAGAGGTGCATGGCCCTGGCAGTGGATACACCGAGCAGTTACCTTTGCGGCTGAGATCTGTGGAGAGCTCAAGTGAGAGGTGCATGGCTCTGGCTGTAGGTAAACCGAGCAGTTACCTTTGCGCCAGAGATCTGTGGAGAGCTCCAGAGAGAGGTGCATAGCCCTGGCAGTGAATACACCAAGCAGTTACCTCTGTGGCAGAGATCTGTGGAGAGCTCCAGTGAGAGTTGCATGTCCCTGGCAGTGGATACACCGAGCAGTTACCTCTGTGGCAGAGATCTGTGGAAAGCTCCAGTGAGAGGTGCACGGCCCTGGCAGTGGATGCAACGAGTAGTGACCTCTGCGGCAGAGATCTGTGGAGAGCTCCAGTGAGAGGTGCACGGCCCTGGCTATGGATACACCGAGCAGTTACCTCTGTGGCAGAGATCTGTGGAGAGCTCCATCGAGAGGTGCATGGCCCTGGCTGTGGGTACACGAGTTACCTCTGTGGCAAAGATCTGTGGAGAGCTCCAGTGAGAGGTGCATGGCCCTGGCAGTGAATACACTGAGTAGTTACCTCTGTGGCAGGGACCTGAGGAGAGCTCCAGTGAGAGGTGCATGGCCCTGGCTGTGGATACACCGACTAGTTACCTCTGTGGCAGAGAACTGTGGAGAGCTCCAGTGAGAGGTGCATGGCCCTGGTAATGGATACACGGAGTAGTTACCTCTGTGGAAGAGACCTGTAGAGAGCTCCAGTGAGAGGTGCATGGCCATGGCTGTAGGTCCACCGAGCAGTTACCTTTGCCCCAGGGATCTTTGGAGAACTCCAGTGAGAGGTGCATGGCCCTGGCAGTGGATAAACTGAGCAGTTACCTCTGTGGCAGAGATCTGTGGAGAGCTCCACTGAGAGGTGAATGGCCCTGGCAGTGGGCACACCGAGCAGTTACCTCTGTGGCAGAGATTTGTGGAGAGCTCCAGAGAGAGGTGCATAGCCCTGGCAGTGGATACACCGAGCAGTTACCTTTGCGGCTGAGATCTGTGGAGAGCTCCAGTGAGACGTGCACGGCCCTGGCTATGGATACACCGAGCAGTTACCTCTGTGGCAGAGATCTTTGGAGAGCTCCATCGAGAGGTGCATGGCCCTGGCAGTGAATACACTGAGTAGTTACCTCTGTGGCAGAGACCTGAGGAGAGCTCCAGTGAGAGGTGCATGGCCCTGGCTGTGGATACACCGACTAGTTACCTCTGTGGCAGAGAACTGTGGAGAGCTCCAGTGAGAGGTGCATGGCCCTGGTAATGGATACACCGAGTAGTTACTCTGTGGAAGAGACCTGTGGAGAGCTCCAGTGAGAGGTGCATGGCCCTGGCTGTGGGTACACCGAGCAGTTACCTCTGCGGAAGAGATCTGTGGAGAGCTCCAGTGAGAGGTGCATGTCCCTGACAGTGGATACACCGAGCAGTTACCTCTGCAGCAGAGATCTGTGGAGAGCTCCAGTGAGAGGTGCATGGCCCTGGCTGTAGGTACACCGAGCAGTTACCTTTGCCCCAGGGATCTTTGGAGAACTCCAGTGAGAGGTGCATGGCCCTGGCAGTGGATACACTGAGCAGTTACCTCTGTGGCAGGGATCTGTGGAGAGCTCCACTGAGAGGTGCATGGCCCTGGCAGTGGGTACACCGAGCAGTTACCTCTGTGGCAGAGATTTGTGGAGAGCTCCAGAGAGAGGTGCATAGCCCTGGCAGTGGATACACCGAGCAGTTACCTTTGCGGCTGAGATCTGTGGAGAGCTCCAGTGAGACGTGCACGGCCCTGGCTATGGATACACCGAGCAGTTACCTCTGTGGCAGAGATCTTTGGAGAGCTCCATCGAGAGGTGCATGGCCCTGGCAGTGAATACACTGAGTAGTTACCTCTGTGGCAGAGACCTGAGGAGAGCTCCAGTGAGAGGTGCATGGCCCTGGCTGTGGATACACCGACTAGTTACCTCTGTGGCAGAGAACTGTGGAGAGCTCCAGTGAGAGGTGCATGGCCCTGGTAATGGATACACCGAGTAGTTACTCTGTGGAAGAGACCTGTGGAGAGCTCCAGTGAGAGGTGCATGGCCCTGGCTGTGGGTACACCGAGCAGTTACCTCTGCGGAAGAGATCTGTGGAGAGCTCCAGTGAGAGGTGCATGTCCCTGACAGTGGATACACCGAGCAGTTACCTCTGCAGCAGAGATCTGTGGAGAGCTCCAGTGAGAGGTGCATGGCCCTGGCTGTAGGTACACCGAGCAGTTACCTATGCGCCAGAGATCTGTGGAGAGCTCCAGTGAGAGGTGCATGGCCCTGGCAGTGGATAGACTGAGCAGTTACCTCTGTAGCAGAGATCTGTGGAGAGCTCCACTGAGAGTTGCATGGCCCTGACAGTGGGTACACCGAGCAGTTACCTCTGTGGCAGAGATTTATGGAGAGCTCCAGTGAGAGGTGCATGGCCCTGGCAGTGAATACACCAAGCAGTTACCTTTGCGGCTGAGATCTGTGGAGAGCTCAAGTGAGACGTGCATTTCCCTGGCAGTGAATACACAGAGCAGTTACCTCTGCAGCAGAGATCTGTGGAGATCTCCAGTGAGAGGTGCATGGCCCTGGCTATGGATACACCGAGCAGTTACCTCTGTGGCAGAGATCTGTGGAGAGCTCCATCGAGAGGTGCATGGCCCTGGCTTTGGGTACACCGAGCATTTACCTCTGTGGCAGAGATCTGTGGAGAGCTCCAGTGAGAGGTGCATGGCCCTGGCAGTGAATACACTGAGTAGTTACCTCTGTGGCAGAGACCTGAGGAGAGCTCCAGTGAGAGGTGCATGGCCTTGGCTGTGGATACACCGACTAGTTACCTCTGTGGCAGAGATCTGTGGAGAGCTCCAATGAGAGGTGCATGGCCCTGGCAATGGATACACCGAGCAGTTACCTCTGTGGCAGAGATCTGTGGAGAGCTCCATCGAGAGGTGCATGGCCCTGGCAGTGAATACACTGAGTAGTTACCTCTGTGGCAGAGACCTGAGGAGAGCTCCAGTGAGAGGTGCATGGCCCTGGCTGTGGATACACCGACTAGTTACCTCTGTGGCAGAGAACTGTGGAGAGCTCCAGTGAGAGGTGCATGGCCCTGGTAATGGATACACCGAGTAGTTACTCTGTGGAAGAGACCTGTGGAGAGCTCCAGTGAGAGGTGCATGGCCCTGGCTGTGGGTACACCGAGCAGTTACCTCTGCGGAAGAGATCTGTGGAGAGCTCCAGTGAGAGGTGCATGTCCCTGACAGTGGATGCACCGAGCAGTTACCTCTGCAGCAGAGATCTGTGGAGAGCTCCAGTGAGAGGTGCATGGCCCTGGCTGTAGGTACACCGAGCAGTTACCTATGCGCCAGAGATCTGTGGAGAGCTCCAGTGAGAGGTGCATGGCCCTGGCAGTGGATAGACTGAGCAGTTACCTCTGTAGCAGAGATCTGTGGAGAGCTCCACTGAGAGTTGCATGGCCCTGACAGTGGGTACACCGAACAGTTACCTCTGTGACAGAGATTTATGGAGAGCTCCAGTGAGAGGTGCATGGCCCTGGCAGTGAATACACCGAGCAGTTACCTTTGCGGCTGAGATCTGTGGAGAGCTCAAGTGAGACGTGTATTTCCCTGGCAGTGAATACACAGAGCAGTTACCTCTGCAGCAGAGATCTGTGGAGAGCTCCAGTGAGAGGTGCATGGCCCTGGCTATGGATACACCGAGCAGTTACCTCTGTGGCAGAGATCTGTGGAGAGCTCCATCGAGAGGTGCATGGCCCTGGCTTTGGGTACACCGAGCATTTACCTCTGTGGCAGAGATCTGTGGAGAGCTCCAGTGAGAGGTGCATGGCCCTGGCAGTGAATACACTGAGTAGTTACCTCTGTGGCAGAGACCTGAGGAGAGCTCCAGTGAGAGGTGCATGGCCTTGGCTGTGGATACACCGACTAGTTACCTCTGTGGCAGAGATCTGTGGAGAGCTCCAATGAGAGGTGCATGGCCCTGGCAATGGATACACCGAGAAGTTACCTCTGTGGAAGAGACTTGTGGAGAGCTCCAGTGAGAGGTGCATGGCCCTGGCTGTGGGTACACAGAGCAGTTACCTCTGCGGCAGATATCTGTGGAGAGTTCCAGTGAGATGTGCATGGCCCTGGCAGTGGGTACACCGAGCAGTTACCTCTGCAGAGGAGATCTGTGGAGAGCTCCAGTGAGAGGTGCATGTCCTTGACAGTGGATACACCGAGCAGTTACCTCTGCAGCAGAGATCTGTGGAGAGCTCCAGTGGGAGGTGCATGGCCCTGGCTGTAGGTACACCGAGCAGTTACCTTTGTGCCAGGGATCTGTGGAGAGCTCCAGTGCGAGGTGCATGGCCCTGGCAGTGGATACACTGAGCAGTTACCTCTGTGGCAGAGATCTGTGGAGAGCTCCACCGAGAGGTGCATGGCCCTGGGAGTGGGTACACCGAGCAGTTAACGCTGTGGCAGAGATTTGTGGAGAGCTCCAGTGAGAGGTGCATGGCCCTGGCTGTGGATACACCGACTAGTTACCTCTGTGGCAGAGAACTGTGGAGAGCTACAGTGAGAGGTGCATGGCCCTGGCAGTGAATAGACTGAGTAGTTACCTCTGTGGCAGAGACCTGAGGAGAGCTCCAGTGAGAGGTGAATGGCCCTGGCTGTGGATACACCGACTAGTTACCTCTGTGGCAGAGAACTGTGGAGAGCTCCAGTGAGAAGTGAATGGCCCTGGTAATGGATACACCGAGTAGTTACCTCTGTGGAAGAGACCTGTGGAGAGCTCCAGTGAGAGGTGCATGGCCCTGGCAGTGAATACACTGAGTAGTTACCTCTGTGGCAGAGACCTGAGGAGAGCTCCAGTGAGAGGTGAATGGCCCTGGCTGTGGATACACCGACTAGTTACCTCTGTGGCAGAGAACTGTGGAGAGCTCCAGTGAGAGGTGCATGGCCCTGGTAATGGATACACCGAGTAGTTACCTCTGTGGTGTGGAAGAGACCTGTGGAGAGCTCCAGTGAGAGGTGCATGGCCCTGGCTGTAGGTCCACCGAGCAGTTACCTTTGCCCCAGGGATCTTTGGAGAACTCCAGTGAGAGGTGCATGTCCCTGGCAGTGGATACACTGAGCAGTTACCTCTGTGGCAGAGATCTGTGGAGAGCTCCAGTGAGAGGTGCATGGCCCTGGCAGTGGATACACCGAGCAGTTACCTTTGCGGCTGAGATCTGTGGAGAGCTCCAGTGAGACGTGCACGGCCCTGGCTATGGATTCACCGAGCAGTTACCTCTGTGGCAGAGATCTTTGGAGAGCTCCATCGAGAGGTGCATGGCCCTGGCAGTGAATACACTGAGTAGTTACCTCTGTGGCAGAGACCTGAGGAGAGCTCCAGTGAGAGGTGCATGGCCCTGGCTGTGGATACACCGACTAGTTACCTCTGTGGCAGAGAACTGTGGAGAGCTCCAGTGAGAGGTGCATGGCCCTGGCAGTGAATACACTGAGTAGTTACCTCTGTGGCAGAGACCTGAGGAGAGCTCCAGTGAGAGGTGCATGGCCCTGGCTGTGGATAAACCGACTAGTTACCTCTGTGGCAGAGAACTGTGGAGAGCTCCAGTGAGAAGTGAATGGCCCTGGTAATGGATACACCGAGTAGTTACCTCTGTGGAAGAGACCTGTGGAGAGCTCCAGTGAGAGGTGCGTGGCCCTGGCTGTGGGTACACCGAGCAGTTACCTCTGCGGAAGAGATCTGTGGAGAGCTCCAGTGAGAAGTGCATGCCCCTGACAGTGGATACACCGAGCAGTTACCTCTGTAGCAGAGATCTGTGGAGAGCTCCAGTGAGAGGTGCAAGGCCCTGGCTGTAGGTACACCGAGCAGTTACCTTTGCGCCAAAGATCTGTGGAGAGCTCCAGTGAGAGGTGCATGGCCCTGGCAGTGGATAGACTGAGCAGTTACCTCTGTAGCAGAGATCTGTGGAGAGCTCCACTGAGAGGTGCATGGCCCTGGCAGTGGATACACCGAGCAGTTACCTTTGCGGCTGAGATCTGTGGAGAGCTCAAGTGAGAGGTGCATGGCTCTGGCTGTAGGTAAACCGAGCAGTTACCTTTGCGCCAGAGATCTGTGGAGAGCTCCAGAGAGAGGTGCATAGCCCTGGCAGTGAATACACCAAGCAGTTACCTCTGTGGCAGAGATCTGTGGAGAGCTCCAGTGAGAGTTGCATGTCCCTGGCAGTGGATACATCGAGCAGTTACCTCTGTAGCAGAGATCTGTGGAGAGCTCCAGTGAGAGGTGCACGGCCCTGGCAGTGGATGCAACGAGTAGTGACCTCTGCGGCAGAGATCTGTTGAGAGCTCCAGTGAGAGGTGCACGGCCCTGGCTATGGATACACCGAGCAGTTACCTCTGTGGCAGAGATCTGTGGAGAGCTCCATCGAGAGGTGCATGGCCCTGGCTGTGGGTACACGAGTTACCTCTGTGGCAAAGATCTGTGGAGAGCTCCAGTGAGAGGTGCATGGCCCTGGCAGTGAATACACTGAGTAGTTACCTCTGTGGCAGGGACCTGAGGAGAGCTCCAGTGAGAGGTGCATGGCCCTGGCTGTGGATACACCGACTAGTTACCTCTGTGGCAGAGAACTGTGGAGAGCTCCAGTGAGAGGTGCATGGCCCTGGTAATGGATACACCGAGTAGTTACCTCTGTGGAAGAGACCTGTGGAGAGCTCCAGTGAGAGGTGCATGGCCCTGGCTGTAGGTCCACCGAGCAGTTACCTTTGCCCCAGGGATCTTTGGAGAACTCCAGTGAGAGGTGCATGGCCCTGGCAGTGGATACACTGAGCAGTTACCTCTGTGGCAGAGATCTGTGGAGAGCTCCACTGAGAGGTGCATGGCCCTGGCAGTGGGTACACCGAGCAGTTACCTCTGTGGCAGAGATTTGTGGAGAGCTCCAGAGAGAGGTGCATAGCCCTGGCAGTGGATACACTGAGCAGTTACCTTTGCGGCTGAGATCAGTGGAGAGCTCCAGTGAGACGTGCACGGCCCTGGCTATGGATACACCGAGCAGTTACCTCTGTGGCAGAGATCTTTGGAGAGCTCCATCGAGAGGTGCATGGCCCTGGCAGTGAATACACTGAGTAATTACCTCTGTGGCAGAGACCTGAGGAGAGCTCCAGTGAGAGGTGCATGGCCCTGGCTGTGGATACACCGACTAGTTACCTCTGTGGCATAGAACTGTGGAGAGCTCCAGTGAGAGGTGCATGGCCCTGGTAATGGATACACCGAGTAGTTACTCTGTGGAAGAGACCTGTGGAGAGCTCCAGTGAGAGGTGCATGGCCCTGGCTGTAGGTCCACCGAGCAGTTACCTTTGCCCCAGGGATCTTTGGAGAACTCCAGTGAGAGGTGCATGGCCCTGGCAGTGGATACACTGAGCAGTTACCTCTGTGGCAGAGATCTGTGGAGAGCTCCACTGAGAGGTGCATGGCCCTGGCAGTGGGTACACCGAGCAGTTACCTCTGTGGCAGAGATTTGTGGAGAGCTCCAGTGAGAGGTGCATGGCCCTGGCAGTGGATACACCGAGCAGTTACCTTTGCGGCTGAGATCTGTGGAGAGCTCCAGTGAGACGTGCACGGCCCTGGCTATGGATACACCGAGCAGTTACCTCTGTGGCAGAGATCTTTGGAGAGCTCCATCGAGAGGTGCATGGCCCTGGCAGTGAATACACTGAGTAGTTACCTCTGTGGCAGAGACCTGAGGAGAGCTCCAGTGAGAGGTGCATGGCTCTGGCTGTAGGTAAACCGAGCAGTTACCTTTGCGTCAGAGATCTGTGGAGAGCTCCAGAGAGAGGTGCATAGCCCTGGCAGTGAATACACCAAGCAGTTACCTCTGTGGCAGAGATCTGTGGAGAGCTCCAGTGAGAGTTGCATGTCCCTGGCAGTGGATACACTGAGCAGTTACCTCTGTGGCAGAGATCTGTGGAGAGCTCCAGTGAGAGGTGCACGGCCCTGGCAGTGGATGCAATGAGTAGTGACCTCTGCGGCAGAGATCTGTGGAGAGCTCCAGTGAGAGGTGCACGGCCCTGGCTATGGATACACCGAGCAGTTACCTCTGTGGCAGAGATCTGTGGAGAGCTCCATCGAGAGGTGCATGGCCCTGGCTGTGGGTACACGAGTTACCTCTGTGGCAAAGATCTGTGGAGAGCTCCAGTGAGAGGTGCATGGCCCTGGCAGTGAATACACTGAGTAGTTACCTCTGTGGCAGAGAATTGTGGAGAGCTCCAGTGAGAGGTGCATGGCCCTGGTAATGGATACACCGAGTAGTTACCTCTGTGGTGTGGAAGAGACCTGTGGAGAGCTCCAGTGAGAGGTGCATGGCCCTGGCTGTAGGTCCACCGAGCAGTTACCTTTGCCCCAGGGATCATTGGAGAACTCCAGTGAGAGGTGCATGGCCCTGGCAGTGGATACACTGAGCAGTTACCTCTGTGGCAGAGATCTGTGGAGAGCTCCACTGAGAGGTGCATGGCCCTGGCAGTGGGTACACCGAGCAGTTACCTCTGTGGCAGAGATTTGTGGAGAGCTCCAGTGAGAGGTGCATGGCCCTGGCAGTGGATACACCGAGCAGTTACCTTTGCGGCTGAGATCTGTGGAGAGCTCCAGTGAGACGTGCACGGCCCTGGCTATGGATACACCGAGCAGTTACCTCTGTGGCAGAGATCTTTGGAGAGCTCCATCGAGAGGTGCATGGCCCTGGCAGTGAAAACACTGAGTAGTTACCTCTGTGGCAGAGACCTGAGGAGAGCTCCAGTGAGAGGTGCATGGCCCTGGCTGTGGATACACCGACTAGTTACCTCTGTGGCAGAGAACTGTGGAGAGCTCCAGTGAGAGGTGCATGGCCCTGGCAGTGGATACACTGAGTAGTTACCTCTGTGGCAGAGACCTGAGGAGAGCTCCAGTGAGAGGTGCATGGCCCTGGCTGTGCATAAACCGACTAGTTACCTCTGTGGCAGAGAACTGTGGAGAGCTCCAGTGAGAAGTGAATGGCCCTGGTAATGGATACACCGAGTAGTTACCTCTGTGGAAGAGACCTGTGGAGAGCTCCAGTGAGAGGTGCGTGGCCCTGGCTGTGGGAACACCGAGCAGTTACCTCTGCGGAAGAGATCTGTGGAGAGCTCCAGTGAGAAGTGCATGTCCCTGACTGTGGATACACCGAGCAGTTACCTCTGTAGCAGAGATCTGTGGAGAGCTCCAGTGAGAGGTGCATGGCCCTGGCTGTAGGTACACCGAGCAGTTACCTTTGCGCCAGAGATCTGTGGAGAGCTCCAGTGAGAGGTGCATGGCCCTGGCAGTGGATAGACTGAGCAGTTACCTCTGTAGCAGAGATCTGTGGAGAGCTCCACTGAGAGGTGCATGGCCCTGGCAGTGGATACACCGAGCAGTTACCTTTGCGGCTGAGATCTGTGGAGAGCTCAAGTGAGAGGTGCATGGCTCTGGCTGTAGGTAAACCGAGCAGTTACCTTTGCGCCAGAGATCTGTGGAGAGCTCCAGAGAGAGGTGCATAGCCCTGGCAGTGAATACACCAAGCAGTTACCTCTGTGGCAGAGATCTGTGGAGAGCTCCAGTGAGAGTTGCATGTCCCTGGCAGTGGATACACCGAGCAGTTACCTCTGTGGCAGAGATCTGTGGAAAGCTCCAGTGAGAGGTGCACGGCCCTGGCAGTGGATGCAACGAGTAGTGACCTCTGCGGCAGAGATCTGTGGAGAGCTCCAGTGAGAGGTGCACGGCCCTGGCTATGGATACACCGAGCAGTTACCTCTGTGGCAGAGATCTGTGGAGAGCTCCATCGAGAGGTGCATGGCCCTGGCTGTGGGTACACGAGTTACCTCTGTGGCAAAGATCTGTGGAGAGCTCCAGTGAGAGGTGCATGGCCCTGGCAGTGAATACACTGAGTAGTTACCTCTGTGGCAGGGACCTGAGGAGAGCTCCAGTGAGAGGTGCATGGCCCTGGCTGTGGATACACCGACTAGTTACCTCTGTGGCAGAGAACTGTGGAGAGCTCCAGTGAGAGGTGCATGGCCCTGGTAATGGATACACGGAGTAGTTACCTCTGTGGAAGAGACCTGTAGAGAGCTCCAGTGAGAGGTGCATGGCCATGGCTGTAGGTCCACCGAGCAGTTACCTTTGCCCCAGGGATCTTTGGAGAACTCCAGTGAGAGGTGCATGGCCCTGGCAGTGGATAAACTGAGCAGTTACCTCTGTGGCAGAGATCTGTGGAGAGCTCCACTGAGAGGTGAATGGCCCTGGCAGTGGGTACACCGAGCAGTTACCTCTGTGGCAGAGATTTGTGGAGAGCTCCAGAGAGAGGTGCATAGCCCTGGCAGTGGATACACCGAGCAGTTACCTTTGCGGCTGAGATCTGTGGAGAGCTCCAGTGAGACGTGCACGGCCCTGGCTATGGATACACCGAGCAGTTACCTCTGTGGCAGAGATCTTTGGAGAGCTCCATCGAGAGGTGCATGGCCCTGGCAGTGAATACACTGAGTAGTTACCTCTGTGGCAGAGACCTGAGGAGAGCTCCAGTGAGAGGTGCATGGCCCTGGCTGTGGATACACCGACTAGTTACCTCTGTGGCAGAGAACTGTGGAGAGCTCCAGTGAGAGGTGCATTGCCCTGGTAATGGATACACCGAGTAGTTACTCTGTGGAAGAGACCTGTGGAGAGCTCCAGTGAGAGGTGCATGGCCCTGGCTGTGGGTACACCGAGCAATTACCTCTGCGGAAGAGATCTGTGGAGAGCTCCAGTGAGAGGTGCATGTCCCTGACAGTGGATACACCGAGCAGTTACCTCTGCAGCAGAGATCTGTGGAGAGCTCCAGTGAGAGGTGCATGGCCCTGGCTGTAGGTACACCGAGCAGTTACCTTTGCCCCAGGGATCTTTGGAGAACTCCAGTGAGAGGTGCATGGCCCTGGCAGTGGATACACTGAGCAGTTACCTCTGTGGCAGGGATCTGTGGAGAGCTCCACTGAGAGGTGCATGGCCCTGGCAGTGGGTACACCGAGCAGTCACCTCTGTGGCAGAGATTTGTGGAGAGCTCCAGAGAGAGGTGCATAGCCCTGGCAGTGGATACACCGAGCAGTTACCTTTGCGGCTGAGATCTGTGGAGAGCTCCAGTGAGACGTGCACGGCCCTGGCTATGGATACACCGAGCAGTTACCTCTGTGGCAGAGATCTTTGGAGAGCTCCATCGAGAGGTGCATGGCCCTGGCAGTGAATACACTGAGTAGTTACCTCTGTGGCAGAGACCTGAGGAGAGCTCCAGTGAGAGGTGCATGGCCCTGGCTGTGGATACACCGACTAGTTACCTCTGTGGCAGAGAACTGTGGAGAGCTCCAGTGAGAGGTGCATGGCCCTGGTAATGGATACACCGAGTAGTTACTCTGTGGAAGAGACCTGTGGAGAGCTCCAGTGAGAGGTGCATGGCCCTGGCTGTGGGTACACCGAGCAGTTACCTCTGCGGAAGAGATCTGTGGAGAGCTCCAGTGAGAGGTGCATGTCCCTGACAGTGGATACACCGAGCAGTTACCTCTGCAGCAGAGATCTGTGGAGAGCTCCAGTGAGAGGTGCATTGCCCTGGCTGTAGGTACACCGAGCAGTTACCTATGCGCCAGAGATCTGTGGAGAGCTCCAGTGAGAGGTGCATGGCCCTGGCAGTGGATAGACTGAGCAGTTACCTCTGTAGCAGAGATCTGTGGAGAGCTCCACTGAGAGTTGCATGGCCCTGACAGTGGGTACACCGAGCAGTTACCTCTGTGGCAGAGATTTATGGAGAGCTCCAGTGAGAGGTGCATGGCCCTGGCAGTGAATACACCAAGCAGTTACCTTTGCGGCTGAGATCTGTGGAGAGCTCAAGTGAGACGTGCATTTCCCTGGCAGTGAATACACAGAGCAGTTACCTCTGCAGCAGAGATCTGTGGAGATCTCCAGTGAGAGGTGCATGGCCCTGGCTATGGATACACCGAGCAGTTACCTCTGTGGCAGAGATCTGTGGAGAGCTCCATCGAGAGGTGCATGGCCCTGGCTTTGGGTACACCGAGCATTTACCTCTGTGGCAGAGATCTGTGGAGAGCTCCAGTGAGAGGTGCATGGCCCTGGCAGTGAATACACTGAGTAGTTACCTCTGTGGCAGAGACCTGAGGAGAGCTCCAGTGAGAGGTGCATGGCCTTGGCTGTGGATACACCGACTAGTTACCTCTGTGGCAGAGATCTGTGGAGAGCTCCAATGAGAGGTGCATGGCCCTGGCAATGGATACACCGAGCAGTTACCTCTGTGGCAGAGATCTTTGGAGAGCTCCATCGAGAGGTGCATGGCCCTGGCAGTGAATACACTGAGTAGTTACCTCTGTGGCAGAGACCTGAGGAGAGCTCCAGTGAGAGGTGCATGGCCCTGGCTGTGGATACACCGACTAGTTACCTCTGTGGCAGAGAACTGTGGAGAGCTCCAGTGAGAGGTGCATGGCCCTGGTAATGGATACACCGAGTAGTTACTCTGTGGAAGAGACCTGTGGAGAGCTCCAGTGAGAGGTGCATGGCCCTGGCTGTGGGTACACCGAGCAGTTACCTCTGCGGAAGAGATCTGTGGAGAGCTCCAGTGAGAGGTGCATGTCCCTGACAGTGGATACACCGAGCAGTTACCTCTGCAGCAGAGATCTGTGGAGAGCTCCAGTGAGAGGTGCATGGCCCTGGCTGTAGGTACACCGAGCAGTTACCTATGCGCCAGAGATCTGTGGAGAGCTCCAGTGAGAGGTGCATGGCCCTGGCAGTGGATAGACTGAGCAGTTACCTCTGTAGCAGAGATCTGTGGAGAGCTCCACTGAGAGTTGCATGGCCCTGACAGTGGGTACACCGAGCAGTTACCTCTGTGGCAGAGATTTATGGAGAGCTCCAGTGAGAGGTGCATGGCCCTGGCAGTGAATACACCAAGCAGTTACCTTTGCGGCTGAGATCTGTGGAGAGATCAAGTGAGACGTGCATTTCCCTGGCAGTGAATACACAGAGCAGTTACCTCTGCAGCAGAGATCTGTGGAGAGCTCCAGTGAGAGGTGCATGGCCCTGGCTATGGATACACCGAGCAGTTACCTCTGTGGCAGAGATCTGTGGAGAGCTCCATCGAGAGGTGCATGGCCCTGGCTTTGGGTACACCGAGCATTTACCTCTGTGGCAGAGATCTGTGGAGAGCTCCAGTGAGAGGTGCATGGCCCTGGCAGTGAATACACTGAGTAGTTACCTCTGTGGCAGAGACCTGAGGAGAGCTCCAGTGAGAGGTGCATGGCCTTGGCTGTGGATACACCGACTAGTTACCTCTGTGGCAGAGATCTGTGGAGAGCTCCAATGAGAGGTGCATGGCCCTGGCAATGGATACACCGAGAAGTTACCTCTGTGGAAGAGACTTGTGGAGAGCTCCAGTGAGAGGTGCATGGCCCTGGCTGTGGGTACACAGAGCAGTTACCTCTGCGGCAGATATCTGTGGAGAGTTCCAGTGAGATGTGCATGGCCCTGGCAGTGGGTACACCGAGCAGTTACCTCTGCAGAGGAGATCTGTGGAGAGCTCCAGTGAGAGGTGCATGTCCTTGACAGTGGATACACCGAGCAGTTACCTCTGCAGCAGAGATCTGTGGAGAGCTCCAGTGGGAGGTGCATGGCCCTGGCTGTAGGTACACCGAGCAGTTACCTTTGCGCCAGGGATCTGTGGAGAGCTCCAGTGCGAGGTGCATGGCCCTGGCAGTGGATACACTGAGCAGTTACCTCTGTGGCAGAGATCTGTGGAGAGCTCCACCGAGAGGTGCATGGCCCTGGGAGTGGGTACACCGAGCAGTTAACGCTGTGGCAGAGATTTGTGGAGAGCTCCAGTGAGAGGTGCATGGCCCTGGCTGTGGATACACCGACTAGTTACCTCTGTGGCAGAGAACTGTGGAGAGCTACAGTGAGAGGTGCATGGCCCTGGCAGTGAATAGACTGAGTAGTTACCTCTGTGGCAGAGACCTGAGGAGAGCTCCAGTGAGAGGTGAATGGCCCTGGCTGTGGATACACCGACTAGTTACCTCTGTGGCAGAGAACTGTGGAGAGCTCCAGTGAGAAGTGAATGGCCCTGGTAATGGATACACCGAGTAGTTACCTCTGTGGAAGAGACCTGTGGAGAGCTCCAGTGAGAGGTGCATGGCCCTGGCAGTGAATACACTGAGTAGTTACCTCTGTGGCAGAGACCTGAGGAGAGCTCCAGTGAGAGGTGAATGGCCCTGGCTGTGGATACACCGACTAGTTACCTCTGTGGCAGAGAACTGTGGAGAGCTCCAGTGAGAGGTGCATGGCCCTGGTAATGGATACACCGAGTAGTTACCTCTGTGGTGTGGAAGAGACCTGTGGAGAGCTCCAGTGAGAGGTGCATGGCCCTGGCTGTAGGTCCACCGAGCAGTTACCTTTGTCCCAGGGATCTTTGGAGAACTCCAGTGAGAGGTGCATGTCCCTGGCAGTGGATACACTGAGCAGTTACCTCTGTGGCAGAGATCTGTGGAGAGCTCCAGTGAGAGGTGCATGGCCCTGGCAGTGGATACACCGAGCAGTTACCTTTGCGGCTGAGATCTGTGGAGAGCTCCAGTGAGACGTGCACAGCCCTGGCTATGGATTCACCGAGCAGTTACCTCTGTGGCAGAGATCTTTGGAGAGCTCCATCGAGAGGTGCATGGCCCTGGCAGTGAATACACTGAGTAGTTACCTCTGTGGCAGAGACCTGAGGAGAGCTCCAGTGAGAGGTGCATGGCCCTGGCTGTGGATACACCGACTAGTTACCTCTGTGGCAGAGAACTGTGGAGAGCTCCAGTGAGAGGTGCATGGCCCTGGCAGTGAATACACTGAGTAGTTACCTCTGTGGCAGAGACCTGAGGAGAGCTCCAGTGAGAGGTGCATGGCCCTGGCTGTGGATAAACCGACTAGTTACCTCTGTGGCAGAGAACTGTGGAGAGCTCCAGTGAGAAGTGAATGGCCCTGGTAATGGATACACCGAGTAGTTACCTCTGTGGAAGAGACCTGTGGAGAGCTCCAGTGAGAGGTGCGTGGCCCTGGCTGTGGGTACACCGAGCAGTTTCCTCTGCGGAAGAGATCTGTGGAGAGCTCCAGTGAGAAGTGCATGCCCCTGACAGTGGATACACCGAGCAGTTACCTCTGTAGCAGAGATCTGTGGGGAGCTCCAGTGAGAGGTGCATGGCCCTGGCTGTAGGTACACCGAGCAGTTACCTTTGCGCCAAAGATCTGTGGAGAGCTCCAGTGAGAGGTGCATGGCCCTGGCAGTGGATAGACTGAGCAGTTACCTCTGTAGCAGAGATCTGTGGAGAGCTCCACTGAGAGGTGCATGGCCCTGGCAGTGGATACACCGAGCAGTTACCTTTGCGGCTGAGATCTGTGGAGAGCTCAAGTGAGAGGTGCATGGCTCTGGCTGTAGGTAAACCGAGCAGTTACCTTTGCGCCAGAGATCTGTGGAGAGCTCCAGAGAGAGGTGCATAGCCCTGGCAGTGAATACACCAAGCAGTTACCTCTGTGGCAGAGATCTGTGGAGAGCTCCAGTGAGAGTTGCATGTCCCTGGCAGTGGATACACCGAGCAGTTACCTCTGTGGCAGAGATCTGTGGAGAGCTCCAGTGAGAGGTGCACGGCCCTGGCAGTGGATGCAACGAGTAGTGACCTCTGCGGCAGAGATCTGTGGAGAGCTCCAGTGAGAGGTGCACGGCCCTGGCTATGGATACACCGAGCAGTTACCTCTGTGGCAGAGATCTGTGGAGAGCTCCATCGAGAGGTGCATGGCCCTGGCTGTGGGTACACGAGTTACCTCTGTGGCAAAGATCTGTGGAGAGCTCCAGTGAGAGGTGCATGGCCCTGGCAGTGAATACACTGAGTAGTTACCTCTGTGGCAGGGACCTGAGGAGAGCTCCAGTGAGAGGTGCATGGCCCTGGCTGTGGATACACCGACTAGTTACCTCTGTGGCAGAGAACTGTGGAGAGCTCCAGTGAGAGGTGCATGGCCCTGGTAATGGATACACCGAGTAGTTACCTCTGTGGAAGAGACCTGTGGAGAGCTCCAGTGAGAGGTGCATGGCCCTAGCTGTAGGTCCACCGAGCAGTTACCTTTGCCCCAGGGATCTTTGGAGAACTCCAGTGAGAGGTGCATGGCCCTGGCAGTGGATACACTGAGCAGTTACCTCTGTGGCAGAGATCTGTGGAGAGCTCCACTGAGAGGTGCATGGCCCTGGCAGTGGGTACACCGAGCAGTTACCTCTGTGGCAGAGATTTGTGGAGAGCTCCAGAGAGAGGTGCATAGCCCTGGCAGTGGATACACTGAGCAGTTACCTTTGCGGCTGAGATCAGTGGAGAGCTCCAGTGAGACGTGCACGGCCCTGGCTATGGATACACCGAGCAGTTACCTCTGTGGCAGAGATCTTTGGAGAGCTCCATCGAGAGGTGCATGGCCCTGGCAGTGAATACACTGAGTAATTACCTCTGTGGCAGAGACCTGAGGAGAGCTCCAGTGAGAGGTGCATGGCCCTGGCTGTGGATACACCGACTAGTTACCTCTGTGGCAGAGAACTGTGGAGAGCTCCAGTGAGAGGTGCATGGCCCTGGTAATGGATACACCGAGTAGTTACTCTGTGGAAGAGACCTGTGGAGAGCTCCAGTGAGAGGTGCATGGCCCTGGCTGTGGGTACACCGAGCAGTTATCTCTGCGGAAGAGATCTGTGGAGAGCTCCAGTGAGAGGTGCATGTCCCTGACAGTGGATACACCGAACAGTTACCTCTGCAGCAGAGATCTGTGGAGAGCTCCAGTGAGAGGTGCATGGCCCTGGCTGTAGGTACACCGAGCAGTTACCTATGCGCCAGAGATCTGTGGAGAGCTCCAGTGAGAGGTGCATGGCCCTGGCAGTGGATAGACTGAGCAGTTACCTCTGTAACAGAGATCTGTGGAGAGCTCCACTGAGAGGTGCATGGCCCTGACAGTGGGTACACCGAGCAGTTACCTCTGTGGCAGAGATTTATGGAGAGCTCCAGTGAGAGGTGCATTGCCCTGGCAGTGGATACAACGAGCAGTTACCTTTGAGGCTGAGGTCTGTGGAGAGCTCAAGTGAGACGTGCATTTCGCTGGCAGTGAATACACAGAGCAGTTACCTCTGCAGCAGAGATCTGTGGAGAGCTCCAGTGAGAGGTGCATGGCCCTGGCTATGGATACACCGAGCAGTTACCTCTGTGGCAGAGATCTGTGTAGAGCTCCATCGAGAGGTGCATAGCCCTGGCTTTGGGTACACCGAGCATTTACCTCTGTGGCAGAGATCTGTGGAGAGCTCCAGTGAGAGGTGCATGTCCCTGGCAGTGAATACACTGAGTAGTTACCTCTGTGGCAGAGACCTGAGGAGAGCTCCAGTGAGAGGTGCATGGCCTTGGCTGTGGATATACCGACTAGTTACCTCTGTGGCAGAGATCTGTGGAGAGCTCCAGTGAGAGGTGCATGGCCCTGGCAATGGATACACCGAGAAGTTACCTCTGTGGAAGATACTTGTGGAGAGCTCCAGTGAGAGGTGCATGGCCCTGGCTGTGGGTACACAGAGCAGTTACCTCTGCGGCAGATATCTGTGGAGAGGTCCAGTGAGATGTGCATGGCCCTGGCAGTGGGTACACTGAGCAGTTACCTCTGCAGAGGAGATCTGTGGAGAGCTCCAGTGAGAGGTGCATGTCCCTGACAGTGGATACACCGAGCAGTTACTTCTGCAGCAGAGATCTGTGGAGAGCTCCAGTGGGAGGTGCATGGCCCTGGCTGTAGGTGCACCGAGCAGTTACCTTTGCGCCAGGGATCTGTGGAGAGCTCCAGTGCGAGGTGCATGGCCCTGGCAGTGGATACACTGAGCAGTTACCTCTGTGGCAGAGATCTGTGGAGAGCTCCACCGAGAGGTGCATGGCCCTGGGAGTGGGTACACCGAGCAGTTACCGCTGTGGCAGAGATTTGTGGAGAGCTCCAGTGAGAGGTGCATTGCCCTGGCTGTGGATACACCGACTAGTTACCTCTGTGGCAGAGAACTGTGGAGAGCTCCAGTGAGAGGTGCATGGCCCTGGCAGTGAATAGACTGAGTAGTTACCTCTGTGGCAGAGACCTGAGGAGAGCTCCAGTGAGAGGTGAATGGCCCTGGCTGTGGATACACCGACTAGTTACCTCTGTGGCAGAGAACTGTGGAGAGCTCCAGTGAGAAGTGAATGGCCCTGGTAATGGATACACCGAGTAGTTACCTCTGTGGAAGAGACCTGTGGAGAGCTCCAGTGAGAGGTGCATGGCCCTGGCAGTGAATACACTGAGTAGTTACCTCTGTGGCAGAGACCTGAGGAGAGCTCCAGTGAGAGGTGAATGGCCCTGGCTGTGGATACACCGACTAGTTACCTCTGTGCAGAGAACTGTGGAGAGCTCCAGTGAGAGGTGCATGGCCCTGGTAATGGATACACCGAGTAGTTACCTCTGTGGTGTGGAAGAGACCTGTGGAGAGCTCCAGTGAGAGGTGCAGGGCCCTGGCTGTAGGTCCACCGAGCAGTTACCTTTGCCCCAGGGATCTTTGGAGAACTCCAATGAGAGGTGCATGGCCCTGGCAGTGGATACACCGAGCAGTTACCTCTGTGGCAGAGATCTGTGGAGAGCTCCACTGAGAGGTGCATGGCCCTGGCAGTGGGTACACCGAGCAGTTACCTCTGTGGCAGAGATTTGTGGAGAGCTCCAGTGAGAGGTGCATGGCCCTGGCAGTGGATACACCGAGCAGTTACCTTTGCGGCTGAGATCTGTGGAGAGCTCCAGTGAGACGTGCACGGCCCTGGCTATGGATACACCGAGCAGTTACCTCTGTGGCAGAGATCTTTGGAGAGCTCCATCGAGAGGTGCATGGCCCTGGCAGTGAATACACTGAGTAGTTACCTCTGTGGCAGAGACCTGAGGAGAGCTCCAGTGAGAGGTGCATGGCCCTGGCTGTGGATACACTGACTAGTTACCTCTGTGGCAGAGAACTGTGGAGAGCTCCAGTGAGAGTTGCATGTCCCTGGCAGTGGATACACCGAGGAGTTACCTCTGTGGCAGGGATCTGTGGAGAGCTCCAGTGAGAGGTGCACGGCCCTGGCAGTGGATGCAACGAGTAGTGACCTCTGCGGCAGAGATCTGTGGAGAGCTCCAGTGAGAGGTGCACGGCCCTGGCTATGGATACACCGAGCAGTTACCTCTGTGGCAGAGATCTGTGGAGAGCTCCATCGAGAGGTGCATGGCCCTGGCTGTGGGTACACGAGTTACCTCTGTGGCAAAGATCTGTGGAGAGCTCCAGTGAGAGGTGCATGGCCCTGGCAGTGAATACACTGAGTAGTTACCTCTGTGGCAGAGACCTGAGGAGAGCTCCAGTGAGAGGTGCATGGCCCTGGCTGTGGATACACCGACTAGTTACCTCTGTGGCAGAGAACTGTGGAGAGCTCCAGTGAGAGGTGCATGGCCCTGGTAATGGATACACCGAGTAGTTAACTCTGTGGAAGAGACCTATGGAGAGCTCCAGTGAGAGGTGCATGGCCCTGGCTGTTGGTCCACCGAGCAGTTACCTCTGTGGCAGAGATTTGTTGAGAGCTCCAGAGAGAGGTGCATAGCCCTGGCAGTGGATACACCAAGCAGTTACCTTTGCGGCTGAGATCTGTGGAGAGCTCCAGTGAGACGTGCACGGCCCTGGCTATGGATACACCGAGCAGTTACCTCTGTGGCAGAGATCTTTGGAGAGCTCCATCGAGAGGTTCATGGCCCTGGCAGTGAATACACTGAGTAGTTACCTCTGTGGCAGAGACCTGAGGAGAGCTCCAGTGAGAGGTGCATGGCCCTGGCTGTGGATACCCCGACTAGTTACCTCTGTGGCAGAGAACTGTGGAGAGCTCCAGTGAGAGGTGCATGGCCCTGGTAATGGATACACCGAGTAGTTACTCTGTGGAAGAGACCTGTGGAGAGCTCCAGTGAGAGGTGCATGGCCCTGGCTGTGGGTACACCGGAGCAGTTACCTCTGCGGAAGAGATCTGTGGAGAGCTCCAGTGAGAGGTGCATGTCCCTGACAGTGGATACACTGAGCAGTTACCTCTGCAGCAGAGATCTGTGGAGAGCTCCAGAGAGAGGTGCATAGCCCTGGCAGTGAATACACCAAGCAGTTACCTCTGTGGCAGAGATCTGTGGAGAGCTCGAGTGAGAGGTGCATGGCCCTGGCAGTGAATACACCGAATAGTTACCTCTGTGGCAGAGACCTGTGGAGAGCTCTAGTGAGAGGTGCATGGCCCTGGCTGTGGATACACCGACTAGTTACCTCTGTGGCAGAGATCTGTGGAGAGCTCCAGTGAGAGGTGCATGGCCCTGGCAATGGATACACCGAGTAGTTACCTCTGTGGCAGAGACCGTAGAGAGCTCCAGTGAGAGGTGCGTGGCCCTGGCTGTGGATACTCTGAGCAGTTACCTCTGTGGCAGAGATCTGTGGAGAGCTCCAGTGAGAGGTGCATGGCCCTGCCTGTGGGTACTTCGAGCAGTTACCTCTGCGGCAGAGATCTGTGGAGAGCTCCAGTGAGAGGTGCATGGCCCTGGCTGTGGGTACACCGAGCAGGTACCTCTGCGGCAGAGATCTGTGGAGAGCTCCAGTGAGAGGTACATGGCCCTGGTAGTGAATACACCGAGTAGTTACCTCTGTGGCAGAGACCTGTGGAGAGCTCCAGTGAGAGGTGCATGGCCCTGTATGTGGATACTCCAACTAGTTACCTTTGTGGCAGAGATCTGTGGAGAGCTCCAGTGAGAGGTGCATGGCCCTGGCAATGGATACACTGAGTAGTTACCTCTGTGGCAGAGACCTGTGGAGAGCTCCAGTGAAAGGTGCATGGACCTGGCTGTGGATACTCCGAGCAGTTACCTCTGTGGCAGAGATCTGTGGAGATCTCCAGTGAGAGGTGCATGGCCCTGGCTGTGGGTACACCGAGCAGTTACCTCTGTGGCAGAGATCTGTGGAGAGCTCCAGTGAGAGGTGCATGGCCCTGGCAGTGGGTACACCGAGCAGTTACCGCTGCAAAAGAGATCTGTGGAGAGCTCCAGTGAGAGGTGCATGGACCTGGCTGTGGATACTCCGAGCAGTTACCTCTGTGGCAGAGATCTGTGGAGATCTCCAGTGAGAGGTGCATGGCCCTGGCTGTGGGTACACCGGGCAGGTACCTCTGCGGCAGAGATCTGTGGAGAGCTCCAGTGAGAGGTACATGGCCCTGGCAGTGGGTACACCGAACCCTTACCTCTGTGGCAGAGACCTGTGGAGAGCTCCAGTGAAAGGTGCATGGACCTGGCTGTGGATACTCCGAGCAGTTACCTCTGTGGCAGAGATCTGTGGAGAGCTCCAGGGAGAGGTGCATGGCCCTGGCAATGGATACACCGAGTAGTTACCTCTGTGGCAGAGACCGTAGAGAGCTCCAGTGAGAGGTGCGTGGCCCTGGCTGTGGATACTCCGAGCAGTTACCTCTGTGGCAGAGATCTGTGGAGAGCTCCAGTGAGAGGTGCATGGCCCTGCCTGTGGGTACTTCGAGCAGTTACCTCTGCGGCAGAGATCTGTGGAGAGCTCCAGTGGGAGGTGCATGGCCCTGGCTGTGGGTACACCGAGCAGGTACCTCTGCGGCAGAGATCTGTGGAGAGCTCCAGTGAGAGGTACATGGCCCTGGTAGTAAATACACCGAGTAGTTACCTCTGTGGCAGAGACCTGTGGAGAGCTCCAGTGAGAGGTGCATGGCCCTGGCTGTGGATACTCCGACTAGTTACCTCTGTGGCAGAGATCTGTGGAGAGCTCAGTGAGAGGTGCATGGCCCTGGCAATGGATACACTGAGTAGTTACCTCTGTGGCAGAGACCTGTGGAGAGCTCCAGTGAAAGGTGCATTGACCTGGCTGTGGATACTCCGAGCAGTTACCTCTGTGGCAGAGATCTGTGGAGATCTCCAGTGAGAGGTGCATGGCCCTGGCTGTGGGTACACCGAGCAGTTACCTCTGTGGCAGAGATCTGTGGAGAGCTCCAGTGAGAGGTGCATGGACCTGGCTGTGGATACTCCGAGCAGTTACCTCTGTGGCAGAGATCTGTGGAGATCTCCAGTGAGAGGTGCATGGCCCTAGCTGTGGGTACACCGGGCAGGTACCTCTGCGGCAGAGATCTGTGGAGAGTTCCAGTGAGAGGTACATGGCCCTGGTAGTGAATACACCGAGTAGTTACCTCTGTGGCAGAGACCTGTGGAGAGCTCCAGTGAAAGGTGCATGGACCTGGCTGTGGATACTCCGAGCAGTTACCTCTGTGACAGAGATCTGTGAAGATCTCCAGTGAGAGGTGCATGGCCCTGGCTGTGGGTACACCGGGCAGTTACCTCTGCAGCAGTGATCTACGGAAAGCTCCAGTGAGAGGTGCATGGCCCTGGCTGTGGGTACACCGAGCAGTTACCTTGTCGAACGGAAAATGATATTGTGCCTCCTAGACTGTATGAATATATGTATATTGACCTTCGCCAAGCTGCTTATAAGCCACTTGTGAGGAAATCCGCGTTGCAAGGTCCTGACCTTAGATCAGTGCAAGCCGCCATTTTAGATCTATCCGCCATCTTAGATTCTCCCTCTAAAGTCACCCTGTGTTCTAAGATGGTGGACAATGTCCTTTCAAATGCACCATGGCCATCTTGACCTCTGTGTATAAATGAATGTATAACATGCCTGCAGGCTACATGTTGGGGTCATGAACTGAGACCTTGTCCTTCGCTGACCTGTGTGTAGAGGATTACTTGCACCAACGAAACTAATCCGCAAGCATATGTTACACACAATGTATTCAAATACTGAAATGTGAACACTTGTTTGACTGCATTGTATAAAACTGTTCAGAAGGCTCAACATGAAATCCTAAGATATACTGTTGCCATGGAGGCATGTTAGTGAATACATTAAAGGTAAACCCTAAATGTACGAACTCGGCACAAACCCATGATCCGTAATGTATTTACCAATATTACCTGGGAAATGGGTTGAACATCGTGATTTTGAGGGTATAAAGAGTGTGACTATTCTAATGTACAGTCCTACTCACTGAGCACACCAAACCACACTGGAGTTCGCTGTGTTGTACTGAGGGACGATAGCTATCTGTTGCTTTGTCCTTTGAAACTGTTCAGTATAAAATAAAAGATCTTTTGTATGTTCCTTTGTAACCCGCATTTGGTGTATTTCCTTTTGGGGTACTCAGCCTCGATATCTTCTTTTTGTTTTCACAACCTCTGTGGCAGAGATCTGTGGAGAGCTCCAGTGAGAGGTGCAAGGCCCCGGCTGTGGGTACACCGAGCACTTACCTCTGTGGCAGAGATCTGTGGAGAGCTCCAGTGAGAGGTGCACGGCCCCGGCTGTGGGTACAACGAGCAGTTACCTCTGCGGCAGAGACCTGTGGAGAGCTCCAGTGAGAGGTGCATGGCCCTGGCAGTGGGTACAACGAGCAGTTACCTCTGTGGCAGAGACCTGTGGAGAGCTCCAGTGAGAGGTGCACGGCCCCGGCTGTGGGTACACCGAGTAGTAACCTCTGTGGCAGAGATCCGTGGAGAGCTCCAGTGAGAGGTGCATGGCCCTGGATGTGGGAACTCCAAGCAGTTACCTCTGTGGCAGAGACCTGTGGAGAGCTCCAGTGAGAGGTGCAGGGCCCTGGCATTGGGTACACCGAGCACTTACCTCTGCGGCAGAGGTCTGTGGAGAGCTCGAGTGAGAGGTGCATGGCCCTGGCTGTGGATACACCGAGCAGTTATCTCTGTGGCAGAGATCTGTGGAGACCTCCAGTGAGAGGTGCATGGCCCGGGCAGTGGATACACCGAGCAGTTACCTCTGCGGAAGAGATCTGTGGAGAGCTCCAGTGAGAGGTGCATGGCCCTGGCAGTGGATGTGGCAGAGATCTGTGGAGAGCTCCAGTGAGAGGTGCATGGCCCTGTCAGTGGATGTGGCAGAGATCTGTGGAGAGCTCCAGTGAGAGGTGCATGGCCCGGGCAGTGGATACACCGAGCAGTTACCTCTGCGGAAGAGATCTGTGGAGAGCTCCAGTGAGAGGTGCATGGCCCTGGCAGTGGATGTGGCAGAGATCTGTGGAGAGCTCCAGTGAGAGGTGCATGGCCCTGGCAGTGGGTACACCGAGCAGTTACCTCTGCTGCAGAGATCTGTGGAGAGCTCCAGTGAGAGGTGCATGGCCCTGGCAGTGGGTACACCGAGCAGTTACCTCTGCTGCAGAGATCAGTGGAGAGCTCCAGTGAGAGGTGCATGGCCCTGGCTGTGGGTACTCCGAGAAGTTACCTCTGTGGCAGAGATCTGTGGAGAGCTCCAGTGAGAGGTGCATGGCCCTGGCACTGGTACACCAAGCAGTTACCTCGGCTGCAGAGATCTGTGGAGAGCTCCAGTGAGAGGTGCATGGCCCTGGCAGTGGATGCACCGAGCAGTTACCTCGGCTGCAGAGATCTGTGGAGAGCTCCAGTGAGAGGTGCACGGCCCCGGCTGTGGGTACACCGAGCAGTTACCTCTGTGGCAGAGATCTGTGGAGAGCTCCAGTGAGAGGTGCACGGCCCCGGCTGTGGGTACACCGAGTAGTAACCTCTGTGGCAGAGATCCGTGGAGAGCTCCAGTGAGAGGTGCATGGCCCTGGCTGTGGGAACTCCAAGCAGTTACCTTTGCGGCAGAGGTCTGTGGAGAGCTCCAGTGAGAGGTGCATGGCCCTGGCTGTGGGTACACCGAGCAGTTATCTCTGTGGCAGAGATCTGTGGAGAGCTCCAGTGAGAGGTGCATGGCCCGGGCAGTGGATACACCGAGCAGGTACCTCTGCGGAAGAGATCTGTGGAGAGCTCCAGTGAGAGGTGCATGGCCCTAGCTGTGGGTATTCAGAGCAGTTACCTCTGTGGCAGAGATCTGTGGAGAGCTCCAGTGAGAGGTGCATGGCCCTGGCTGTGGGTACTCCGAGCAGTTACCTCTGTGGCAGAGATCTGTGGAGAGCTCCAGTGAGAGTTGCATGGCCCTGGCAGTGGATGTGGCAGAGATCTGTGGAGAGCTCCAGTGAAAGGTGCATGGCCCTGGCAGTGGGTACACCGAGCAGTTACCTCTGTGGCAGAGATCTGTGGAGAGCTCCAGTGAGAGGTGCATGGCCCTTGCTGTGGGTACACCGAGCACTTATCTCTGTGGCAGAGATCTGTGGAGAGCTCCAGTGAGAGGTTCATGACCCAGGCTGGGGGTACACCGAGTAGTTACCTCTGTGGCAGAGATCTGTGGAGAGCTCCAGTGAGAGGTGCATGGCCCTGGCAGTGGGTCCACCGAGAAGTTACCTCTGCTGCAGAGATCAGTGGAGAGCTCCAGTGAGAGGTGCATGACCCTGGCAGTGGGTACACCGAGCAGTTACCTCTGTGGCAGAGATCTGTGGAGAGCTCCAGTGAGAGGTGCATGACTCTGGCAGTGGGTACACCGAGCAGTTACCTCTGCTGCAGAGATCTGTGGAGAGCTCCAGTGAGAGGTGCATGGCCCTGGCAGTGGGTCCACCGAGAAGTTACCTCTGCTGCAGAGATCAATGGAGAGCTCCAGTGAGAGGTGCATGACCCTGGCAGTGGGTACACCGAGCAGTTACCTCTGTGGCAGAGATCTGTGGAGAGCTACAGTGAGAGGTGCATGGCCCTGGCAGTGGGTACACCGAGCAGTTACCTCTGCTGCAGAGATCTGTGGATAGCTCCAGTGAGAGGTGCATGGCCCTGGCAGTGGATGCACCGAGCAGTTACCTCTATGGCAGAGATCTGTGGAGATCTCCAGTGAGAGGTGCATGGCCCTGGCTGTGGTTACTCCGAGCAGTTACCTCTGCTGCAGAGATCAGTGGAGAGGTCCAGTGAGAGGTGCATGACCCTGGCAGTGGGTACACCAAGCAGTTACCTCTGTGGCAGAGATCTGTGGAGAGCTCCAGTGAGAGGTGCATGGCCCCGGCTGTGGATACACTGAGCAGTTACCTATGCTGCAGAGATCAGTGGAGAGCTCCAGTGAGAGGTGCATGGCCCCGGCTGTGGATACACTGAGCAGTTACCTCTGCTGCAGAGATCTGTGGAGAGCTCCAGTGAGAGGTGCATGGCCCTGGCAGTGGGTCCACCGAGCAGTTACCTCTGCTGCAGAGATCAGTGGAGAGCTCCAGTGAGAGGTGCATGGCCCTGGCACTAGGTACACCGAGCAGTTACCTCTGTGGCAGAGATCTGTGGAGAGCTCCAGTGAGAGGTGCATGACCCTGGCAGTGGCTACACCGAGCAGTTACCTCTGTGGCAGAGATCTGTGGAGAGCTCCAGTGAGAGGTGCATGGCCCTGGCTGTGGTTACTCCGAGCAGTTACCTCTGTGGCAGAGATCTGTGGAGAGCTCCAGTGAGAGGTGCATGGCCCTGGCAGTGGGTACACCAAGCACTTACCTCTGTGGCAGAGATCTGTGGAGAGCTCCAGTGAGAGGTGCATGGCCCTGGCTGTGGGTACACCGAGCAGTTGCCTCTGTGTCAGAGATCTGTGGAGAGCTCCAGTGAGAGGTGCATGGCCCTGGCTGTGAGTACACTGAGCAGTTACCTCTGTGGCAGAGATCTGTGGTGAGCTCCAGTGAGAGGTTCATGGCCCTGGCAGTGGGTACACCGAACCCTTACCTCTGTGGCAGAGATCTGTGGAGAGCTCCAGTGAGAGGTGCATGGCCCTGGCTGTGGGTACACTGAGCAGTTACCTCTGTGGCAGAGATCTGTGGAGAGCTCCAGTGAGAGGTGCATGGCCCTGGCAGAGGGTACACCTAGCAGTTACCTCTGCAGCAGAGATCTGTGGAGAGCTCCAGTGAGAGGTGCATGGCCCTGGCAGTGGGTACACTGAGCAGTTACCTCTGCGGAAGAGATCTGTGGAGAGCTCCAGTGAGAGGTGCATGGCCCTGGCTGTGGATACACCAAGCAGTTATCTCTGCGGAAGAGATCTATGGGGAGCTCCAGTGAGAGGTGCATGGCCCTGGCTGTGGGTACACCGAGGAGTTACCTCTGCTGCAGAGATCTGTGGAGAGCTCCAGTGAGAGGTGCATGGCCCTGGCAGTGGATACACCGAGGAGTTACCTCTGCTGCAGAGATCCGTGGAGAGCTCCAGTGAGAGGTGCATGGCCCTGGCTGTGGGAACTCCAAGCAGTTACCTCTGTGGCAGAGACCTGTGGAGAGCTCCAGTGAGAGGTGCAGGGCCCTGGCATTGGGTACACCGAGCACTTACCTCTGCGGCAGAGGTCTGTGGAGAGCTCCAGTGAGAGGTGCATGGCCCTGGCAGTGGATACACCAAGCAGTTACCTCTGCTGCAGAGATCTGTGGAGAGATCCAGGGAGAGGTGCATGGCCCTGGCAGTGGATACACTGAGTAGTTACCTCTGTGGCAGAGACCTGTGGAGAGCTCCAGTGAGAGGTGCACGGCCCGGCTGTGGGTACACCGAGTAGTAACCTCTGTGGCAGAGATCCGTGGAGAGCTCCAGTGAGAGGTGCATGGCCCTGGCTGTGGGAACTCCAAGCAGTTACCTCTGTGGCAGAGACCTGTGGAGAGCTCCAGTGAGAGGTGCAGGGCCCTGGCATTGGGTACACCGAGCACTTACCTCTGCGGCAGAGGTCTGTGGAGAGCTCCAGTGAGAGGTGCATGGCCCTGGCTGTGGGTACACCGAGCAGTTACCTCTGCGGCAGAGATCTGTGGAGAGCTCCAGTGAGAGGTGCATGGCCCTGGCAGTGGATACACCAAGCAGTTACCTCTGCTGCAGAGATCTGTGGAGAGATCCAGGGAGAGGTGCATGGCCCTGGCAGTGGATACACTGAGTAGTTACCTCTGTGGCAGAGACCTGTGGAGAGCTCCAGTGAGAGGTGCACGGCCCCGGCTGTGGGTACACCGAGTAGTAACCTCTGTGGCAGAGATCCGTGGAGAGCTCCAGTGAGAGGTGCATGGCCCTGGCTGTGGGAACTCCAAGCAGTTACCTCTGTGGCAGAGACCTGTGGAGAGCTCCAGTGAGAGGTGCAGGGCCCTGGCATTGGGTACACCGAGCACTTACCTCTGCGGCAGAGGTCTGTGGAGAGCTCCAGTGAGAGGTGCATGGCCCTGGCTGTGGATACACCGAGCAGTTATCTCTGTGGCAGAGATCTGTGGAGACCTCCAGTGAGAGGTGCATGGCCCGGGCAGTGGATACACCGAGCAGTTACCTCTGCGGAAGAGATCTGTGGAGAGCTCCAGTGAGAGGTGCATGGCCCTGGCAGTGGATGTGGCAGAGATCTGTGGAGAGCTCCAGTGAGAGGTGCATGGCCCTGGCAGTGGGTACACCGAGCAGTTACCTCTGCTGCAGAGATCTGTGGAGAGCTCCAGTGAGAGGTGCATGGCCCTGGCAGTGGGTACACCGAGCAGTTACCTCTGCTGCAGAGATCAGTGGAGAGCTCCAGTGAGAGGTGCATGGCCCTGGCTGTGGGTACTCCGAGAAGTTACCTCTGTGGCAGAGATCTGTGGAGAGCTCCAGTGAGAGGTGCATGGCCCTGGCACTGGGTACACCAAGCAGTTACCTCGGCTGCAGAGATCTGTGGAGAGCTCCAGTGAGAGGTGCATGGCCCTGGCAGTGGATGCACCGAGCAGTTACCTCTGTGGCAGAGATCCGTGGAGATCTCCAGTGAAAGGTGCATGGCCCTGGCTGTGGTTACCCCGAGCAGTTACCTCTTCTGCAGAGATCAGTGGAGAGATCCAGTGAGAGGTGCATGACCCTGGCAGTGGGTACACCAAGCAGTTACCTCTGCAGCAGAGATCTGTGGAGAGCTCCAGTGAGAGGTGCATGGCCCCGGCTGTGGATACACTGAGCACTTACCTCTGCTGCAGAGATCAGTGGAGAGCTCCAGTGAGAGGTGCATGGCCCCGGCTGTGGATACACTGAGCAGTTACCTCTGCTGCAGAGATCTGTGGAGAGCTCCAGTGAGAGGTGCATGGCCCTGGCTTTGGGTACTACGGGCAGTTACCTCTGCAGCAGAGATCTGTGGAGAGCTCCAGTGAGAGGTGCATGGCCCCGGCTGTGGATACACTGAGCACTTACCTCTGCTGCAGAGATCAGTGGAGAGCTCCAGTGAGAGGTGCATGGCCCGGCTGTGGATACACTGAGCAGTTACCTCTGCTGCAGAGATCTGTGGAGAGCTCCAGTGAGAGGTGCATGGCCCTGGCTTTGGGTACTACGGGCAGTTACCTCTGCAGCAGAGATCTGTGGAGAGCTCCAGTGAGAGGTGCATGGCCCTGGCAGTGGGTACTCCGAGCAGCTACCTCTGCAGCAGAGATCTGTGGAGATCTCCAGTGAGAGGTGCATGGCCCTGGCTGCGGGTACTCCGAGAAGTTACCTCTGTAGCAGAGATCTGTGGAGAGCTCCAGTGAGAGGTGCATGGCCCTGGCACTGGGTACACCAAGCAGTTACCTCTGCTGCAGAGATCTGTGGAGAGCTCCAGTGAGAGGTGCATGGCCCTGGCAGTGGATGCACTGAGCAGTTACCTCTGTGGCAGAGATCCGTGGATATCTCCAGTGAGAGGTGCATGGCCCTGGCTGTGGTTACCCGAGCAGTTACCACCCTGGCAGTGGGTACACCAAGCAGTTACCTCTGCAGCAGAGATCTGTGGAGAGCTCCAGTGAGAGGTGCATGGCCCCGGCTGTGGATACACTGAGCAGTTACCTCTGCTGCAGAGATCAGTGGAGAGCTCCAGTGAGAGGTGCATGGCCCCGGCTGTGGATACACTGAGCAGTTACCTCTGCTGCAGAGATCAGTGGAGAGCTCCAGTGAGAGGTGCATGGCCCCGGCTGTGGATACACTGAGCAGTTACCTCTGCTGCAGAGATCTGTGGAGAGCTCCAGTGAGAGGTGCATGGCCCTGGCTTTGGGTACTACGGGCAGTTACCTCTGCAGCACAGATCTGTGGAGAGCTCCAGTGAGAGGTGCATGGCCCTGGCAGTGGGTACTCCGAGCAGCTACCTCTGCAGCAGAGATCTGTGGAGATCTCCAGTGAGAGGTGCATGGCCCTGGCTGTGGGTACTCCGAGCACTTACCTCTGCGGCAGAGATCTGTGGAGAGCTCCATTGAGAGGTGCATAGCCCTGGCAGTGAATACACCAAGCAGTTACCTCTGTGGCAGAGATCAGTGGAGAGCTCCAGTGAGAGGTGCATGGCCCTGGCAGTGGGTACACCGAGCAGTTACCTCTGCGGCAGAGATCTGTGGAGAGCTCCAGTGAGAGGTGCATGGCCCTGGCAGTGGGTACGCCGAGCAGGTACCTCTGTGGCAGAGATCTGTGGAGAGCTCCAGTGAGAGGTGCATGGCCCTGGCAGTGGGTACGCCGAGCAGGTACCTCTGTGGCAGAGATCTGTGGAGAGCTCGAGTGAGAGGTGCATACCTCTGTGGCAGAGATCTGTGGAGAGCTCCAGTGAGAGGTGCATGGCACTGGCTGTGGGTACTCCGAGTAGTTACCTCTGCGGCAGAGATCTGTGGAGAGCTCCAGTGAGAGGTGCATGGCCCTGGCAGTGGGTACACTGAGCAGTTACCTCTGCGGCAGAGATCTGTGGAGAGCTCCAGTGAGAGGTGCATGGCCCTGGCAGTGGGTACACCGAGCAGTTACCTCTGCGGCAGAGATCTGTGGAGAGCTCCATTGAGAGGTGCATAGCCCTGGCAGTGAATACACCGAGTAGTTACCTCTGTGGCAGAGACCTGTGGAGAGCTCCAGTGAGAGGTGCATGACCCTGGCAGTGGGTACACCAAGCAGTTACCTCTGTGGCAGAGACCTGTGGAGAGCTCCAGTGAGAGGTGCATGGCCCTGGCTGTGGATACACTGACTAGTTACCTCTGTGGCAGAGATCTGTGGAGAGCTCCAGTGCGAGGTGCATGGCACTGGCAGTGGGTACACCGAGCAGTTACCTCTGTGGCAGAGATGTGTGGAGAGCTCCAGTGAGAGGTGCATGGCCCCGGCTGCGGATACACTGAGCAGTTACCTCTGCTGCAGAGGTCAGTGGAGAGCTCCAATGAGAGGTGCATGACCCTGGCAGTGGGTATACCGAGCAGTTACCTCTGCTGCAGAGATCAGTGGAGAGCTCCAGTGAGAGGTGCGTGGCCCTGGCAGTGGGTACACCGAGCAGTTACCTCTGTGGCAGAGATGTGTGGAGAGCTCCAGTGAGAGGTGCATGGCCCCAGCTGTGGATACACTGAGCAGTTACCTCTGCTGAGGAGGTCAGTGGAGAGCTCCAATGAGAGGTGCATGACCCTGGCAGTGGGTACACCAAGCAGTTACCTCTGTGGCAGAGATCTGTGGAGAGCTCCAGTGAGAGGTGCATGGCCCTGGCTGTGGATACGCTGAGCAGTTACCTCTGCTGCAGAGATCTGTGGAGATCTCTAGTGAGAGGTGCACAGCCCTGGCTGTGGGTACACCAAGCAGTTACCTCTGTGGCAGAGATCAGTGGAGAGCTCCAGTGAGAGGTACAAGACCCCGGCAGTGGGTACACCGAGCAGTTACCTCTGTGGCAGAGATCTGTGGAGAGGTCCAGTGAGAGGTGCATGGCCCTGGCAGTGAATACACCAAGCAGTTACCTCTGTGGCAGAGACCTGTGGAGAGCTCCAGTGAGAGGTGCATGGCCCTGGCTGTGGGTAAACCGAGCAGTTACCTCTGTGGAGAGCTCCATTGAGAGGTGCATAGCCCTGGCAGTGAATACACCAAGCAGTTACCTCTGTGGCAGAGATCTGTGGAGAGCTCCAGTGAGAGGTGCATGGCCCTGGCTGTGGGTACACCTAGCAGTTACCTCTGTGGCAGAGATCTGTGGAGAGCTCCAGTGAGAGGTGCACGGCCCTGGCAGTGGGTACACCTAGCAGTTACCTCTGCGGCAGAGATCTGTGGAGATCTCCAGTGAGGGGTGCACGGCCCTGGCAGTGGGTACACTGAGCAGTTACCTATGTGGCAGAGATCTGTGGAGAGCTCCAGTGAGAGGTACAAGACCCCGGCAGTGGCTACACCGAGCAGTTACCTCTGCGGCAGAGATCTGTGGAGATCTCCGGTGAGAGGTGCACGGCCCTGGCTGTGGGTACACCGAGCAGTTACCTCTGTGGCAGACATCAGTGGAGAGCTCCAGTGAGAGGTACAAGACCCCGGCAGTGGGTACACCGAGCAGTTACCTCTGTGGCAGACATCTGTGGAGAGCACCAGTGAGGGGTGCATGGCCCTGGCTGTGGGTACACCGAGCAGTTACCTCTGTGGCAGAGATCTGTGGGGATCTCCAGTGAGAGGTGCATGGCCCTGGCAGTGGGTACACCGAGCAGTTACCTCTGCGGCAGAGATCTGTGGAGATCTCCAGTGAAAGGTGCATGGCCCTGGCTTTGGGTACTACAGGCAGTTACCTCTGTGGCAGAGATCTGTGGAGAACTCCAGTGAGAGTTGCATGGCCCTGGCAGTGGATGTGGCAGAGATCTGTGGAGAGCTCCAGTGAGAGGTGCATGGCCCTGGCTGTGGATACACCGACTAGTTACCTCTGTGGCAGAGATCTGTGGAGAGCTCCAGTGAGAGTTGCATGGCCCTGGCAGTGGATGTGGCAGAGATCTGTGGAGAGCTCCAGTGAGAGGTGCATGGCCCCGGCTGTGGATACACCAAGCAGTTACCTCTGCTGCAGAGATCTGTGGAGAGATCCAGGGAGAGGTGCATGGCCCCGGCTGTGGATACACTGAGCAGTTACCTCTGCTGCAGAGATCAGTGGAGAGCTCCAGTGAGAGGTGCATGGCCCTGGCAGTGGGTACACCGAGCAGTTACCTCTGCGGCAGAGATCTGTGGAGAGCTCCAGTGAGAGGTGCATGACCCTGGCAGTGGGTACACCGAGCAGTTACCTCTGCGGCAGAGATCTGTGGAGATCTCCAGTGAAAGGTGCATGGCCCTGGCTTTGGGTACTACGGGCAGTTACCTCTGTGGCAGAGATCTGTGGAGAGCTCCAGTGAGAGGTGCATGGCCCTGGCACTGGGTACACGGAGCAGTTACCTCTGTGGCAGAGATCAGTGTAGAGCTCCAGTGAGAGTTGCATGGCCCTGGCTGTGGTTACTCCGAGCAGTTACCTCTGTGGCAGAGATCTGTGGAGAGCTCCAGTGAGAGGTGCACGGCCCTGGCAGTGGGTACACCGAGCAGTTACCTCTGCGGCAGAGATCTGTGGAGATCTCCAGTGAGAGGTGCACGGCCCTGGCAGTGGGTACACCGAGCAGTTACCTATGTGGCAGAGATCTGTGGACAGCTCCAGTGAGAGGTACAAGACCCCGGCAGTGGGTACACCTAGCAGTTACCTCTGCGGCAGAGATCTGTGGAGATCTCCAGTGAGAGGTGCATGGCCCCGGCAGTGGGTACTCCGAGCAGTTACCTCTGCGGCAGAGATCTGTGGAGAGCTCGAGTGAGAGGTGCATGGCCCTGGCTGTGGGTACACCGAGCAGTTACCTCTGCGGCAGAGATCTGTGGAGAGTTCGAGTGAGAGGTGCATGGCCCTGGCAGTGGATACACCGAGCAGTTACCTCTGCGGCAGAGATCTGTGGAGAGCTCCAGTGAGAGGTGCATGGCCCTGGCAGTGGATACACCGAGCAGTTACCTCTGCGGCAGAGATCTGTGGAGAGCTCCATTGAGAGGTGCATAGCCCTGGCAGTGAATACACCCAGTAGTTACCTCTGCGGCAGAGACCTGTGGAGAGCTCCAGTGAGAGGTGCATGACCCTGGCAGTGGGTACACCAAGCAGTTACCTCTGTGGCAGAGACCTGTGGAGAGCTCCAGTGAGAGGTGCATGGCCCTGGCTGTGGATACACTGACTAGTTACCTCTGTGGCAGAGACCTGTGGAGAGCTCCAGTGCGAGGTGCATGGCCCTGGCAGTGGGTACACCGAGCAGTTACCTCTGCTGCAGAGGTCAGTGGAGAGCTCCAATGAGAGGTCCATGACCCTGGCAGTGGGTACACCGAGCAGTTACCTCTGCTGCAGAGATCAGTGGAGAGCTCCAGTGAGAGGTGCATGGCCCTGGCAGTGGGTACACCGAGCAGTTACCTCTGTGGCAGAGATGTGTGGAGAGCTCCAGTGAGAGGTGCATGGCCCCGGCTGTGGATACACTGAGCAGTTACCTCTGCTGCAGAGGTCAGTGGAGAGCTCCAATGAGAGGTGCATGACCCTGGCAGTGGGTACACCAAGCAGTTACCTCTGTGGCAGAGATCTGTGGAGAGCTCCAGTGAGAGGTGCATGGCCCTGGCTGTGGATACGCTGAGCAGTTACCTCTGCTGCAGAGATCTGTGTAGATCTCCAGTGAGAGGTGCACGGCCCTGGCTGTGGGTATACCAAGCAGTTACCTCTGTGGCAGAGATCAGTGGAGAGCTCCAGTGAGAGGTACAAGACCCCGGCAGTGGGTACACCGAGCAGTTACCTCTGTGGCAGAGATCTGTGGAGAGGTCCAGTGAGAGGTGCATGGCCCTGGCAGTGAATACACCAAGCAGTTACCTCTGTGGCAGAGATCTGTGGAGAGCTCCAGTGAGAGGTGCATGGCCCTGGCTGTGAGTAAACCGAGAAGTTACCTCTGTGGAGAGCTCCATTGAGAGGTGCATAGCCCTGTCAGTGAATACACCAAGCAGTTACCTCTGTGGCAGAGATCTGTGGAGAGCTCCAGTGAGAGGTGCATGGCCCTGGCTGTGGGTACACCTAGCAGTTACCTCTGTGGCAGAGATCTGTGGAGAGCTCCAGTGAGAGGTGCACGGCCCTGGCAGTGGGTACACCTAGCAGTTACCTCTGCGGCAGAGATCTGTGGAGATCTCCAGTGAGGGGTGCACGGCCCTGGCAGTGGGTACACTGAGCAGTTACCTATGTGGCAGAGATCTGTGGAGAGCTCCAGTGAGAGGTACAAGACCCCGGCAGTGGCTACACCGAGCAGTTACCTCTGCGGCAGAGATCTGTGGAGATCTCCAGTGAGAGGTGCACGGCCCTGGCTGTGGGTACACCGAGCAGTTACCTCTGTGGCAGACATCAGTGGAGAGCTCCAGTGAGAGGTACAAGACCCCGGCAGTGGGTACACCGAGCAGTTACCTCTGTGGCAGAGATCTGTGGAGAGCACCAGTGAGAGGTGCATGGCCCTGGCTGTGGGTACACCGAGCAGTTACCTCTGTGGCAGAGATCTGTGGGGATCTCCAGTGAGAGGTGCATGGCCCTGGCAGTGGGTACACCGAGCAGTTACCTCTGCGGCAGAGATCTGTGGAGATCTCCAGTGAAAGGTGCATGGCCCTGGCTTTGGGTACTACGGGCAGTTACCTCTGTGGCAGAGATCTGTGGAGAACTCCAGTGAGAGTTGCATGGCCCTGGCAGTGGATGTGGCAGAGATCTGTGGAGAGCTCCAGTGAGAGGTGCATGGCCCTGGCTGTGGATACACCGACTAGTTACCTCTGTGGCAGAGATCTGTGGAGAGCTCCAGTGAGAGTTGCATGGCCCTGGCAGTGGATGTGGCAGAGATCTGTGGAGAGCTCCAGTGAGAGGTGCATGGCCCCGGCTGTGGATACACCAAGCAGTTACCTCTGCTGCAGAGATCTGTGGAGAGCTCCAGGGAGAGGTGCATGGCCCCGGCTGTGGATACACTGAGCAGTTACCTCTGCTGCAGAGATCAGTGGAGAGCTCCAGTGAGAGGTGCATGGCCCTGGCAGTGGGTACACCGAGCAGTTACTTCTGCGGCAGAGATCTGTGGAGATCTCCAGTGAAAGGTGCATGACCCTGGCTTTGGGTACTACGGGCAGTTACCTCTGCGGCAGAGATCTGTGGAGATCTCCAGTGAGAGGTGCACGGCCCTGGCAGTGGGTACACCGAGCAGTTACCTATGTGGCAGAGATCTGTGGACAGCTCCAGTGAGAGGTACAAGACCCCGGCAGTGCGTACACCTAGCAGTTACCTCTGCGGCAGAGATCTGTGGAGATCTCCAGTGAGAGGTGCATGGCCCCGGCAGTGGGTACACCGAGCAGTTACCTCTGCGGCAGAGATCTGTGGAGATCTCCAGTGAAAGGTGCATGGCCCTGGCTTTGGGTACTACGGGCAGTTACCTCTGTGGCAGAGATCTGTGGAGAACTCCAGTGAGAGGTGCATGGCCCTGGCAGTGGATACACCGAGCAGTTACCTCTGCGGCAGAGATATGTGGAGAGCTCCATTGAGAGGTGCATAGCCCTGGCAGTGAATACACCGAGCAGTTACCTCTGCGGCAGAGATCTGTGGAGAGCTCGAGTGATAGGTGCATGGCCCTGGCAGTGGATACACCGAGCAGTTACCTCTGCGGCAGAGATCTGTGGAGAGCTCCAGTGAGAGGTGCATGGCCCTGGCTGTGGGTACACCGAGCAGTTACCTCTACGGCAGAGATCTGTGGAGAGCTCCAGTGAGAGGTGCATGGCCCTGGCAGTGGATGTGGCAGAGATCTGTGGAGAGCTCCAGTGAGAGGTGCAAGGCCCTGGCAGTGGGTACACCGAGCAGTTACCTTTGCGGCAGAGATCTGTGGAGAGCTCCAGTGAGAGGTGCATGGCCCTGGCTGTGGGTACACCGAGCAGTTACCTCTGCGACAGAGATCTGTGGAGAGCTCCAGTGAGAGGTGCATGGCCCTGGCAGTGGATACACCGAGCATTTAGAGGTGCATGAGCTCTGTGGACCCGGCCGAGGTGACCTGCCAGAGGGAAGCACATCAGAACTCCAGCTCCATAGATCTGGCTGTGGAGAATTTGCCCATGTGCTACTGGTCAGGTGGGTGTTCAGGGGGTGGCCAAAATAGCGGCTAGACACAATACTGGCTTTCATACTGGCCTCGGCTGTGTTTATTCACTGACCCCCTGGCCCTCCTAATCTGACCTCCCAGCTGCCTGCTGCTGTGTGTAGGCCTCCGTTTCTCGCAGTGCAGAAACTCTCGGGGAAGCCCGGGCAGTTCCATGCACTTATTTCTTTTACGCCAGGGTTCTGACTGGAAAACAGATGCATTTTGCTTGCTATAGTGACAGGGTGTTGGTGTTTGTTCTTTTTCCGCAGGCAGAGCAAGCATTCATATTTTGTGTCTGCGTGTAGTTTGAATTGGGTTTCCTTCTACTGGGCTTTTCCCGTTTCTTTCCCTGAAGGGAAGGCTGGACACAGCAGGTTTGCGTGCGTTTTTAGCGTGTTTTTCTGATGCAGTGCTGATGGTAAGTACCGGCCGGCCATTCCAACACCCTTCGTGTGTGGGTTTAAAGCGGCTCAGTCTCCGGACCCTGGTATGAGGCTGTGTCTCTGTATAGGGCACTGCGTTCCCTTTTAGTTTAACATCTTTCTCCTTAGGGGGTGCGTCTTGGTTTTCAGGGCTCTGGGAATCCCCAGCAGGGGGTGTTACAGGTACCGTGTCAGAGGCACCCCCCATAGAAGGGTGGCCTTGTCACCCCAGGGAAGACCCTTGCGTCTGTCTGTCCAGAGCCTTTCCTTGAGTCTCATTGGTTGCCAGGGAGGGTGGACATTACTCCCCTACTAGATATGAGCAGAATGCAATCTTTGGTGACTAAGCGCCTGATAGAATGATGTTTTCCTCCTCCCTTTTAGATCCCTCATTGCTTTGCCGGGTGCACTCACTTTTGCACTCTGCAGACTTGTTCCTTGAGCTCCGTATATGACCGTCCTTCTCATTCAATCATTCATTGTGTTCAATACCTTACACTCCACTCCGCATAGTTGACTTCTAGGTGAATTGCATTGACGTCTAGTTTTTCGTAAAGTCTCTGTTCTTTGAATTCCTTATATGCGTGTCCTGTTATTCAACTATTCATTTAGCTCAATACCTTTATACACTTTTCATAATGTTCAACAATGTGAATTATATCAGCGCTCAAGATTGTGTAGTGCCGAGAGGCTCCTCAGGAGGGTTTTCGAAGTACTCTCTTGCCATGGGTCGAGGCTTGTCCTCAAAGTTCCTCATAGTGAGTTATCTTCCCCCTTGAGAAGTGCCTAGAATGGCCTCTGCATGGGAAGGTCCTGAGGGAACTGCAGGTGGTTTTTGGGAATCGTTTCACACAGTTGAAATCCCAGCGAGCCTCTTTTAAACTGTGTGCAGACCCTTTCTCTGCTGATGTCGAAGATGTGTCACGTGATCTTTGCTCGAAGTGACTGAAATTCAGTGCTGCAGTGCCCCCCCAAACTATGCACAGAGAGATGCCGCTGTCACTGCTGGATTCCCTATCATGTGGGCACCCCTACTCTGCAGTATCACTCAGGCCCGGCTTAAGACGTGTGGGGCACATTTCAACTTGATGGTTGGGTCCCCCCCTTGCTTAGAGTAGAAAACTGTCTGGGGCACCCGTGGGGTGCATATATTATAATGGAGACAAATACAGCCAGGGGTTAATAACCACCGATTATCACAAGACGGGTAGCCAGTAGGGAGCTGAAACACTAAAGGTCCACTGATTATCACCTTGTCTTTTGACACTGGGTCTTCCACAACAGCCCCTTGCTGACAAAGAAGAATGCATACAGGAACGTCATTTAGGGGTCGGCAGAGGTCACAACTGCGACCTCTGAGGTCTCCCTTGCGACCTCTGTGGTCTCTCTTGCGACCTCTAAAAAAAAAAAAATAATAAATAAATATATATATATATTTGTAATGCAAGCTCCTAGGCTGTGGCCAGCACCATGTGGCTCTTTACTTCTGGAGGGCTTTCTTGTTCAGGCTCCTTAAAAAAAAGAAGAAACATAAGAACAGAAAAATAAGAACAGGAGTGCCACAAGTCTAACACTTTCATCACTGACCCTAAATAAGAAAGAACAGGAATACCAAATAATGTGTCTTTCTGGAATTCTACAATAATTGCTAGACTCAATAAAGGTTTATTTCAGGCTCACTTCATGTTTGTGAGTCCCTGATTTAGTCTGTTCTTAAACACCTCAACTCAGCTTTTCATCCTTCTCAGGTTGATAAATGAGTACCAACGCAGGGCGGGTAATATTGTATGTATATTTTCGCTATGTAAAGCGCTTAAGCGTAAGTGCTATATAATAACACATCATTATCATTTGGTCATGGACGTCTGCTTACATTCACAGTAATTTGGTAATATGGGCCTATGCACACTGATCTTAATGATACATATGGCGATCCATTCTTGTATGAAATGTACATCACATTATAGTGATAACCATATTTATCGTAGTGTACAATGCTATGTGATGCCACTTCCTGTTTTGTCAACAGGTGAAAGGTCGTGTTCAATCGCTTCCCGCAATATCACTTTAGGGTGAGGTCAAATGACATCATTTCCTATTACGTCATCATAGGTCAAAGGTCGTGTGATGTCGTTTCCGCTACCCCTGGCATTTTGGTGAATTGACGTCCATGAATGTATAGCTTTTCAGTGGGCATTTCGTGTTTCAGGTCCTGGCTGGCTGGCTGTCCTGTGATAATCCGGGATTATTAAGGCCCAGGTGCATTTCTTTGCTTTACATTTGTGCTTTTTGGCACTCACGCTTCAACCTTAATTTGCTGGAGCCTTTCAGGTGATCTCTTTCAAGTGATGGCCTGAAGGTCCCAGCAAATGAAGCTTGAGACACGAGCACTGCAAGGCGCACATTTAAAGCCCCAGAACAGAAACAATTTAGAAAGGAATCTATTGCCATATTATAAGACTGCTGACTGGCAATGTGGAAGCAGTTGCTGCCTCCCCCCTCACCCCCCGTGAAGACCCTTTCATTGAATAATGTGAAAGGCCCTGACGCCGTCCTTGCCAAACTAGTCTCACAGATACTGAGCCGTCGTCCGCTATTTCGAGATTATATGCCATAGGGAGACCCTGTGGTTGGGGGCAGAGAAAAGGAAGGGGATTTGGGGAAGTGCTGCAAGGTTGGGGGTTGTCACTGTTGTGGGCGAATCCAGTCCCCAAGGACAAGATTATCAGCCCCTCAGTAGCAACAATGTCAGACATTTGAGGACGTCACAGGTTGGTGTTAGACAGGAATTCAAAAGGCAGTGAGCAGAGCTGGGCGCGGAGGGGGGCCGCGCCGCCGCGGGTTACTGGATGGGGGCAGCAGGGGCCTGTTGGGGCCCATCTCAGAAAAGTTAAAATAAAGAATTCTAGTGGACACTGCTAGAAGAAACCAAGAGACAGACACGAGGGGGAGATCTCTGTGCAGTCACCACGTGCTGCATTCAGTGTGAGATGGCGCCCAGGCAGAGTGTGCTATGCTGGGGGAAATGAGTGTGGAGCACTTTGCGTGCCCCCTTAGTGGCGCCGCGGGGTGTGCTGATGTGTGATGTCGCTCTCTCTGCCCCCTGCTCTGCTGCACTGCTGCAAGTGGGCCGTGCATGGGTGACCCCTGTTCCCCTGCAGCTCAGGCCTTGCGCATGCGCGCAGGGGGCCTTCATGCAGCCGCTGCACCAGGTATCCCCAGCACCAGGCCTGGGGAGTGCGTCCTGCGTGACGCTGCTGCCGCCCGGTGGTCATCAGGGGGACTGCACCGACCACTATCCAGATGTAGGGAGCGCTTCATGTAGGATTAGACACCTGTGTTTCGGGGGTAATGTGACGTCTAATGTTTCAGGGATACAATATTTGGGGGTGTTTCCTAAGAAGGTTTTGGCGAGATCTGAAAGTCGCAATTAGCTCCGGAACCTGTGGAAGCAAAGAAGGGACTTTATGAATGTAGTCGAGTTTTGGAATGTTTAATGAAAGAGAGGAAAACCCGACATTCAAAGGTGTGCTAACTACAGTGCAGGTAGTGTGTAGTCACAACGTCAACTCAAAGGCATTGGAAGAAAATCGAAATGAAATCCAAATAGATTTGAATATAATATGTTGCAAACGCCAAACGATGTATTCTCGATACTATCCTTTCATATCAGTGAAAGAATCCAACTCCAGCACGTGCATTTGATGGCACGTTTCTAATTCTAACCGTGGCTGACAGTGACATCTACTGGCCAAGAGCAGGACCGTCACTCATCATTTTTTCCCTTGGGTTTAGGTGAGAGGGTGAGGTCGGGAAGGCCACTTCAGCAACTATCAAGAGCAATTTCTGGACACTCCCGTGTCTAAACTCCGGCTAGTCCCGGTCCACTTAAAGCCCTAATTCTCATACAAGACACTCGCTGCGGAAGTGCTTGTAGTTCTGCATTTCATCAGGGTGAAGTAATGTGAGTGCTTATGCCGGTTGCTTCACAGGATGGTGGGGATGCCGGGGGTGGAGGGATGTGGGGGGAGAGGGGGTTGCCACCTGCCAGGATGTCTGGCAGACCCCACACACCTTCTGGTTGCAGTGTCATGCATGAATAGGCACCCAGGCAGGCTTAGCTTTTAGCATTTTGACACTTCCGTCTCTGCAATGATCAATTAGAATCAAAACTACGAATCCCAGAATGCAGAGGGACACTCAGCACAGGCTGCACGACTTACACCTGGCATACTTGGTGCGACGGAATATGCATCTCTGCTTCACAACCACCATGCAGAGTCAGGAGGCCGTGGTGGGAAGAAGCTGACAAGAGGTCAAGGTCTTCTTTTTAGCCAGTGTCAATCTGCATTTACTTTGCGTTACTTTCATTTGGGAAACGCCGAACTACAAGTACCATAATGCAACTGCTGTTGAATAAACAGCTAGGCCTTGGTGGGAGGTGTCAGAAATGTTATAGGACCACTTCTCAATGCTTATACCTTTATTGGAAGGACGTCCCTTCTCTATAGACTTATCAAGCTAACCAGTTTCTAATGAGAGTTCCACCGTTCATGGATTCCCGGCCCACATCAAGCTTCAAGCCTGTTGCTTCTGGTTCTGCATTCCCACTGGGAACATTACACTTCACTACTGTGCAAGGGCTCAAGAGGTTTATAATACTGCGCTATAATATGCTTAGCAAATGTAACAACAAATATAAACTTGGAAGATTTAAGGCCCTGATTCATGGAATTATTTGTGTGCAAAATCTGGACTTTGCGTGCCATTCCGCGTGCAAAACCGTTTCCGGGCCTTGCAGGGACTTTGCACAGGCTCAGGACGTCTCTGCGAGCAGTTGAGCACCTTGCACAAGATTCCTTGAAGAGTGTGGGCCGGGCCTACACCGAGACCCAAACAGGGGATGGAACATGCAGAATGAGTAAGAACAAGGGAAAATGTGGGCCTGTTGAGGGACGGCCCACGCTAAGCAATTGCACGCCCATTCCACCGCAAATCAAACCAAATTCACGGAGTCCAACGCACAATCTTGCATCTGGAAAAGGCACACGCAATCCCTGTGATCCATCTGCCACATGATATCAGGCGTAAAGTGCAACGCGCATAGGATCCAATGCGTATAAAGCACGCAATGCAGACCAAACCAACATCCACAGCTATAATGAACCCAGCAATAGCACGAGACATCGCAGGAGGACGATACCCAGGGCCCGTATTTTTGTACAACTCACCAGGCTTGATTTTCGAGATGCTTGATGACCTAGTATATTCTAGGTACCGGTCCCCCCGCACCCCCAATGTAATCCTAGATCTTGTCAAGGAGTGGGAACATGACCTAACATCACCCACAATCTCCTCCCAGGCCCTTACCCCCTCTGAGAAAGTGCTGACTGCACTCGATTTCATTGCAAATGGCTCCTTCCAGCGAAACCACAGTAATAGTTGGTTGGATATCACAGGCCACACCAGGTATTGGTATGCATAACAGCACATGCATGTGTGCGTGCAGGCACATACCTATATGCCCTGAACACTGGAAGAAATGTAGAGAGTGTGCCAGGAATTCTATGCAGTAGCATACTTTCCACGAGTACTAGGTGCAATTGACTCTACACATGTAGCGCTACGCCCCCGATTGACAAAGCATATCTACCACAATCGCAAGCTCTTGCACTCTATTCATGTGCAGGTTGTGTGTGACGCTAATGGGCTGATCATGGAAGTGTATGCCAATTTCCCTGGCAGCACACAATAGTTACATCTGCTGCCAGTCACAACTCCGCCGGGCCATGGCATCTGGAAAATATCGGAATACATGACTCATCGATGAGTATAAACTGTCACGCACATGCATGCATGTGAGACACTGAGCAACAGACCGTGACAATACATGCCAATAACAACCACGTTCACATTTGCAGGGGACAGTCCCTACCCACCGTCACCATTTATAATGACTCTGTACTAGAATCCTGCTACACCACCCCAGGTAAGATACAATGCAGCACATATAGCCACTATGGGGTTATTCGGGGTGCTAAAGTCATGTTTCTGCTCCCTCGACTACCCTGGTGCGGTTTTGCTATATGCCCCACCAGTAGTCTGTGAAATCATAGTGGCAGCATGTGTTCTGCACAATGTCAACACACAGCGTGGCGTACCAGTGGAAATGCAGATGGGATAACGCCCTCATCCACATGCACCAACCTTACCCTTGGCACGTGGAAAGGCTGCATGCACCCAGATGGTGCAAACATACTTCACAACTGCATTTTTGGGAAAATATACCTTCCTTTGCACCTAGTCATATCTGCATATCAAAAGATACATGTTTACTTCTCCCATTCAGGCAGTTTAAATAGTATTGTCCACCTGCTGTGCCACGTGCACCACTGGGCGAAACATATCCATATCGCTGTGAGGGAGAAACACGGGGCGCAAGATTCCACATGTCTATGTCATATTCCTTGTATTGGGAGTATTTACACTCCCGATTATTATTTGACGTGAGCATGTGCCAATTTGTATAGAGTTGAAGTGGCTGATACAGCACTCATCTGTAGGGCTGTGCACAAATCACCAACACAGTCACAGCAACTGGAGACAGCAGTTGCATCACACCCAAAAGCACACAGCACAGGAAACATAGTCCCTGACCACTGTCACATGGACACCAACCACTGTTCTGCGCGTAGCCCATAAACTACATGCACAAGAACAAAAGTTGGAAGGCACAGGACAAAATGTAAATTATCAACCAACACATGTGAGGAGTGCCCTGGACCCCCTACTCACATTCCACAACAATTACGCTCACAATGCACATTCATTTCAAAGTAGTTATGCAGACTTTGAGTAATGCACGTCTCTCCTGACACCGTGTGAGCCTGCACCAGCGGGATCCTGGAATGTACGGATATCCTCCTCTGTAGGCATGGAAACCACCCAACTCTAATGATGTGCTCTGTACATGCCATGCATACAACAGCAACGTCCCATTAAAATGCAGCAACCATCTACCCCCAGCTCTATGCCTGTGTAGAGGAAAACAACACAAGGTCAGGGCAGGCAACACATCAGTGCCATGCAACAAATGCAAACAAAAACTCACCAGCCACCCATCCCCATGTGTCCCTGCACCAATGCAGCCATATCCGCCCACCTCACGCCAATGCAATGAAAACAACCCACACAGTGACACCTTACCCACCCACAACACCCACACTGGCTGCCTGCCAGAGTGCCATGCAGTGAAGGACCAGGCAACACTTAGCCCTTGCCCTGGTGATGGGACATTGTGAACACTCAGATCCGGCCACAGTCAGTAGGACACGCAGAGGACCCCCAAAAAGAGATCACTGAGAGGCTGGAAACCCAGGATCTACTTGGAAGTACTCCCAATGCCACAATATGGCATCCCCTGATTAACGTGGCAGCGGGGCGGTGCAATAAACCCTGGCAGGGGAGCCGATGATTCAAAGCCCAAGACAATGGGACGCAAACATATCAGCAATTGCATTGAATACAGGATCTGGCAGAAGGCAGCTGTTCACAGAGGCAGCTGTCATACAGGAAGGCAGGACACAGAGGCAACTGGCATAAAAGAGACAAGCAGACAAGAGAAAGGAATGAGAAAAGGAGACCAAGGAGACTGTCACACAGAAGGGAGCAGGCAACAAGCAAGAGGAAGGGAGGGCAGACTTCACAGGGACTGGATTGAATGGGGACCCTTGTTTTTGGAACTGAATGAAGCGTTGAGAGGCACTGGGCATCTCACAACAGGCTGCAAAATATCTTCTGGTGTACCCTGCAAGGTACATGTACACTATGGCAAACAACAATGTGCAGTAGCACATTTAGCGTATTAAGTGCTGGGCGGGATTACCATAACAACTGTTGGATATATTTTTGGGGTTATCTATTTCTTTGTGGTATTTTCTTTATTATGGTGGTATTTATTATGGTGGTATTTGGTGTTATTTTAGAATCCTTGGATTTATATTGTGGTAACCTGTTGGGGTATTTTTATAGTGGTGAGACTGATTTCAGAATACTGCCTAATAATTATTTTTACAAAGGTCACTAACAACAAACAAAATACTGCACTTGATACACTCTGGATGGATGACTTATGCACTCCTGTGGTACCTTACGTACAATACCACACTACACCCTTTTGGCTGAGTTTCAACAATTGTTAAGCATGCAATTGAAGTACTGCACATTCATTCAATCTCTCTAGATAAACAGCTCACAGCGGCTACTTTACTTTGAGATATTTCTTACCACACCTCTGTTTCCTTATGCATGTTAAATAAAAGGGACCGAATGCAGAATAAATATCATTGGACTAAGTTAGTTTTGGATCTGCTTTTATCGTAAAATAGAAAAATGCAAGTTACACAGAGAGACACGTATGCCCGCATTGTACTTCACAGTGCAAGTACATTTCTTCTTGTAATAGCTGTTAGCGCTTTATCTGTGCAAAGCCCTACCAACTGTCCTTGGCCTCATGAGACTTGTCAAGAGAAATACACTTTGAAAAAAACCCAAAGTAAGACTTTGAGAATATAAATGCAGTGTTACAAGCACATTACAAATAGACAGCACCTAAAATGAAGTGAACTATTTAACCAAGACTACCTAGTCTCATTCACAATTGCAGCCCCTAACTTAACTTCATATTTACCTAGATTTGTTGTTGATATTTCTGATTCATTTTGGTATGGAAATCTTCCCCAATCTTTCCACCTGCCTCTCCCAGGGTCACTCAGATAAGGACAGCTTCAGCATCAGACAGCTTGCCAGCACTGAATTCCGTCTGCTTAGCCAGGACTCTGCTCCTTTGTCTCCCAGCGCCCGAAGAGGAATGAAAGCTAGTCTGTCTCAAAACCCTTTTTATCAAACCCCTTTGTCACTCAAGGAAAACATCTCCCCTTGAGCAGATCATTCCACTGAAATGGCACGTGATTTCATTGTTGGAGAGCAAAAGATCTATCTCTCTTGCGCTTCCTGCTCTAATACAATGCCCTGTTTTCAGTAGAATGGATCTTCACATTTTTTTTATTTATCACCCAGCACAGATTCAGCCTGCATGATGTTTAATTTCCCATATACAGAGTATCATGCATTTTCCCAATCTGCATTCAGCTTATTTCATCATGGACCCATTTGCACTAAATGTTATGAAGGGGTTCAGTTACATGTTAACTGGGGTTGGGTTAATAGTATGTTAATTTATGTTAGTATTACATTCAGTGCAGCTCAGTTCATTGAAATATCATCCTGAAGCAAAGTGCAATTTCATTCATGTGCTTTGTGCATTGGCATCTATTTAATTCTGCCTGAGACTCACATTCTTGAGTCCAGTAATAAGTTTCACACCCTGGGCCCCAGTTGCAGTTCAAACCCACGCAAATATGTAAATGCTACAATGCTGAGTCTAACTGATTAAAATTCAGAGCCCTGTTACGCTCACCTGGTTCCCACAGGGGCGTCGATCGGACCCGGACAGCTGCGGTCTCCACCAACGTGATGCGTAGTGCCGAGATGACTGTCTGGACTGGCCCGCCTAATCTCGTCTGCTTGATCCGTAGAAGTATTCTCCTGCAAGTGGAGAAAGGGATTTAGCCACCCGTGGATATGAGTGAAAGCCCCCTCCCACTGTTCTCGTTCTCCCTCCTTGTCACCTCCAAAATCCCCTTTTAGGAACCTCCCCTTATGTTTTTAAATGATGAGCTCTCCATCCTGCGAGGATTGCAGGGGTGAGTTGATGCTAGTTACTTCATTGGTTTGAAGGCGTGGGAGAGTTCCGGAGAGTATGGACTCTGAGGTTTCTGGCAAGGTTCGGTAAGTATCAAGTTCATAGAGTTCAATATGTCCGATGGTTCACTCTTGTCACCCCTTCCTTCCTTGTCTTGCAACTAAGATCGTGAGAAGATACCCCTCGTGGCAGTTGGTGGCGCTCAGGTAAGAGTCTGTATTACCCAACGCCGTCCGGTAAATGTTGCCGGTGTTTAATGTGTTGTTTTCTCTCCCTTTGCAGGTGTGGCACTTGAAGATGTGGAGAGTTATAGTATAATGCCTCCGGTGGTAATCAGGTAAGTCTATGATGATAAGTGTTTTATTTGTTGGTTTTCCCGGCTCACCTTGTTGTTTTCTTTTGTCCCTCAGGTGCCGGAGTTCGGCGAAGAAATGATGGAGGCAGCGCCGAATCGAAAGATGCTGCGAGGACTGGTGAGTTTGGCGCGGCACTGTAGCTGGAGATGCAACGCGTACAGAAATGATGTTCTTTCCAGGTCCGGAGGCGAGATGGATCCGAAATCAGGTGAGGAATTCAAAATAGTTTGTTTTCTAATCTTGTCCTTGTCTTTCCTCTTGGTTTTAGGAGCTCCAGATTCGAGGCAGGCGTGGCAGAAGACTGGATGCAGACTTCAGGCACGGTGAGGGTTACGCTGCTGGATGCAGAATAACACGAAGCGTGTACTGTTGTTCGGGCGTGGTTTAAATTGCCTCCAAAGTAGTTCCAGGTAAGAAGTTCCCTAGAACCACGCCCGAGTAAAAAAGTAGTCCCTGTAGAAAAATAGTCCCATCCAGGCCTCATGTTGGCTTGGACTCACTAGCAGCATGGTCTGCATCAGGTAAGTAAAGTCTATGAGCCTGGCGCCTATGGCGCCAGGACTGATTTCCATGATGAGCCTGGCACCTAAGGCGCCATGACTGAACCCAAACAGCCCCCAGCCGGGGCTGTTGGGGTTTTAATAAGTATCTGGATGCCTTCTCCCAGAGCTGATGGGCTTGGTCCTGATGCCCGGGGGTAGGCATCATGACAGCACTCCACCTTAAGGCCCCTCCTAAAGTTGTTCTTCCCCTTGGCCCTGGTTTGTCTGGGAAGTCCCAATGGAATGTCTTCACTAACTGAGGTGCATGAACGTGGTCACTAGGCTCCCATGACCTTTCTTGTGGTCCGTAGCCCTTCCAATCGATTAAATAAAAAAGTTTTGATTTAACCATCTTGGAGTCCAGGATATTTTTTACCTCAAATTCAGGTTCTCCATCTATCAATATGGGGTCGGGTGGTTTGGTTAATCTTGTTCCTGGTTGAACTGGTTTTAAAAGTGAAACATGAAAGACAGGATGAATTCGCATATTACAGGGTAATTTCAATTTGCCGGCCACCAGGGTTGATAATGGCCTTAATGGTGTAAGGTCCCAAATATCTAGGGTTAAAAGTCCGAGTTCCCTTCAGAGGTATGTGTTTTGTAGCCAGCCAAACTTGATCCCCAATCTGGTATTGTGGAGTTTCACTTCTATGTTGATCAGCATTTTTTTATATTTCTCTTTTGCTTGTTTCAAATGTTCTGTTGCCTCTTTAAAGTCTTGTGTAATAGTTGAGTGCAAATGACTAACTGCGGGCATTTCTAAATGCTGAGGCGAATCTAGTTCTGAGGTTCAAGGGTGATGTCCATATATGATATAAAAGGGGCTTTGTCCGGTTCCTGAATGTTCAGAGTTATTGTATGCATACTCGGAAATCCATAAAATATCTTTCCAATTACTTTCTGTCTGGTGTAGCATGCAACGTAGGTACTGTTCAAGGGTCTGGTTGGTCCTCTCAGTCTGACCATCGGTCTGGGGATGGTGACTGGTTGATAACCTCACGTCGATTTGTGCCAATTGACAACATTTCTTCCAAAAATGTGAAATGAATTGACTACCTCAGTCAGAGACCAATACCGAAGGAAATCCGTGTATTCGAACAATGTTTTTGAGGAACTCCTGGGCCAGAATTGAAGCAGAAGGTAATCCCTTTAAAGGACTGATTTCCATGATGACCCGGCGCCTAAGGCGCCAGGACTGAACCCAAACAGCCCCCAGCCGGGGCTGTTGGAGTTTTAATAAGTATCTGGATGCCTGCTCCCGGAGCTGATGGGCTTGGTCCTGATGCCCAGGGGTAGGCATCATGACAAGCCCATACTCCTACACAACTAATTACAGATCCAAATAACCGGACAGACTCAAAGAATATGGCAAAGTACTACTTTATTATCAGATCAATAAAGCAGGGAAATCTGGCAAACATAACAAGTCATAGCTCACACACAGTCAAAATCATTTCCATTACATAAATGCTTTATACCTCAATATGCACCACCTAGTGTATGTTTCTGGGCACCTGTGGGTGACCCACAGAGCAGGGTATGGGCTGGTGGCAGCTCCGTGCTGAAATGACTGAAAGAGATTGGGCTAAGTGTTTGCTAAGCAGAGTGCCTCAGACTGGGTATGACTGTATTCTGAAACTGAGTGTGGAAGAAAGGGGTCAGTATGAGTACATGAAGTCTGCTTTGATTGCCAAGTCTGGCAAGACACCTACCCAATACCTTAAAAGGTTCAGGGATTTTAAGAAAAGAGAGAATGTGTCTTGGGTTGACTGGGTGAGTGCTGCACATATGAACATGATGGGGTGGATTGATGGATACAAGGTGAAAACTTTTGTTGAATTGTCCCACTTTTTGTTTTTTTTAGCATTTTCCTGAAGCCTGTTCACCAGAGCTGCACCAGTATGTTGCTGACCAGAACATTTTGGATCCCTTTAAGCTGGACAGGCTGGCTGACAAGTGGGTCTCCCACCGGGTGTTCCCTAAGGACTCCAGTGGGAAGGACAAGGACAAAGAAAAGGGGGCCTCTCAGAAAGCTGAGGAGTCCCAAAAGCAGTCACAGTCGAATAAACCTAAACCCTCCTCTCCTAAGACCCACAAATCTAGTGGGGATAAGTCATCTGTGGGTGGGAATAAGAGTAGTGGTCCACCTGCTGCAAAGCAGGCTCCCAGTGGTTCCAGTACCATACCCCGCACTCCCAGCACGGGTTGGGACATTGGGGCTCTGGATCACAAAAGGGGTGACTCCAAGTGTAAAGGTAAGGCACTCGGAGTACAGGCTGTCAGCCTGACCTACCCTTACCCCATGTCTGAGGTGGAGGCCACTGTCCTCCCCTCCTTGACAGGAATCACTTTTGGTGCTCCCGTAGAGATTTCCTTAGTGTCCCTTGGGGCCTGGGACCAGTACGCAGAAGTACTGGCGACTATCCCACAGAACACCCGTAGATTTTTGAGAAGTGTCCTCCTGAATGGCCAGCCTTCTACTGGTTTGAGGGACACTGGGGCAAGCATGACAGTGGTGGACAGGACCCCGCTCAAGCCACAGGACTATGTAGATGCTCCTCTGAGAACCACCAGGTTAGCTGGTGGGCCTCCCAACTTATCGCCTGTAGCCCGAGTCACACTCGTAATTGGAAACAAGACAGCAAAGCTTCCTGTCCTGGTTCAGGACAACGTCCCTGCTAACATTCTGTTAGGTAACGATCTAGTCGAGTTGGGATTGATCGCGGATGGTCTTCCCATGACTGCAGCTGTGGTCACTAGGTCACAGGTGACACCGGGTCTGGCTGTGAGTCAGGAACCCGAGCCGAAGGCGCGGCCTAAGGCACGACGAAGGAAGAGCAAGAAGGCCACCTCTGAGGAGGGAGCCCCTTCTCTTCCTGCTGTTCCTACAGCACCCATTGGGATCCATATCCATGCCCCAGACGGGCTGGGTCCAGTGGCAAACCCCGTCTCAACTCCTGTGGGAGAAGAGCCAGAAGACTCTTCTGTGGGAGAGGTTCTCAACTCGGAGGATCATCCCGATCTTCAATGCTTGTTAGCTGAAGGGGGACCCTCCCGGGCAGACGTCTGCAAAGGACAGAGAGAGTGTCCCTCTCTCGAGGGTCTGAGGAAACAGGCCCTGTCCCAGGCACACAGAGAAGTGCCTAGGACTTTCCGGATTTATTGGGAGGGTGAGCTCCTTGTTAGTGAGCCCAATAAGCCTGAACCTGGTGCCCTCAAGAGGTTGGTGGTACCCCAGGTTTACAGGCCCTTCCTACTGCAGTTGGCGCATGAGGTGCTCTTGGCTGGTCATCTTGGTACCAAGAAGACTAAGCAGAGGCTCTCTGCCCATTTCTACTGGCCCCGGATGGGAGTAGAAGTGGAGTCCCACTGCAGGACCTGCCCAACTTGTCAGTTGTCTGGCAAGACTGGAGGCAGTGTCATTGTCCCACTGCAGCCATTGCCAGTGGTTGGCACACCGTTTGAGAGGGTGGGCATCGACATCGTCGGTCCCCTTGACCCTCCCACGTCAGGTGGACATCGGTTCATCCTGGTTTTGGTAGATCATGCCACCAGGTACCCTGAGGCTATACCCCTTCGGACTGTTACGGCCAAGGTGGTTGCCCGGGCTCTCCTGGTCATTTTCACCCGTGTTGGATTCCCCAAGGAGGTTGTCTCTGACTGAGGATCCAACTTCATGTCTAGTTACATGAAAACCATGTGGAAAGAGTGCGGGGTAACCTACAAGTTCTCCAACTCTTACCACCCCCAGACCAATGGTCTGGTTGAGAGATTTAATAAAACTCTCAAGGGCATGCTAGGTGCTTTGGAAGAGCCCCTAAGGAGGAAATGGGATCTCCTCCCGCCATGCCTGCTTTTTGCTTACAGAGAGGTACCTCAAGAGGGTGTTGGTTTCAGCCCCTTTGAGTTACACTTTAGACATCCCGTGAGGGGGCCCCTTGCCTTGATCAGAGAAGGTTTGGAAGCTACCCCTCCAGGTCCCGCCACGCAAATGGGGGACTATGTGTTAGGCTCAGACGGAGAATGACACAAATGATGGGTCAGGCAACAGCGAATCTCAAGGCCAGCCAGGAATTGAACACATACTGGCATGACCTTAAAGCATCGCAAGTGGATTGGACTCCGGGACAGGAGGTCCTCGTGATGGAGCCTACCAAGCCTCGGGCATTGGCAGATAAATGGACTGGACCCTTCCGGATAATCTCCAAGATGGGCGAGGTCAATTATCTGGTTGACATGGGAATCTCCGGGTAGCCCCTCAGGTATTCCATGTTAATAGGCTCAAGCCTTTCCACAGGCGAACAGAAGTCTCATGTCTCTTGCTGGCTTCAGAGCAAGAAGAGGATTAGAGTGAGCCCCTTCCTCATTTGCTGCATAGCAACCCTCAGGATGGCTCAGTGGAGGGAGTGCATCTCTCTCCAGTTTGACAACCGAGCAGCAGAGGGCCTGCCGGACTTTGCTCCAGCAGTATGCCTCTCTGTTTTCACTGACGCCAGGCCTTACACCGTGGTGTAAGCACGAGATTGACACTGGTGACAGCGTGCCTGTCAAGAGCAGGAGCTACCGGATGTCAGATACGGTTAAGAACCACATCCAGGCTGAGGTCGCCAAGATGTTGGATCTGGGTGTTATTGAACCCTCCACCAGTCCCTGGTCCAGTCCAGGGTTCCTTGTCCCCAAGGCAAGTTCCCAGGCCGGTACCAAGGATTGGAGGTTCTGTGTGGACTACCGAGGAGTCAATGCCGTCACCAAAACTGACGCGCACCCATTGCCCACGGCTGATGAACTCGTGGACACCATAGGTGCTGCCAAATTTTTGAGCACCTTTGACCTCACCTCAGGCTATTGGCAAATAGCTCTGACGGACCATGCCAAGGAAAAGACGGCGTTCTCAACACCAGAGGGACTCTACCAGTTTAGGGTCATGCCTTTTGGGTTGAAGAATGCCCCTGCCACCTTACAGAGATTGGTCAATCATGCTCTCAGTGGGCTGGAAGCCTTTTGTGTGGCTTATTTAGACGACATTGCCGTCTACAGTTTCACTTGGGAAGAGCACTTGACACATCTGGGTAGACTGTTGCAGGCCTTAAGGAGGGCTCACCTCACTATCAAGGCCACCAAGTGCCAGATAGCTCAGGGTAAAGTCACGTATCTTGGTCATGAGGAAGGAGAGGGTCAAATCCAACCTCTCCCCAGTAAGGTACAGGATGTACAGGACTGAGAGACTCCCACTACTCAAACCCAGGTGAGAGCCTTTTTGGGCCTCACCGGGTACTATCGCAATTTCATGGCAGACTATGGAACCATAGCTGCACCACTGACAGCTCTGACTTCACCCAAGCAGCCTAGGAAGGTTAATTGGACTGAAGACTGTCAGAGGGCCTTTGATGGCTTGAAAGAAAGTCTGTGTCGGGCACCCCTGTTGTGTGCGCCTGACTACAGCCGACCCTTTATCATCCAGACGGATGCCTGCGACACCAGAATTGGAGCTGTCTTGTCCCAGTTAGATGACAAAGGGAGAGAATATCCTATCATATTCATCAGTAGACAACTCAAGGGTAGAGAACTTAGGTGGGCTACTGTTGAAAAGGAATGTTTTAGTATAGTTTGGAGCCTTAGGCGTTTTAGGCCCTACCTTACGGGGTCTACCTTCAAGGTCCAAACAGATCATAAGCCCCTGAAGTGGCTTATGCAGATGAAGGGTGAAAACCCGAAACTGTTCAGGTGGTCCATTAGCCTGCAAGGGCTAGGCTTCACCATAGAGAACAGACCAGGGAAGAGTCACGATAATGCAGATGGCCTTTTCAGAAGCTATGTTGACCGTCTGGATGAGGGTGTCTATCCCGTGGGAGATTAGGCACCCTCCACCTCAGTCTGGGGGGGGCGACTGTGATGCTGGAAATGCATCGGAGCGACAGGGGCTCCGTATCCTTGTCCTTTACTGCTTTTTATCGTGTTTTCCGCGCAGGAGTTCATGTGGGACTCCTGGCGGTGCAGCTCTCTTTCTTATGGTTTGGTGAACGGACCCGTGGGATACCCTTATGGCACCCATGGGTGGGGGTACAACCCTGTGCCCCTAGTGTATGTTTTTGGGCACCTGTGGGTGGCCCGCAGAGCAGGGTATGGTCTGGTGGCAGCTACATGCTGAATTTGACAGGTGCGTGGTGTATCCTCTATTTTGGGATACCCCGGCCCTGCCATTGGGATCAGTTGATCCCTGATGGAAAACAAGATGGCCCCGGTGGCCTCTTGCTTTCTATTACCCATTACCTTGTTTTCCCAAAGTCCTGGAAGCCCTGACTCTGTCCCTTCCCCCTGACTGGCTGTTGGGTGGAAGTGCCATATATGGTGTTGTTGTGAAGGCCCAGTCAGACTAGCGGGAGCCTTCCCGGTGATGTATGTTGTGGGTACCTCCTGTGGGTGGGACCTGGGTGAATAGAGTGTGTGACGAATATGCATTCTGTGTTGTGGGTGTCTAGTATCTGGTGGTTAAATTAACATTAGGAAAAGATCCAATTTCTGGGAACACCACTCTCAGGGATCATATATCAGAAAGAGAGAGCAACAGGAGGAGGAGGTGACCCTGTGCCCTTGAAACCTCAGTCAGGTGAATGATGTGCCTATCGTTGGGGGAGATCAACTCCAGGACACTTGTTGAAAAATGAACTAAAAGGGAGCAAGAAACATCAGATTTCACTTACAAAAACATTCGTAAAAAAATATTAAAGGTCAACCACTGAATCATAACAAAATTGATTTTGATTTAATAAGTTAAAATCAATCTAAAAAACTTTTTTCTGTTACAAAGAAAAACACATTTTATAGATTAATTGCATCATAGATGGTTTTAAAGTGAGGTTAGTACTGAGGAGACAAAGAGATAGTATAAACACTTGATGTAAAACAACCAACTCTTACATGTAGAGCATTGTGTAATTGAACCCGCTCTATCAAATAAACAAAAAACCTAATTGGTTTCTAAGGTTTTGTGAGAGTCGACATATGTTTCGGCTAATGGCATCAGAAAAAATCAGGCAAAGCCCAAATACATTGTCTGTTGATGTGCGTGTAGCCGTCTTCAGGACAAGAGGAGAAGCACAGTGTGGTTAATTTTAGTAGTGCTGAGTACTTCTTAGTCGCCGTGTTCCTTGACACGAAAACCCACTACAGAATGAAACAAACATGAGCATATTTATAAGAGACGCAGTGAAGAATTAAAAACAAAATTTATTACAGTGGTGAACTGTGATTGTAAAAGTTAAAATGCTAACAGTGTCGTGGAGGGAAACCCCCACTAATAGTGCACACCATTATATATCATCACTGACTGTGGCCAAGGGAAAAAAGAAAAACAGACACATGCGGTATTGCATTGTCATGAAATGAGTGAGAGGGCATATTTTTTAGCCGTCCAAAGCTGAAAGGTTGTTAGAACCTGTTATGATCAGCCATTGTCAATCAAGGACACATTTAGATGCTTCAGGTGATGGAACTCACCTATATACAGCACAAGAAGGTTGCAATTCGCTTCACGGAATTTCAACGCAGGCAGGTATCCTAATTACTGGAGGTCTATCGATAGAAAGCCCCTAAGATATAAAGATATGTTTAGCACATTTGATTATATTCGTGTGTTTTCGTAGAGGTTTTTTAGGAGGCTCAACTCACCCATAATCAATACGACAAGCGCTGGGGTGGCCTTGAGAGGTATCGTTTTGTATTAGACAGTCTGGAGGTGTCATTCGAAAAGGATTGGATTTTGTACAAATCTACAAAATGATTTTGAAAGTTCATTATAAAGACTTAATAACAGCAAACTGCCTATTTATTTTATGAAGGAAGTCACCGAATAATTACCTCTAGATGGACCAGCTAGTGGATCCACTTGAGCGGTGTAGCAGCTGCCCGTTTCACATTAGTCAGGGACGGTATCTAATTAACAAGTAGTAAGAGCACAGATGTCAGTGCTGGGTTTTACAAATTGAACAAAAGGATATAAGCGTGTAAAGTTCCTAGAGGCAAGGGACTCTATTTTACCTTGTAGATACCGTGGCCGCCGCATGTACCAGGCGCGTGCGGAACAGTGCTTTGATCTCCTTCGGGACAGCCAAGAGTCGTCTGCAGAGCGGAGCGGTCCGGAACCTAGAAGCCGTGGTGGTCAGCTAATCAAGCGTGCGTGTTGACGTGTGCTGCTGGATGCAAGCAAAGGATTGGATAGCGCTTTTCAACAAGTGTCCTGGAGTTGATCTCCCCCAACGATAGGTACATCATTCACCTGACTGAGGTTTCAAGGGCACAGGGTCACCTCCTCCTCCTGTTGCTCTCTCTTTCTAGTATCTGGTGGTTGACACAATGACTGAGACAACCCTGCCCAAAACCGGTATGAATGCAGCTTGGATTGTTGAATGGCTCGGTACTTGTCCCAATACACATAACTTGTTGTGAGTGTCTGGAGAGAAGTTAATGGCCTGAATACCTCGTGTGCCTGATTGGCTGCCTGCCTGCATGAATGCCCGTAGTCGTGATTGGATGCTTGAGTGTGACCCAGCGGAATGAATGGGAGATCAACAGTTTATCTGGGGGCCTCTCACTGCTAGGAATCGTGTTCAGAAGCTGAAGTCCACTACGACGAGTAACTGGATTAACTGACGCTTAACCTTGAAGCCCTGCTGGACGAGAAGAAGTGCTGTTGCTCTCCTTCACAATCTGAAATCTGCTCTGCCTCCAAGGACTGACCCAGAGAGGACTTGGTAAGGTGCCCTCTTCCCGAGCTATGAGGGACCGTCGTGCACAGCTGATCTTTGCCAACGCTCCCTGGTAGACAGACCTTCGACAGGCTGCCGCCCGATACGGGGACTGCTGCGGAACTCCAAGGAGAAGCACTCAGACTGTTGTCCACCACTGTCGCCGGCCGCCGTCGCCGACCGGAGCCGCCGTGCTCCCGTTTGCATAAGAACTTCCATTGATCATCTTCATCTGCTTGTCTCCCGCTGGAGAAGGCCCGACCGTCGACGCGCCGAGGAGCATCCACCGGTGGGTTTCCCGCCACCTAAAGACCACAGAGACGCCGACGACTCGACGCCCTTGCTGGGCCACAGTTTTTCATCATCTCTTTGCGGTCCAGAACTATTGTCACCGAGGTGCCCCGCATGCCTCTTCCTTGCAGGACGCAAATGCTCTGTCGTCGATGAGCACCGCTAGGAACGAAGCTCCCACTTCCCTGCCATAGTTCACCCAGTTCCCCGTCGGACGTTCGACGACCCGTGACTCCTGCCTTAAAGGGAGGGCACTCAAGAAGGGCCGTCAATTCCCTGACACCGAACGCCAAGTTCCCCGACACCTCTCGACGATCCGTGGCTCCCGCCTGAAAGGGAGGCACTCAAGAAGGATCGGTCGGCGCATCGTCGGAGAACTCTACTCCACCAGGTACATTGGGGGGGGGTAAAACCTTAACAGGAAGAAGTAAGACTATTGAACATTTGGACTGGGCTTGTGCTATATATCTTTATTTACAGGTTGCCCAGTTGGGGGGATCTCCACACAGAACTGTGCCCAGCGGTAGGGGTCAGCATTCTGCCTATTGTTTCAACCATCTTATGTTCCTGCCTTTCTCTATTGCTGGTTTACTCGTTATTGATCTGTGTGACATTTTAACCGTACAGTTGATGCACTTTAATGAGATTCGATAACATTAGTGGTACCACTTTAGAATTGTACATATTTATCATTATTGACTTCCGAGTACAAAGTGCGTTATTGTGATCGTGCACATACCTTTGAATATTAATTATATAAAGACTGTGTTTTCAGTAATACAGTGTGTGGACATTCCTTTGTGGGAGTTCGGGGACTACACTGTACTTAAGAACCAGCCTGCATCACCTCCTGAGAAGCTAGGCCTTGATTGCTCGACTACGTTACCAATAATTGAGAATCTTGGCTGGGGTCCTCTGTGCCTCTCCTCTACCATATAGAGAGCAGAAGTACAGACACCCCCTACCAGTCTTTACAGTGAGAGAAGGAGGATCCTCCACGTTTTCTTTTGTTGTAGGGCTTCGGTTCCAGGCAGATGTCAATGCTTGATCTAAGCGTTCTTGTTGAATAATTATTTGCTCTGTTAAGTTATATGATACCCCTTTGGAAGCATGTAGGTTTCTGTGGAGCACTGCATATTTGTGCTATAAATCAGGGAAGTTGTTGACAAACAAAAGATAAAACGTGAGGAAGATATGGAGCCTGATTCATGGATTATTTGCTCCAATAAAAATGGGATTTGTGCGCCATTCTGCCCGCAAACCCCCATTAGTTAAACAGGGATTTGCGGGCAGAATGGCGCACCAATCCTGTTTTTTTTGGTGCAAATAATCCATGAATCAGTTGTATGATATCATATTTTATTTATATCGTGCTGGTACACAAGTGTTTCAGAGCACGACCAAGCAAAGGGAGGGGAACAGGGGAGAACAAAAAAGAAATTAAAATGATCTTACTAGGCCCAGTGACATTAAGAACAAGCAAGTGCATGGAGATGGGAAAAGGGGGAAAGTGCGTGGAAGGGGGAGAAGTGGAAAGTGCAAAACAGAGGAGAGAAAAGAATAAATAATAAGTGAAATAAATAAATACATAAATAAATACAGGCAAGTGGCAAGTGCATGATTGGTCAGATAGGGTAGATCTGATAAATGCAGAAGAAAGGGGGGGGACTGTATGGGTACAGATACAGGTCCCAGTGCAGTGGCTGGCCCAGAGGCAGTGCACAAGGGAGTCATGGTGAGCAGGTCCCTGGGCCAGAAGGACAGAGGGTGGCCAGGTGCATGATGCCAAGAGAGAAAACAGATCAGCAGGGGAGAGGCGAAGAGGAAGGTCTTCAGGTGCTTCCAGAACCGGAGATGGTTCTCCTCAATTTTCAAGGTGGCAGGGAGGCTGTTCCAAAGGGAGGCCCCAGCCGAAGACAGAGATCTACCCCCAGCTCGTTTCATTGAAAAACGACAGACCCTGAGAGAATTTGAAGTAGATGAGCGAAGGGCTCGGGAGGGGAGGTATTTACGGAGGGATAGTTGAAGGTATTTTGGACCCAGGCCCCAGAAAGCCTTGTGGACAATGCAGAGGGTTTTACATGTAATCCTTGAATCCACTGGGAGCAAATGAAGGGATTTCAGAGCTGGAGAGATATGATTGCAGGACTTGAGGGCAAGGACAAGTCTTGCAGTCCTGTTTTGGATTAGTTGTAGAGGGCGGAGAGTGGAGGCAGGTAGATTTAGAAAGAGGCTGTTACAGTAGTCCAACCTGGAGAGAACCAGAGCTTGGGAGACTGTGAGCTTCTGGGGGAAGTAGAGGAAAGGGAGAGTACCGCTGAGGAGGTGAAGTAAAAAGTTTGACTTTTTAGAGATGTCAGAAATGTGGAAAGAGAAGGAAAGTGTGGAGTCAAAGATGACTCTGAGGTTCTTAGCCTCGCATGTAGGGGTAGGAGGAGGGCCAAGGAAGGCTGCCCACAGAGTGTGGGGAAAGGATGGTGAAGGTGAACCGATGAGGAGGATCTCAGTCTTGTTGGCATTTAGACAAAGATCGTTGGCAGTACACCAATTTTGAATGGCGATTAGGCAATCAGATATGAGGGAGGGAGAGGAGTTGGCCGAGCGCAGACTGGAAAATGAGTTGAGTGTCATCAGCATAGCACTGGAGGTTTGAGCAGAAAATGTAGATGCAGTAGGCGATAGTTGCCAGGTATTGGTTAAAAAGCCAGGGCGACAGGTTAGACCCCTGGGGAACACCACAGGAAGAGAAGGAGATCGATGAAAGGAAGGACCAACTTGTACCCGGGAGGGTTGATCAGAGAGGAAAGAGGTCAGCCAGGCCAGAGCCTGATCAGTGATACCCAGGTTGTCAAGAAGACGGTTGAGCAGGGTGGTATGGTTGACTGTGTCAAAGGCAGAGGAGAGATCAAGTAGGATGAGGACAGAAGGAATGTTAGAGTCAAGATTGGAGAGCAGATCTTCACGGATGTTCAGGAGAGCAGTTTCTGTGCTTCTGGAAGCTCTGAAGCCAGATTGGTGGTCGTGGAGAGAGCCAACAGAATCAGAATGAAGGTTTAGCTAAGAGATGGCCAGCTTTTCCAGGAGTTTACCTAAAAAGGGAGTAATGGAAATTGGGCAATAGTTAGCCGGACAAGAAGGATCGGCTCTGGGTTTCTTGAGCAGAGGATGCACAATGGAGTGCTTCAGAGGGAGGGGAAAGATCCAGAGGCAAAGGAGAGGTTGCAGAAAGCGGCAAGGGCCAGAGCGAGGGTATCAGTGTGGTCTTTGATGGTTTTAGAGGAGCAGGGATGGACCAGTTTTGATGAGGCTTTCATAGATCGGACTTGTCTAGCGACCTCATCAGGAGAGAAAATAGGAAAGGAGAAGAAAGCGTGTGGCGGTGGCTGGAGGAGGTACAGCAAGCAGAGACAGAGAGGGGAGAGGAGGGGGAGCGGAGGAGATGGTGGACAAGATGTCCTTGGTTTTAGAGATAGAGTGAGAGGCAAGGGCATTGCAAAGAGCCTGGGAGGCGAGAGGAGGGGTGGAGCCTGCAGCAGGGTTAGTCAGCTGCTTGCAGATTTTAAAGCGTTCAGCCGAGTTGTTAGATGCCACAGAGACACTGGCTTGAATGTGGACTCTCTTCTTGGTGCTGGAAGAGACACATGTGGTTATCAGTTTAGTGGCAAAACATTTTCAAACATTTTTTTATTACAATTTCACAAAAACACATGGACACTAACACGATCCTGCACCTTCTGTGCTCAGTGTCCGGCGTACACATGGGGCTGACAGGGTCACACTTATGTTTGTCGGTGACATTTTTAGACCAGGAATCTTTGTGCTTTGCTCAATTGGCTTGGCATCTTTTTGTACTGAGGAAAGCAAACTCCTGTTGTCCCATCTCTCAACCAAATGGACAGTAGATGATGCAGTGCTCAGGGGGTTCCAAGCTTTTCTGGTAGAGTGAGAGCAGTGAGTGGAGCTGTGGGCTTTAAATCCAACTCCAGGCTTTCCTCATGTGGAGTCCCCCAGGGGCGATCTCTGTCCCCTGAATTATTCAATATCGCTTTCACTCGCTTATCCATCTCATCAAACAACATGGATGAGGTCACATAACACACAGTGCAACAGGGCCAGGAGAGGATGATGACACTCAGAAATTAACACACTCTCTAGACTTAATCCAGGATTAGTTACATGTCAGGGGTCTTCAAAAAATTGCCAGTCCTTTTCAATAACAGGACAAGTCCAGAATAACACCACAACTATAAAACTGCTAGCCATTGCCAGTGGCAATACCCACCTCCCAGAGTAAGTGAAACATCTAGGGGTGATGCTGAAAGGGTTAATGCTTCACGTGCAGACCAATGAAGTGCCCAAGGAATGTCCCCTCACCACCCAGACGTTAAGATGGAGAATTCTGCATACTCCCACAGAGAACTGAGGGATAGACGTAGGAGCGGAAGTGACTACTGTAACGATATCTATTGAGGACCACTGTCAACACGGGGAGGACCTTCTACCCCCAGTTAATGCGCCACACCAAATACCATTATTGCTGTAATATTGAGTTTGCTTAGCCCTGTCTGAACAACATATAACATCACCAAGGCTTTCTCCCCCTGTGCCACACTAAGCCAAGAACCAGGCCAGGGTATTGAGATAATAGATATGCATATTAACAAATGGTTTGAAAAGATACCTAGAAAATAATTAATGTATACACGCCACCTACTCTGCGGCATCCAAATCTAAACAATACAATAGATGGGACACTTTGCATGTTTGCATTTCACAGAATACAAATCAGGTTCACTCTTTTTGATCTCCTTTACCACAAACTCACAATTATTAAATTACACAATGCGTTGCGATATGACAGTACAATCAGGCAAATTATCATTTAGTTATCAGCTTATAAGGTTCACAGGCATTCATATATTCAATTTGAACGTGGGCTTCATCCTACTGCACCCAAAATACATGCATTTGAGAAAACACACACTTTATTTCGAATCAGCCCCTTCGTTCCTTCTTGACCTCAAAGCAGTCTCAAACCTTTCTGCTATGGGTGTCACTTGCTCACTCCCGGGAGAGAGTGTATTTCTTTCACTGGCGACTCACACCTGGCTTATTTTGACATACAGGGGTTGGAACCATGGAATGGATAGGGATTTTCGTTTTAGGACAAAGGCACATTCAAATGAAAGGCAGGTTTAGGGAAATGGAATCAATGGGACAATTCGTTTTTAGACACAGCACATTTAAATGAACTGTAGGGTTTTAGGATTTTCATATTGGGAACACTAGCACATCCAAATGAACAGCCGGGTTACCCAATTACATTAAAGACTAGAGTCATTTACTGTGCACTGGGATGATCTTTGTCAATTTCAAATTTTGACAAACAGATCACCCTATGATAAACAAACCTATGGGAATTAATTACGTTATATTTATAGTTAAATTTGATAAGGATATACACACTCTTACCCCCTCCCACTAATGGAAGAGAACCCACTAATTAAAAGGAATGGGATAAAACAGACAGATTCCCCTCACACTTCAGTTTAAAATAATGGTGGTGTTTTTCTATAGGGGAATTAATTGAGTTATATTTTTAGTCAAATATGGTCAGTGTTAACACAGTTTCCCCCCAACCCCACCCACTATACAGGACGGTGATTAAGGCTGGCATATTTCCCCTACACTTTTGTTGTTATCTGGATCAATCTACTTACATGGGAGACCTTGGTTATTGGGCACTCAGGGAAAAAGCAGGGTTCATCTTTGGAAAGCAGAGATATGGTCAAAGGCTTCTGTCAAGGATAGTCACAGCACCAAGCCCTCATCTGGCTCCTCAAATGCCAAGCTCAGACGGCTCTTAGGTTTTAGAGTCTCTGCATCCCACGCAAGGTGTACGGCCTCTCAATGTATGCATCTGCCTCGCTCCAACATGTTTTTTAGTCAGTTGTGTTCCTTGCAAGGTAGTACCCCAATGGTTTTGGCAGCTCTTCTCCCTTTCCCCATAGATAATTTAAGTTTATGTAGTGCCTGTGACACACTCCAAATTATGAATATGTGGGATGTGCCAAGCCATTTTCCCATGGATCGGATATGACATTAATGTTCTCCCTCATCTCTCTAGTCTGGCCTCTGCCAACTGATAGGGCAAGGCTTTTAGGAGGTCCAGATTATGGATAATTAGGGGAGGAGAGAAATGCATCTTTTTTAAATTACATTTGAAGTTGCACTTTTCTTTCTCAGAAAGTCACAACTTGACAACTCTCTTCAATTTACAGATAACCACCATAAAATATATATTTTCAGATTCAGTGATTTGTGCCGGGTCTGGGGACACTACTTTGACCATGGCATGTCCTTCCTGGCATGAGCTATCATTTTTCACAGTTTATTCATGCAACCAAATAGTTATAACCATCAAACTTCACGAAACACATAATTTATTTTACTTTCTATCAGCTCATCAAGTTTTGGATTTCTGTTATTTATAGGAGTGTCACTATCCCATTTCTACCCCTAGCATAAATTACACACATTGTATGATGTTGATATTTACATAGACTGACAGGCTTTTTATGATCTTTAGTATGAGTCCTGGATGAGCTTACTGGGACGCAAAATTATCCTGTTATTAAGGGAAACAGAGTCAAATGTTGATCAAATGACCTTGAGTTTCCATTTCTCAAAACCCAGGCAGTTTAATTTTCTCCAAAGTCATATGACCTGGACATCTGCTTATCCATGTTGGCTGTTTATTTAACAGTCTTTGAAGTTCCATTATCATTCTCTGTTTGAAGATCTGAAGCAGTTTATTGGGACCATGACAGTCCTGAAAGATCAGGCCTGTCTTTCCGTATCTGACCCATCCACAATTTTCATCTGAAAACAGTGTATTTTTTTAGCATTTTCCTGAAACAGACCTGCATTACTGGTAGGCTTCATCCAAAAGGTCTTTGGGGTCAGAGATCCAGAGACACGGCCCAGCAGTTCAATGGGGGAAGCTGCAAAAGCAAGCTACATGTATAATTCTGAAAGAAATGACATCTTAAATCATCGAATAGAGGTGTTTTACATGTAACGGTTTACATGTAAACTAGGCGTTCAGTCCATGAGTGCTGTATTTCTTTAGTCTAACAGTTCAACTGACATGAATATCCCTTGTGGATTGTCCACACATAGGCCATTATTTACCATGGGAAACCAATGTCCACTTTAAAACTCCAACTAGGCCTTTCCATATAAATGTCAGTTTATATGTTGAAAAGTAAGTGTTTCTGTTTGTGTCAAATGAAATGTGTCATTTGGCATCACCTGTAGATATAAGTCACAACGTCACTCAGATTTCTAGATCACAGTCTTGTATTGCATTAGAAGTCAATGTAACATGCTGCTGTCGGTCTTTCTCATTCAAAAGTTGCCTTTTCCCAGTTTACATGAAGTTAGCATCTGCAGCACCACATGTCTTTTTGGAATCCATTGGATACATTTAGCAATATTATAGTTCTAATGCACAATTTACTTTACCTGAGTGCTGTTCCATTTTGATAAAGATGAGTGAGGCCCATTTTTCGTATTTACTAGGCCTCATGTTGGAAAATAAGTGTTTGGACTGGCCTGCATGTTCCAATGGGTCTCATCCATCAGCCATCTTTCATCTCTCAGTGCTGGCCTTGCATGGTCTCTTAGTTCATATCATTCTGGGGCTGAATTTACACCCCACACTACAGACTTTGGTTATCATCACATCCTCATTGTAGCCTCACAAGACATCTTACATACAGAGAGCAGCATTCCTAAAATGGCAGCTCAGGGTTGACAATGGGTCTCAGTAAATATGATGTTGTCTCCGATACTGGGAACCTTCTCTGCCTTGTAGAATACAAAGCAACATTTGTTTTCTGAGCTGTGCATTAATAGACGTCGACTTACATGTGCTGTGTAAAAAACGGTTTAATGTACCTGGACTGAGAAGCATCTGGAAAAAAGTATATAAAAGATTGCAATGGGGGGAGGTTGAGCATAGGACTAATTCCAAGTTGTAAATCTATACTTTCTCCTCGATTATTAGCTTTCATAAAGTGCTGATGGTCCATGTCTTTGAACAGCAAACCCCTTCCATCATTCCCCTTCCAATCTAATGGCCCCGGTTCTCATCACTAAAGCAGCACCAAGTGAAATACCAGTTCACAACGCTGCACTTTTGTTTGTTTTCGCATTGTACACATTTGCAAATATATTCACTCACTCACTCACTAACTCACTCACTCATTAGTTCCTACTATTTTTGCATCTAAAAACACATCACATGAGTTAAATGATCTCACCTCTTATTTTGAGTTAATTAACAAAACCTTTGTCTCGTGTTAGAATGGATATCTGAACTCTGGCCTGGAGGACAAATGCTTAGGAGGCTGCCCTTGTTGGATGAACAGGGAAGAACTTCTGGGAGTATAGTCAGACCAATTCTAGGTTGCTTGGAGCGCAGTCAATGCTTAATCTCAGGAGGGTGAGAGTAGTCAGGGGTCACCAATGAGTCCACATAGTGAAACACCAAGGATTGCACTTATACAGTAGGTATATCAAACATAATACAAATTTATTAGAGGCCCAGAAAAACACACTATGGTAAATAACTTGAAACAGGTCATATTATCACTTAGGCATAATACTACCAAACACATACACAGTCACTTAGAGTCAGTGCACTTGAACAAATGACTTTCTAAACAACTGTAGGTTAAAAGGTAACTAATGATGGGTAGCACTAACAATCCTCAGAAATGACAATCCTCACTTGGTAAGTCCAGCCCTAAAATGAATGGGGCCTTGTGCCCAATGTTCACAAAGTTCACAAGTTTCTAAGAGTTTGTAGAAGCAGAAAAAAGTTAGGAAAAATGTACTGAGGATGTGAAGATGGATCGAGAAGTTAGGTTTGGAAGTGTTCTAGTCAACAAAACTGTCCCCAGCTTCAGAAGACTTTAGGTGGCAAGTGCTACCCAAGCCAAACAAATACAAAATGTATCAAAGAGTTAGCAAATTATTTTAAGTAGAGAAGGGGGTACCGGTAAGTATCTTCAGTACTCACCAACCATACTTTGGGTTTGGTCCAGACTGGGCAGGTGTGGAAATGATCACCACAGGTAAGTTTTCCCATGGCTTCTTCAGGGCAAAGATGTCACATGACCACAGATGCAGAGATAGGTCTGGTATGTCACAGGAGCTGGTGCAATCGGTTCCGGAGAAAGAATGTCAGAAGCACCACTGCAGCTCTCTTCAAGGCACTGGACACAGTGTGTGAAAACAGGTTTCAGTGATCTCCACTATTGCACGATGACAAGTGACACAACTGTAGCAGTCAGAAGCCACCTCCTATCTCACAACCTGTAGATGCTGGGAAAATGAAATTCGGAAAAGGGTCTCTTGTTGGATTAGCTGTTGATCCCCGGAGTCCTGAGCCTCAATGAGTGACAGAGACGCTCCTAGCACAGTAGCCCAAACTCAAGCTCTTCAGCCTACTGGATGAGCCAAAGACACTTCAGAGAAGGCTCACTTGCGAGGCTGCCAGGAGATGTCAGGAATGGTTGGTCCCACCACTACAAGGGGTCGAAGCACTGACGAGGGTCTTCTGTGATCAGTCACCATGCAGGGTTTTTCCGGGGCAGCAGCAGGATTCGGTTGCCGGCCTCTTAACAGCTCTTCTCTGGATCTTCCTTTGTCTGCTCGGCTTCTCAGGATTCTTGGCTCCTTCGTCAGATCTGCTGGAATGGCTGCAGGACCCTTCCTCTTATTCAAAGGCAGGTGAGTGCTCAGACTCAGCCCTCCAATGGCAAGATCTGCCCAACCCATGCACACCAGCAGTGCTCCAATCAGGGATCATTGGGGACCACATGCACACAGGCACACTAGAGATACTGGTACCAGTATGTGGATTGGGACCAGACAGCCTGAGCCAACTTCCTGGGACCCACCACACATGACATGCATTAGCCCATGTAAAAGGCAGCTTTCCCAGGGAAGTAGTTGCCCAAAGAAGACCAGGAAGAAGGCTAAACTGCAAGATGACCAACGGACAGACAAAATACCTTGTGACACGGCCATGTTGGACAACTAGCCACAGTCAGTAGCCAAATGCGGTAAACAAGTTTAGGCAAACACAAAATACATAGAAAATAGAGCAAAAGCATCTGCTACCACCAGTTTGTTCCTTAGCACATCTAAAAGGTAACAAAACATTCCCTTGGGGTATGACTAGGGCAAAAACAAAAGCGACCCCATTGCACTGCTTTGGGGGAAGCATTGTGCAATGATAACAAGTTACCAACGGTGGCAACAAAGTCAAAAGACAAAGGGACACTGAGTTTCCCAGAACTGACAGCCTGAAGACTCGTCAGCTTCCCACAACAATGTGTGAACGCCCAGTGGAGTGGACAAGAAGGCTTCACTTCCCAGTACAGAATCAGGGCGGGAAACATAAACAAAAGCACAACGTTTGGGGGTCCATGGACTATGGAGGAAACGTTGTTTTCAGAAAAATGTATCCTAACACGTGCCCCTCCAGACAATGGACAGGGGGAACTAATCCACCCATGGATGGGTCTCCTGTTCAGGTCAGTTAAACATTCTGGACAACCCAACAGCGTTGCTATGTTAGGCCACTGGCCTGTGGTCAATAATGAAGTCAACAGCCTTAAAGGCTATTGGACTACCAGAGCAACTTGGGATTCTCACCCTTTTTGTTCATCCGCCATGTTAAGGGCCTATGGTGAGTCTGCACAGTGAAGTGGGTCCCATAGAGGTAGGGCCGCTCCTTCCTAAGTGCCTACACTATGGAAACACATTCCTTTTCCACGGCGGACCACCTGAGCTCTCTGTCCTTAGCTGGCAACTGGTGAATCCAATGGGGTGTTCCCCCCCTTTCTCATCTTGCTGTGATAGAACTGCACCTATATCAGTGTCAGAGGCATCTGTCTGCACAATAAAAGGTCTTTGGTGATCAGGGGCCCTGAGAACAGTGGCCTGGCACAAGGAGTCTTTTAAGCCTTGGAATGTCTTCTCACACTCTTCAGTCCAAGTGAGCTTGGGTTTCTTTAGAGTAGTGAGGGCAGGCAGAGGGGCAGCTCTTTGATATCCTGGGTGTTAGTCTTAGCAGTGCACAATGGTGGAGCGAGTTATGGTTGCTTAGCTTACCATAACTGGATATTTACTGAGGTTTTTTGGTTTTACCTGTAAACATAACATCCCTTTAACAAAGTTTTTTCATTGAATTTTATAGGTTTTTATTAGTGCAACTTAACCATAACTTTCATTTAACATCGTTTTTTCAGTGAATTTCATAGGTTTTTATTAGTGCAACTTAACCATAAAGTCCCTTTAACAACATTATTTTAGTGAATTTCGTGTTTTCACCTTAAAACTCTGCCATGTTCCACCTTCTAGCATCATTTTGAACACTTCTATACACTTTTTGCAACTTTTTCCACTGTTTTTTCGTTAGCCGACGTCCGCGACCATCTTATGTCAACGCAGGCTTTCCGGACAGTGTCACGTGACCTCACGCGTGCACACAGCATGATGACGTGCTTGCGAATGCGTCTGCACTTTGGGATCAGTTCTGTGCTTCGTGGACAGTTTGGAACTGCATTTTCTACTGATCTAGGAAATTTCAAGCTCAAGATTTATCCTGGCACAGCTCCTTCATCTATACTTAGTCATTATCCATTAACAACCTAGTACAAAGCTCATACTTGGAAGAATATTAGCAAAACTGCTATTTATCTTAAAAATGGTATCAGCTATTGCCGTGCCTCCTCCCCAAGAGCCACCACCAGCTGAAGGACCCACACAACAAAAAAGCGCAGTACTTTCAAAGACAATGAAGAACTATCAAGGACAACATTGCCTCTCTCGCTCCGTTCTTGGCTGAGTTCCGTAACCATTCTTTTTGGCCACTGGCTCCTCCTCTTTACCCCTCAAGCACTACCTGGTGCACCCCTTCCTAAATAAGTCATGTGCACACCCTTCCTGCCCAGCTAATTAGCGCCCTATATCATTACCCCCTTCTTGGGCAAATTCCTGGAGAAGTTGGTCATCTCCCAACTAATTCACCACACTGATTCTGTTGGCTGCCTTCACGACCACCAGTCTGGCTTCAGAGCAGCCAGAGGCACGGAAACTGCTCTCCTGAACACCCGTGATGATTGGCTCTCAAATCTCGACTCCAACTCCCCTTCCACCCTTATTCTCCTCCATCTGTCCTCTGCCTTTGACATGGTGAATCAATCATTCCACCCTCGTAAATCGGCTCCATGATACCCTGAGCATCATGGACCGGGCACTGGATTCGTTAACCTCTTTCCTCTCCGCTCCTTTCTCTCCTCTACCTCACTCTCGACTTGCGGTGTCCCTCAGTGCTCTAAACTCTCATTGTGGCCTTTCAACATTTGCCTTGCCCCTCTTGCCCACTTGATCTCCACCTTCTCTCCTCATTTCCAGAGTTATGCTGATGACACACAGCCATCCTTTAAGCTTCGCTCCTCTTCCTCCTCAGCTTCCTCTCTCATTCCCGACTGTCTGGCAGCTATTCAGTCCCGGTGTGCTGCTAGAGATCTCTGCCTTAATGCCAGTAAGACTGGGGTCCTTCTCAATGGGACCCCTGCTCCCTACTTCCCTCCTACACTGCCACTGCCCTCCTTGGGCCCCTTCCCTTCACCCTCCTGTGAGGCTAAAAACTGGGTGTCATCTTCGACTCCGCTCTCTCCTTCTCACTGCATATCGCTGGCCTTGCCAAGAAGCCCCACTTTCTGCTGCACCTCCTCAGAGGCATTCTCCCTTTCCTCAACTTCCCCCAGAAACTCAATGTCTCCAGAGCTCTGGTTCTCTGAAGGTTTGATTACTGCAATAGACTTCCTTAATCTGCCTCTTTCCTCCCTCTACCCTCTTCAACTAATCCAGAATAGGGCTGCAAGACTTATCCTTGGCCCCAAGCCCAGGGTACGCATTCCTCCAGCCCTAAAATCTCTCCACTGGCTACCGGAGGCTGCAAGGATCAAGTTCAAGACCCTCTGCATCATTGACAAGGTTTTCTGGGGCCTGGGACGTTGATACATTTAACTCTCTCTCCCTAAATACCACCCCGCTAGCAGGGGCGGCTCATCCATAATGGGCGAGGGGCATCGACCCACTGGGTCTTGGCCCCCATCACCCATAATGGAGAGCCCACCCAGTGAAATACGTAAACTCTGTTTCCCTTTACCAGTTAAAGTTCCCAGGCCTTGCAAGCTCAATGAGCCATGCAAGGCTGGGGGTGTTTGCTTCTCCAGCTGGCTAGGGGAATTGCATGTCTGTACGTGCACGGGGTGCTCCTGTGCCTCCTCGCTCATACAGACAGAGCAGGCTGGAGTGGGGCGTCTGCTCACTAATGCTCAAGCCCCTGCACACATGTCAAGGAACCAGGAAGTTTCCTGATTCCTGCTCATGCTTGCAGCGGGCTGGAGCACTGGAACCTCCGGACCCGTGGCAGAAGGTACATTTGTTTATGTTCACTTTGTTTAATATAAATAATGTGTATGGATGTGTGCATGCTTGTGTTGTTAGGTGAATGTATGATGATGGATAGTGGTGTGAATGAGAGATTGATTTCTGCGTGTATGTTGTGTAAATGTGTGTGTTTGTATGTTTGTTTCTTTAGTATTTAAATATGTGTATGTATGCATGTATGCTTGTGTTATGAGAGTGCATAATGGGTACTTGTGTGAATGAGACAGAGTGCTTGCAGTGGGTATGTTGTGTAAATGTGTGTGTTTGTATGTTTATCATTTAAATATGTGTATGAATGCATGTATGCTTCTGTTATAAATGAGTGTATGATGGGTGTTCGTGTGAATGAAAGAGTGCTTGCGGTGTGTATCTTATGTGTGTATGTCATGTAAATGTGTGTGTTTTTTATGTTAATTTATTATTTAAATATATGTATGGATGCATGCATTCTTGTTTTATGAGTGAGTACATGATGGGTGCTTGTGACTGTGAATGAGACAGCGAGTTATTGCTGTGTGTATGTTGTGTATGTGTGTGTGTGTGTGTGTGTGTGTGTTTGTGCTGGTCCGAAATGATTTTGGTGAGTGGGGGTAGGAGATTTGTACAACAAAGGCATTTTAAAAATGCCTTTATTGCACAACCCCCCTCCCCAAAGCTTTCCATCTGGGTTGATTATGTGTGTGTGTTTGGCACGGTGAGGCCCAGGGGACAGGCATGGTATTTTTTTACTGGTCCTCTATGATAGATGTCTAGTAAAAAATACATACCTACCTCCCTGGGCCACCAGCGCCTTGCATACAGCCGGTTAGATAGCACAGCGAGCTGAGTGCCCGTTTCTGACATCTGTGTGTAGCCTGCTGATGCAGGTTTGAGTCCCAACAGGGCCAACTCAGCCTTTCATCCTTCTGTGGTCGATAAAAGGATTATATAACGTAGTGGGATAATAACATCAACTGTTATCTCAGTGCTCAGATGCCTGCGGGCTTGTCACGCTATATAAAACTAGATATTATTATTAATATTACACACTTAATCACTTTGATTGTGTGTGTGTCCTTGGCGCTGTGAGGCCCAGGGGACGGGCATGGTATTGTTTTACTGGACATCTATGATAGAAGTCCAATAAAAAATACAATCCCCGCCCCCGGTCAGCCAGAGCCTGGCATACACACATAACCACATTGCTTGTGTGCATGTGTGAGGAGCTCGGGACCCAGAGGACAGGCGTGTCCTTTTTTTTACTGGGCATCTATGATAGAGGGCCAGTAGAAACGACATGCCTAACCTCAGTGCCCCCCAGCGCCTCGCAATCACACATAATCACAATCATCATTATTAAGATTATGTCTGACTGCAAGGCACTGCCACACCTTGGAGCAGGCATGGCATTGTTTACTGCGCATGGATGATAAGGCAAGCATGATAAGTGTTATTAGGTAGCTAGACTTGCATTTTAGTGCAGCGAGTCTAGCCATTTCTTATTGTGGTATGTCATTTTACATTGATCATCTTTGGTAAAACAAGCACAATACTTGTTATCATATAGCTCTACTGGCATTTTAGTACAGCCAGTTTGGACATGTTGTCATACTTTGGCATGCATTCCAACTGGAGTATGTTCTTACGTGGGGATACCGCCATATATTGGCAGAAGAAACATGGACATGTTTTCTTATAGTATCATTACTGGCATTATGCACAAAGCAAACATTAGTATGTTGTTATATGGGAATAACAGGGTATAATGGTGCAGTCAGCATGCAAATGTATTGGCACAGCTAGTGTAAAAATGATTTATGCTGGCACATATTGTGGGAAAAGGCATCATGAACATGTGTTGGAGAAATGCTCCTGTGCACTGTTGGTGACTTGCATCTATTGGATTTCTTTCATGAGTTACCCTACAAAACCTAACTGCAAACTGTTTGGGTTTTTACCCAATTTTTCTAAAAAGTGTGCTCTAAAATGTACCCTTTTCACCCATTATTTAAAAATATTTATCGGGGAGAACCACCCCAAAGCCCTCCTGAGTGGTGTGGGCTCCCTCGCTATACTCAATCAGTCTGGCATATCTGGGACAAATATTTACGCACCTCCAAGTAAATAATTCACCAGCCGTCACTGCCTGCTAGAGTCCTTCAGACCTTTGATTCCAACTATCTGCAGATGAGATATTTCTCCAAGCAGAGCAAGGGGGGAAGATATTTTTCTTTGACAAGAGCCTCCCTCTGGAACTGCCTCCCTGCCTGCCTCTGACTTGAGCAGATTCTCAAGACCTTCCTTTTCTCCTCCTCCTTCCCTCTCCCCCTTCCCTTCTAGTCTCCTCCAGCCACTATGGCTGGATGCCTATGTGCCTTAAGAGTCTCTGCTGGGTTAGGCCCTCCTTCGTCCAATTTCCCCTTCTCACCCCTTCCTACCAGCACTTGCCCTAGGGCACCCTTCCTGGCTAGCCTTCCAAGGCTGCCACTCCCCTGGCACTACTACCCTCCCCCCTGGCACTTGCCCTCCTGGGTACCCCTTAGCAGTTGCATAGGCCCTTGGGCCCCCTCTCTCCAGCACTTCTCCCTCTTTCACCCTCTCCCTATCCCATTCCTTTTCCCTGACCTGACCCCTCCCTCTGCACTTCTTGATATTGCTCTTGCATGACCAAAATGTCAAAAGGCCTAGTAGGACTGTTATTGTTGTTTTCTCCTATGTCCCCCACTTTTGTCTTGTGGCACCCGGAAACACTTTCTGCTGTATAGGTGCCATACAAATGTTCACTAAATTAAATAAATAATTAAGCCAATAGGGCTAGGTATTGTATAGCTTCTCCTATAGTGGAAATGATGATGTCCAATCATAGGCTGAGGATTTGTGAATAACCTGAACATTTTTGGGTGGGCATGTTTAATGTCTTTTTGATAATTCCCCAGCGTAGGCTGTATGTAATAAACTTTTGTTTTTCTAATTTCTGCATTGTTTTTGGGCTCATTGTATTGTTTTATATTATTCGATTTTGGGACTTTCTTTACAGCCTTTAGTAAAATTAATAGTGAAGTCTTCTGGTCATACTAATGTTTTACCAGGGCCTGACCTGCCTTCAATGTATCACTGGCGTGAGCCATCAGTAAGGCCATTATCTTTTGCAAACCAAGCACATAGTCCACCACATTTGTAGTGAGAGGAGGAGTGGGGAGCTCCCACCCTTCCTTGACTATAGCTAGCGGTCTCCTTACAAGGTGACCAAAGAGATGTTCAAAGGGACCGGAACCAACTCACTCTTGAGGGACTATTCTGTAGGCAAACAACAAGCAGGCCATTCAGAGATGCCACGTTCTCCTCTGGGGCTCCCCATGAGCTCAAATCATGCTTTTGAGAGTTCTATTGCATCTTTCAACTAAGCCATTTGTCTGTGGATGATAAGCTGATGAAACCTTAAAGGAGACTCTACACTCCTTTCACATGGCTTGCATGTACTTGGACATGAAGTTGCTGCCTCTGTCAGATACTACTTCTTTAGGGACGCCAACCCTAATAAAGATGCCGAGCAATCCCCTAGCAACCTACCTGGCCTCTACTGTCTTCAGTGGGATGGCTTCAGGATACCTGGTTGCATGATCAGCTGCAACCAGAATAAACCGGCTACCTGAGGATGTTGGTGGTTCAAGGGGATCAACAATGTCAATCCCTACCCTCTCAAATGGCACACCCACTACAGGGAGTGGTGATAAAGGAACCTGAATCTTTGCACCATGTTTACCATAAATCTGATAAATGGCACAATTCCTGCAGTTGCTTTCTACCTGGGCTCCCATCTTAGGCCAGTAATGTAGAGATAACCTCTCCTTAGTCTTATTGACTTCAAGATTACCTCAGAGGGGGACTTCAGGCACCGGCTGCAAGAGGCAGGGACTTACCTGAAGAGGAACAACCAACATCCTATGGTATTCATCAGAGGACTCTGTGGTTTCACTGTACAGGAGCCCACCTTCCCAATAGATTCTACATTTCCCAGGAGGTTCACCCTCAAGCTAGGAACCGGCCTGTCTCCTTAGGCCTCCAAAAGGAGGGCACTCGTGTTGGCACTTACTAAACTCTTGCCTATTTGGACCCCCTTCTGCAAGCAAACTTTGCAATTCAGGGTGGCCCCTCTTCGTCATCAGGTTCAGGGGCTTGGCCAACTACCTCCACCTCAGAGGTAGCTGAGCTCATGGGAATGTTCTATTTCCCTCTTTTCTGTTTCTTGACTCCCTTAGCCTTGGGTTTCCGCTTTGGCTCATCCTTGGACTTTATCAGGACTGCCTTGGTCTGAGATCCAGTGCAGGGTCGTTCTGCTGTATCTCCCACAAGACCTAAGTCTCTGAGATAATTTCCCAAAAGAACTTTCAGAGGGACCCGCCTCTGAACACTTACAGGTATCCAAACTACTCCACCATTTACAGGTAGAGATACAGGCATAACTAGGTACTTGAGAGGGGGTCCATCGGCCAACTTAGAGCGCACCAGAGGGGTTCTATCTAGCTCCTCTGGGTTTACCAAAGTGGAATCCACTACAGTTCTGCTGAACCCAGTGTCCCTGATGGCAGAGGTTTTTACACCATCTACCAGGATACTTTCCTTAAAGGAATGCTTTGTGTTATCAGGGAAAGAGGCACATGCCTCAGCCACACTAGGTTCCCAGGGAAACTAAGACTATGTCTGATCTTATCCCACAGGGTAAAGAATCAGAAGAGAAGGGTGTCCTGTGAGTACTTCTTCCTCATGATCATCCAAGTATCCCACTTCCAAAGGAAAAAACTAGTACTCGGACAATGAAAATAATTTCAAAGAAATTAAGTGAGCGGTCTAGTTTATTCTGAGATGTTAATTGCCAGAATGGAAGCAGCAGTGTGTGTGACCCTGCCTTGCTCCATGCCCCTTGCATGCTCCTTCCCAAGGACCCACTCCCTCCCGGAACTTGTTCCACCCGTTGTTCAGCTAAAACCTGGGACTGTCCCTTTCAACCCTTCGTGAGAACGTATGCCCACCTGACCTGCCCCTGTAATTTGCATCTCCCCTTTGTCCTGTCCTCCCTCAGCCCTGCAAAACAAGTTCCTCTTCTTGTGTCCATCATGGGGTAGGCCGGCTCTGGAAAACCACTTGTCCCACACCCAACAATTAACCTCTCCTTTTGGCCCAATTGCCCTGCACTCTATAATTTCAACTCCCCTGACCTGGGAATCACACAGAATCTAGCTTTCCCTATTGTGGGAATGGGTGGGGGTGGGCTCTAGAAGTACGCTTATCCTCCACCCCGTAATTACCTGAAAATGTGTGCGCAGCCTGCATCTCACCCGCCTTGGAAACCATACAAAAGCATGTCACTGGCTACAGCCAAGCAAACCAATTGAACATGTGTTCCTGGGTGGGGGGCTGGTCCTGGAGCGGGCGTGAGCAACAGCCTTATATAAGCCTGTGAGGAGAGGATGTTGTTGCTCTCTTTGGTTGATGGTGGTGGTGTGCTGATGGGGGGCAGCAGAGCTCAGGAGGCCCCTTCCACAGGTATCCTTGTCTTCCCTCTCCATCCTTCCCTTCCTTTCCTCATCAGCCTGCTCTATTTTTTCACCAGTAGGGCTCCTGGTCTGTCTTACTTGCCCCCCCATATCTCTCTCCCTGTGTCTCTGTGCCTGTCTCCCTCTCCCTGTCTCTCTCTCTCACTGTGTGTCTCTCTCTGTGCCTCTCTGCTCTCTCCTTTTCTTTCTTTCTATCTCCTTTTCTTTCTCTATTTTCCCCCTCACCGTCTCTAGCAGCTCTCCCTCTCCAACTCCCTCTCAATCTATCCCTTTCTCCCTTGGTGTGTCCCCTTGCATCCAAGAGTAATCCCCAGGCCCCTGGCTACATGCCAGTGGGTGTGCCCAGCTAGTCCAACGTGTCTAATGTATGCTGTTGGCAATGAGTTTACTCTGCATATTGTAATAATAATATTAATAATAATATCTAATTTATATAGTGCTGCAAACCCCGCAGGCACCTAAGCGCTGAGATAACAGTTGATATCATTATCCCACTGCATGGTACTCAATTTATCGACCTCAAAGGATGAAAGGCTGAGTTGGCCCTGCCAGAATTCAAACCTACATCAGCAGGCTGCACACAGATGTCAGAACGAGTGCTCAGCTTGCTGTGCTATTGGGCCGACATCAGATACAAATACAGATACATCTCTTCCTGGTTTCTACAAAGGTTTTGATGCCTTCAGTGTGTTCCTACTTTTCAGTGTAGCCTGACTGTTATTACCAGAGGGGGACCCAGTCCGCCTGCATACACAAAGCACCCCACAGAGTCTCTTGATTCCCTGGTCCAAAACTGTGGCACTGTCTGAGGTCTCCCTCATGGCCTCGCCCATTTTGAACTGCCTCCCACTTACACAGTTTTCGGGTGCCTGTGACTCGGATCCAGAACCAGGTCTAGGCCCCTGATCAACTGAATCGCTCCTTAACATCTGCACCTTCTCTGACTAAACTTACCCCGGGTCTGTAGCCTGCACTCCTCTCCTCTGTCCATTTACTGCCTTTAGCACCAGACCTTTCTAGACCCGTGATCCTGGGCAAACAATGTTATCTCACTGTGCCTTATCAACAGATTTTAAAGAGAAATGTGTTAGCCCTGGTTTTTCCCTGAATAGAAGATTTTCTGATAATTGTTTTTAATTATGAGAAAAGCAGCAAAGTTTAAATGTACACAGATAGAAGTGAATCAGAGATGCCAATATTACGTTGCAATGGGTGTGTTATTAGTAAATGCTCATTTGGTGTGTGTGTATGACCTTGCGGTGTGGTGAGGGCAGCGTTTATAGTACTAATAAGTGCTGCGAGGTGTGCACACATCACGGGCCACAGAAATCTCAGGGTATTTGATTTTCAAATGTAGGCAGGTCTGCCCCAGGGCTGTTACTGATGTGACTCTAGGTGAGCTGTGCTGAGGAGCAGAGGTCAATCCTGAACAAAGCCCCCACCTGACTTCAAGCACAGCGTAGAAGCCTCCCCAGGCAGCGAGCTGCCGCTCGGTTGTAATCAGTGCTTTAAGTGGGATAAGAAATCGGAGGTTGCGCTGGCGCGCAGTGATGCATGTTTTTGTGGGTCGGGCCCAAAAAAGTTCTCTCTGACCGTCAAATCCCAAAGCCTTTAAAAGAGGTGGGGCCTACGTAATTAAGTGTAACCTAAAAGAACCAATCACATTTTCATATGTGCAATGAAAGGAAGTGAATTCTACTTTCAAATATATATTTAATATAATAAATATGCTTAAAATGTTAACCAAAAAAAATATTTATATCTAAAATCGAACTTCATATGGAAGTAGCTCACTGCAATCCTATTGATTCTTTGAAAGAAATCCGTGATTCCAATGTACTAATTATCATTGTAAGAACAATACTTTAATATAATGCGTTGCAATAATCAAACCTGTTTAAAAAAATAACATAATTCAAAATGTATTTGCAGGATGTAGTAATTATAACATGTCTGATAGTGACATCTAGTGGCGAAGAGCAGTGGTGTCATACAGCATTGTATTTACACTACTGCAAAGGAAAGATTTAATTAATGTTTATACCACGCTGAATACTGAAGACCAGTTGTGGGAGCAGGTTTCGAAGCTGTGTCTCTCTGTTTTGTCTTGTTTCCAAGAAAAAGACACTGCCCCAGCGCTGTCCCCACGGGCTGCAACAAGACCAGGAAGAGATCTGGTCAGGAAAGTCAGTTTGGATAGCTGTGGAGAGCCCCGGGTCAGGGGAATTACTTGGAAATTGCCGAGGCTGAGACCTGGCTAGCCCCAGCAGACTTAAAGCCCTGTGTGTAATGAAGTCACAATAGACAGCAGCACCTTCTTGGGAGTGCCGGGCCGGCCGCACGAGCACCCTCCTGAGGGCGGCCAGCATGCCAGGTGTCGACGAGCAACTCAAAATGGAGGAGGCACCCCGATAACCCGGGCGGTGTCTCCTCCGAAATCACCCTCCCCCTCCTCAAAGGAGGGGAGGTAAGGCAGAGCGCGGCAAAGGCGGGGAAAGCCTGCTAAAAGGAAATGAGCGCGGCAAAGGGGGAGAAAAGTCTGTGAAAGGGGAACAATGGAAAGGGGCGGAGTTACCCCCTTTAAAGCAGGCGGGCTCCCACTGCAGAAATCATCCAGCCTTGGCAGTGGGACGCCCGCCTGCCACCGAGGACTTCGTTTCGAGGATGTTGGAGGCTTGGGACGCGAGGAGAACAGGACCACAGGACGAAGAAGCTGCAACGGGAGAAGGGTTCAGCTGAAAGGATCGGCGGAAGGCTCTCGACCCAGCCGTGCAGCACAACCAGGCAGAGGCGGATTGCAACAGGCAAGGACGCACTACGGCACCGGAGGCTAGGAGGAGCCAGCCGACGGTGAGCCCATGGAGCGGGATCGAGTCAGAGGCAGAGTCCGACAGCCCACGCACGGCGGCAGAGCCGACAGCCCACGTACAGTGGCAGCAGAGGCCAAGAATAGGCGGCCTGCAGCGGAGGACATAAGGAGGGGAGAACGGACGAGACCGGACCCCAGCAGCAGCGGCCAGGAGAAGCGACGCACAGCGGACGAACAAGAAGGTCTCCAAGTCAGGAGGTGAGGACAGCGGGCAGCCACAGAAGGCTTCCACAGACTTGGGGGGTGTAGAGCCGGCAAGGGGCTAGGCTGCGCAACGGTGCTGAGCAATCAAACAGGCAGCAGCCCCCGCCACATCCAACCCCGTGGGGGAGATCCGCAGCACGCCTGGGGAGAAACGGGCAGCAGCCACAGGCAAGTGGACTTCCATGCCGTCTCACCCCGCTGCATCAAGCCACGCCGCGGGAAAACGGCTTGTGCACGGAATTAAGCAATGAGTGCGGAGAGGTTCACGGCACACGGCCCTGCACAGAAAAACGAACTGGGGAAAGCAGCCAGCACAAGTCACGACCTGCTTCCAAGGGGAAAGGGAAGCACAGCAACCGGTGTGTCCAGGAAAACGGGGAGAATGGACCTAGGGGCATTTATGGCCATGGCCAAACAGGCGGCCGCAAAGCATGGCCCCAGATGGATGGAAGTCTTGTCAGCACAGCAAGAGGGGGAGGAGCAAACAGGCACAAGTCAAGGGCCTAACTCCCCAGTGCTTTTCCCGGACGATGAGGAATTGCAAGAGCTGGAGGAAGCGGAACAGGTGGAGGAAGAAGAGCTGGCAGGAAAGAGGAAGCGGACTCAGACGCAGCGAGCCAAGGCGAGCAAGGAGCAAGCAGCAAAGAAGCCCAGGACCATTGGGGCAAAGAACAAGGGAAGGGCACAGGAGGTTGCGGCCATACCGGCACCTGCACCTGTGGTGCCACCAAGGGAACCAGGTCCACACAGCACACCTGCGACCGTACCGGTGGCTGCAGGGGAAGACGGGCCAACATCTCTGGAGGCTGTAAAAGGTATGATAATGCAATGTATGCATGCATGAGGTAACGGGGTACTGGACAAGTACTAAGTGGAAATGTCAATGCATTTAATCAGGTGGGCAACAGCGTGGCGGTAGGGCAGCAGCCAGGGGGTGCACAGGGGTCAGGGGGTCTGGGAGAAGGGGGATTCCAGGCCGGGAACCAAAGCATCAATGGGTTGCCAGGGGGGGGTGAACCAATTCAATGGGTGGCCAGTGGGGACGAACCAGTGGTCGGGGGTGTTAGGGAGAATTCTCTATTTAGGCTGAATTTCCTAACCTAGTGAGTCCCCCAGCAGCTTTGCTGGATTTCTGGAGTTTGTTTTTTTCATCCTGCCAAGAGTGTGACTCTTTTCTCTCACTCTTGGACATGAATGTGGTTAATTCCTTTGAATGACAATGTGTTCTATGGGCTATGGGGTCTTTTACTCCATAGGGTCTCATATGTTTTACTATGTGTGTTACACCGCACCCTCCGTGCCGTAACACTGGGGCGTCCTAGAGGATCCCCACCATAGACTCCATACCCTGGGACTGACTACTGTCTCCCAGGGCATGTAAAGTCACCATTGGCTTTACTAGACCTAAAATTACTAACAGAACTAGTACAAACCATCCTATTGTGGACGTACTAGTAGGGGTAATTCGATTACTCCTGGGTCTGTTATTCGAGGGGGGCACTGTCCCGTTCCCCCCTCATCGAGTTTTGGCTGGTGGCAGTGGAAACTACTTTTTATATTCGACCGCGAATATATTCGTATGGGATTCTTCCCATTGTTGGAGGCTAATACTTTTTCACATTAGTCTCTAACATACCACCGGTTTATTTGTCTTAAATAAATCCACCGGTTGGTATTTTCTGCCAGAACTCGGTTTTTAAAATGGCGTATGTGTTCGCCTCTGTAACTCCGAACCAAAGGTTGAGCCCTTTGTTCCACATTTGGCGGGCTTCTGCAGAAGTGGTGCCATTCTGTCTGGGTACCACAGGGGGTGTGGGAGGGGGTTTAGGCACCCTGGACTGATTTGCCTTGCCAATTCAGTTCGCACTCTTGTGTGATTGGCCCGAGTGGTGAGCCGCCCGCTCACCACTTAGCATGTTTGATTGACAGCTAGGCTGAATGAATTTGGGTTTTCTGCATAAAAGCAGGGCTTTTGGGACTGGAACTTCAGAAGTCGCCACAGGACCTAAGAATCCGATGAGGGTAAAGCTGAGCTGACCTGCAACGACGACACCTCCAGTGGAGCCCTGCTGAAACGACTCACCACTTCCCGACCACAGAGGAGATCTCCCTGCCGGAGAGTCTTCTTCCGCTGACTGGTGGGAACAACCAGTCCCTTGCTTTTTCTTCGCTTCCAGGATGTCTAGTGGTCGAATTGCCCGTGCTGAGCACCCCGGCAACCGGATAGCCACTGACCACTGTACCGTGACCAAAAGGTGGTGCCTTGTGACTGAGCACTCCGCGGCTGGTCTCTTCCCTGGTGGTGCAACGATCTTCAACTTTTCCTCGACGACGAGATCCTCTCATCTTCTGGCAAAGCCCCGACTTGCATCCACCACCAGGAACAACTGCCCCTGGGGGAGCTGCCTCTTCACTCTCAAGGTACTGTGTCTGCCTGGCTTCCCTTGTGACGGTTAGCGTGAGGTGTCTTAAATCCTTACCTTTCCCTTGGGTCGCCTCCAGACCTTCTTAACTTTTTGTTCTAAAACTGGTCCAACCTTTCTGTGACATTTTGCTACAAAGACTTGAAGTGCATTTCCACTGTGATACTTTTGGGACATACAGCCTTGCCTCACTCCGAGTGGCCTGGCCTCTGAACTTTGTGATTTACAGTAGACCCTGCCTTGCTCGCCTTGCATTTGTTTCGTAAAAGTGTTGATACTGAGTTGGTTTTATACCCTGCCTTTTTCTCTCCCTTTCTAACGAATACTAGAGTGCCATCTAGGTTAAGCACTCACCTCCGTCTGCAAATAAGTGGTGCCGTTGAACCTAGACTTGTCGAAATATTGTTATGGGATTGATATATACTTATAGTAACTGTGATTGATGTTGTTTGCCATATTAGTGCCAGTGTGTTTTCCATAGATGTGTTTTTAAATAAATAATTATATATATTTACACCCAAGCTCTGGTCAGTGTTTGCTTGTTCTACTGTGTAAATTGCCCTATCTTGTATACTCCACATACTGCCTAACTCTTCTTGAGGGAAGTCTGACTGCTCAGCCACAGCTACCAAGTGAATCTGTGTGGTACATACTGCTACTAAGTGGGTTTACTGCCAAACACCTGTAGTCCTAAATCTTTTGCAGTGGTCCCAGAGGGAACTGCACAGGTTTCTGCCTAACACTGGTGGCAGCGGTGGGATTTGTATCGAGTATACTTTTTAGAGTGCTTTTCAACACTTTAGGATAACTAACCACAAAACTTAGCACTAAAAAGCAACTGTCAAAAAAAACATGTCTACTATGGAAGTTTACAGTCAGGAGTCCTTGTCAGTAAAAAATACTGAGGGTTTGAGAGCTCTCTGTAGACAAGAGAATCTTTCTGTAAAAGGCAAGTAAATAGAACTGATAGCGAGATTGCTGGAAAACCAAAGTCTGGGTACTGGTTCAGAGGAAACAACTTCTCCAGCAAATGTAGATAACAGTAATGGTGTTGATCTAAATCAAAGTTCTGATGATAGTGATGAAGAGGCTGAAGAGGAAGGAGAGGCTAATGAAACTGTCTCCCCTGCTCCTCTGTCTGCCTTACCAGCTGTACCTACTGGGCCTATAGCAGGTCCCACACTAAGTCAAGTCCTTGAACTAGAAAAAATGAAAATAGACTTGGAATTCAGAAGGATTACTGCTCAAACTGAACAGAAACACCAAGAAATGCAACAAATTCTTAGGCTCAGAGAAATGGAGTTCAAGCATGAGTTAGAAATGAAAAAGTTGTCTGTCGAAACTGCTTCTGTCTCTGGCTCCTCTAGAAGTTCCAGTCCCAAAAGACCCCGGATGCCTAAGGAATTAATTGGTATGCATGAACCAAAGTTGGATCCGTTGGATTGGCTGAGTTTGTTTGAGTACAATCATGGGCTCCAGAACATCACATGTAATGAGTTACTTACCTGGTTGTTCTCTAGGCTCCCCCCTGTTGCAACTGATGTGGTAATGGAGTTGGGGGAGGAGGATAGGAAAGAGTACGAAAGTGTGAAACTAGCCTTGATAGCTAGATTTGGGAAGACCCCTTCCCAGTATCTTAAGAGGTTTAAAACCCTAAAAAAGCATGATGGTACCCCTTGGGCTACCTGGGTGAGTGAAGGGTTGAAAAACTTAGAGGGATGGATTAAGGGTTACAAGGTGAACACTTATGAGGGCATGAAGAATCTTTTTATGTTGGAGTCTATTTATGATGCCTGTTCTCCTGAGCTCAGACAGCACTTGGCTGATTCGAAGGAATTGGATTCCAGGAAGCTAGCTAAGGCTGCTGACTTGTGGGTTGCCAACAGGGCTACTCATAAGGATTCTGGGGCAACTCAGAAAAAGGATGAGGGAAAACAGCCTAAAAAAGACTCAAAAGAGAATTCTAATAACTCAAATTCCAGAGAGGGTCCCAAACAAAACCATAAGGGTAAGCCACAAGGAAAACCACAGCAGAATAGTGTACCTTCTGGTGCCAAACCAGAGGGAGGCCAGAACAAGCCACCATTCCAGAAAGCATTTGGAAAATGCTTTGTTTGTGGCTCTACTGACCATGTGAAAGGAGATCCCAGATGCAAGGGCAAACCTTCAGGGGTCCAGCTTGTCTCCTTAGCCTTCGCTCCAGAGGAGGAAGTTCAAATGGCAAGTGGAAACTTTCTACTGCTGGCTGATGAACCCATTGGAGTCTCAGCCAGTGTTTCTTTAGTGTATCTGGGTTTGTGGAAACAACAGAATTTAGATGTCTATAATTCCATCCCCGATAATACTAAAGAGTATTATAAGGACAGTGTCCAGGTGAATGGTCAGGAGACTGCCCCAATTACCAGTTCTCATCCAGTGTAACGACATGACTGTGAAGATACCTGTCAGCATATAGAGTGAGGTACCAGGACGGGTTCTGTTGGCTAACGATTTAAAAACTCTCTGAGTTGTGTCTCATACCCCCAGACCTCCTAGTAAACGGTTACAGGAGCTAACCAGACCTGCAAGGGAGAGAACCATGAGAGGTACTTCCCAGGAGATGATGAAGAAGGATATCACTCCTGCTCCATTGGAATTGTCAGCTGCTGTCTCAAAGAAATCAGAAGCGAAAGGGAAACCTAAAACTTCTATACCGAAACCAGCAGCCAGAACTTCCGTGCCGCCAAGAAGGACTTCCCCTCGGTTGTCCAAAGTTACACCAGTAACTCCCCCTCCAGCTGAGGCTGAGAGGGTGGTACAACCCTGTGTGGTAGAATTAGACTCTGAAGAAAAGTTAATGGAAGGCCAGGAAGTCATTGGAGATCTGGATCCTGTTGACTATCCTGAGCTGCAGTCTTTACTGGCAGAAGGTGGACCCAACAGGGCAGACTTCAGTAAGGGACAGAGAGAATGTCCAACTCTGGAAGGTCTTCGCCACCAGGCAGAAGCTCAGGCTGAAGGGCAAGAGCCTGGGAAATACAATTTGCACTGGGAAGATGGCCTCTTCTACAGTGAACCGACCAAGTCTGAACCTGGAGACTACAAACGACTTGTAGTACCCCAAGGGAACAGACAACAGTTCTTGCAGTTAGCCCACGAGATTCCTTTGGCTGGTCACTTGAGTTTCAAGAAGACTAAGGAAAGGCTCTCTCTCTACTTTTATTGGCCAAAGATGGGGGCCGAAGTAGAAAAACACTGCAGGAGCTGCCACACCTTCTAGACCTCTGGTAAGGTTGGATCCAAGAATGTGGCACCTTTAGTGCCTCTCCCAGTTGTGGGAGTCCCATTTGAGAGAGTAGGGATTGACATTGTTGGTCCCCTTGATCCTCCAACCTCCTAAGGCAACAGGTTTATACTTGTTGTAGTAGACCATGCTACTAGGTATCCTGAGGCAATTCCTATGAGGACTGTTACAGCTCTGGCTGTGGCTAAGGCCCTCCTTGGTATTTTTACCAGGGTCGGGTTTCCTAAGGAAGTAATCTCTGACAGGGGGTCAAACTTTATGTCCCACTACATGAAAGCCATGTGGAAAACCTGTGGAGTTACTTACAAGTTCTCAACAGCTTACCACCCACAAACCAATGGGTTGGTAGAAAGCTTCAACTGAACCATGAAGAGCATGATAGGTGCTTTAGAGGAACCCCTTAAACGAAAGTGGGACCTTCTACTGCCATGCCTTCTCTTTGCTTATAGAGAAGTCCCTCAGGAGGGAGTAGGTTATTCTCCCCTTGATCTTCTCTATGGTCATCCCGTCAGAGGTCCATTGGCCCTGATTAAGGAGGGGTTGGAGAGTGCTCCTTCCCCCAAGCCAGTCAGAGTGACTGACTACGTGATAGGTCTCCGGAGGAGAATGTCACACATGATGGCGGAAGCAAGTGATAACTTGAAAGCTGGACAAGCATTGGTCAAGCACTGGCACAATCAAAAGGCTAACATGGTTGAGTTCGCTCAAGACCAGCTCGTTCTCGTTATGATCACAACAAGGCAGAGGGCCTTGCAAGACAAATGGATGGGAACCTTCAGAGTTGTGGGTAAACTTGGAGAGGTCAACTATCTGGTGGACTTGGGCAATCCCAAGGAGGCTCCGACAGTCTTCCACACCAACAGACTCAAAGCGTATGTCTCAGGACCTGATGTTGGAGCGTTGCTTCTAGCATCATCAGAGGAAGAAGAAGAGAGTGAAGCTCTTCTGGATCTCCTCAGAGGCTTACCTTTAGACGAAAAAAATTGAAGGAGTAAATCTCTCTTCAAATCTGACACCTGAGCAACAAGAAGAGTGAAAATCTATGTTGAATCAGTTTGCCTCTCTGTTCTCACTTTCACCAGGCTTGACCCCTTGGGGCCAGCATGACATACTCACTGCTGACTGTCTGCCAGTCAAAAGCAGAGGATACAGAATGTCAGAAAGTGTAAGAACCCACATCAAAGGTGAGGTCAGCAAGATGCTTGATCTCGGGGTAATAGAGCCCTCTACTAGTCCATGGTCTAGCCCAGTTGTGTTAGTACCAAAGGCGGGATCTAAAGAACTTAGATTCTGTGTGGACTATAGAGCTCTTAATACAGTCGCCAAGACTGATGCCCACCCTTTGCCATGAACAGATGAGTTGGTGGATAGACTTGGTTCAGCCAAGTTCCTCAGCACATTTGACTTGACGTCAGGCTATTGGCAAATAGCCCTGACAGACCATGCCAACGTGAAAACTGCATTTTCTACCCCAGCTGGCTTATACCAGTTTAAGGTAATGCCTTTTGGATTGGAAAATGCACCTGCTACATTTCAACGGATGGTAAACCAGGTTCTGAATGGGATGGAGGACTTCTGCATGGCATACTTGGATGACATAGCAGTGTTCAGCAATTCCTGGGAAGAACATGTAACCCACCTGAGAGATGTTTTGCAAGCTCTTGGACGTGCCAATCTGACCATAAAGGTGAGTAAATGCCAAATTGGACAGAGTAAGGTAGTCTATCTTGGACATGAGGTAAGAGGTGGAGAAATAAGGCCTTTGCCCAGTAAGATTGAAGCTGTGCAAAATTGGACAACACCTACTACTCAGACCCAGGTGAGAGCCTTCTTAGGTCTCACTGGGTACTACAGGAATTTCATTGAGAACTATGGGACCATAGCTTCTCCTCTGAATATCATTTCCTCTCCAAAATTCCCTAAGAAGGTTAGATGGAACGAGGAGTGCAATCAGGCCTTTGAAAACTTGAAAAAGGCTCTTTGCCAAGCCCCAGTACTCAGAGCTCCTGATTACCACCAAACTTTCATTGTGCAGACAGATGCTTTAAATGTAGGAATAGGTGCAGTACTCAGTCAACTGGATGGGAAAGGTAGGGAGCACCCCGTTTGCTTCATCAGCCTCAAGCTGAAGGATCCTGAAACAAGGTGGGCAACAATCGAAAGAGAATGCTTTGCTATCGTGTGGGCTCTGAAGAAGTTTAGGCCATACTTGTATGGTTCTACTTTTGTCATTCAGACTGACCACCAACCCTTGAGATGGTTAATGCAAATGAAAGGGGAAAACCCAAAACTACTGAGATGGTCAATCTGCCTGCAAGGGTTTGATTTCACCATTGAGCACAGGTAAGGGTGTCACCACCAAAATGCTGATGGTCTCTCTAGGATGTATATCATCGACTAGAGGTATGAGCTTCATCCAGGAGTGGATTAAATCCTCCTGTCCCTTAATCTGAGGGGGGCGAGTGTTAGGGAGAATTCTCTGTTTAGGCTGAATTTCCTAACCTAGTGAGTCCCCCAGCAGCTTTGTTGGATTTCTGGAGTTTGTTTTTTTCATCCTACCAAGAGTGAGACTCTTTTCCTCCCACTCTTGGACATGAATGTGGTTGATTTCTTTGAATGTCAATGTGTTCTATGGGCTATGGGGTCTTTTATTCCATAGGGCCTCATGTGTTTTGCTATGTGTGTTACAATGCACCCTCCATGCCGTAACACTGGGGTGTCCTAGAGGATCCCCACCATAGACTCCATACCCTGGGACTGACTACTGTCTCCCAGGGCATGTAAAGTCACCATTGGCTTTACTAGACCTAAATTTACTAACAGAACTAGTACAAACCATCCTATTGTGGACGTACTGGTAGGGGGAATTCGATTACCCTGGGTCTGTTGTTCGAGGGGGCACTGTCCCGTCCCCCCTCGTCGAGTTTTGGCTGGTGGCAGTGGATACTACTTTTTATATTGGACCGCGAATATATTCGTATGGGATTCTTCCCATTGTTGGAGGCTAATACTTTTTCACATTAGTCTCTAACATACCACCGGTTTATTTGTCTTAAATAAATCCACCGGTTGGTATTTTCTGCCAGAACTCGGTTTTTAAAATGGCGTATGTGTTCGCCTCTGTAACTCCGAACCAAAGGTTGAGCCCTTTGTTCCACTTTTGGCGGGCTTCTGCACAGAAGCCCTCCAGAGTGGTGTCATTCTGTCTGGGTACCACAGGGGGTGTGGGAGGGGGTTTAGGCACCCTGGACTGAGTTGCCTTGCCAACTCAGTTCGCACTCTTGTGTGATTGGCCCGAGTGGTGAGCCGCCCCGCTCACCACTTAGCATGTTTGATTGACAGCTAGGCTGAATGAATGGGGTTTTTCTGCATAAAAGCAGGGCTGTTGGGACTGGAACTTCAGAAGTCGCCACAGGACCTAAGAATCCGACGAGGGTAAAGCTGAGCGGACCTGCAACGACGACACCTCCGGTGGAGCCCTGCTGAACCAACTCACCACTTCCCGACGACAGAGGAGATCTCCCTGCTGGAGAGTCTTCTTCCCCTAACTGGTGGGAACAACCAGTCCCTTGCTTTTTCTTCGCTTCCAGGATGTCTAGTGGTCGAATTGCCTGTGCTGAGCACCCCGGTAACCGGATAGCCACTGACCACTGTACCGCGACCAAAAGGTGGTGCCTTGTGACTGAGCACTCCGCGGCTGGTCTCTTCCCTGGTGGTGCAACGATCTTCAACTTTTCCTCGACGACGCGATCCTTTCATCTTCTGGCAAAGCCCCGACTTGCATCCACCACCAGGAACAACTGCCCCTGCCGGAGCTGGCTCTTCACTTGCAAGGTACTGTGCCCGCCTGGCTTCCCTTGAAACGGTTAGCGTGAGGTGTCTTAAATCCTTACCTTTCCCTTGGGTCGCCTCCAGACCTTCTTAACTTTTTGTTCTAAAACTGGTCCAACCTTTCTGTGACATTTTGCTACAAAGACTTGAAGTGCATTTCCACTGTGGTATTTTTGGGACATACCGCCTTCCCTCTCTCCGAGTGGGCCTGGCCTCTGAACTTTGTGATTTACAGTCGACCCTGCTTGCTCGCCTTGCATTTGTTTCGTGAAAGTGTTGGTACTGAGTTGGTTTCATACCCTGCCTTTTCTCTCCCTTTCTAACGAATACTAGAGTGCCATCTAGGTTAAGCACTCATCTCTGTCTGCAAATAAGTGGTGCCGTTGAACCTAGACTTGTCGAAATATTGTTATGGGATTGATATATACTTATAGTAACGGTGATTGAAGTTGTTTGCCATGTTAGTGCCAGTGTGTTTTCCATAGATGTGTTTTTAAATAAATAATTATATATCTTTACACCCAAGCTCTGATCCGTGTCTGCTTGTTCTACTGTGTAAATTGCCCTATCATGTATACTCCAAATACGGCCTAACTCTTCTTGAGGGAAGTCTAATTGCTCAGCCACAGCTACCAAGTGAATCTGTGTGGTACAGACTGCTACCAAGTGGGTTTACTGCCAAACACCTGTAGTCCTAAATCTTTTGCAGTGGTCCCAGAGGGAACTGCACAGGTTTCTGCCTAACAGGGGGCATGGTTGAACTCACCAATTGCAGGGGGGGGGGCGGCGCAACAGGGGCAAGGGGCCACTACAATGCACAATGTGAATTCCCTAGTACAGGGTAGCCAGGGTCATGGAGTACAAGGTCTCCAAACCATGACGTGGAGCAGTGCAAATCTCTTGGGGGGGCACAATACAGCAACTCAAGATGGCGGGCAGTGGCATGGGTTACCCAGGCGCCGGCATGGTGGGGACACGGTGTTGCTGGGTCAGGGATACCTCAGGGGGCAACAGCCCAGGAGGGAGGGCCGATGGCAGGGGCCGGTCAGGCGCCACCCTTGTGGGGGTAGGGGGTGGCCGGAGCAGGCCTGTTCCCGGGTCCTAGTGGCAATGGAGGCCAAGAGGGGATGTGGGGACCTATGATGACACGGTATGGGAGGACAATGCCAGGGTTTGGTCCAGTGCGGGTGGCAGTGAACTCCTTGTCGTGGCATATCCCTTTGTCTATGAAAGAGAGGGTTTGGAGAAAGGAATTTATTGATATTTTGGAGTTCGTGCAGATGGAACCTCTGGGCAACGGGTTAAAGGAATTATCTGAGAAGGAGAAGGAGAAGAGGGAAAAGGAACAACCAAAGACAGAGGCATCCATACACAATTGGTTGAAAGCATTCAAGGTTTACACATCAATTATGATTGAAAAGTACCCACAAGATGCTTCTTCAATGATGGCATATGAGCGGTACATCCATGACCTGTATTTAAAGCATGGGGGGGGGGGTGGTTGGTTGCAATGTGATTGGGCATTTCGTTTAAAAATGCAAGTATGGCCTGCTTTGTCATGCGATGAAATGGATGTGGGCGGTTTCTTAGATAAGTTGATCCCGCCAGGGGCAGGGGGAGAGAAATCCCCTAGCGAGAAACCTCAAGTGTGGAGGGGTAGGGGAGGATACACCAGACGGGGGAGGTCGTCCTTTTGCAGGCACTCCTCCTGGAACAGCAGAGCCAGCTACCAGGGGGAGCAAGCTGAATGCTGGAGGGTCAATTCAGAGGAAGGCTGCCCCTTTGGGAAAACATGCCGCTTCAAGCACCCCCGGGGGGGAGTGCCAGGGATCACAACTCCTCAGCCAGCGAGGGGAAGCGCAAAAGCAGCCCCAAGCCAAAGGAAAAGGTAAAGAGGGAATGAAGAGGTTAGCGGGATGTCTAGGCCACAACTGAAATTGTGTTAAAATGTCATTAAAGAGGGACTGCCAACCCCGGTCAAACTACAGGCTATGACTCCATGGTTGAATATGTATCATAACAGCGAAGATGCTAGACTGTGGGAAGGTTTCAGATGGGGGTTTAAGATCCCATGTGCAGGAGTAAAGAGAGGAGAAGAAGCTAGCAAGGCCTCAGTTGGTGGCAACTAAGGTCGACAAGGAAGTAAGGTTGGGCAGGGTGGCAGGCCCATTCCTTAAACCTCCTTTGGAGGACCTGATAGTATCCCCAGTAGGGCTGGTTTCAAAAAAAGAGGAGGGGCAGTACCGACTGATTCACCATCTCTCTTTTCCCGAGGGCGAGTCAGTGAGGACCTGTGTAAGGTACATTATTCATCCTTTGAGGATGCAGTGGAAGTGGTAAGAAAGGCTGGGAAAGGAGCCCTCATGGGGAAGGCGGATATTGAATCCGCATTCCGGTTACTACCGATCCACAAAGACAGCCACCATTGGTTGGGGTTCAAAGTTCAGGATATGTACTACTTTGATAAATGTCTACCTGTGGGGTGTGCCATTTCTTGTGCATATTTTGAGGCATTGAGCACATTTTTGGAGTTCACAGTGAAGCATGAGTGTAAATCGGGGGCAATGGTACATTATCTGGACAATTTCTTGTTTGTGGGTAGAAAGGAGTCCAAAGAGTGTGGGGCTCTCATGGGCACTTTTCAAAGATTGATGAAGGTAATGGGGGTCCCGTTAGCAGGGGAAAAGACAGTGGGGCCGGTGACCTGTCTAACTTTCTTGGGGATCGAAATTGATATAGTAAAAGGGGAGTGCAGGCTCCCACAGGAGAAGGTGAACAAATTGAAGGAGATTATCAAAGGCCTAAGGGGGAAGAAAAAGGCTACTTTGCGTGAACTCCAGGTCCTGGCTGGCAATCTCATTTTCGCAGGGAAGGTCATCCCAGAAGGCAGAGTGTTTGCAAGGAATGTTGAGCTGAAAACGGTGGGGTTACAACATGCAAATCAGCACATGAGGCTGGGGGCGGAGGTTCAGGAAGACCTTGCCATGTGGGACGAATTCTTGGACCAGTTCAATGGGGTGCGAATGTGGAGAAGGGAAAGGGGCAGCGAGGGAAGGTTCAGGTTGTTCACGGATTCATCCGGGGTTCTGGGGTTCGGGGCAATACTGGACACTAAATGGTGCGGCATGGCATGGCCAGAAGAATGGCACCGGCTAGGGGTCACCAAGGATATCACGCTGCTAGAACTCTTTCCCATTGTAGTTGCATTCAGGTTATGAGGGGAGCAACTGAGGGACAGCAAAATCATGCTTTGGTCAGACAACTTAGCGGTAGTCCAGATCATTAACCAGGATTCTGCTAGTAACATCAGGGTACTGCGGTTGCTAAGAGTGCTCAACAAATGCATGTTGCAACTCAACATTGAGGTGCGAGCTAGACACATACCGGGTGTGCAAAACACAGCTGCTGATGCTCTCTCTCGTGTGCAGTGGGAAAAATTCAGAGGGAGTTGCCCGGGAGCAGACGAGGTGATGGGCACTTTCGAAGCACAGTGGTCGGACATGATTGGGGCAATCTGAGCGCACTGATCCAGACGGCACTAGCCCCAGGTACCACGAGTAGATACAAGGCATGCTGGGAACGCTATTTGAAATTCAAGCAGGAGGTTTTGGCGGGTAGTGAGAAGGAGCTACCGGTAAGGGCCTTTGTGGGGTGGGGCTGCCACGAGGGTAAAACCAGGGCATGGATGGCGTACCACCTAGCGGTCATCGCCCATCATTACAAACTGGAAGGTAAAGGGGACCCCACCAAGGAGCACTACATAGTGACGGCCATGAAAGGGTGGGCCAAACAAGGAACAACCAAGAGTGATGAGAGGAGGCTTATAGACGTGGTCAAACTAGAAAGAATGGTGGCACATTTGCAAGGAGCGTGCCAGGGGGGTTTCGAGGTGGCCTTGTTTAAGGCAGCATTCACACTGGCGTTTTTTGGGGCTTTCAGAGTTAGCGAACAAGTGCTTTTGAGGGTGAAAGATGTCCAGGTCTTAGGTACTCAATTAGCGGTATGGGTGAGGCGCTCTAAAACAGATCAAGGAGGCAAAGGGTGCACAGTGACCCTCCAATCCATCATGGGCAATCCTATATGCCCAGTCAGAGCAGTGGCAGAGTTCCTCAGGGTGAGACCTCCCTCGGGAGAAGAGGCGCCTCTGCTCATTCATCACGATGGGTCGACGTTGAGCCGCTTTCAATTCAGACGGGTGATGAACATAACCCTGGAGGAAATTGGGGAGACTAAGGGTGTCTTTGGAACTCACTCATTTAGGACTGGTGCGGCCACATCTGCCGCGGTTATGGGTATGGGGGAAGGAACAATCAAGCAGATTGGCAGATGGAAGTCGGGGTGTTTCAAGAGATATATCAGGCCTGAGAAAATATAATTTGACATGTCTCCTTTCTCCCTCCCAGCAGCAGCCCCGAAAGAAAAGTGGACGGTCTGGGTGGTAGGACACTCATTTGTGTCGAGGGCAGGGGCGAGCCGGTCGGACGAACAGGAAGAACTGACAGACGGCAAATTTCGAGTGGAGTGGCACGGGGTGCCAGGTATGAGGTGGGCTCAGCTTCAGGGCAGGGGCATGTACGCAGGCTGCTGGCGAAACAGCAGAGGCCGGATGTCTTGATCATACATCTGGGGGGGGGAACGATCTGACAAACATAGGGAGAGGGGATCTGATGCGGGCGATGATGGCCTCCTTACAGGAACTAGCAGGTCAACTGGGTGACACTGAAATCAACTGGTCCGAGATAATCCTGAGGCAGGAATAGGGGGGGGGCAGATAATCATGCAGCCGTAGAGAGGTCCAGACGAAAGTTAAACGGCGCAATGGCGAAGTTCTGCAGGGGCAGTGGCTTTGGCCAGATCAGGCACGGCTTGATTAATTTAAAATCCCCCGAATATTTTCTGAAGGATGGGGTGCACTTGTCCCCACTGGGGTTGGAGTTATTTTTTTGGAACCTGTGCACTCATCTACTAGAAATGTAAGCAAGGAAGCAGGGAGGAGCCACATTGGGAGGTAACCCACTTGTGGCGTGGCAGTGTTTGGGCAACCAAATACAAGAGACAGACTCCGGATGAGCCAGGAGAAAGCGGGAAGGGTCTTCGCTCTTTCCAGACCCAGCGCCCCTTGGGAGCCTAAAACGGTAGGGGCTTCTGGGGGGAACAACAAGGGCTCAGCTTCCCCCAAGGAAACGGCGCTCTCCCCGCCCACGAACACCTGCATTGGCAGGCGAGGCTCAGGCGCAAAGGGTTGGGAGAGTAGGGCCTATGATGGACTTTTGGAAGGAAAGGGGGAAGCAGGTTTGGGACACGGAGCAGCCGCTGCATCTTCCAAAGTATTTCCACTAATGTGTGCAGTGTGTTTTAAGATTTTGTGGAAAATAAATCTGCGGCCTTTTATGCCAAAAAAAAACTAAGCAAGGCTCATGTTACGCTTTTCTGGGGGGAAAAGGAGGAATGAGTTATTGCTAAGTAATGGGTCCAAAATGGACGGATGCACGGGTTATCACTGTAGCTATCAGTACCCTGCTGAGATAAGTGAGTCACTTTCAGACTCTGTCTCTCTCTCTTACTCCTGTGTGTGGGGGTTTAAAGGGGTATTTCCAGAGCCACACTGTCTATGCACGTAGTTTGATGTGAACCACAGTCCTACAGATCCAGAGTCGACCGGGGAGCCGGGACTGGATCCGCTGGGAGCCGGGACTGGATCCGCTGGGAGCCAGGACTGGATCCGCTGGGAGCCGGGACTGTCAGAGGGAGGGGAGTCAGGCTGTGTTAGAGTTTGGTTTTCCAGGAGGATGCCCGTACCACGCCCTCTAACCAGAGGCGTGCGGTACACAGCTTGGATCCCGGGCCCCAGAGTAGCTGTGCCATGGGTGGGGCTGTTAAGGGCTATGTAATTGTGTGATAGGACTGTGTACTTGTGCACGCCCAGTCCCAATTGCACTGACGTCCTTCGCCTGGTATTGCGAAACACTGTCATAAAATTGTGACACTTATCAAACTAAATTCCAAACCAAAGATAGTTAACGTTGTCTTTTAATGTTAATAAAACAATTTCTGGAACATCATGGAAAAGGCGATGGTGAGAATTGAGGACATCTTAATCTGGTCTTCAGAGGGGAGCCAGCAAGCAGTCCGCCTCGTTTATTTCTTGGCATTTACACAAGAAAGAGTCTGTCCCATGAATCTATCGCTCTTGTCTTGGCATAGGCAGCAGAGCGAGGCTGTGCCATGAGTCTGTCACTTTGTCTTCGCATAAGCAGCAGAGCGAGGCTGCCCCAGGAGTCTGTCGCTTTTGTCTTGTCATAAGCAGCAGAGCGAGGCTGTCCCAAGAGTCTGTCACTTCTGTCTTCGCATAAGCAGCAGAGCGAGGCTGTCCCAGGAGTCTGAAACTTTTGTCTTCGCATAAGCAGCAGAGCGAGGCTGCCCCAGGAGTCTGTTTCTTTTGTCTTCTCATAAGCAGCAGGGCGAGGCTGTGCCATGAGTCTGTCGCTTTTGTATTCGCATAAGCAGTGGAGCAAAGCTGCCCCAGGAGTCTGTCGCTTTTGTCTTCACATAAGCAGCAGAGCGAGGCTGTGCCATGAGTCTGTCGCTTTTGTATTCGCATAAGCAGTGGAGCAAAGCTGCCCCAGGAGTGTGTCGCTTTTGTCTTCGCATAGGCAGCAGACCGAGGCTGTGCCATGAATCTGACGCTTTTGTCTTGACATAAGCAGCAGAGCGAGGCTGTCCCAGGAGTCTGTAACTTCTGTCTTTGCATAAGCAGTGGAGCGAAGCTGTCCCAGGAGTCTGTCGATTTTGTCTTCGCATAAACAGTGGAGCAAATCTGCCCCAGGAGTCTGTCACTTTTGTATTCGCATAAGCAGTAGAGCAAAGCTGTCCCAGAAGTCTGTCACTTTTGTCTTGTCATAAGCAGCAGAGTGAGGCTGTCCCAGGAGTCTGTAACTTTTGTCTTCCCATAAGCAGTAGAGCAAAGCTGTCCCAGTAGTCTGTTACTTATGTCTTGGCATAAGCAGCAGAGCGAGGCTGTCCCAAGAGTCTGTCACTTCTGTCTTCGCATAAGCAGCAGAGCGAGGCTGTCCCAGGAGTCTGAAACTTTTGTCTTCGCATAAGCAGCAGAGCGAAGCTGCCCCAGGAGTCTGTTTCTTTTGTCTTCTCATAAGCAGCAGAGCGAGGCTGGGCCATGAGTCTGTCGCTTTTGTATTCACATAAGCAGCAGAGCGAGGCTGTGCCATGAGTCTGTCGCTTTTGTATTCGCATAAGCAGTGGAGCAAAGCTGCCCCAGGAGTCTGTCGCTTTTGTCTTCGCATAGGCAGCAGACCGAGGCTGTGCCATGAATCTGACGCTTTTGTCTTGACATAAGCAGCAGAGCGAGGCTGTCCCAGGAGTCTGTAACTTCTGTCTTTGCATAAGCAGTGGAGCGAAGCTGTCCCAGGAGTCTGTCGATTTTGTCTTCGCATAAGCAGTAGAGCAAAGCTGTCCCAGAAGTCTGTCACTTTTGTCTTGTCATAAGCAGCAGAGTGAGGCTGTCCCAGGAGTCTGTAACTTTTGTCTTCCCATAAGCAGTAGAGCAAAGCTATCCCAGTAGTCTGTTACTTATGTCTTGGCATAAGCAGCAGAGAGAGGCTGTCCCAAGAGTCTGTCACTTCTGTCTTGGCACAATCAGCAGAGTGAGGCTGTCCCAGGAGTCTGTAACTTTTGTTTTCACATAAGCAGCAGAGCGAGGCTCCCCAGGAGTCTGTCGCTTTTGTCTTCTCATAAGCAGTGGAGCGAAGCTGCCCAGAGAGTCTGTCACTTTTGTCTTCGCATAAGCAGGAGAGTGAGGCTGCCCCAGGAATCTGTTGCTTTTGTCTTGGCATAACCAGTAGAGAGGGGCTGGCCCAGGAGTCTGTCGCTTTTGTTTTCACATAAACAGCAGAGCGAATCTGTCCCAGGAGTCTATCACTTTTGTCTTCTTATTAGCAGTAGAGCAAAGCTGCCCCAGGAGTCTGTCGCTTTTGTCTTCGAATAAGCAGCAGAGCAAGGCTGTGCCATGAATCTGTCACTTTTGTCTTCTCATAAGCAGTGGAGCGAAGCTGCCCAGAGAGTCTGTCACTTTTGTCTTTGCATAAGCAGCAGAGCGTGGCTGTCCCAAGAGTCTGTCACTTCTGTCTTCGCATAAGCAGCAGAGCGAGGCTGTCCCAGGAGTCTGAAACTTTTGTCTTCGCATAAGCAGCAGAGCGAGGCTGCCCCAGGAGTCTGTTTCTTTTGTCTTCTCATAAGCAGCAGAGCGAGGCTGCCCCAGGAGTCTGTTGCTTTTGTCTTCGCATAAGCAGCAGAGCAAAGCTGTCCCAAGAGTCTAGCGCTTTTGTCTTCTCATAAGCAGTAGAGCAAAGCTGCCCCAGGAGTCTGTCACTTTTGTTTTTGCATAAGCAGCAGAGCAAGGCTATGCAATGAGTCTGACGCTTTTGTCTTGACATAAGCAGCAGAGCAAGGCTGTCCCAGGAGTCTGTAACTTTTGTCTTTGCATAAGCAGTACAGCAAAGTTGTCCCAGGAGTCTTTCACTTCTGTCTTGGCATAATCAGCAGAGTGAGGCTGTCCCAGGAGTCTGTAACTTTTGTTTTCACATAAGCAGCAGAGCGAGGCTGCCCCAGGAGTCTGTTGCTTTTGTCTTCTCATAAGCAGCAGAGCGAGGCTGCCCCATGAGTCTGTCGCTTTTGTTTTCACATAAACAGCAGAGCGAGGCTGTCCCAGGAGTCTATCACTTTTGTCTTCTCATTAGCAGTAGAGCAAAGCTGCCCCAGGAGTCTGTCGCTTTTGTCTTCGAAAAAGCAGCAGAGCGAGGCTGTGCCATGAATCTGTCGCTTTTGTCTTCTCATAAGCAGTGGAGCGAAGCTGCCCAGAGAGTCTGTCAATTTTGTCTTCGCATAAGCAGCAGAGCGAGGCTGTCCCAGGAGTCTGAAACTTTTGTCTTCGCATAAGCAGCAGAGCGAGGCTGCCCCAGGAGTCTGTTTCTTTTGTCTTCTCATAAGCAGCAGAGCGAGGCTGTGCCATGAGTCTGTTGCTTTTGTATTCGCATAAGCAGTGGAGCAAAGCTGCCCCAGGAGTCTGTCGCTTTTGTCTTCGCATAAGCAGCAGAGCGAGGCTGTGCCATGAGTCTGTCGCTTTTGTATTCGCATAAGCAGTGGAGCAAAGCTGCCCCAGGAGTCTGTCGCTTTTGCTTTCGCATAGGCAGCAGACCGAGGCTGTGCCATGAATCTGACGCTTTTGTCTTGACATAAGCAGCAGAGCGAGGCTGTCCCAGGAGTCTGTAACTTCTGTCTTTGCATAAGCAGTGGAGCGAAGCTGTCCCAGGAGTCTGTCGATTTTGTCTTCGCATAAACAGTGGAGCAAATCTGCCCCAGGAGTCTGTCACTTTTGTATTCGCATAAGCAGTAGAGCAAAGCTGTCCCAGAAGTCTGTCACTTTTGTCTTGTCATAAGCAGCAGAGTGAGGCTGCCCCAGGAGTCTGTTGCTTTTGTCTTGGCATAACCAGTAGAGAGGGGCTGGCCCAGGAGTCTGTCGCTCTTCTTCTGGCATTCAAGTGAAACCGCATCTCCTAGAGGGGAGCAGAAAACAGCACCTGTGAGACAGTGGGGCGAGCACACAGTCAGACTCATGAAAGGACACAGACGCTTCTCTTCATTCCTTGATTTTGAACCCCTACTTTCCCTGCAGTGCCCCTCCGACCCCCACTCTTACTGTTCCCAATTCATGACACCCACATTGCCTGCTGTACCCAACACATGTGTATAACACTGACCCCGCCAACCCTAATGTACCCAATCCCCATTTCACACCCCAGCCCCAATCCCTCCTGCCTTCTTGAATAATTACAGGTGTGCCCCCAAATCTGAAACCCTGACCCCACCCTCTAGGCATGACCACACCTGTTCCTCTGCAGCCTCTCCACACATGAGGCCTCTGTCCTTGGCCCCTTCCTCCCATGGGGTATTCACTTTCCACTTGAACCCTTCTTCTCTTTTGTGGCCATCCGCCTTGAACCCCAAGTCCTATACAGTCCCCCTCTCTGACTGTGGCTCTTGTCATAGCCCACACCCCTGCTGCTGCACCCCCACACCTGTACCCCCTGCTGTGATATCCAATTCTTCTTGTGCATCTCCTCATCACCCCTTTCCAGGTTCCTACCCCCATAACCTCCCGTCCGTCCCCTGAACAGCTATATTCCCAGTCCTGCCTGTTTCTGCTTGAAGGGTTGGAAGGGGAGGTGAGGTGCGGTCCCCAGCAGGACGATGGCCAGGAGACGGAGAACCGCTTTCAGTGAAGAATTTTGGGGAGTCACGGCCGAAACTCAGCAGATCCATGTGTAATGCCAGGAACTGTGGTGGGGAATTATAGGGTGCCAGCGGGAGCTAGTGGGGCGGCTGCCCTCTCTGCCACGTGGCTCCACCACTGTACCCACCTTTTCTCTACTTTTGCTGACACTTCTGTTCCAACTGCCTGTCCTTCTGGGTCTCTTTTCCTTTTCGTTGCTGCATATCCCCCCGCCCAATGCATGCTTATAGCTTCCCTGAAAGCACGGTCCCTTTCCCTATGGCATCCTTCTAAATCTATGTGCACGCTTGCAGCTTTATTACCACATGGAAAACCCTTACTCTGCCTTGGGCAGGAAAGAAAGATGAGTCAAGGCTACCCCTCCCTTAAACACACAGGTAGTGCTAGTGGCCCACAGGGGGCTAGGGCATATGTACCTCAGCCTTTTGTGACCAAGCCGACAAGTTAGGGCACTGGTAAAACAAAGTTTATTACATGTCCATCTCATTCAGCCTCATCGCTTGCAATGATCTGGCATACATGAACTTCTGATTCTTTTCTAGCTTCGCATTCTGTGACTGGGGCAGGTCTTGGATGCCATGACAGGAAGTCTGCGGGGTTGTCAGCTCCTGCTCAATAGTGAACTTCCAGATCGAACTGCTGCAGTTGGAGCATCCAGCGCTCTATTCTGGCCAGGGAGTGGGGTGCCGACCCTTGGAATATTGGAACTAGAGGTTTGTGGTCTGTTAGTACTTTCACTGGGTGGCCCAGGGCATATATGTGGAAATGTAGGCAACCCCAGATGACGGCCAGGACTTCTTTCTCTATGTGAGTGTAGTTTCTCTCCGTCGGGGTGAGTGCCCTGCTGGCAAAGGCGATTGGGACAACTGTTCCTTCCCGATCCGTCTGGGTGAGTACTGCTCTGAGGCCACACTGTCTCTTGTTCTTCACCCCATTCCCACGTTGATTTTGTCTTCGTGAGTTCCCGCAGTGGCGTGGCGAAAGTGGCCAAATCAGGGATGAATCACCCGCAATACATTGTCATGCCTGCAGACCTCGGTTGCGTTGGTGGGAGCTCAGGCGTTTTTGATGTCAGCAACTTTGCCAGGGTCTGGGGACACCCCTTTTTCATTGAATACGTAACCAAAAAAACTTAATGGAGACTTTCCAAATTCGCGTTTTTCCTTGTGGAGGGTCTCTTCCAATCGTTGGAGTGTTGCTGCTAGTCGTTTGTTGTGTTCTTCCTCATTTTTTCCATATACTAGTATATCGTCACTGACTTTGGTGACTCCTGGTAGGTCTTGGAGGACCTTTCCTGATTTAATGTTGGACTACCTCCGCTGCGTAGGAGATTCCAAAGTTGAGCCAGCGGTATCTTCTCAGCCCAAGGTGAGACGAGAAAGTTGTGATGTACCTCGACTCTTTTGCCAGGCCGATTTGGTGGTACCCAGATCTTAAGTCCAGTTTACTGAATACGGTGGCACCAGTGTGGTCTACGATGAGCTTGTCTACTGTTGGGGTAATATGCCTTTCACGCTCCATGGCCATGTTGGGCATGCGCATATTGATGCAAATTTGGACTGCTTGTGGCTGTTTGGGTTTTGCAATGACTACCATGGGTGATACCCATGGGGTGGGGCCTGTGGGGTTTTTTGATAATTTTGAGGTCTTCTAGCTTGTTTAGTTCGTCTTCAATTGCTGTCTTCATGTGGAAAGGGACCCGTCGATGCTGGACGGTTCTTGGTTCCACCGTGGGTCGATGTGGAGTTTTACTGTTCTGCCTTTTAGGCACCCGATGCCTTGGAAAAGCTTCTTGTGCATGGCTAAAAATTGATCGATTTCTTTGGAGTGGATTGCAAAGGTGAACAAGATTAGCTGCAGTTTTTCAGCGGTTGGGCAGCGGAGTAGTGTCTCGATTCCTGCGTCCACTACGTAGATGCATGTTTTGCAGCTTTCCTTGCCATAGGTGAGGATGGTTTTGAAATATCCCATAACTGCTAGGGGTTTCTTACACCCATAGGCAAACAGTTGTACTAATCTGCGTTGCAGGGTTTGCAGGGTTGGTGTGGGATGGAGCCTGTCAAATCTTGCGGTTGGCATTACGTTTACTGTGGCACCAGTGTCAATCATCATTGTCACTGGGATGTCTCCCATTGCTGCCGTGCAGGTGCGGTGTGATTTGTTGTCTGGTTGGTTGCCTCTGTCTGGCTTGATTGCCGAGATCATGTGGGCCTTTTCTCTTTTTGATTTGTGGTAGTTGTTTGCGCGGTCCGGGGAATATTCTCTGCCCGATTGGTCATCATCATCATCGCTGCTGCTATCGGCGTCGTCCCCTTCGACTGTGCAGGCCGCTCCTCTGCACGTGTCGTGGGTCCTGTTGGGTTGTCTCCATGGGTGGTGGTCAGGTTGCCGTGGGCGGAAAAGCTGCGCATTCTTGGATCTTGGATAATTTTTCCATTCCTGGGCTTTTCTTTGTGGCAAGTGTTCTTTTGTCCTTTGGGAGTTGAGGCATGCTGACGCATAGTGGTTGTTGCACGTGGTGCCATATGCCGGACATTGTTCTTCTTTGGGTTGTTGGCTGCCACACCATAGGAAATCTCTGGGTCTGCTTGCTGCTTGCCCCTGTTGGGGTTGGTTCTGCCGCAGTGCATTGACGGTGGTCATGCTGTTGTGTGGTGTTTCGGTGCCAAGTGGTAGGCGGCTGATCATCTGCTACATTTCTGCCACATGCTCGTCTGTCCTCTCGCGCTGACGTCCCATGGTGAGGATGGTTTCCAGTGGGAGATTGGTCTCCGATAGAATGATTCTATGACCTGTTGTCTGACTGCAAATTCTTCGTCTAGGAAGTCGCACCCGCTGGATATTTCTCGTAATCGACCATGGAAGTTGTCAATGTTTTCCTAGAGACGCTGTCTTACCTGGCTCAATTTGAAGCATTTGAAATCCGGGTTTAGCTGGGGTTTGAATTTTCTCGTTAGGACAATTTTTGCTGTGTCATAATCTTCCCCTGTTTGGGACCACGTTGAAGAGTCTCCACTCCATGGTGCCGAGGTTGAGCATCAGCAGCGTCCTTTTCTCTTCATCATCAGTGATCTTCCGTGATTCTAGACTGATTTTTGAACTGTTGGACCCACAGCTCCCTGCAGAGCGCTGGTCGTGGGCCAAAGGGCTTGTAAGGCTTCATAAACGTGCCCAGTGTCATGTCTAACCACGTGCTGGTGTCCGAGTTGTGGTTCTGTGGCCTGTTATCTGATGCAGCTGGGTCTGCTGCCATGATATGGCTTCATGCTGGTGCGGGTAGTGCTAAGTAGGCAGAGCTGCACGTGTGCTGTTCAGGGTGCGTGCCACGCGCAGTCAGGGCTGTCTCACTCGTGGGGGGGGCCGTTCATGGAAATGTCGCACCTTCCTTTGCTGGCGTCTGGCAGTGTGCTGGCACTGGTAGCTTTGTAGAGCCTCAGATATGCATGCAGGCTTTAAGTGTGGGCTAGGGGAACGAGTCCTGGGTTCCTGCACACTGCAATGGTGGCCAGTGGTCTGCAGTGATGTGCAGTCATCTGGGGCGATTGCCGGTGTGGTTGCTGCCATTGTTGCTGGCGTGGGGGTCTGGGGTAGTGCTGGCGTTGTGCATGTACTTACGGCTCGCCACTCTTTTGCGTGCTGCTATTGATTCCAGCACCCAGGAACAGTGAGGGATGGGAGCAACTCTGGGGTCGAGTCTGTGGGCCTGTGGGTGCCTGGGCTGCGTCTGTGGGCTGGCGCAGCGGCGCACACCGTGAGTTGAGGGGCGGAAGTGGATGGGCTCCGTTTCAAAATCCTCACCACCAAGGTGATGCTCTAATTACGTGTGGGCTAGGTGGGACGGCCCAGGTGCACGTCAGGGTGAGAGTAAGAATGACCCACATGCAGTCACTGCTGTTGCGGAGCGGAGTGTACCCAGACGGCCTTTCCGACTCCTATTTATTATCTACACCACGTGGTCTCCCGCAGCCACGTTCTCCCGTGTCACATGATCGCCACATCGAGTAACAGGATATATAATATCACTGAAAGGTCCTGAGGTCCAGGGGGGCAGAGGGGGCACCCTTGGGGATGTAGAAGCCCCCAATCTCTCCCCGCCTTGGGGAGCATGCACTCCACTTCATTCCATGCTCTGTGAGTCCTTCCCCAATGCACTTCTTCACATGCACACACACAGCGTCCAATGTTGGCAGCACTTGGACCAGTTGAGCCTCCTTCCATGTTCATGACAACAGTTGGCAAATCAACGTTGTGCCACCAATAAGGCAAAACAAACCAGAAAGGGCCTCTGTGATGTCCCCGCATGGGGCCAGGTGCGCTGCGCAGCAATGAAAAGGGCCGACACAACGGAGCTCTGCTACATGCGTGTTCTTTATTCAAATACAACGTTTTAACCAACTATATCCCCGCCCTCCCGCATCACTTACCGTTTCCCCCGCTCCCCTTGTGCATCCCGGCCTCGTTGCCCCGGAGACATCAACGTGACATCTCCCCCCTTTTTAAACAGTTACCAAACTCTTCGCAACAGGCGGCGGTCTTGTGAGTCTCTAGTCCATCTCCTCGATCCTTCGGCGAGGTCTGCTCCAGGCTTACTGTGGTCGTGCTGGACTGGGACCTGGCGGCGTCCCACGGTCAGCAGTTCCTGACCCTGCATCCTGCTCGGGCTCGTCCGATTCCCACTGATCGTCCACATATGGGTCATCCGATTCATCGCCCAGTGGAGTCTGTACTCTCCCACTCAGACGTCTCGTTCCTGCTTGCGGAAGCTCCTTGAAGTGGAATGAGTTGCGGGTTACCGCTCCTGCTAACCCTTGGGAAGTGATCATCGACCCCTTCTTTTGAGTGACGAGGAGGGGCTCTTCCCGAAATGTTGCCATGTGTTTGTGGGTCGATGGCTGACAAACTGCCACTATATCTCCCACTTCTATTTGAGACAGCTGGGCCCGCCGGCGAGTGTCGGCGTACTCCTTCATCTGGTTCTTGGCAGCATCATCTCGCTCTCTGACCTCCGAGTCTAAGGCCAGCCGTGGACTGATTGCTTCCGCTTGTGGAAGTCGGGTCTGCGTGTTCCACCCAAACATGAGTTCAGCAGGTGTCTTTCCTGTTGTGCGGTGGGGTGTCCCACGGTAGTCCCTCAACAGTTGATTTAGCACTTGTTCATAGGGCTGCTCCGTTCGACGCGCGACCTGCAAGCCACGCTTGAGGTTGGCCATGAATCGTTCGATCATCCCATTAGCTTGGGGCCATAACGGGGTGATCTTTCTGTGATGGAATCCGAGGTACTCCACAAACTGAGCAAACGGCTGTCCACAGAATGGGGCTCCATTGTCCGTCTTGAGCACCTTGGGTACACCATATGCCGAGAACATGTGGTCCAGTGCCGGGATGACGTGATGGGCGGCCATGGAAGAGGTCAACTGCACATCCAGGTACCGTGAATACTCGTCCATCACCGCCAGGACATACTTCCCCCTTTCGATGGGCCCAAAGAAGTCCGCTGCTATCGCTTCCCATATGTTCTGCAGGAGTTCTGACATGTGCAGGGGCTCGGGATGCCGGTTGGGCGTGATGAGGCAGCATGTAGGACAGGCTCTTAGAGCGGCCTCTACCCGGGCATCCATGTGGGGGAGCCAGACTTTCTGGAGGAACATGCCCTGCGTGGAGACTATGCCTCTGTGCGTCTCGTGCGCTAGGTTGATGACTTTCGATCTCATGGCTTCCGGGATCACTAGTTTGCAGTCCTTGAGTAGCAGGCGGTCTTCCGACACGGCCAGTTCTTCTTTCACTAAGAGGAATCGTTCTACATCTTCCCTTATTTGGCCTCCCGCCGCTTTTCCTCTTTCATTGGCTCTCCGCCACTGTCCCGACTGTAGTCCTTCACAGATGATGCGGCAGGCTGGGTCATTCTGGCAAATTCTTCCATGTTCACACCCTCCGGCGTGGTTTGATGAACCAGGTATCTGAGATATCGGTCGGCCACTGACGGTTCGGGCGTGCTCTCACCCCTTGGTCTCCTTGACAGGAAGTCGGCAGGGTTCTCACCTTTCCCTGGCCTGTGGATGATGTCAAATGCGTAGTCCTGAAGTCTTAGCTCCCAGCGAGCGATCCGCTGAGGCATTTTGGTTTGTGGGTTGCCATAGAGAAACAGCAAGGCTTGGTGATCTGTGACAACTTGGAATGGCTTCCCGTACAGGAACAAATGAAAATGTTTGCATGCCCATACTATGGCCAGCCCCTCCTTCTCTTCCTGGGAGTATTCCTGCTCAGTGTTCGACAGGCTGCAACTGGCGTAAGCCGCTATGTGTTTCTGCGACGGTTCTTGGGGTTCAAACTGTGCCAGGATGGCTCCCAAGTCAACGGGACTGGCGTCGACCGTCAGTTCTGTCTTCCTGTTGGGGTCATAGTATGACATGTTTTCTTCCTTCGCGACTGTCTCCCTTATTGTCTCGAAGGCACTTTGACAGTCACTAGTCCATTCAAATTTTTCATTTTGATGGGTCAATTTCCTCAGTGGCTCACTGACCGAGGCAAAATCTCTAATGTGCCTGCTACAGTAGTTGGCCAGTCCTAGAAATGACTGAAGTTAGATACATTGGTCGGGGCTGCGGTGTCGTTCAGGGCTAATACTTTGTCCGGGTCTGGGGTCTTCCCAGATTCTGAGAAGACATGGCCGAAGAATTTCAGTGTGTTTTTCTGGAACTCACATTTGTCCCTGTTTAGCGTGAGGTTGGCATCATGGAGGGCTTTACACACTCTCATGAGGGTCTAGTCGTGTTTGTTTACATCGGTTCTGAACACCAAGATGTCCTCGGAATAGTTGAGACAGTTCGGGATGTGTTTTATTATGTTGTGGACCTCAGCTTGAAATGTTTCCGCTGCTGAAGACACCCCGAAGCTCAGTCTTTTATACCTGAATAGGCCAACGTGAGTGACGAAAGTGGTTATGTTGCGACTCTCGGGATGTAATACTAGCTGGTGGTATCCCCTTTGTAGGTCCAGTTTTGAAAAGACCTTTGCCCCGTTCAGCAGGAGGATCATATCGGTGATTCGTGGCACAGGGTATCTCTCCCTTTTGATAGCTTGGTTCGGGCACCGCATGTCGACGCATCGTCTGATGGCTTCGGATCCTTTCTTCGGGACTGGGACAATTGGGGAAACCCATGTGGTGGGTCCCGTGGCTTTTTCGATAATGTCTTGTTCCAGCAGTTTCTTTAGTTCATCCTCCACCTTCTTCTGAATGTTGACGTGGATTCCGCGGTATGGTTGGGCTATTGGGCTTATTGAGTCATCTACGTGTAGTTTGATTTGCCGGTTTCTGAGTTTCCCAATTCCCTTGAATATCTTGGGATATAAGTTGTTAATCATTTCCACGGGATCTATGTACTTGTGGACCATTATGTTGTAGAGTATGTTTATCAAACCCATGTCAGCGGCTGCCTTGAAGCTCAACATGCAACCACTGTGTGTTTTGGTGGCCAGGACGTGTATTGGAACTTTCCTTTCTTGTCGCTTATAGCGGCAAAGTCAGCTAAATAGTCCCAGGCACTTTAGAGGAGTTTTAGCTCCGTAGGCGTAGATGTCGACTGTGGCTGGCTGGTGCTTCTGTTGCAGAGTTAATTCAGAGTATATTTGTTCACTCACCCCATTGACAGTGGCGCCAGTGTCTATGAGGAATTCGGTGGGTCTTTCTTGCAATTTGATGATGAGTGTCGGGCTATGGGCTGTCGCCGTGGGGTTACCCAGGGCGTAGACATATGCCTTCCTTTTCTGGTCACTCCCTGATGAGCTGGGTTCAGACTCAGTAGGGGACTGCTCTACCAGGCAGCGTACGTGTCGTTGCGATCTTCTCTCTGGTCGAACACGCATCACGAATCTCCTCCTCTCCCTCCTTCTCTGTCGGTCTTCACCGGATTCTTTGTCCCTCTTGTCACTCGGGGCTTGACTCTGGGCATTGGAGGTTTTTGGGGTTGGGTTGATGCTGGACGGTCCCCCATAGCCACTCTTTGTTCGAGCGGTGTTGTCTCTGGGCCGCTCTCTCCCTCGATCCCGAAATAGCCTACACACTGCCTTGAAGTGACCTTCATCGCCGCAGGACGTGCAGCGCTGTCCGACAGCGGGGCAGGTCCCCTCATGTGGATATTCAAAAACCACACTTGTAACAGAAGAGTTCTTCCGGCTTCCTTTCTAATTGTAATTTGTTTAAGTTCTCTCCAGCCGGGGTGGTCCCAAAGCTTTCCACTTGAGAGTCAATGGCTCTTTCAACCCTAGCCAGCACCAGGATTTCTTCCAGTGTGCAGGATTTCTGGAGCAGTTTCCTTCGGAAGGCTTGAGACTCACAACCTGATATGATTTGAGACCTTAAGGCCTCAGTGTTCGAATAGTTAGCGAAATCGAAGTGTTTCGCTTGTTGCGAAGTCGCATCACGTATGCGTCCATCGTCTCCCCTTTTGCCTGTTTCGTGCTGTGGAACAAATGTCTTTCGTAATTGACGTTGGTATGCGGCGCAAAATAAGCTGTCAGTGCGACTTGGAGATCATGTATGGAGTCTATGGAGTCTTGGGGCATCTCGTCTATTATGTCCCGGGTGGCGGAGCCTACAGCCAACTTCGAGAGGCACACCTGCCTTGCATCTGCGACGGGTCCCGTGGCCCCCATGTAAAGATCAAAGTCCCTTATCCATTTGGTCCATCTGGGACCCATGTTGCTCGTGTCCATCACGTCGAAGGCACCCGGCATCTGGGCCACTAGAGTATCTGGTAATTGGTATGGCACATGATCTGGTGCCGGGGCCACTGGCGCTGGGGGCCCATTCCCTTGGCTTGTGCTCCTTGGCCATCGTCTTGACCTGACATGGTGGAAGATGTGTGTGTTCCCTTAGGGTGGTGACCTCTTTATTGCTGTGTGTGATGGCCACCTGGTGAGGCACGAGCACCATCCACTAGTTCACCCTCTTCAGGGCGCTTCACAACACCCCCTGCTGTTCTCTCTTGTTCTGGGCTCCTCGCAGTGCCTTTCCTAGTGGGTCGCTCCCTTCGGCTCTTATGAGCTTGTGGTGCCACGTGGAGTCACTCCCCTCGGGCTACATATCCCTGGCACGCACTGACCCCTTTTCCCAGCGTTGGGAGCAGTGCAGGTGTCCTTGTTCCTGCCAGCACGTGCCTCCCACATGAACCGTACCTCGTTGTCTCCTTCTGAGTGAGGGCGGGGCTGTCAGCTCCAGCGCATATTCACCGCTGCGGCCCGGGCTTCTGCATAGGGAAAAAGGCGAGCTCCGGCTCCTTCCGTGTGCTTCTCCCTGCGGCCTGCAGCTGCGTAGGGGATCGGGCGGGGCTCCAGCTCCTCCACGTGTGATCTCTGCGGCCTGCAGCTGGCTCCTCGCCTATTCGCGGGTGTGTCGGGCAGGCAGTGTCTCTCTCTCTCTCTCTCTCTGGGGTGGACACGCCGCTCCTTATCCCATCCTCGTCGCCATTGTGATGTCCCCGCATGGGGCCAGGCGCGCTGCGCAACAATGAAAGGGGCCGACACCGGAGATCTGCTACATGCGTGTTCTTTATTCAAATACAACGTTCGAACCAACTATATCCCGGTCCTCCCGCGTCACTTCCCATTTCCTCCACTCCCCTTGTCCATCCCGCCCTCGTTGCCCCGGAGACGTCAACGTGACAGCCTCTTACAGTCCATGGCACAATGGGGAGAGGCGGGCGAGAGCCAAGCTGGAGAGCAAGCAGGTCAGGAAGTGACATGAGCAGATTGGACTGGCCTGGATCCCTTACCCCGTTCAGTAATATGTTCGTCTGTGTGCCTTCTTCCGCCCAGCACTTCTTCTCAGAGCCACGTACAGTCCGGCCACCATCAGCACTTTATTCACCAGCACTATGGACACAAGTGCCATCACCTTCGGGTCGGACACGCAGACCACATACCTGGAGGTGCAGTTTCTAAAGGCAGAAGAAAGCAATCAAAGAAAAGACACCTCTCTTAAAATAGCATTTAGTATTTCATTTTTCATGAATATAAATTTCCTACACCTATAAACTCCAAAGCATGTCTGGGCATGCACACACACCAGTCCAATTGCACACAGGCATGTTGCAGTGTAGATCCAGTGTACACAGGCCTGGGACACAAACATGGTGTCAGCGCTTGCACTGCCACCTCAATACACTGCAATGCACCCTCGCGATGGAAAGAGAGGGGGAGGAGGAAGCAGGGCGCAGGAGAACTAGCGAGAACCTGAGAGGGGCAGAGAGAGAGAGAGGAAGAGAAGAGAAGGGAAGAGAAGAGAAGAGAAGAGAAGAGAAGAGAAGAGAAGAGAAGAGAAGAGAAGAGAAGGGGCGAGGAGAGGAGAGAAGGGAAGGGAAGGGAAGGGAAGAGGAGAGGAGAAGAGGGAAGGGAAGGGAAGAGAAGAGAAGAGGAGAGAAGAGAAGAGAAGAGTGGAGAAGAGAAGAGAAGAGAAGAGAAGGGAAGGGGAGAGGAGAGGAGAGGAGAGGAGAAGAGGGAAGGGAAGGGAAGGGAAGGGAAGGGAAGAGAAGAGAAGAGAAGAGGAGAGGAGAGAAGAGAAGAGAAGAGAAGAGAAGAGAAGAGAAGAGAAGAGAAGAGAAGAGAAGAGAAGAGAAGAGGAGAGAAGGGAAGCGAATGGGACGGAGGGACGGGAAGGGAAGGGAAGAGAAGAGAAGAGAAGAGAAGGGAAAGGAAGGGAAGGGACGGGAAGGGAAGAGAAGAGAAGAGAAGGGAAGGGAAGGGAAGGGAAGGGAAGGGAAGGGAAGAGAAGAGAAGAGAAGAGAAGAGAAGAGAAGAGAAGAGAAGAGAAGAGAAGAGAAGAGAAGAGAAGAGAAGAGAAGAGAAGAGAAGGGAAGGGAAGGGAGAGAGGGAGAAACAGGGTTACTCATGTGACCAGAGAGGGGGTGCATAAGGAGAGCACATATCATGCTCAACTGACAGTGATATCAGTGCTGTCACCCCCAGGCAAGGGCCTGCGGTTTTACCCCTGCTCTTTAACCTCTACTTATCCCGCTGGCACAGACCTAGGGCCGCCCCAGAGGTATTTATGAACTTGTGCAAAGGCACCTCTTGGTGAAGCAGAAGACCACCCCAAGTGTGGAGACTAGGTCCACAGGAGGAGGAACGAAGGCGCCCTCTATCATGTTCAAGAGGGTTATTTTAAATTCACAGACACCGATCAGGTTAGCAAACACTTCCGTTCCGCCCATCAGCTCACCAGTGTGCTTCTCCAGCCACAGTAACATGCTCTGCCTACAACCCTTCTCAGGCATTCCATTACCCGCATTCAAGAACGGGGTGTGGGGTTCAATGACCGCCCAAGATGACAGGAACCTGGAGGCCAAAGCCGGCCTATGTGGAAAAATGACCTGCCATGCTTCAGAAAAACGTCCACACTGCAAAAGGGCATATGAGTGTAGACTGTGTGTATTCCTGCAAGTAACACAAGGAAGAGTTGCGGAAAAATGGAAATGCCACGTGAATGGCCAAGAACTGGAAATCAAAAGGCCAACCTTTCATTACAAAGTGAAAGGTGAAACAGAAATCACAGCCGCCTTTAAGTAGCATTTGCAAGAGAAAATCAAAGGCCCCTTCCCCATGAAAAGCAGGGTTTTTAAATACTGAAACTAAAATATGCTTCCCATGCAAAATACCTGCAACGAACGGAAAAGGCTATTTTTCTCTCAGGGGACATATGAAAGGCTTTATTCTCTGGAAAGGCAGGACTACAGTCTCTATTCAGAATTGCCACCCCCATTCCAGAGTCGCTTTGTTGTTCTCTGAAAGTCAATCTCTCTGAGGTTCTTGCATTCCAAGAAAGGCATGGCTTTGAGTTCCGATTCCTGAGCCTTTTCCTAGGCAGAACTGACTCTAGTGTCCAAGAGGCTAAAGGTGAACATTGGCCTGGACAGAAAAGGATCACTCCTTCAAACGCTGACTGGCAGGATGGGTTAATGACTGAATGACAGGCCAGAGCACATGGTTTCAGGGAAATGCCATCAAGAATCAGAAACGAAACTGAGATGGGCCAGGAGCCGGAATAAACATGGGCCATGCAGAGAATGCAGCCTTGATAAGTCCCGTTGAGTCCATTCCAGTGTCACATGAAGGCTGATGATGGGCCTCTTATGTAGATGTCATGGGTATTTAAGTGTGATGTTTGGTGACCATGTAACCATCTAACATGTGATTCTAGCTTCGCCAAAAGGGTACCGAAGCTGAAATCTGGGGGACTGGTGGCTTATTTCATTAGATAGTTGTGTAGAAAATTGTATGTAAACTGCGAAAAAATACTATTTGTGCATGCCATAACATCCGAACACGCGAGTAAACTCCAAAAATATGCCATTAACTGTATTTCAAAATATATGCTATTATGTTTATTTGAAAAACCTGGGTTGTTGCCATATTGTGACTTTTTCAGTGAAAAAACGGACATTAAAAAAGTGTAATTGACAGCCTCTTCACCTCACTCCTATCAGGGAACTCCCTGGATCTATCACACACAGGGGTTGGACCTTGGGGCGGAGTGGGCCGAAGGTGTCCAATCAAAAGTCAAGCCTCATAATTTAGCACCTCCAGTTTTCCACATTGTGGGGCGGCACTTATGGTGTAAAAAGTGTTTGCACCATTGGAAAGGGACAGAGCTGCCAAAAAATCACCAAAGGAAGATGCTGAAAAATTATCTGGGTGGAAGTTTTGGAAGAGGGCTGTAGACTCCCACTGCAGGGGGGGCAGAAAACAGAGGCTGTGATACTTCCCTGGAGCCCACCACTGCAGGGGGGCCATAAAACAGAGGCTGTGATACTTCCCTGGAGCCCATGCAGGGATGAATGCTGCGGGATCCCATTGCCTGAAGTGCTGGCAAGAATCCTGGGTTTCTCCAAAAGCAAAGCCCTGCTTCTCTCTATGAGTGCCAAGCCCAGAGCTTTCCAGAAGTAAGTAGATAGTCCAACAAAATGTAAGCGTGGGGATGTATTTAATTAATCTATTACCTTTCATTAGTGGTGGTGCGGAAAATTGTGTAGACCCTTAGCACCTTTGACTGAATATGAATTTTATTAACTCCCAAATAGATTTACGCCGGGGGGAGCTTGGAAAAATTCAAAAGTTCACCCTCTCTGTTATAGGGAATGATGTTATAGTCCTTTAAGTAAATGGGGTGTCCTGGCCACAAAAACAAAAGTTGTAATTGTCACCAGTTCTAAACCTTGCCTTTAAAACGAAAAGGTCCTGAGCACAAACAACACATTTCTAAACTGTCCCCACTTCCTAGAACTGGACTTTGAACAGCAGAGTGCTGCTTCTAATTGATGCTTGGGTTTTCGGTTCTGGGGGAGAAGTGCTTTGCATAGTGAAAATAGGGCGATTTCCAATGAACAATATACACTCTCTCCTGAGAGTGAGTAAGTGGCCCTGAGAGCAGAACAAGATTGTACCACTTTTAGGCGACAAGGAAAAAGGGTGTTATTTGCCACATGTATCTTTAAAAATCTGTGTGTCAAAAGTGGAAGCATTTGCAAGTGTGCTGAGAAACCACATGTATCAAGCATTGTGCATGTGTGCATGTAAGGTTTCATTTTTTTTAAAAACGAAATTGTGCTCATGTTCCATGTACCTGAAAGAAAAAGGAGAAAGTAGTTTATGTGTTGAAGTGTTGTCTTGTGCCACAAAGAAGGTGGAGTGTGTAACCGTTTAGTGCAATGTTTATTGAACCTATATTTTAAATAAATATACCTTCTTTCTGTACACCGGCCTGGTTCTTGGCTCATTGTTGGCACAAGGGAAGAGATCCACGGGACTCTATGTGATTCATATGTGGGGCGTATTTGAATCCTAAACTAAGGGTATATTGTTGGCTCTCTTACGTGGGCTGGACGGAACTCCCTATGTTGAGTGTGGTCTCCCTATACATCGTTACAGGTGACAACAAGGAGATCTAAACACAGCTGGCATGAGACTAGGAACTCGTGCCAGGAACCTGATACAACATTTCTTCCCATTTATATAATTGAACAGTGTCAACAAACTCCTGCAACTGTTACCACACAAGTAACTATAATAACCCATCTGAACTCCATGAACTAGAAGATTGAAAATCCCTCTACACTACTGCGTATACTACTGGCACACACCTACACTACTTGCGCTTAGAACTGCCATAACTGAAACAATAATTACGCTTTATACCTAGTCGGAATAGCGTGAATAGCACTTCCTATACTTTACAGTATCTGCCACCGACCCCGTCCATTAACTAGGCACACAGCAGAGGTGTGATGGGTTCCCACTCAGCTCTGTACAGATATCCTTGTCCCTCTGTCTAGTAATAATGTTTGTGCACAGTGCACCACTCCTATCAGCTGCAATAGAGTCTAACTCCACTGGGTCCTCCGGCATCATTGGTGATATTCCACCTGCAAATCTGCCCTCCAAACTCCCAGAAGGAACTTTTGAATCAGCTACAGAATGGCCCTTTGCTGTTGGAATTCTTCTATCTGTGTAGTGACACACTTGGACACCCACTTCATATTCCAACTCTACCATCTTCGGTACAGAGAACATTTATTAAACTTCCCTTGCTTTTAAAAGCCTGCCAAACTTAGGATACAGTGTCTACTCTTCCTGGACATCTGATTTGGACCCACTCTCTAACTTTGTGCCTAGCATCATAGTACCATTTGGTGGCTGCCTGCCTTTCTTTTGCTCACTGTATAATCATTCCTAAATTGTGTTTGATATTCATTTCAATTCTTGTGCCTCCCTGATAAAACTCCAGGGTCTAGTATGGTTAGCTGCCCTCCTTCTCTACATTGCTTCAAAAGGAAGCTCCCCTGTTAACCCTTTTGGGGTGTGTATATACATCATCAATAACTTCCTCCACTAGACATCCATTCAAATGTGCTGTCTGCACACAATCCTTTATGACCCTATTAAATCTCTCAACAAGTCCTATAGCTTGAGGATGGTAAAGTGCCACCGTGTGATGCTTGACCCCTGTGGTCTCTAGGAATTGTCTCATTTCTTGGGAAACTAATTTCACTCCATTGTCCACCACCAACCCTTCGGACAGCCTTCTCAAACAAACACTTTAGTGAGAAACCCAATGACAGCCGCCGTCGTGATCTCTGCTACAAATTCAATTTCTGGACATCTTGAGTAATAATCCACCAACACAATGGCAAATCTTTTGTTTCTGGATAGTCTGATAAAGGGTCCTAGAGGTCTAGGGCACATTTTCTGCCATGGTCCTTGAGGAAGCTCTACTGAGATCAAAAGTGCACCGGTTGTTGTCAGTTTCTTGACGTCGACTTTGCATTCTTGACAAACTCTCACTAAAAGGTCTATTTCATTGTCCATTGCAGGCCACCATTAACTTTCTCATACAAGTCTTTTGTCACGGAAATGCCCGGGTGACCACGATGGGCTCTTTGCATTATCTTTTCTCTGACAGCACTGGAAGGGATAATTCATCCCCTATTACTACCACTTGGTTTATCGCACTTAGTTCATCTGCAATTTTGACATACAGTTAGAGTTCATTGCTATTCATGCTTGGTTTGGGCAAACCGTGTTGTATATAACCCTTGAGATTGGTTAGCGATTGATCCTGGCTGTTTATTTCATTCCAGGCCAATTCCAAAATATTAATTATCTTCGCCACCTCCATTGCATTTATAATATGTATTTCTGTGTCAGAGTCTTTTTCTGGCTGAGGTAGTTGCTGCAACATGGGATCTTCCTGGTTTCTTTTCTACTTTGCATGTGTACTCTCGAAGTCCTCCTGATATCCTGGCGCTAATCTGGACAATATTTTATTGTCTCTTTCTGACATTAATATCTTTACAAAGGGTCGATGGTCACTGCACAGTAGAAAATGTGCACCCCCAGAAATAGTCTGAACTGTGACAAGCTAATGCCTCTTCCTCTGTTGTTGAATAGTTGGACTCAGCACTTCTCAGCACTTCTCAATGGCCTTGATGCGAAAGCCACTATATCTTCACCTTGCTTCTCTCTTTGTGACACTGCAGACCCCAGACCTTTGTTGCTGGCATCAACGCTTATCATGCTGACAGATGCATATCAAATTGTTTGAGGGTTGGTGCTCCTGTGTCTGCCTCTTTCATGTCTATGAATGCACTGTTCTGGGTGTTTCCCCTTGCAAATTGTACTTATTTTTTAGCACTTCGCATAAGGGCTGCGCTCTTGCTGCAACGTTCAGCAAACATTTCAAATAGAATTTGCATAGCGCCAAGAATGACATGATTTCTTCCTCAGTGGATGGAATTCTGGCGTCCCTGACTGCTTCCACTAAATACATTTTTTTATTCCGCTGAGATGGTGTGGCCCAAGTAGTCGCCTTCTTTGCAAAACAGCCTTTGGATTGTGCTGATTCACCATTTTAGAAAATATCAGAAGTGTATTTATTTATTTTTTTATCGTTTGCTTGTAAGAGCTTATACAATAAGAATATACTGTTTCAAAGCATCCACAGGGCAATGAGGGATCAAGGGTTGGACATTACAACGCAATATTAAGAGCAGAGGGGGAGGAGGGAGAGTGACGGACGTGATATGCCTTGTGAGAATTAAGAACGTACAAGTGCAGAAAGGAAGTAGGAGGAGGGGGTAAGTGCTGGGGAGTCCAAGCTCGTGGGTGAGCCATGGAGGAAGTGCTAGGAATGATTGAGTGCTACACGGACTGGGGCCGTGGGAGGTGAAAGTGCGAGTCTCCAGGGCAGAGGGTGTGCAGATGCAAAGTGCTATGGATAGACAGGAGCTGGGAAGAATTGGAGTGGAAGGTCAAGGCCCTGAAGATGCATAAGGGCCGAGGAACACCGATTCAGCAAATGTGGGATTAGCAGAAGGGGAGAAGGAGGACGAAAAGAGGAACATCTTACGGACCTTCCGGGAATTTGAGAAGATCCTGTTCAAGGTGCAGGGGGAGGCTATTCCAAAGGAGGGAGCCCACAGAGGAAAGAGAGCAACCCCCCCCCCGCACTCTGTTTAGCAAAATGCTTTACACACAAGGAGTTGGTGCCAGAGGAGCAAAGGGATCTAGGGGGGGGAGTATTTAGTGAGATAAAGTTGTAGATAGTGTGGTCCCCGGGCCCAGGGCCCAGGCAGCCTTGTGGATGATGCAGAGGGATTTGAATTTAATCTGTGCAGCAACCAGGAGCCACTGGTGGGTTTTAGGGCTGGAGAGATGCAGTTCCTGGGCTTACGGCAAAGGATAAATCTTGCTGCCCTATTCTGGGAAAGCTGAAGGGGTCGCAGAGTGGAAGGTGGCAGATTCAGGAGGAGGCTGTCACAGTAGTCAAATCTACAGAGAACCAGGACTTGAGTCACATTGAGCAAGAATGTCATCTCGGAAGCAGATGACATTTTAAATAATCTGAACATGAAACGTCGGAACATGGCTTGCGCACTTGCAAGCGCGTGAGGCATGAAAAGAAACCTCAAAGCATCAAAAGGAGTAACACAGGCAATTGTCTGTCTCGAATCCTGTGTCAGCTCTATCTGAGGTCCCATTGCACCTCTGCTACAGTGCTGGAAAAGGGAAACATGTATTGGGGGAACCCTCTCCTCCTTGGAGGGATGGGGCCGAGGGGCGTGGTCCCAGGCCAGGTCATGCAATACAGTATGTCTTCATAGAAACCAATCCTGGCGATTTGCATAAAAGCAAAGAGATTTATGGGAACATAAGTATGTCTAGAATTTAAAATTTCAAACATGTCTTGTGATTCAATAAGAAACCCTTTTGAGAGAATAATGGAAGTTGGGGTCTACAGTTTTACTTGCCAAGATTAGTCGCCCTAAGAATAAAATGTCTCTACATTGCAGGACATAAAACAGTTATGTGAGGCTTTGACTGATTTTGTATTCATGAGCCCTTGCAGAATTCATGAGCCCTTGCAGAATCACCTTGAAATGTGGCCTGCATGTGATAATTTGGCTTCAGGACATATCTTGCTGGGCGTACCCATCTGAAGGAACCCATTGAAGAGGCATCTTACAGAAGCCCCTGAATTGCTGCAGCAATTTCTGAAGCAACCCATCGAGCAGGCAGCTTACAGAAGCCTCTGCAGTGCTGCAGCATCTTCTGAAGCAACCCATCGAGCATGCAGCCCATCGAGCAGGCAGCTTACATAAGCCACTGCAGTGCTGCAGCATCTTCTGATGCAACCAATCGAGCAGACAGCTTACAGAAGCCACTGCAGTCCTGAAGCATCTTCTGAAGCAACTTATTGAGCAGGCAGCCCATCGATCAGTCGAGCAGCTGAGAGAAGCCTCTGCAGTGCTGCAGCACCTTCTTAAGCAACCCATTGAGTAGGAGCAGGCAGGCGGCCCATCAAGTAGGCAGCTTACACAAGACCCTGCAGTGCTGCTGCACCTTCTGAAGCAACCCATCGAGCAGGCAGCTTCCAGAAGCCCCTGCAGTCCTGCAGCATCTTCTGAAGCAACCCATCAAGCAGGCAGCTTCCAGAAGCCCCTGCAGTGCTGCAGCATCTTCTGAAGCAACCCATCGAGCAGCCAAGCAGGTTACAGAAGCCTCTGCAGTCCTGCAGCATCTTCTGAAGCAAACATTTGAGCAGGCAGCTTACATTAGCCCCTGCAGTACTGCAGCATCTTCTGAAGCAACCCATCGAGCAGACAGCTTACAGAAGCCCCTGCAGTCCTGCAGCATCTTCTGAAGCAACCCATCGAGCAGGCAGCTTAAAGAAGCCTCTACGGTGCTGCAGCATCTTCTGAAGCAATCCGTTGAGCAGGCCGCTTACAGAAGCCTCTGCAGTCCTGCAGCATTTTCTGAAGCAATCCATCTAGTAGGCAGCTTACAGAAGCCCCTGTGGTGCTGCAGCATCTTCTGAAGCAACACATCAGGCAGCTTACAGAAGCCCCTGCAGTGCTGCAACATTATCTGATACTTACAGAAGCCTCTGCAGTCCTGCAGCATCTTCTGAAGCAGCACATCGAGCAGGCAGCTTAAAGAAGCCCCTGCAATGCTGCAGCATCTTCTGAAGCAACCCATTGAGCAGGCAGCTTACAAAAGCTTCAGCAGTGCTGCAGCATCTTATGGAGCAACACATTGAGGAGCCAGGCAGCTTATAGAAGCCTCGGCAGTCCTGCAGCATCTTCTGAAGCAACCATTCGAGCAGGCAGCTTACATAAGCCCCTGCAGTCATGCAGCATCTTGTGATACAACCCATTGAGCAGGCATCTTACAGAAGCCCCTGCAGTGCTGCAGCATCTTCTGAAGGAACCCATCGAAGAGGCCGCTTACAGAAACCCCTGCAGTCCTGCAGCATCTTCTGAAGGAACCCATCAAAGAGGCAGTTTACAGAAGCCCCTGTGGTCCTGCAGCATCTTCTGAAGCAACCCATTGAGCAGGCAGCTTACAGCAGTTTACAGAATCCCCTGCGGTGCTGCAACATCTTCCGAGAAAACCCATCGAGCGGGCAGCGTACAGAAGCCCCTGCGGTGCTGCAGCATCTTCTGAAGCAACCCATCGAGCAGGCAGTTTACAGAAGCCCCTGCTGTGCTGCAGCATCTTCTGAAGCAATGCATCGAGCAGGCAATTTACAGAAGCCTCTGCAGTCCTGCAGCATCTTCTGAAGCAACGCATCGAGCAGGCAGTTTACAGAAGCCCCTGCAGTACTGCAGCATCTTCTGAGGCAACCCATCGGGCAGGCAGCTTACAGAAGACCCTGCTGTGCTGCAGCATCTTCTGAAGCAACCCATCGTGCAGGCAGCTTACAGAAGCTTCTGCAGTGCTGCAGCATCTTATGAAGCAACGCATCGAGCAGCCAAGCAGCTTATAGAGGCCTCTGCAGTCCTGCAGCATCTTCTGAAGCAACCATTCGAGCAGGCAGCTTACATAAGCCCCTGCAGTCCTGCAGCATCTTCTGATGCACCCATTGAGCAGGCAGTTTAGAGAAGCCCCTGCAGTGCTGCAGCATCTTCTGAAGGAACCCATCGAAGAGGCAGCTTACAGAAGCCTCTGCAGTCCTGCAGCATCTTGTGAAGCAACCATTCGAGCAGGCAGCTTACATAAGCCCCTGCAGTCCTGCAGCATCTTCTGATGCACCCATTGAGCAGGCAGTTTAGAGAAGCCCCTGCAGTGCTGCAGCATCTTCTGAAGGAACCCATCAAAGAGGCAGTTTACAAAAGCCCCTGCGGTCCTGCAGCATCTTCTGAAGCAACCCTTCGAGCAGGCAGCTTACAGAAGCTTCTGCAGTGCTGCAGCATCTTCTGAAGCAACCCATCGAGCAGGCAGCTTACAGAAGCTTCTGCTGTGCTGCAGCATCTTCAGCAGCATCTTCTGAAGCAACCCTTCAAGCAGGCAGCTTACAGAAGCTTCTGCGGTGATGCAGCATCTTCTGAAGCAACCCATCGAGCAGGCAGCTTACAGAAGCCCCTGCAGTCCTGCAGCATCTTCTGAAGCAACCCATTGAGCTTTGCTTCGAGCAGGCAGCTTACAGAAGCCCCTGCAGTGCTGCAGCAATTGTGAAGCAACCCATCGAGCAGACAGCTTACAGAAGCCTCTGCGGTGCTGCAGCATCCTCTGAAGCAATCCATCAAGCAGGCAGCTTACAGGAGCCTATGCAGTCCTGCAGCATTTTCTGAAGCAATCCATTGAGCAGGTGCTTACAGAAGCCCCTGCGGTGCTGCAGCATCTTTTGAGGCAACCCATCGAGCAGGTGGCTTAAAGAAGCCCCTGCGGTGCTGCAGCATCTTCTGAGACAACCCATTGAGCAGGAAGCTTACAGAAGCCCCTGCGGTGCTGCAGCATCTTCTGAAGCAACCCATTGAGCAGGCAGTTTACAGAAGCCCCTGCGGTGCTGCAGCATCTTCTGAAGCAACCCTTCGAGCAGGCAGTTTACAGAAGCTTCTGCGGTGCTGCAGCATCTTCAGCAGCATCTTCTGAAGCAACCCTTCAAGCAGGCAGCTTACAGAAGCTTCTGCGGTGCTGCAGCATCTTCTGAAGCAACCCATCGAGCAGGCAGCTTAAAGAAGCTCTGCAGTCCTGCAGCATCTTCTGAAGCAACCCATCGAGCAGGCAGCTTACAGAAGCCCCTGCAGTCCTGCAGCATCTTCTGAAGCTACCCATTGAGCTTTGCTTCGAGCAGGCAGCTTACGGAAGCCCCTGCAGTGCTGCAGCACTTGTGAAGCAACCCATCGAGCAGGCAGCTTACAGAAGCCTCTGCGGTGCTGCAGCATCCTCTGAAGCAATCCATCAAGCAGGCAGCTTACAGGAGCCTATGCAGTCCTGCAGCATTTTCTGAAGCAATCCATTGAGCAGGCGCTTACAGAAGCCCCTGCGGTGCTGCAGCATCTTTTGAGGCAACCCATCGAGCAGGTGGCTTACAGAAGCCCCTGCGGTGCTGCAGCATCTTCTGAGACAACCCATTGAGCAGGAAGCTTACAGAAGCCCCTGCGGTGCTGCAGCATCTTCTGAAGCAACGCATCGAGCAGGCAGCTTACAGAAGCCTCTGCAGTCCTGCAGCATCTTCTGAAGCAACACATCGAGCAGGCAGCTTACAGAAGCTGCTGCAGTGCTGCAGCATCTTCTAAGGCAACCCATCGAGCAGGCAGCTTAAAGAAGCCCCTGCAGCGCTGCAGCATCTTCTGAAGCAACCCATCGAGCAGGCAGCTTACAGAAGCTTCTGCAGTGCTGCAGCATCTAATGAAGCAACGCATCGAGCAGCCAAACAGCTTATAGAAGCCTCTGCCATCCTGTAGCATCTTCTGAAGGAACCCATCGAAGAGGCATCTTACAGAAGCCCCTGCAGTCCTGCAGCATCTTCTGAAGGAACCCATCAAAGAGGCAGGTTACAGAAACCCCTGCGGTCCTGCATCATCTTCTGAAGCAACCCATCGAGCACGCAATTTACAGAAGGTTCTGCGGTGCTGCAACATCTTCTGAAGCAACCCATCGAGCAGGCAATTTACAGAAGCCCCTGCAGTCCTGCAGCATCTTCTGAAGCAACCATTCGAGCAGGCAGCTAAGAGAAGCCCTGCAGTGCTGCAGCATCTTCTGAAGCAACCCATCGAGCTTTGCTTTGAGCAGGCAGCTTACAGAAGCCCCTGCGGTGCTGCAGCATCTTCTGAAGCAACCCATTGAGCAGGCAGCTTACAGAAGCCTCTGCGGTGCTGCAGCATCTTCTGAAGCAATCCGTCGAGCAGGCAGCTTACAGAAGCCTCTGCAGTCCTGCAGCATTTTCTGAAGCAATCGATTGAGTAGGCGCTTACAGAAGTCCCTGCAGTGCTGCAGCATCTTCTGAGGCAACCCATCGAGTAGGCAGCTTACAGAAGCCCCTGCGGTGCTACAGCATCTTCTGAAGGAACCCATCGAGCAGGCAGCTTACAGAAGCCCCTGTGGTGTTGCAGCATCTTCTGAAGCAACCCATCGAGCAGGCATCTTACAGAAGCCCCTGCAGTGCTGCAGCATCTTATGAAGCAACGCATCGAGCAGCCAAGCAGCTTATAGAAGCCTCTGCGGTCCTGCAGCATTTTCTGAAGCAACCATTCGAGCAGGCAGCTTACAGAAGCCTCTGCAGTCCTGCAGCATCTTCTGAAGCAACACATCGAGCAGGCAGCTTACAGAAGCCCCTGCAGTGCTGCAGCATCTTCTGAGGCAACCCATCGAGCAGACAGCTTAAAGAAGCCCCTGCAGCGCTGCAGCATCTTCTGAAGCAACCCATCGAGCAGGCAGCTTACAGAAGCTTCTGCAGTGCTGCAGCATCTTATGAAGCAACGCATCAAGCAGCCAAGCAGCTTATAGAAGCCTCTGCCATCCTGTAGCATCTTCTGAAGCAACCATTCGAGCAGGCAGCTTACATAAGTCCCTGCAGTGCTGCAGCATCTTCTGAAGGCACCCATCGAAGAGGCAGCTTACAGAAGCCCCTGCAGTCCTGCAGCATCTTCTGAGACAACCCATTGAGCAGGAAGCTTACAGAAGCCCCTGCGGTGCTGCAGCATCTTCTGAAGCAACGCATCGAGCAGGCAGCTTACAGAAGCCTCTGCAGTCCTGCAGCATCTTCTGAAGCAACACATCGAGCAGGCAGCTTACAGAAGCTGCTGCAGTGCTGCAGCATCTTCTAAGGCAACCCATCGAGCAGGCAGCTTAAAGAAGCCCCTGCAGCGCTGCAGCATCTTCTGAAGCAACCCATCGAGCAGGCAGCTTACAGAAGCTTCTGCAGTGCTGCAGCATCTAATGAAGCAACGCATCGAGCAGCCAAACAGCTTATAGAAGCCTCTGCCATCCTGTAGCATCTTCTGAAGGAACCCATCGAAGAGGCAGCTTACAGAAACCCCTGCAGTCCTGCAGCATCTTCTGAAGGAACCCATCAAAGAGGCAAGTTACAGAAACCCCTGTGGTCCTGCAGCATCTTCTGAAGCAACCCATCGAGCAGGCAGTTTACAGAAGGTTCTGCGGTGCTGCAACATCATCTGAAGCAACCCATCGAGCAGGCAATTTACAGAAGCCCCTGCAGTCCTGCAGCATCTTCTGAAGCAACCATTCGAGCAGGCAGCTAAGAGAAGCCCCTGCAGTGCTGCAGCATCTTCCGAAGCAACCCATCAAGCTTTGCTTTGAGCAGGCAGCTTACAGAAGCCCCTGCGGTGCTGCAGCATCTTCTGAAGCAACCCATTGAGCAGGCAGCTTACAGAAGCCTCTGCGGTGCTGCAGCATCTTCTGAAGCAATCCATCGAGCAGGCAGTTTACAGAAGCCTCTGCAGTCCTGTAGCATTTTATGAAGCAACGCATCGAGCAGCCAAGCAGCTTATAGAAGCCTCTGCAGTCCTGCAGCATTTTCTGAAGCAACCATTCGAGCAGGCAGCTTACATAAGCCCCTGAAGTCCTGCAGCATCTTCTGAAGTAACCCATTGAGCAGGCAGCTTACAGAAGCCTCTGCGGTGCTGCAGCATCTTCTGAAGCAACCCATCGAGCAGGCAGCTTACAGAAGCCTCTGCGGTGCCGCAGCATCTTCTGAAGCAATCCATCGAGCAGGCAGCTTACAGAAGCCTCTACAGTCCTGCAGCATTTTCTGAAGCAATCAATGAGCAGGTGCTTACAGAAGTCCCTGCAGTGCTGCAGCATCTTCTGAGGCAACCCATCGAGTAGGCAGCTTACAGAAGCCCCTGTGGTACTGCAGCATCTTCTGAAGCAACGCATCGAACAGGCATCTTACAGAAGCCCCTGCAGTGCTGCAGCATCTTCTGAAGCAACCCATCGAGCAGGCAGCTTACTGAAGCCCCTGCAATGCTGCAGCATCTTAAGAAGCAACGCATCGAGCAGCCAAAAAGCTTATAGAAGCCTCTGCAGTCCTGCAGCATTTTCTGAAGCAACCCATTGAGTAGGCAGCTTACAGAAGCCCCTGCGGTGCTGAAGCATCTTCTGAAGCAACGCATCGAGCAGGCAGCTTACAGAAGCCTCTGCAGTCCTGCAGCATCTTCTGAAGCAACACATTGAGCAGGCAGCTTACAGAAGCCCCTGCAGTGCTGCAGCATCTTCTGAGGCAACCCATCGAGCAGGCAGCTTAAAGAAGCCCCTGCAGTGCTGCAGCATCTTCTGAAGCAACCCATCGAGCAGGCAGCTTACAGAAGCTTCTGCAGTGCTGCAGCATCTTATGAAGCAACGCATCAAGCAGCCAAGCAGCTTATAGAAGCCTCTGCAGTCCTGCAGCATTTTCTGAAGCAACCATTCGAGCAGGCAGCTTACATAAGCCCCTGAAGTCCTGCAGCATCTTCTGAAGTAACCCATTGAGCAGGCAGCTTACAGAAGCCTCTGCGGTGCTGCAGCATCTTCTGAAGCAACCCATCGAGCAGGCAGCTTACAGAAGCCTCTGCGGTGCCGCAGCATCTTCTGAAGCAATCCATCGAGCAGGCAGCTTACAGAAGCCTCTACAGTCCTGCAGCATTTTCTGAAGCAATCAATGAGCAGGTGCTTACAGAAGTCCCTGCAGTGCTGCAGCATCTTCTGAGGCAACCCATCGAGTAGGCAGCTTACAGAAGCCCCTGTGGTACTGCAGCATCTTCTGAAGCAACGCATCGAACAGGCATCTTACAGAAGCCCCTGCAGTGCTGCAGCATCTTCTGAAGCAACCCATCGAGCAGGCAGCTTACAGAAGCCCCTGCGGTGCTACAGCATCTTCTGAGGCAACCCATCGAGTAGGCAGCTTACAGAAGCCCCTGTGGTACTGCAGCATCTTCTGAAGCAACGCATCGAACAGGCATCTTACAGAAGCCCCTGCAGTGCTGCAGCATCTTCTGAAGCAACCCATCGAGCAGGCAGCTTACTGAAGCCCCTGCAATGCTGCAGCATCTTAAGAAGCAACGCATCGAGCAGCCAAAAAGCTTATAGAAGCCTCTGCAGTCCTGCGGCATTTTCTGAAGCAACCCATTGAGTAGGCAGCTTACAGAAGCCCCTGCGGTGCTGAAGCATCTTCTGAAGCAACGCATCGAGCAGGCAGCTTACAGAAGCCTCTGCAGTCCTGCAGCATCTTCTGAAGCAACACATTGAGCAGGCAGCTTACAGAAGCCCCTGCAGTGCTGCAGCATCTTCTGAGGCAACCCATCGAGCAGGCAGCTTACAGAAGCTTCTGCAGTGCTGCAGCATCTTATGAAGCAACGCATAAAGCAGCCAAGCAGCTTATAGAAGCCTCTGCCATCCTGTAGCATCTTCTGAAGCAACCATTCGAGCAGGCAGCTTACATAAGTCCCTGCAGTGCTGCAGCATCTTCTGAAGGCACCCATCGAAGAGGCAGCTTACAGAAGCCCCTGCAGTCCTGCAGCATCTTCTGAAGGAACTCATCAAAGAGGCAGGTTACAGAAACCCTTGCGGTCCTGCAGCATCTTCTGAAGCAGCCCATCAAGCAGGCAGCTTACAGAAGCTTCTGCGGTGCTGCAACATCTTCTGTAGCAACCTATTGAGCAGGCAATTTACAGAAGCCCCTGCAGTCCTGCAGCATCTTCTGAAGCAACCATTCGAGCAGGCAGCTAACAGATGCCCCTGCAGTGCTGCAGCATTTTCTGAAGCAACCCATCAAGCAGGCAGCTTACAGAAGCTTCTGCGGTGCTGCAACATCTTCTGAAGCAACCCATTGAGCTTTGCTTTGAGCAGGCAGCTTACAGAAGCCCCTGCGCTGCTGCAGCATCTTCTGAAGCAACCCATTAAGCAGGCAGCTTACAGAAGCCTCTGCGGTGCTGCAGCATCTTCTGAAGAAATCCATTGAGCAGGCGCTTACAGAAGTCCCTGCAGTGCTGCAGCATCTTCTGAGGCAACCCATCGAGTAGGCAGCTTACAGAAGCCCCTGCAGTGCTACAGCAGCTTCTGAAGGAACCCATTGAGCAGGCAGCTTACAGAAGCCCCTGTGGTGCTGCAGCATCTTCTGAAGCAACCCATCGAGCAGGCAGCTTACAGAAGCCCCTGCAGTGCTGCAGCATTTTATGAAGCAACGCATCGAGCAAGCCAAGCAGCTTAGTCCTGCAGCATTTTTTTGAAGCAACCATTCGAGCAGGCAGCTTACAGAAGCCTCTGCGGTGCTACAGCATCTTCTGAAGCAACCAATTGAGCAGGCAGTTTACAGAAGCCTCTGCGGTGCTGCAGAATCTTCTGAAGCAATCCATCGAGCAGGCAGCTTACAGAAGGCTCTGCAGTCCTGCAGTATTTTCTGAAGCAATCGATTGAGGAGGCAGCTTACAGAAGCCCCTGGAGTGCTGCAGCATCTTCTGAAGGAACCCATCGAGCAGGCAGCTTACAGAAGCCCCTGTGGTGCTGCAGCATCTTCTGAAGCAACGCATCGAACAGGCAGCTTACAGAAGCCCCTGCAGTACTGCAGCATCTTCTGAAGCAACGCATCGAGCAGGCAGCTTACAGAAGCTTCTGCAGTCCTGCAGCATCTTCTGAAGCAACTCATCGAGCAGGCAGTTTACAGAAGCCCCTGCGTTGCTGCAGCATCTTCTGAAGCAACCCATCGAGCAGGCAGTTTACAGAAGCCTCTGCGGTGCTGCAGCATCTTCTGAAGCAGCGCATCGAGCAGGCAGCTTACAGAAGCCTCTGCAGTCCTGCAGCATCTTCTGAAGCAACCCATCGAGCAGGCAGCTTACAGAAGCTTCTGCAGTCCTGCAGCATCTTCTGAAGCAACTCATCGAGCAGGCAGTTTACAGAAGCCCCTGCGTTGCTGCAGCATCTTCTGAAGCAACCCATCGAGCAGGCAGTTTACAGAAGCCTCTGCAGTGCTGCAGCATCTTCTGAAGCAACGCATCGAGCAGGCAGCTTACAGAAGCCCCTGCGGTGCTGCAGCATATTCTTAGGCAACCCATCGAGCAGGCAGCGCACAGAAGCTTCTGCAGTGCTGCAGCATCTTCTGAAGCAACCCATCGAGCAGCCAAGCAGCTTACAGAAGCCCCTGCAGTCCTGCAACAACTCCTGATGCAACCCATCGAGCAGGCACCTTACAGAAGCCTCTACAGTTCTTCAGCATCACCTCTGAAAGCCTGCTCATTATAGTGATGTTGGCAAGGCCCTGAGTCAGCTCTGTCCTGTTTCAGCCCATTCCAGCGCTGCCTCTGCAGGTTTGATCATATTTCACCTGCACTGGTCCCATTGCGCCTGTGCAGGTTTGATCATGTTCCACCTGCGCTGGTCCCATTGCGCCTCTGCAGGTTTGATCATATTTCACCTGCACTGGTCCCATTGCACCTCTGCAGGTTTGATCATATTTCACCTGTGCTGGTCCCATTGCACTTGCGCAGGTTTGATCATATTTTGCCTGCACTGGCCCCATTGCACTTGCGCAGGTTTGATCATATTTTGCCTGCACTGGCCCCATTGCGCTTTTGCAGGTTCGATCATATTTCACCTGCGCTGGCCCCATTGCACCTCCGCAGGTTTGATCATATTTTGCCTGCACTGGGCCCATTGCATCTCCACATGTGTGATCATATTTTGCCTGCGCCGGTGCCATTGCGCCTCTGCAGGTTTGATCATATTTCACCTGCGCTGGTCCCATTGCGCTTCTGCAGGTTTGATCATATTTCACCTGCACTGGTCCCAATGCACCTCCGCAGGTTTGATCATATTTTGCCTGCACTGGGCCCATTGCATCTCCACATGTGTGATCATATTTTGCCTGCGCCGGTGCCATTGCGCCTGTGCAGGTTTGATCATGTTCCACCTGCGCTGCTCCCATTGCGTCTCTCTGGCTTTGATCATATTTCACCTGCGCTGGTCCCATTGCGCCTCAGCAGGTTTGATCATATTTCGCCTGCGCTGGTCCCATTGCGCCTGTGCAGGTTTGATAATATTTCACCTGCGCTGGTCCCATTGCACCTCTGCATGTTTGATCATATTTCACCTGCGCTGGTCCCATTGCACCTCCGCATGTTTGATCATATTTCACCTGCGCTGGTCCCATTGCACCTCTGCATGTTTGATCATATTTCACCTGCGCTGGTCCCATTGCACCTCCGCATGTTTGATCATATTTCACCTGCGCTGGTCCCATTGCACCTCTGCAGGTTTGATCATATTTCACCTGCGCTGGTCCCATTGCACCTCCGCATGTTTGATCATATTTCACCTGCGCTGGTCCCATTGCACCTCTGCAGGTTTGATCATATTTCACCTGCGCTGGTCCCATTGCACCTCCGCATGTTTGATCATATTTCACCTGCGCTGGTCCCATTGCACCTCCGCATGTTTGATCATATTTCACCTGCGCTGGTCCCATTGCACCTCAGCAGGTTTGATAATATTTCACCTGCGCTGATCCCATTGCGCCTCAGCAGGTTTGATAATATTTCACCTGCGCTGGTCCCATTGCATCTCTGCAGGTTTAATCATATTTTGCCTGTGCTGGTCCCATTGCACCTCTGCAGGTTTCATCATATTTTTCCAGCACTGGTCCCAATGCACCTCCGCAGGTTTGATCATATTTTGCCTGCACTGGGCCCATTGCATCTCCACATGGGTGATCATATTTTGCCTGCGCCGGTGCCATTGCGCCTGTGCAGGTTTGATCATGTTCCACCTGCGCTGCTCCCATTGCGTCTCTCTGGCTTTGATCATATTTCACCTGCGCTGGTCCCATTGCGCCTCAGCAGGTTTGATCATATTTCGCCTGCGCTGGTCCCATTGCGCCTGTGCAGGTTTGATAATATTTCACCTGCGCTGGTCCCATTGCACCTCTGCATGTTTGATCATATTTCACCTGCGCTGGTCCCATTGCACCTCCGCATGTTTGATCATATTTCACCTGCGCTGGTCCCATTGCACCTCTGCATGTTTGATCATATTTCACCTGCGCTGGTCCCATTGCACCTCCGCATGTTTGATCATATTTCACCTGCGCTGGTCCCATTGCACCTCTGCAGGTTTGATCATATTTCACCTGCGCTGGTCCCATTGCACCTCCGCATGTTTGATCATATTTCACCTGCGCTGGTCCCATTGCACCTCTGCAGGTTTGATCATATTTCACCTGCGCTGGTCCCATTGCACCTCCGCATGTTTGATCATATTTCACCTGCGCTGGTCCCATTGCACCTCCGCATGTTTGATCATATTTCACCTGCGCTGGTCCCATTGCACCTCAGCAGGTTTGATAATATTTCACCTGCGCTGATCCCATTGCGCCTCAGCAGGTTTGATAATATTTCACCTGCGCTGGTCCCATTGCATCTCTGCAGGTTTAATCATATTTTGCCTGTGCTGGTCCCATTGCACCTCCGCAGGTTTGATCATATTTTGCCTGCGCCGGTGCCATTGCGCCTGTGCAGGTTTGATCATGTTCCACCTGCGCTGCTCCCATTGCGTCTCTCTGGCTTTGATCATATTTCACCTGCGCTGGTCCCATTGCACCTCCGCAGGTTCGATCACATTTCTCTTAAAATGGTGCATTACGCCTCAGCAGGTTTGATCATATTTTGCCTGCGCTGGTCCCATTGCGCCTCTGCAGGTTTGATCATATTTCACCTGCGCTGGTCCCATTGCGCCTCTGCAGGTTTGATCATATTTCACCTGCGCTGGTCCCATTGCGCCTCTGCAGGTTTGACCATATTTCACGTATGCTGGTCTATTTCCACCTGTGCAGGTTTGATCATATTTCACCTGCGCTGGTCCCATTGCACTCAGCAGGTTTGATCATATTTTGCCTGCGCTGGTCCCTTTGCGCCTTAGCAGGTTTGATCATATTTCACCTGCGCTGGTCCCATTGCGCTTCCGCAGGTTTGATCATATTTCACCTGCGCAGGTCCCATTGCACCTCCGCATGTTTGATCATATTTCACCTGCGCTGGTCCCATTGCACCTCTGCAGGTTTGATCATATTTCACCTGCGCTGGTCCCATTGCACCTCCGCAGGTTTGATCATATTTCACCTGCAACGGTCCCATTGCGCCTCTGCAGGTTTCATCATACTTTGCCTGCGATGGTCCCATTGTGCCTCTGCAGGTTTCATCATATTTTGCCTGCACTGGTCCCATTGCGCCTCTGCATATTTGACCATATTTTGCATGCGCTGGTCCCACTGCGGCTGCGCAGGTTTGATCATATTTTGCCTGCACTGGTCCCATTGTGCCTGCGCAGGTTTGATCATATTTCACCTGCAACGGTCCCATTGCGCCTCTGCAGGTTTCATCATACTTTGCCTGCGATGGTCCCATTGTGCCTCTGCAGGTTTCATCATATTTTGCCTGCACTGGTCCCATTGCGCCTCTGCATATTTGACCATATTTTGCATGCGCTGGTCCCACTGCGGCTGCGCAGGTTTCATCATATTTTGCTTGCACTGGTCCCATTGCGCCTCTGCATATTTGACCATATTTTGCATGCGCTGGTCCCACTGCGGCTGCGCAGGTTTCATCATATTTTGCCTGCACTGGTCCCATTGCGCCTCTGCATATTTGACCATATTTTGCATGCGCTGGTCCCACTGTGCCTGCGCAGGTTTGATCATATTTGGCCTGCACAGATTTGATATGATATGATATGGCATTTATAACGTGCCTATACACAAGTTTTTTAAGGCGCGCCGATGCAACGGGGGGGGGGACAAAGGGAGGACAGACAATGATCCTACTAGGCCAGGTGTCATTCAGATCGCGCAAGTGCATGGGAAGGGGGGGAAGGAAAGTGCACAGGGGGAGGGGAGAGGGGAAGTGCAGTACATGGGAAGTGGAATAATAAGACACATAAAACAGCCAGCTAGTGGCAAGTGCAAGGAAGTGCAGACGTAAGCGCTGGTAGGGGTACTGAAGGGATACAGAAAAACAGTCCCCAAGTGCAGGGGTTGCCAGGGAGGCAGTGCAGGTGGGTAATTGACAGGGCCTGGGCCAGAGATCAGAAAGGGTGGCCAGGTAACCAGTGCAATTTCAGTCAGGAATTCAGCAAGGGGGGAGAGGAGAGAAAGCAGAAGCAAAGAGGAATGTTTTGAGGTGTTTCCAGAACCGGAGATGGTTCTCCTCAAGTTTCAGGGAGGCAGGAAGACTGTTCCAGAGAGAGGCCCCTGCCGAAGAGAGAGATCTGCCACCAACTCGTTTCTTGGAGAAGTGACTGACCCTAAGGGAGTTGGAGGCGGATGAGCGAAGAGCTCGAGAAGGAAGAAATTTAGGAAGAGAGAGTTGAAGGTAATGCGGCCCAAGACCCCAGAAGGCCTTGTGAACAATGCAGAGGGTTTTTTAACTTAATCCTTGCAGCCACTGGGAGCCAGTGCAGAGATTTCAGTCCTGAAGAGATACGATCCCTGGGCTTGAGGCCAAGGACAAGTCTCGCAGTCCTGTTCTGCATAAGTTGCAGAGGGCGGAGAGTGGAGACAGGCCGATTTAGATAGAGGCTGTTACAGTAGTCCAGCTTGGAGAGGACCAGGCCCTGGAGATGGTGAGCTTCTGGGGGAAGGAGAGGAATGGAAGAATACCTGTAAGGAGGTGCAGCTGGTAGTGAGGGGAGAAGGAGAGTGCAGAGTCGAGGATGACCCCAAGGTTTTTAGCCTTGCAGGTGGGAGTGGGAGGAGGGCCAAGAGAGGCCGGCCAGAGAGCAGCAGGGAAGGAGGGAGTGGGTGTGCCGATGAGTAGAATCTCAGTCTTACTGGCATTAAGGCAGAGGTCGTTGGTGGCACACCATTCCTGGACGGCAGACAGATAGTCAGAGATGAGGTAAGGAGAGGAGGAGGCTGAGGGTAGCCTGAAAATGAGCTGGGTATCATCCGCATAGCACATAAAGTTGGGACCGAGAGCAGCGATGTGGTGAGCAAGGAGTGCCAGGTATTGGTTGAACAGCCAGGGAGAGAGGTTAGATCCCTGGGGGACGCCACAGGTAGAGAAAAAGATGTCGGAGAGGAAGGACCCAAGTTGGACCTGGGAGGGTCGGTCAGAGAGGAAAGAATTCAGCCACACCAGAGCCTGACCAGTGATACCCAGGTTATCACGGAGACAGTTGAGCAGGATGGCATGGTTGACAGTGTCAAAGGCAGAAGAGAGTTCAAGCAAGATAGGAACGCAAGGGGTGTTAGAGTCGAGGCTAGTGAGAAGGTCTTCACGGATGTTCAGGAGAGCAGTTTCCATGTTTTTGGCAGCTCTGAAGCCAGACTGATGGTCATGAAGACAACCAACAGATTCAGTGTGGAGATTGAGCTGGGAGATGGCCAGTTTCTCCAGGAGCTTTCCCAGGAAGGGAGTGATGGAGATTGGGCAATAGTTAGCCGGGCAGGAGGGGTCGGCAGAGGGTTCCTTAAGAAGAGGGTGCACAAGGGAGTGCTTCAGGGGGAAGGGAAGACTCCAATGGCGAAGGAGAGATTGCAGAAATCCGCCAGGGCAGGAGCCAGGGAGTCGATGTGATCCTTGATAGTTTTGGAGGAACAGGGGTGAACCTGTTTCAACAAGACTTTCATAGATCGGACTTGTCTAGAAACCTCGTCTGGAGAGAAAAGGGGAAAGACAGAGAAGGACGGGTGGCTGAAGAAGGGCCAGAGAAAGAGCAGGAAATAGCGGGAGGGGGGAGAGAGGAGGAGAGTGAGGACAGGATGTCCTGAGTTTTTGAAATGAAGTGAGAAGCCAGTGGCATGCAGAGGGCCTGGGAAGGGACAGGAGAGGTAGAGACTGTGGCAGTATTGGCCAGTTCCTTGCAGATTTTAAAGAGTGCAGCTGAGTTGTTAGATGCCGCAGAGACGCGGGCTTGGATATGAGCTCTCTTCTTGGTGAGGACGGAGAGCCGGTATTGCCTTTGTAGCAGGCGACAGGCCAGTTTGTCAGAGGATGAACTTGAAGCCCGCCATTTCCTCTCGGCAACCCTACACTTGCGTTTTAGGGTGACGAGGTCTGAGTCATACCAGGAGTTACACTTGGCTTTGGATTCTCATGACAGGGGCAAGGATATCAAGAGTATCAGATATAGAAGAGCGGATCAGGGAGAGGGCTGTGTCAGGGTGAGAGTCAGCCAGGGCGGGAGGAGGGGGTGAGAAGGTGGCGGCGAAAGCCTCAGCTGACGTTCTCTTCATGGGTCGGGTGACCAAGATGGTGGGTGGCAGTGATGGAGGTGGCTTGGCCTGCGGGATAGGGAGGGTGAGGTGGGAGGATAGGAGAAAGTGATCACTCCAGGAGAGAGGAGTGGAGAGAGGGACAGAGAGGGGAAGGTCTGAAGAGATCAGAGCATCAAGAGTGTGCCCTGCAGAATGAGTCGGCCCAGACGGGAGAATAGAGAGTGAGAGCGAGTCGCAGACGTGGCGAAAGAGTTCAGAGGGGGGACAGGAGGCATCCAGGTGGATGTTGAAGTCTCCAAGAAGGAGGAGTTGAGTGGTTGAGGACAGGAGTGAGGAGGAGAGGTCCGCCCACTGGCTAGGCTGCGCTAGCCCATTTGTGCCTGTGCAGGTTTGATCATAATTTGCCTGCTCTGGTCCCATTGCGCCTCTGCAGGTTTGACCATATTTCACGTATGCTGGTCTATTTCCACCTGTGCAGGTTTGACCATATTTTCCCTGCGCTGGTGCTATTGCACCTCTGCAAGTTTGATCATATTTTGCCTGCACTGGTCCCATTGTGCCTGTGCAGGTTTGATCATATTTCACCTAAGCTGGTCTTATTGCACCTCAGCAGGTTTGATAATATTTCACCTGCTCTGGTCCCATTGCGCCTCAGCAGGTTTGATAATATTTCACCTGCGCTGGTCCCATTGCGCCTCAGCAGGTTTGATAATATTTCACCTGCGCTGGTCCCATTGCACCTCCACAGGTTTGAGAATATTTCACCTGCGCTGATCCCATTGCACCTCCGCAGGTTTGATAATATTTCACCTGCGCTGGTCCCATTGCGCCTCAGCAGGTTTGATAATATTTCACCTGCGCTGGTCCCATTGCACCTCCACAGGTTTGAGAATATTTCACCTGCGCTGATCCCATTGCACCTCCGCAGGTTTGATAATATTTCACCTGCGCTGGTCCCATTGCGCCTCAGCAGGTTTGATAATATTTCACCTGCGCTGGTCCCATTGCGCCTCAGCAGGTTTGATAATATTTCACCTGCGCTGGTCCCATTGCACCTCCACAGGTTTGAGAATATTTCACCTGCGCTGATCCCATTGCACCTCCGCAGGTTTGATAATATTTCACCTGCACTGGTCCCATTGCGCCTCTGCAGGTTTGATAATATTTCACCTGCACTGGTCCCATTGCGCCTCTGCAGGTTTGACCATATTTCACGTATGCTGGTCTATTTCCACCTGTGCAGGTTTGATCATATTTTCCCTGCGCTGGTGCTATTGCACCTCTGCAAGTTTGATCATATTTTACCTGCGCTGATCCCATTGCACCTCTGCAGGTTTGATAATATTTCACCTGCACTGGTCCCATTGCACCTCTGCAGGTTTGATAATATTTCACCTGCGCTGATCCCATTGCACCTCTGCAGGTTTGATAATATTTCACATGTGCTGATCCCATTGCACCTCTGCAGGTTTGATAATATTTCACCTGCACTGGTCCCATTGCACCTCCGCAGGTTTGATAATATTTCACCTGCGCTGATCCCATTGCACCTCTGCAGGTTTGATAATATTTCACCTGCACTGGTCCCATTGCACCTCTGCAGGTTTGATAATATTTCACCTGCGCTGATCCCATTGCACCTCTGCAGGTTTGATAATATTTCACATGTGCTGATCCCATTGCACCTCTGCAGGTTTGATAATATTTCACCTGCACTGGTCCCATTGCACCTCCGCAGGTTTGATAATATTTCACCTGCGCTGATCCCATTGCACCTCTGCAGGTTTGATAATATTTCACCTGCGCTGATCCCATTGCACCTCTGCAGGTTTGATAATATTTCACCTGCACTGGTCCCATTGCACCTCTGCAGGTTTGATAATATTTCACCTGCGCTGATCCCATTGCACCTCTGCAGGTTTGATAATATTTCACATGTGCTGATCCCATTGCACCTCTGCAGGTTTGATAATATTTCACCTGCACTGGTCCCATTGCACCTCTGCAGGTTTGATCATATTTCACCTGCGCTGGTCCCATTGCACCTCCGCAGGTTTGATAATATTTCACCTGCGCTGATCCCATTGCACCTCTGCAGGTTTGATAATATTTCACCTGCACTGGTCCCATTGCACCTCTGCAGGTTTGATCATATTTCACCTGCGCTGGTCCCATTGCACCTCCGCAGGTTTGATAATATTTCACCTGTGCTGATCCCATTGCACCTCCGCAGGTTTGATAATATTTCACCTGCGCTGATCCCATTGCACCTCTGCAGGTTTGATAATATTTCACCTGCGCTGGCCCCATTGCACCTCTGCAGGTTTGATAATATTTCACCTGCACTGGTCCCATTGCACCTCCGCAGGTTTGATAATATTTCACCTGCGCTGATCCCATTGCACCTCCGCAGGTTTGATAATATTTCACCTGCGCTGATCCCATTGCACCTCAGCAGGTTTGATAATATTTCACCTGCACTGGTCCCATTGCACCTCCGCAGGTTTGATAATATTTCACCTGCGCTGATCCCATTGCACCTCTGCAGGTTTGATAATATTTCACCTGCGCTGATCCCATTGCACCTCTGCAGGTTTGATAATATTTCACCTGCACTGGTCCCATTGCACCTCCGCAGGTTTGATAATATTTCACCTGCGCTGATCCCATTGCACCTCTGCAGGTTTGATAATATTTCACCTGCGCTGATCCCATTGCACCTCTGCAGGTTTCATCATATTTCGCTTGCTCTGGTCCCACTGCGCCTGCGCAGGTTTAATCATATTTTGCCTGCGCTGGTCCCATTGCGCCTCTGCAGGTTTGATAATATTTCACCTGCGCTGATCCCATTGCACCTCTGCAGGTTTCATCATATTTCGCTTGCGCTGCTCCCACTGCGCCTGCGCAGGTTTAATCATATTTTGCCTGCGCTGGTCCCATTGCGCCTCTGCAGGTTTGATAATATTTCACCGGCGCTGGTCCCATTGTGCCTCAACGGGTTTCATCATATTTCGCTTGCGCTGGTCCCACTGTGCCTGCGCAGGTTTAATCATATTTTGCCTGCGCTGGTCCCATTGCGCCTCTGCAGGTTTCATCATATTTCGCTTGCGCTGGTCCCACTGCGCCTGCGCAGGTTTAATCATATTTTGCCTGCGCTGGTCCCATTGCGCCTCTGCAGGTTTGATAATATTTCACCGGCGCTGGTCTATTTGTGCCTGTGCAGGTTTGATTATATTTTGCCTGCGCTGGCCTCTGATTGCAGAACTGTGTGAAAGTCACTGTTCCTCTCCATGGAACATCCACAAACCTAAATCACCAGCACTAAATAGGAGCCTGCATCGCTACTACCCTCCAGACCCTCCCAAAATAACATCTCTTTAGTTGCTCCTAAATACAGGCAAGAGAGTAGAGTGGGAAAGGATTTATCGTTGTATTCTCCTAAACCTGTAATTCCTTGTCCAATTTCCGGCTCTGGAGAAAGTTGAAGGGCTTTGATTTGTGGGGTGCACACATCAAATCAGCTGGCCATTTCTAGACTTTTCTATAGCCCCAAGAAGCCATGGAGGATGCATTAACCCTCGACAAAACATCACACAAAGTCACAAAATCTCAAATGCGTTCAAAATGAGTGCTGCCAGGACGGCTTTTAGGGAAGGACTCTCTCTCACAGTAGCAAAAGACTAGGGTCAGGGATCGAAATTAAGATTCAATGATCAGGAGCCAAAACCAGCTCCTGGGCGTCTGGCCTCACCCTGTGGGCAGGAGCTACCGCATGGCCTCACCCTGTGGGCAGGAGCTACCGCAAGGGAACCAGCTCCTGGGCATCTGGCCTCACCCTGTGGGGAGGAGCTACCGCAGGGGAACCACGAGAAGCTACTTTAACTTTTTTGCCTATAATGCAGGATCCATTGTGTTTAAATGTGTATTAGATGTGGTCTAATTCCTCCCTGTTAACAGTCTCAAATACTCAAAGTTAATGTCTCATTTACATGTTTGGAAGGCACTGGTTGTCCATAGGAGCCAAAATTAGCTCCTGGTAGCTGTTGGTTGCAAGCTCACCAGGCTACTATGCAAGAAGCAGGAGGTAATTAGCTCCCCGATCCCCTCAATTTCGAACCCCGAGGGTGCTAGAATCAGATAGTCAAAGATTCGGCTCTAGAGGGGAAAGGAGATGCCACAGCACAGTGCACAAACAGGAATATACGTGCATGGTGAGTAGTAGATAGTAAAGGGAACAGAGTGAACATATAAACAATTAATACAAAGTGGAGGTTAAGGTTCTAGGACATTTGGAAATTGAGTACATAATGTACAGAGATGTGCAGGTTCTGCACACAGCAGAGGAAGGTGGCCGTACACACAGGCAGACGTGGGCATCGTACCTGGGGCTGGCAGCGCTGGCATTCATGGCTTCATCTTGGATGTACCCCATGGTCACAGTCGGTGAATGTTTATCAGCGCTTGATGTGGTTACTGATGGGATTCTGACTTCTGTTTAAAAAAAGATATTTCAGGCACTGCTGTTGACAGGCAGATGAATATGTCATTGATACTTATGGCTCCTCCCCCACCCCAGCATCACGTAGTTGAGAAACGCTACTCACTAAAACGACCATACCAGCCTTATCCCAGGCAAATACAAGAGGAAGTGAACCTGAGGTAACTAAAGACGGAGCGAGTAAGCAAGCTCTCTGTTAACTGACATGCGTGCATACAATAGACACAAAGTAAATATGCACTCGCCATGAAGAAACGCAGACGCTAGGTCAAACGTGGACTTATACGCGAAGAATATCGCTTGCGACAAAACACATAACACAAGCAATGTATAAGCTGTAATGCAACACAAATTACACATAGATAGTTTACTAACATATACATGCTACAGTAAAAGGCAGCCATATTTATCAAAATGGAAGTCCCAGCACGCATTTAAATGAATAATGGCCTTGAAGCTTAATGGAAACTCAAACGGCTGAATTCATTGAAATGCAGATCCGCGCAGAGCACAGACGGTAGCTGCACGACGAACCCTGCCAAGGTTGCAGAGACATAGGAGAGTGCAAGGGCCATTCACGCCCACGGCCTCACTAGAGCCATTAAGTCCATAGCGCTCCTAGAAGACAAAAAATAAAATAAAATGCACTCCAATGCATGGTTCACGGAAGAACTATCTATACTGCGCACTAATAAATGCAGAGCTCTAGCAAAATGGCAATCCACACGCAATCAATCCTCACTGAAAGAATTCACAGATATCTCTTCCTCACATAAAAAGACAATATTCTCAGCCAAATCAGGATATTTCCACCACAGGATCTCCAAAGCCAGTTCCAAATCCAGAGAAATAGTCTTGATCTTCAAAGACCTCATCACCCCAGCCCTGATGAAATCATCAAAGACGAAACCTGGTGTTCCAACATTCAGGCCGCTCTTATAAACAAAGCCAAGATGCTCCAAGAAAAAATATTAGTGCAACGCAAAATCCTTCCTAGCCAAGGCACATCACCCCCACCCTCTCCACCTAATCCTTCCGATCAAATCCCTCTCTTCCTATTCAGGAACCTCACTGAGACGGAAGTCACTGTCCTCCTCAAACACATCAAACCTTCCACATGTAAAGAGGACATCTGACCCCGACCATCATTAAAGAATGCGCAGAATCACTGGTCCCTATCATTACAGCATTCATCAACGCCTCATTCTCCACTGGAACTGGAATTGTACCACAAAGCTTAAAAGAACCCTGGGTTCACCCACTCATTAAAAAAAAACACCCTGGACCCCGCATGCCCCAACAACTACTGCCCGATCACCACTGTCCCCTTTATCCTTAAAATTCTTGACAAAGCTGCCCACATTTAAATCCAACACTACTTGTTGGAATCCAATGCCATCCTGGGCAGAAGACAGTCAGGCTTCCGTAAAGGACATGGCGCAGAAACTGCACTCCTAGATCTAAAGAACCAAATCACCAGAATAACGGATAAAGGCAACCCCGCCCTCCTACTCCTCCTTGATCTCTCCACAGTGTTTGAGCTCGTTGATCACAACATCCTCACATCCTATCTATTTAAGGTAGCCCACTTCTCGAGTGAAGCCTCTTCTTGGATTGAATTTCCTCCTTCTTAGAAGGAAGGGCCATGAAAGTGCACTCTGAACAGGCCAATGCAGCCCCCAAGGATCATGCACTGCACCTACACTCTAAAACCTGTTCACCAAACCTCTCTTTGACATGCTGGACGCGCTCGGCATAGCTTACACAAACTATGCTCACGATACCCAAGTCCTCCTCCCTCTCACGGGTGATAATGACAAAGATGCAAACGCCCTCTTCCAGATATATGCCACCATCCAAACCCGGATGGCAATCAATGATTTTTGCCTCACCTAGGACAAAACTGAGATCATCATCTTAAGCCCCAAGGAAACACTCTCCAAACTCAACCAAATGTTCTCCCAGTTCACCATCGACAACACAAACATAACAGTCTCTACTTCAGTAAAGACCCTTGGAGACTACCTAGACGCTACACTCTTATTGACAAGACAGGTCAGTGCCATCTCCTCTGCCTCCTCCCTCACCACCAAACTGATTTATGCTATAAAAGTCTTTCTTGTGCTGAGAAGAAAATCGAAAATGTGAATAGGGAGAGGGGGCCACCACTTATAAATTCAGTCTTTCAATTATCCGATAGATTAGTTGAATTGATTCCAATACTTAGAATGCTTTTGCCTGGAGCTGCCAGTCCGTAATGATCCTATAGCACAAGGACCTGTCCAAACATATGATATCCAGAAAACAAAGTAACTCTACTTTGTTAGGAAAGGCGCTTCACAGTTTGCCCCATTTGGTTGCTGCTAATTTATCTGCTGTGAATTTTGCATAAAGGTCTTGACCATAAGTCAGTGATAAATTCAAAACAGGATGATTTGTTGCAGGAAATGTTTAATGCACATTCCTGAAATGTCTGTTAACATAATTTGTCTTTACAAATCGCACACTGGGTTTACATCTCAGTTTGCCCGTAATACGCTAGTGCCAATGCATTTCGTATAGAACCTTCATCAGGGCAGTATTTAGGCAAAATCAATGTCACATGACTGATATTTCATTCATATCTAGTAGATGTTCAACACATTTAACACATTAAGCCATTACATTTCAGTTAAACCAATACAAAAACACATACCATTTCGTGAGCGAACCACATCCGTTTGCATAGGTAGAGAAAAATAAAACAAAATGGAAGTGTCAATAAGTTAGTTGGTCGTGTAATATATACTATGTGTATCAGCACAAGCTGAGTGAGCATGTCCTGCCTGAGTCATGCCAGTTTCTCGAAAATGTACGTCTGTACACAGATACATCTATAATATTAATAAAGACTTGTCACCCTTTTGCTGATGTTTAGAAAGAAAACATGTAGTCCCATGGACACGGACAGTACTTACCGAGCAGGTTGTGCTCGCAGGACGTGTAAGCCGAATGAGCCGCTGGATTACGCGCTCGCGGCAGGTTCGCTTTCTTTTTATGTGTTACCATGGAGACGGGGCGAGGCGTCGTGGTCCAGCTGGAGCACGTACGCCTCGCGCCCCACCCCCGGGAGCGAGCCCTGGGGTGGGGATGTCTCCATGGAAACGGATGCTTAGGAAGCGCATGTACGTGTAAAGAAGTTACGTTATGCAGTTACGTTATGAAAGGCGAAACAGTGAAGCACCCCCACACGGGGAAGACAATCAGACTGTAAAGTTTTGCTACATGTGACTCAAACAACGTGATTTATGCTATCAAATGTCCATGCGGACTGTACTATGTGGGTCATACCCTTAGGGTAGCAAAAACAAGATGGAATGAACATAGGTCATGTATAAGGAACCACAATCCAAATTCAGCTGTGGCAAGACATTGAGATGAGAGAAAACATAACCTGCTCAAATCCAATTTGTGATTTTGGAAGTGGTATTTAAGAGAGGCACCCACAAGAATTTCCAAAAAAGAATGGACCAAAGAGAATCCTTCTGGATCGACCGCCTGAGCTCCCTAACTCCAAGGGGGCTCAACGAAGAAATTAATTACTTGTGCTTTCTATAAGACTTGTTCGATTGCATTGTCAGATATAAGCGACTTGCACCCAGAGTTTTGGTAACATTTTTACTTTCCATCCACATTCCGTGGACAAATCAGTGCTCACTCTCGAGGGCTGTTTTTGGCTTTCTTGCATTTTCTGTTGTACACATTTATCAATTATACATGCCAGGCATCACTAGTACTTTTATTTTCACTTACTACCTCCACTCTCCGCAGTATAGCCTGTGGCTCTTATCGGACCACAAGCATAGCTTGCTGTGACACCGTGATTTATATAAGGTATTGCACATTTGGTATCCCTTACTGTAAGAGCATTAGGAGCGGCCCCTGGCCCTCCCCACCGTTTCCTTAGACATATATGGAGTGTGTTCCATTCTCCATACAAGCATCTGCATTCGTTCCTCTAGCAATCTGCATATATACGCACGCGCACTTTCTTTACACGTACATGCGCTTCCTAAGTGTCCGTTTTTCCATGGAGACATCCCCACCCCAGGGCTCGCTCCCGGGGGTGGGGCGCGAGGCGTACGTGCTCCAGCTGGACCACGATGCCTTGCCCCGTCTCCATGGTGACACATAAAAAGAAAGCGAACCTGCCGCGAGCGCGTAATCCAGCGGCTCATTCGGCTTACACGTCCTGCGAGCACAACCTGCTTGGTAAGTACTGTCCGTGTCCATGGGACTACATGTTTTCTTTCTAAACATCAGCAAAAGGGTGACAAGTCTTTATTAATATTATAGATGTATCTGTGTACAGACGTACATTTTCGAGAAACTGGCATGACTCAGGCAGGACATGCTCACTCAGCTTGTGCTGATACACATAGTATATATTACACTACCAACTAACTAATTAATACATCCATTTTGTTTTATTTTTCTCTACCTATGCAAACGGATGTGGTTCGCTCACGAAATGGTATGTGTTTTTGTATTGGTTTAACTGAAATGTAATGGCTTAATGTGTTAAATGTGTTGAACATCTACTAGATATGAATGAAATATCAGTCATGTGACATTGATTTTGCCTAAATACTGCCCTGATGAAGGTTCTATCCGAAATGCATTGGCACTAGCGTATTACGGGCAAACTGAGATGTAAACCCAGTGTGCGATTTGTAAAGACAAATTATGTTAACAGACATTTCAGGAATGTGCATTAAACATTTCCTGCAACAAATCATCCTGTTTTGAATTTATCACTGACTTATGGTCAAGACCTTTATGCAAAATTCACAGCAGATAAATTAGCAGCAACCAAATGGGGCAAACTGTGAAGCGCCTTTCCTAACAAAGTAGAGTTACTTTGTTTTTTGGATATCATATAAAAGTCTTACCACCCAAAATTGCCTCTCCATCGCAAGAGCCACCATAGGAGCAAGACGTGACTATTGCAATGCCCTTCTTGCAGGCACCTCCACAAAAATCATCAACAGGCTTCAAATAATACAAAACAATGTGCTCTGTGCCGCCCTACACATCCCCAAAAATGAACCTATATCTCAGGCCAGACGAGACGCCCACTGGCTCCCAGTCAAAGAAAGGATCAACTTTAGAATCATCACCCTCACACAGAAATGTATCAATATCTCTGCTCCATTTTACCTATCAGAAACAATAACCAAGAACACCTCTGGTCGCCCAAAAAGAAGCCACCCTGCCAACCAACTCTACGTACCCGCCATAAGAAGAGCCAGCGCTGGTGGCATAGCTTCCCTTACATAGCACCCAAACTTTGGAATGCCTTACCCAACGCACTCAGAGCAGAACCTTCTGTACTCTCCTTTCGCAAGCCCCTCGAAACCATGCTATTCACTTAAGCATCTCTCAGTTACCCAGCTACACAGTGTCTAAGGAATCTTACGCCAAACAGGAAATGCGATTTCTATGTAACTAAAAGCAAGAACCAAATGTATAATCTTATGTAACTGCTAAGCTTTCGCCCCTTTGTAGCCAGCAATGATTATCTGTAACATTGGCACAATGCCTAAGGGCTGATGTGCGCTTTAAAAATATGAATAAATAAATAAATAAAGGAACACAAGATAATAATTCCTAAGGTACAAAACCAGTGTATGAAGTGAGCAGGAGCTATTGGGAGCGGTTGGGAGCGGTGCTCCTCTGCTTTTTAAATGAGGTTTTACTGTTCCCATACTTTTATTTTAAAAATAAACTGTTATGGAATGGTTTTGTTTCAAAATAAAAGATCAGAAAGCAGTTGAAACTTGCACTGAACAATCCCTTAAACAGCAGCTGCATGTGTTTGGGGTTTGTATTGTGCGTGGGAGGGGGTGTGGTGATGGGGTTTGTTGGGAGCGGGGCAGGCCAGCAGGGAACATAGTTCCACTGCTTATTTTCATGCACTTTGGCCACTGCACAAGGCATATTTCTCTCAGATTAATTAAAGGGCAAACAGCCTTTGAATGCCAGTTGCCGACTGATTATAAGTTAAACCTTTAAAAGGAATGGATCGACCAAGTCCCCAGTGGTTAAAAAAGTGATAACAGTTGCATTCATATTAGCTAAAATCTCAACAAATACAGGGTGAAATAATTCAGAGCATGGTCCTCACACACATGACCCATTATTTAAAGAACAGTGTCTATTCAGCTGGACACAGACAGGCACCTGCCTGGACTCCCCACATATTGTCAGAACCAAGGCGCCTAGAAAGGTCACTCAGACTCGTGGCCTGGGAATAAGGGATAGTATCTTATTTAATTAGAAGGAAAGCAGTTCCTGGGCTTCCCTCCTCCACCTCCCTTCTTGGCTCATGTGTTGATGCCCTGTCAATTGCTCAAGGTTGGTAAGTAAGGTGCCAACCAATAGAAACTGTTAATGATGTGCAACCTGGTACTTGTTTTATTAACCAACCAAGTAATAAATAGATGACATGTATTCACTGTTACTAATTTAGAGGTGGTCTCAGGCGGAGCCATCAGATAGTTTGTGACCAATGAAAACACTGACCCTTATACCGTCCATATGCATACAATTCCCTTAATCAATAGCTCTACCCTGTAGATTCTGGTAACCAAGTTTGTAGTATGACATCAGGTATGATGTATTTCTGACTTATAACACATTGTTTTGCCTGAAAAAGGCTGAGAGCTTTGAGATGTGTAAGCTTGTATGCCCTCCCTGCTTTATGTGGATTGTTAATAAAGCAGGTTTTGCCATTTACTTTGACTATTTCCATTATTGAGCTCAGGATTTCCCAGACCTATCATTTCTGCTTAAGCTGGGGTTTTCCAGAACATCTTCACATATGGCAGCGGGTCAGATGGTTCGCCAAGACACCGGGTCCGCCGAAGTGCCCTGCAATGGCCTGAGGACTACAAGGTGACCCGTGGAGATCGGTATCATACGTGAACTGACAGAGGTCCACACATGCCCCCTTTGGATAAATCCCTGTGCGATTCCTGCGGGGAGCCCTGAAGGGCCAAGGTGGCTGGCTGATTGAGGGAAGTTCGATATCGAAGATCTTCAGCCGATCCACAAATGTAAGTATAGATCATTGGCTTGGAAAAACGGGGAAGGGAATTGTCTGTATATTGGGAAACTGAAATGATAAAGGATTGAGTATAACTGAATACCTGCAACAAGGTCGCAGAAGCCAATGCACTAAACCTTGCACAAGGTATTAATGGTGGGACTCCCAGGGACAAGGACATGGGGATTGTAAACCCCCTTCAGGGGTATGATAAGAAGAGCAGGCTACCTCACCAGGCAATGAGAGGATGGCTTTATTGTATTTGGAGTATATTCATGCATCTAGTGATTGCTTCAGCCAGTGGTAGGTCTAAAGTGGTTTAGTTATAAGTAAAGTTTTGTGCATATTGGTGCATATTGTGGAGGACGTGAACCTGTGATTTAGACCAATACGGCGTGGTCCGGAGCATGGGTGGAATATCTGGTGCCTACCCAGGAAGTTGTTGTTATGAAGAAGGTGTTGGGAGGTGACAAAGAAGTGTTGAAAATAAAGGGAAATCTTGTTGGACGGAGAATGTGAAGGGGGAATGAATAGGGAGTAAGTGAAACTAAAGCCGAGGTTTGGTAAGTATCGGCAGACTAAAGAGTGACATGTAATCCTAGGAGACACTTCCCTTATGCATTTATGTGAAGCATTGCCCGGGTACAAGGACAGAATTATGAAGTACCACAAGCAGTGGGTGAAGGGCACTGTTGGCAAGATCTATATGTCATGGCCACAGGAAGTTACTCTGTTGAAATCAGTACTGCAAAACATGACAACATATTTGCATGCAGCATAAAAAGGAAATCATTTAGAAAAACTATTAGTCATTCTAGAACTGTGGTAAATGTATGGAAAAGACAGAAGAGCCACCACGAAAGAGTGGATGCTTAATCAGTATGTAAGGAAAGGCGCAGGGGCGTTGGCTGCTCCTCCTCCTCCCCAGAGCATCAATCCATCTGAAACACAGAGCCTATACCCATTACAGGAATTAAAAGCAGCAGCAGGTTACACTAACCCCACATACGCGCCCCGCTTATAGCAGCGAAGATGTTTTAAACAGAGAAAAAATAAAGTAACCAAATTCAGTGTCTGTATGCGATGAATACAGTGAACGCTGTGAGTTACACGTAGGGCAGACAGATGCTGAGGAGATCAGGAGACAGAGAGGCTTGGAAGGCAATAGGGAATAGATGGTGATTGGCCGAACGAGTGGATAGGAGGACAAATACTGCTTAAAAAAGATGGAAGAGACATTGATGACTGTAAGAAATCTTTATTTCTTTATTTATTTATTGGTCACTTATTAGGCACTTATACAATCAGCAAAACTGTTTCAAAGTGCCCACAGGGCAAACAAGGTGGGTCAGGGGAAGACAATGAATTACAGCAAAGGATAAATATCCTATGCCTTGTGGGTGTTCACAACGTGCAAGTGCAGAGGGGGGAGGGGTAAGCGGTAAGTTGCTTAGATGTTCATGGAGAAGTGGCTAGGGTAAGTGCTAAGAGCAGAAGAACGTAAGTGCAACCACTGATGAGTGGGTAAGCCAAGTAAGTGCAGTAGAAAGACAGCGGCTGGGATGAGAGATGTGGCTGGTCAAGGCCCCGAGGACACATAAGGGCCCTGCACAATGGTCACACTGCGGGAAGATTAGCAGGGAAATCAAAAGGGAAGTTAGAGAAAGACAGGAGAAAGAAGAGGAAGAGAAAAGAGAACAAGAATACAAGGAACAAGATAGAAGGGAATAGGAGAAGAAAGAAAGAGAATGGGAAAGTTTGAAGAGGAGAAGGAAACAAAATGATAAGCAGATAGAGAGATTGAGAGAAAACAAGAAGAGGAACAGGAAATAGAAAGGCGAAGTGATATGGAAAGGGAACAGAAAAGGAAAAGACAGGAAGAAAGAGACAGGGAGAGACGATTAGAAATAGAAAGAGGCAAAGAAAGGAGATGGAAGGAGATTATCAGGGGTCATATGGTCCCGGATAAAGAGCCAGACAAAATACAGAAACTAAGAGATTGGGAAAGACATAGCAAGGAAGTGGATGAGATACTTAACAAACACTCTTCCAGATGAAAATGAGGGGGAAGTCATACAAAGAAGAACGGGTAAATTGTACATGACTAAAAGGGATGGGGGAGCAGCATAGCAATTACAAGACCAGGGTCACAACAAGGTAAGAGGAGAGATGTATTGGAAGAAGTAATGTGCATGACATTTGCAACAAGTTCCCTTTGAAAACGAGATGTAGAGGATAGGGAGGACGATGAAGGAAATGAAAGTGAAGACATAATGTTTTTAGATAAGGAGGAAGACGAAGAGGAAAGGACCGCACAAGCCTCCTTTACAACTGCGAGAACAGGGAAAGAAACAGTGTGGTTGGATTTGGAAGAACCGGGAGGAAGAAAGCCAGAACCCATACAAAATCCTAGGTGTACAAAAGTGTGATCAAGTAGTTTGGATGAGAAAACCCCATATGTGAATAGGTTGAGAACCTTACCGGAACGAAAGAAAGTTTGCATGACAGACACAGTTATGAAAACGAAGGGTGCGGCTGCACCCGAACAAGGGGCAGAATTAAAGCAATTCCCATTGCTAGAAAAAGGGGGAGGATGGCTGCAATATATACCACGGCCACAAATGCATAGGACTAATTTAGTCTGCAAGCTAGCAACACTGACATCAGGAGCGGGCAAGTGGATTTATGAACTAGAAAGAATGACAGCAGGAATGATGTTAGCTGTGCATGACATAAAGAGCTTGCTTGCCGCCATAGGAGGGGAGAGGGCAGATGACATTTGGAAACGAGTAGGTTCTACTGGAGTGATGGCCCAAAACACCACACATGACAGAACACCTTTTAATAATCATAGGGCCAATTTATGGAGAGCAGCTAGGGTACAATATCCCGATTCGTCAGACATGAGCGTGATTACGGCATGGAAAATGCATGATGATGAAGACTGTGTTGCTTATATTCAGAAGATTCAAGAAAAATGGTGTGTCAAAACGAGAGAGCTGTGGGATAAAACCATATCTATTTGTTAACACATATTATGCCTGGGGCTGCTTGAGGCAGTGCAGAGACAATTGAAAAGGATCCTGGGAATGGAAGCAAATCCATGGCCAGAGATTCAGTTAACTATAGTTCAGCATTGACGGTTAAAACAAGAGAAATCCCAAAAGTAACTTGAGAAAAGAACGCTGGAGGAAGCAAAACTAGTTCAGGAAAAAATATCAAAATTATCAGTAGAATGTGTGGTGTTAACTTGTGGAGAGGGGGTGATTACACAGGAGTCGCGGCAGGTACAGTCAATACCTAGTGGACATTTTAAAGGAAGGGGAGAATATAATTACTTTCTGTGATGAAGTAGAAGTGCACCCAGAGGCAGAGGGTTCGGATTTTAGGCTTCACAGGGAGGAAGATTTAATGGAGGACAACCTAGGTTTGGAGGACAGGCCCTGCAATGCTGGACATGTGGGAAAATGAGGCACATTTAACCAAGTCCTCATTCCCCTCTCAGGCTGCTACGACCAAGACGCTAAACTATTGAACGATGTGTACCTTGAAATGCAGGCTTGGATGGCTACTAAAGCTTTTGTTTCAACAACGATAACACCGAGCTCCTGATTGTCAGTACTCAAGCATGCCTGAACAAACTGGACATCAGGTACACAACCTTCAATATTGATGGGAACACAATCAAGGTCTCTAAAGAGATTAAAACTCTGGGGGTCTATCTCAACTCAACACTGTCCCTCAAGAGACAAGTTAATTCCATAGCCTCCTCCACAGCGTACAGCAATACATTAATCTATAGCTCCAAATCCTACCTATCCACCAGTAGTTGTCTAACGCAAGCCAGAGCTTTAACACTATCAAAAATTGACTATTGTAATACACTCTTTCTAGGTGCCTCGGAATTCAACCTTAACAGGCTGCAGGTCCTTCAAAACAACTCTTCGAGAGCAGCAGTTAACCTTCCAAGATCCTTCCACATCTCAACTGTCAGAAGAAATGAAAATTGGTTGCCAGTTTGTGACAGAATCACACTCCACACCCTGGTAATCACACACAAGTGCCTTGCGAACACAGCCCCCAAATACCTATCTGATAAAATCCATAAGCACCATTCCTCTCGCCCTACCAGATCCACCCTATGCAACTGCCTGGCAGTTCCCAGATTCAACCTAAAAATTGCGAGAGGAGCCAGCTTCCAAGTCCTAGCAGCCAAATGCTGGAACTCCATTCCCTTGACCCTCAGACAAGAACCATCCCCCTACCGTTTAAAGCTGGAGTCAAAACTTGTTTTAACAACAATCCCATCCAATGAGGCACCATTCATGGTTATGACTACTTCTGATTACTTGTTTGTACTTTTCTTATGCTATGTTGTAAATGTCTCTTGTACCCGACCTACCTGTAGCCATTGGCCACCACACAAGGCACTGCTTCTACTTATCTATGTATGTAACTACTAAGCTGTCCAGCACCCAGTTACCTCAGGGTTCGGTGCGCGATATAAATAATAAACAAATACAAAATACATTTCCAGAGCGTTTAGAAGCAGGGGAGGGATGCAGCGTAATTGGCAAGATCAAAGAGGGGGATCGCATATCCCCCACCATGTAGCGCAGAACCACTGGAATATTATGCCCAGGATCACACACAATATGAAACACAAGCACCACAAATTCAACATGTACAACAGGGAAGGCCAATGCAAATGCAACAAGAACCAATGCAAACAGAGCAAGCCCCCATGCAGACACATGCAGACACAGCAAATACGGATGCAACCACAAGCACCCATACAACAGAATACAATGACATCATGGAACGCAAACGTAGTGCCCCAGATGCAAACACCCAGAATAGGGAGTGTGACCATGGTGGGAGGGAACCCTTTCACTGGCACAGCGATGAACTTATACCGACAATAGGACAGTCCAGAGAAAGACTTGATGTGTTCCACCCTATCAGTTTTAGGGATCAAAATTAAGATTCAATGGTCAGGAGCCAAAACAAGCTCCTGGGTGTCTGGCCTCACCCTGTAGGCAGGAGCTGTAAGGGTAGTGAAATGGTGATGTGATGTTAGCACTTGCATGCCAGGGAAGTGATTGTAAGGGTAGTGAAATGGTGATGGGGATGTTAGCACTTGCATGTCAGGGGAGTGATTGGAATGGTAGTGAAATGGTGATGGGATGTTAGCACTGGCATGTCAGGGGAGTGATTGTCAGGGTAGAGAAATGGTGATGGGGATGTTGCACTTGCATGTCAGGGGAGTGATTGGAATGGTAGTGAAATGGTGATGTGATGTTAGCACTGGCATGTCAGAGGAGTGATTGTCAGGGTAGTGCAATTGTGATGGGGTTGTTAGCACTTGCACACCAGGGGAGTGATTGGAAGGGTAGTCAAATGGTGATGTGGTGATGCGGTGTTAACACTTGCCTGCCAGGGGAGTGATTAAATGCTGATGGGGATGTTAGCACTTGCCTGTCAGGGGAGTGATTGTTAGGGTAGGGAAATGGTGATGGGAAGTTAGTGCTTGCATGTCAGGGGAGTGATTAGAAGGGTAGTGAAAGTGTGATGGGATGTTTGTACTTGCATGTCTGTGGAGTGATTGGAAGGGTAGTGAAATGGTGATGGGGATGTTGACACTTGCATGTTAGGGGAGTGATTGCAAGGTTAGTGAAATGGTGATGGGGATGTTAGCACTTGCATGCCAGGGGAGTGATTGTAAGGGTAGTAAAATGGTGATGGGGATTTTAGCACTTGCATGTCAGGAGAGTGCTTGGAAGGGCAGTGAATTGGTGATGGGATGTTTGCACTTGCTTGTCAGGGGAGTGCTTGGAAGGGTAGTAAAATGGTGATGGGGTGTTAGCACTTGCATGTCAGGGGAGTGACTGAAAGGGTAGTGAAATGGTGATGGGGATGTAAGCACTTGCATGTCAGGGGAGTGATTGTCAGGGTAGTGAAATTGTGATGGGCTTGTTAGCACATGCACACCAGGGGAGTGATTGGAAGGGTAGTCAAATGGTGATGTGGTGATGGGGTGTTAGCACTTGCCTGCCAGGGGAGTGATTAAATGGTGATGGGGATGTTAGCACTTGCCTGTCAGGGGAGTGATTGTTAGGGTAGGGAAATGGTGATGGGAAGTTAGTGCTTGCATGCCAGGGGAGTGATTAGAAGGGTAGTGAAAGTGTGATGGGATGTTAGCACTTGCATGCCAGGGGTGTGCTTGTAAGGGTAGTAAAATGGTGATGGGGATGTTAGCACTTGCATGTCAGGGGAGTGATTGGATTTCTAGTGAAATGGTGATGGGATGTTAGCACTTGCATGTCAGGGGAGTGATTGGAATGGTAGTGAAATGGTGATGGGATGTTAGCACTTACATGTCAGGGGAGTGATTGGAAGGGTAGTGAAATGGTGATGGGGTGTTAATACATGCATGTCAGGTGAGTGAGTGGAAGGGTAGTGAAATGGTGATGGGATTGTTAGCACTTGCATGTCAGGGGAGTGCTTGTCAGGGTAGGGAACTGGTGATGGGAAGTTAGTGCTTGCATGCCAGGGGAGTGATTGGAAAGGTAGTGAAATGGTGATGGGATGTTTGCTTTTGTATATCAGGGGAGTGATTGGAAGGGTAGTGAAATGGTGATGGGAAGTTAGTGCTTGCATGTCAGGGGAGTGATTAGAAGGGTAGTGAAAGTGTGATGGGATCTTAGCACTTGCATGCCAGGGGAGTGATTGTAAGGGTAGTAGAATGGTGATGGGGATGTTAGCACTTGCATGTCAGGGGAGTGATTGGATTTCTAGTGAAATGGTGATGGGATGTTAGCACTTGCATGTCAGGGGAGTGATTGGAATGGTAGTGAAATGGTGATGGGATGTTAGCACTTACATGTCAGGGGAGTGATTGGAAGGGTAGTGAAATGGTGATGGGGTGTTAATACATGCATGTCAGGTGAGTGAGTGGAAGGGTAGTGAAATGGTGATGGGATTGTTAGCACTTGCATGTCAGGGGAGTGGTTGTCAGGGTAGGGAACTGGTGATGGGAAGTTAGTGCTTGCATGCCAGGGGAGTGATTGGAAAGGTAGTGAAATGGTGATGGGATGTTTGCTTTTGTATATCAGGGGAGTGATTGGAAGGGTAGTGAAATGGTGATGGGAAGTTAGTGCTTGCATGTCAGGGGAGTGATTAGAAGGGTAGTGAAAGTGTGATGGGATGTTAGCACTTGCATGCCAGGGGAGTGATTGTAAGGGTAGTAGAATGGTGATGGGGATGTTAGCACTTGCATGTCAGGGGAGTGATTGGATTTCTAGTGAAATGGTGATGGGATGTTAGCACTTGCATGTCAGGGGAGTGATTGGAATGGTAGTGAAATGGTGATGGGATGTTAGCACTTACATGTCAGGGGAGTGATTGGAAGGGTAGTGAAATGGTGATGGGGTGTTGATACATGCATGTCAGGTGAGTGAGTGGAAGGGTAGTGAAATGGTGATGGGATTGTTAGCACTTGCATGTCAGGGGAGTGGTTGTCAGGGTAGGGAACTGGTGATGGGAAGTTAGTGCTTGCATGCCAGGGGAGTGATTGGAAAGGTAGTGAAATGGTGATGGGATGTTTGCTTTTGTATATCAGGGGAGTGATTGGAAGGGTAGTGAAATGGTGATGGGGATGTTAGCACTTGCATGTCATGGAAGTGATTGTAAGGATAGTGAAATGGTGATGGGGATGATGGCAATTGCATGTCAGGGGAGTGCTTGGAAGAGTAGTGAAATGGTGATAGGATGTTTGTTCTTGCATGTCAGGTGAGTGATTGGAAGGGTAGTGACATTGTGGTGGGATGTGTGCACTGGCATGCCTGCGGAGTGCTTGGAAGGGTAGTGAACTGGTGATGGGGTGGTTGTTCTTGCATTTCATGGGAGAGATTGGATCTGTAGTGAAGTGGTGCTGGGGATGTTGGCACTTGCATGTCAGAGGAGCGCTTGGAAGGGTAGTGAAATGGTGATGGGATGTTTGTTCTTGCATGTCAGGGAAGTGATTGGAAGGGTAATGACATTGTGGTGGGATGTTTGCACTTGCATGCCTGTGGAGTGATTGGAAGGATAGTGAACTGGTGATGGGGTAGTTGTTCTTGCATGTCAGGGGAGAGATTGGATCTGTAGTGAAATGGTGATGGGGATGTTGGCACTTGCATGTCAGGGGAGTGATTGGAAGGGTAATGAACTGCTGACGGGTTGTTTGTTCTTGCATGCCAGGGGAAGAGTAGTGAAATTGTGATGGGATATTTGCACTTGGATGTCAGGGGAGTGATTGGAAGAGTAGTGAAATGGTGATGAGGATGTTAGCACTGGCATGGCAGGGGAGTGATTGTCAGGGTAGTGAAATGGTGATGGAATATTTGCACTTGCATGTCAGGGGAGTGATTAAATGGTGATGGGATATTTGCACTTGTATGTCAGGGGAGTGATTGTCAGGGTAGTGAAATGGTGATGGGATACTTGCACTTGCATGTCAGGGGAGTGATTGTCAAGGTAGTGAAATGGTGATGGGATATTTGCACTTGCATGTCAGGGGAGTGATTGGAAGGGTAGTGAAATTGTGATGGGGATGTTAGCACTTGCATGTCAGGGGAGTGATTGTCAGGGTAGTGAAATGGTGATGGGATATGTTGACTTGCATGTCAGGGGAGTGATTAAATGGTGATGGGACTGTTAACACTGGCATGTCAGGGGAGTGATTGTCAGGGTAGTGAAATGGTGTTGGGATATTTGCACTTGCACGTCAGGGGAGTGATTGGAAGGGTAGTGCAATGGTGATGGGGATGTTTCCACTTATTTGTCAGGGGAGTAATTGTCGGGGTAGTGAAATGGTGATGGGGCTGTTAGCACGGGCATGTCAGGGGAGTGATGGTCAGGGTAATGAAATGGGGATGGGATATTTGCACTTGCATGTCAGGGGAGTGATTGTAAGGTTAGTGAAATTGTGATGGTATATTTTCACTTGCATGTCAGGGGAGTGATTAAATGGTGATGGGGCTGTTAGCACTGGCATGTCAGGGGAGTGATTGTCAAGGTAGTGAAATGGTGATGGGATATTTGCACTTGCATGTCAGGGGAGTGATTGTAAGGGTAGTGAAATGGTGATGAGGATGTTAGCACTGGCATGTCAAGGGAGTGATTGCCAGGGTAGTGAAATGGTGATGGGATATTTGCACTTGCATGTCAGGGGAGTGATTGGAAGAAGTGATATGGTGATGGGGATGTTAGCACTTGCATGTCAGGGGAGTGATTGTCAGGGTATTGAAATGGTGATGGGGCTGTTAGCACTGGCATGTCAGGTGAGTGATTGTCAAGGTAGTGAAATGGTGATGGGATATTTGCACTTGCATGTCAGGGGAGTGATTGGAAGGGTAGTGAAATGGTGATGGGTCTGTTAGCACTGGCATGTCAGGGGATTGATTGTCAGGGTAGAGAAATGGTGATGGTATATTTGCACTTGCATGTCAGGGGAGTGATTAAAAGTTGATGGGGCTGTTAGCACTGGCATGTCAGGGGAGTGATTGTCAGGGTAGTGAAATGGTGATGGGATATTTGCACTTGCATGTCAGGGGAGTGATTGGAAGGGTAGTGAAATGGTGATGAGGATGTTAGCACCGGCATGTCAGGGGAGTGATTGTCAGGGTAGTGAAATAGTGATGGGATATTTGCACTTGCATGTCAGAGGAGTGATTAAATGGTGATGGGATATTTGCACTTGCATGTCAGGGGAGTGATTGTCAGGGTAGTGAAATGGTGATGGCATATTTGCACTTGCATGTCAGGGGAGTGATTAAAAGGTGATGGGACTGTTAGCACTGGCATGTCAGGGGGTGATTGTCAGGGTAGTGAAATGGTGATGGGATATTTGCACTTGCATGCCAGGGGAGTGATTAAATGGTGATGGGGCTGTTAGCACTGGCATGTCAGGGGAGTGATTGTCAGGGTAGTGAAATGGTCATGGGATATTTGCACTTGAATGTCAGGGGAGTGATTGGAAGGGTAGTGAAATGGTGATGAGGATGTTAGCACTGGTATGTCAGGGGAGTGATTGTCAGGGTAGTGAAATAGTGATGGGATATTTGCACTTGCATGTCAGGGGAGTGATTAAATGGTGATGGGATATTTGCACTTGCATGTCAGGGGAGTGATTATAAGGGTAGTGAAATGGTGATGAGGATGTTAGCACTGGCATGTCAGGGGAGTGATTGTCAGGGTAGTGAAATGGTGATGGGATATTTGCACTTGCATGTCAGGGGAGTGATTGTAAGGGTAGTGAAATGGTGATGAGGATGTTAGCACTGGCATGTCAGTGGAGTGATTGTCAGGGTAGTGAAATGGTGATCGGATATTTGCACTTGCATGTCAGGGGAGTGATTGGAAGTAGTGATATGGTGATGGAGATGTTAGCACTTGCATGTCAGGGGAGTGATTGACAGGGTATTGAAATGGTGATGGGGCTGTTAGCACTGGCATGTCAGGTGAGTGATTGTCAAGGTAGTGAAATGGTGATGGGATATTTGCACTTGCATGTCAGGGGAGTGATTGGAAGGGTAATGAAATGGTGATGGGGCGGTTAGCACTGGCATGTCAGGGGAGTGATTGTCAGGGTAGTGAAATGGTGATGGTATATTTGCACTTTAATGTCAGGGGAGTGATTAAAAGGTGATGGGGCTGTTAGCACTGGCATGTCAAGGGAGTGATTGTCAAGGTAGTGAAATGGTGATGGGATATTTGCACTTGCATGTCAGGGGAGTGATTAAATGGTGATGGGGCTGTTAGCACTGGCATATCAGGGGAGTGATTGTCAGGGTAGTGAAATGGTGATGGGATATTTGCACTTGCATGTCAGAGGAGTGATTAAATGGTGATGGGATATTTGCACTTGCATGTCAGGGGAGTGATTGGAAGGGTAGTGAAATGATGATGGGATATTTTGACTTGCATGTCAAGGGAGTGATTAAATGGTGATGGGGATGTTAGCACTTGCATGTCAGGGGAGTGATTGTCAGGGTAGTGAAATGGTGATGGGGCTGTTTTCACTGGCATGTTAGGGGAGTGATGGTCAGGGTAGTGAAATGGTGATGGGATATTTTGACTTGTATGTCAGGGGAGCGATTAAATGGTGATGGGACTGTTAACACTGGCATGTCAGGGGAGTGATTGGCAGCGTAGTGAAATGGTGTTGGGATATTTGCACTTGCACATCAGGGGAGTGATTGGAAGGGTAGTGCAATGGTGATGGGGATGTTACCACTTACATGTCAGGGGAGTGATTGTCAGGGTAGTGAAATGGTGATGGGGCTGTTAGCACGGACATGTCAGGGGAGTAATGGTCAGGGTAATGAAAGGGTGATGGGATATTTGCACTTGCATGTCTGGGGAGTGATTGTAAGGGTAGTGAAATCGTGATGGTATATTTTCACTTGCATGTCAGGGGAGTGATTAAGTGGTGATGGAGCTGTTAGCACTGGCATGCCAGGGGAGTGATTGTGAGGGTAGTGAAATGGTGATGGGATATTTGCACTGGCATGTCAGGGGAGTGATTGTCAGGGTAGTGAAATGTTGATGGGATATTTGCACTTGCATGTCAGGGGAGTGCTTGTCAGGGTAGTGAAATGGTGATGGGATGTTTGCTTTTGCATATCAGGGGAGTGTTTGGAAGGGTATTGAAATGGTGATGGGGCTGTTAGCACTGGCATGTCAGGGGAGTGATTGTAAGGGGAGTGAAATGGTGATGGGATATTTGCACTTGCATGTCAGGGGAGTGATTGTAAGGGTAGTGAAATGGCGATGAGGATGTTAGCACTGGCATGTCAGGGGAGTGATTGGAAGGAGTGAAATGGTGATGGGGATGTTAGCACTTGCATGTCAGGGAAGTGATTGTCAGGGTATTGAAATGGTGATGGGCTGTTAGCACTGGCATGTCAGGTGAGTGATTGTCAAGGTAGTAAGGTAGTGAAATGCTGATGGGATATTTGCACTTGCATGTCAGGGGAGTGATTGGAAGGGTAGTGAAATGGTGATGGGGAGTTAGCACTTGCATGTCAGGGGAGTGATTGTCAGGGTAGTGAAATGGTGATGGATGGGGCTGTTAGCACTGGCATGTCACGTGAGTGATTGTTAAGGTAGTGAAATGGTGATGGGATATTTGCACTTGCATGTCAGGGGAGTGATTGGAAGGGTAGTGAAATGGTGATGGGGTGTTAGCACTTGCATGTCAGGGGAGTGATTGTCAGGGGAGTGATTAAATGGTGATGAGGATGTTAGCAATGGCATGTCAGCAGAGTGATTGTCCGGGTAGTGAAATGGTGATGGGATATTTGCACTTGCTTGTCAGGGGAGTGATTAAATGGTGCTGAGGATGTTAGCACTGGCATGTCAGCAGAGTGATTGTCAGGGTAGTGAAATTGTAATGGTATATTTGCACTTGCATGTCAGGGGAGTGATTAAATGGTGATGGGGCTGTTAGCACTTGCAAGTCAGGGGAGTGATTGTCACGGTAGTGAAATGGTGATGAGGATTTTAGCACTGGCATGTCAGGGGAGTGATTGTCAGGGTAGTGAAATGGTGATGGGATATTTGCACTTGCATGTCTGGGTGGTGATTAAATGGTGATGGGGCTGTTAGCACTGGCATGTCAGGGGAGTGATTGTCAGGGTAGTGAAATGGTGATAGGATATTTGCACTTGCATGTCAGGGAGTGATTAAATGGTGATGGGGCTGTTAGCACTGGCATGTCAGGGGAGTGATGGTCAGGGTAGGGAAATGGTGATGGGATATTTTGACTTGCATGTCAGGGGAGTGATTTAATGGTGATGAGGATGTTAGCACTGGCATGTCAGCAGAGTGATTGCCAGGGTAGTGAAATGGTGATGGGATATTTGCACTTGCTTGTCAGGGGAGTGATTAAATGGTGATGAGGATGTTAGCACAGGCATGTCAGCAGAGTGATTGTCAGGGTAGTGAAATGGTGATGGGATATTTGCACTTGCATGTCAGGGGAGTGATTACATGGTGATGGGGCTGTTAGCACTGGCATGTCAGGGGTGTGATTGTCAGGGTAGTGAAATGGTGATGGGATATTTGCACTTGCATGTCAGGGGAGTGATTAAATGATGATGGGGCTGTTAGCACTGGCATGTCAGGGGAGTAATTGTCAGGGTAGTGAAATGGTGATGGGATATTTGCACTTGCATGTCAGGGGAGTGATTAAATGGTGAGGGGGCTGTTAGCACTGGCATGTCAGGCGAGTAATTGACGGGGTAGTGAAATGGTGATGGGATATTTGCACTTGCACATCAGGGGAGTGATTAAATGGTGATGGGGCTGTTAGCACTGGCATGTCAGGGGAGTGATTGTCCGGGTAGTGAAATGGTGATGGGATATTTGCACTTGCACATCAGGGGAGTGATTAAATGGTGATGGGGCTGTTAGCACTGGCATATCAGGGGTGTGATTGTCAGGGTAGTGAAAAGGTGATGGGATATTTGCACTTGCATGCCGGGGAGTGATTGGAAGGGTAGTGAAATGGTGATGGGGATGTTAGCAATTGCATGTCAGGGGAGTGATGGTCAGGGTAGTGAAATGGTGATGGGACTGTTAGCACTGGCATGTCAGGGGAGTGATTGTCAGGGTAGTGAAATGGTGATGAGGATGCTGGCACTGGCATGTCAGGGGAGCGATTGTCAGGGTAGTCAAATGGTGATGGGATATTTGCACTTGCATGTCAGGGAGTGATTGGAAGGGTAGTGAAATGGTGATGGGGATGTTAGCAATTGCATTTCAGGGGAGTGATGGTCAGGGTAGTGAAATGGTGATGGGACTGTTAGCACTGGCATGTCAGGGGAGTGATTGTCAGGGTAGTGAAATGGTGATGGGATATTTGCACTTGTATGTCAGGGGAGTGATTGGAAGGGTAGTGAAATGGTGATGAGGATGTTAGCACTGGCATGTCAGGGGAGTGATTGTCAGGGTAGTGAAATGGTGATGGGATATTTGCACTTGCATGTTAGGGGAGTGATTGTAAGGGCAGTGACATGGTGATGAGGATGTTAGCACTGGCATGTCAGGGGAGTGATTGTCAGGGTAATGAAATGGTGATGGGATATTTGCACTTGTATGTCAGAGGAGTGATTGGAAGGGTAGTGAAATGGTGATGGGACTGTTAGCACTGGCATGTCAGGGGAGTGATTGGCAGGGTAGTGAAATGGTGATGGGATATTTGCACTGGCATGTCAGGGGAGTGATTGTCAGGGTAGTGAAATGGTGATGGGATATTTGCACTGGCATGTCAGGGGAGTGATTGGAAGGGTAGTGACATGGTGATGAGGATGTTAGCACTGGCATGTCAGGGGAGTGATTTTCAGAGTAGTGAAATGGTGATGGGATATTTGAACTTGCATGTTAGGGGAGTGATTGTAAGGGTAGTGACATGGTGATGAGGATGTTAGCACTGGCATGTCAGGGGAGTGATTGTCAGTGTAGTGAAATGGTGATGGGATATTTGCACTTGCATGTCAGGGGAGTGATTATATGGTGATGGGGCTGTTAGCACTGGCATGTCAGGGGTGTGATTGTCAGGGTAGTGAAATGGTGATGGGATATTTGCACTTGCATGTCAGGGGAGTGATTTATTTAAATGGTGCTGAGGATGTTAGCACTGGCATGTCAGCAGAGTGATTGTCAGGGTAGTGAAATGGTGATGGTATATTTGCACTTGCATGTCAGGGGAGTGATTAAATGGTGATGGGGCTGTTAGCACTGGCATGTCAGGGGTGTGATTGTCAGGGTAGTGAAATGGTGATGGGATATTTGCACTTGCATGTCAGTGGAGTGATTAAATGGTGCTGAGGATGTTAGCACTGGCATGTCAGCAGAGTGATTGTTAGGGTAGTGAAATGGTGATGGTATATTTGCACTTGCATGTCAGGGGAGTGATTAAATTCTGATGGGGCTGTTAGCACTGGCATGTCAGGGGTGTGATTGTCAGGGTAGTGAAATGGTGATGGGATATTTGCACTGGCATGTCAGGTGAGTGATTGGAAGGGTAGTGAAATGTTGATGGGGCTGTTAACACTGGCATGTCAGGGGAGTGATTGCCAGGGTAGTGAAATGGTGATGGGATATTGTCGCTGGCATGTCAGGGGAGTGATTGTCAGGGTAGTGAAATGGCGATGGGATATTTGCACTGGCATGTCAGGGGAGTTATTGGAAGGGTAGTGAAATGGTGATGGGATATTTGCACTGGCATGTCAGGGGAGTGATTGCCAGTGTAGTGAAATGGTGATGGGATATTTGCTCTTGCATGTCAGGGGAGTGATTGGAAGGGTAGTGAAAAGGTAATGGGGCTGTTAGCACTGGCATGTCAGGAGAGTGATTGGAAGTGTAGTGAAATGGTGATGGGATATTTGCACTGGCATGTCAGGGGAGTGATCGCAAGGGTAGTGAAATGGTGATGGGATATTTGAACTGGCATGTCAACGGAGTGATTGGAAGGGTAGTGAAATGGTGATGGTACATTTGCACTTGCATGTCAGGGGAGTGATTGTCAGGATAGTGAAATGGTGATGAGGATGTTAGCACTTGCATGTCAGGGGAGTGATGGTCAGGGTAGTGAAATGGTGATGGGATATTTTGACTTGCATGTCAGGGAAGTGGTTAAATGGTGATGAGGATGTTAGCACTGGCACGTCAGGGGAGTGATGGTCAGGGTAGTGAAATGGTGATAGGATATTTGCACTTGCTTGTTAGTGGAGTGATTAAATGGCGATGGGGCTGTTAGCACTGGCATGTCAGGGGAGTAATTGTCAGGGTAGTGAAATGGTGATGGGATATTTGCACTTGCATGTCAGGGGAGTGATTGTCAGGGTAGTGAAATGGTGATGGGATATTTGCACTTGCATGTCAGGGGAGTAATTGTCAGGGTAGTGAAATGGTGATGGGATATTTGCACTTGCTTGTCAGGGGAGTGAATAAATGGTGATGAGGATGTCTACACTTGAATGTCAGGGGAGTGATTGTAAGGGTAGTGAAATGGTGATGAGGATGTTGGCACTGGCATGTCAGGGAGCGATTGTCAGGGTGGTGAAATGGTGATGGGATATTTGCACTTGCATGTCAGGGAGTGATTGGAAGGGTAGTGAAATGGTGATGGGGATGTTAGCACTGGCATGTCAGGGGAGTGATTGCCAGGGTAGTGAAATGGTGATGGGGTATTTGCACTTGTATGTCAGGGGAGTTATTAGAATGGTAGTGAAATGGTGATGAGGATGTTAGCACTGGCATTTCAGGGGAGTGATTGTCCGGGTAGTGAAATGGTGATGGGATATTTACACTTGCATGTTAGGGGAGTGATTGTAAGGGTAGTGACATGGTGATGAGGATGTTAGCACGGGAATGTCAGGGGAGTGATTGTCCTGGGTAGTGAAATGGTGATGAGATATTTGCACTTGCATGTCAGGGGAGTGATTGGAAGGGTAGTGAAATGGTGATGGGGCTGTTAGCACTGGCATGTCAGGGGAGTGATTGTCAGGGTAGTGGAATGGTGATGGGATAGTTTCACTGGCATGTCAGGGGAGTGATTGGAAGGGTAGTGAAATGGTGATGGGATATTTACACTTGCATGTTAGGGGAGTGATTGTAATGGTAGTGACATGGTGATGAGGATGTTAGCACTGGCATGTCAGGGGAGTGATTAAATGGTGATGGGGCTGTTAGCACTGGCATGTCAGGCGAGTGATGGTCAGGGTATGGAAATGGTGATGGGATATTTTGACTTGCATGTCAGGGGAGTGATTAAATGGTGATGGGACTGTTAGCACTGGCATGTCAGGGTAGTGATGGTCAGGGTAGGGAAATGGTGATGGGATATTTGCACTTGCATGTCAGGGGAGTGATTAAATGGTGATGAGGATGTTAGCACTGGCATGTCAGCAGAGTGATTGCCAGGGTAGTGAAATGGTGATGGGATATTTGCACTTGCTTGTCAGGGGTGTGATTAAATGGTGATGGGGCTGTTAGCACTGGCATGTCAGGGGAGTGATGGTCAAGGTAGAGAAATGGTGATGGGATATTTTGACTTGCATGTCAGGGGAGTGATTAAATGGTGATGAGGATGTTAGCACTGGCATGTCAGCAGAGGGATTGTCAGGGTAGAGAAATGGTGATGGGATATTTGCACTTGCATGTCAGGGGAGTGATTAAATGGTGATGAGGATGTTAGCACTGGCATGTCAGGGGAGTAATGGTCAAGGTAGAGAAATGGTGATGGGATATTTTGACTTGCATGTCAGGGGAGTGATTAAATGGTGATGAGGATGTTAGCACTGGCATGTCAGGGGAGTAATGGTCAAGGTAGAGAAATGGTGATGGGATATTTTGACTTGCATGTCAGGGGAGTGATTAAATGGTGATGAGGATGTTAGCACTGGCATGTCAGGGGAGTGATTGTCAGGGTAGAGAAATGGTGATGGGATATTTGCACTTACATGTCAGGGGAATGATTGGAAGAGTTGGAGGGGAATTGGAAGGGGGATAGCTTTTCTCACAGACGTCCTCACGTGTCTGGTGGGGAGAATAAACTGCTTTTAACATTGAACCTTCACCAGAAGAGTCTCTTTAGAATGAAGTTAGATCCCCAACACAAGTACGTTTGCCCCTCCCCACAGTGTCGTAATGTAACCCCCCAACATGTAAAGTGTTATATCCCCCCACAGTCACCCTCACACACCCTGAATATCACCACATTGAAAGTAAGGTGGTAGGGGGCGGGCACTCACCTGAAGGACTTGGCACCAGTACCCTCTTCATTATCTTGAGACTGTCCTTAACATTGGCCGCGCACCAGTACTCGCCTTTGTCCACTTCCTGGAGATTCTGCACAGTGATAGAAAGCACGCGTGTCTGTTTATCCTCGTGCATCGTGGTCCTCCCAGAGGAAGCTCTTCCGGGTGCTGTGACAGTGGGTTCACACCTATCGTTCCTATCTCGGCACCAGACTTTCTCATAATCCGTGTAGTTCTCTGGATACTCACACTGCACCGCCAGACTCTCGCCCGCCACACGTGGCACCACCTCTGCGTGGAGACCTGTGAGAGGACAGGTGGGTCAGTGTCTCATCCTCTGAATACACACAATGTGTCTGCCTTTCCTCTCTTCCCTGAGATAAGGGGGTGCTGGGAGTGGGTAGGGCGGGGGCGCACTCACCAGGTGTCACCAAACAAGGACAAAAGAGAGTGATGTAATTGTCTCTTCCAACTGGAATTATTCATCTAGAGTGACTGGTGTGTGACACCAAGGACATGTGACCAAAGCACTGCGCACAGGAGTCCCACATGCCCCTGCAGCGGGACACACTCAGTTTTGCTATATCTTCAAATTGAACAATCAGAAATGCCTTTAACCAGCCATTCTGCTTGACCCCTCAGCTGCTTTCACTGCCATTAACCAAGTTATGGACTCAATACCAGGTTTCAAACAGAGCTCAACCTTAGTGGTGACAAAATCCTGTGAAAAGTCTCTGATCAATGAAGGATTAGACCCAATAAATAATCTTTAAGTATTTGATTCCACAAATGTATTCTTAGTTCCTTGAGCCACACGTGTTTCAAGTCATAGCTCTTCCTCAGGGCTCCAAACTGATATGTCAATCTTTTTCATTGATATGAATATGAGGGATCTAGTGTTGGTAGTCAACATTCGTGAAATGGTGATAAAAAGCATAATACAGAAACAATGCCATAAATGAAAATTATAAACATCAAAAACCATCGATGAAGATTGAACATATGACATCATAAAGAATCCAATGATGGCTCAGGAAAGGCAGAGAACCCATGAAATAAACACACAATAGACACACAATGCATACAAAGCAGAGAAAAGCATGAAGAATAACGAACTATGATTAGTGCAAGTCCGAATTCAGGGTTCCCACTGTAGATAAAGTCTGTATATTCATGACATTATTCTCAGTTCTTAAACCGTGGCCAGAAAGAGAGGCGAGCCAGACCGCTCCTGCCATGTCTGAGCCAATCAGTGAACACACCCACCGTGTCACTAGATCCTCAAAGTTCCTTCCACGTTAGACTCGTCGAACTCCCAATACCCTGCCCACCATCAAAAGCCTTGACCTGAGGGAGCAGACCATCCGTCCAAATTCCAATTCACAAGCAGTGAAGTGGAAAATAAACCTGCTGTCAGATGTAACCCTCTTAGAACTTCCTATAGGGCGAGCAATGTGACCACACCACTCTCGGAAAGGTCACTTTATAAAGGTTCTGTCAAAGCACCAGATCTGAAGGAGCTGGACCATCTCGCTCTTTGTTCCAGTTGGAATACGAGCCTCCGTCATCATGACGTTATCCTGGCTCTGCCGTCTCTACGTGATGACGTGTTGCTTAGTGCAACTGACACTTGACTAATAATCTCTGAGGGGCGGATTCATGGAATTATCGGCGCAGAAAATAGTGTACTTGTGTACTTATGCAGGCAAATCCCCCTTTGTCGATTTATTGAATCAAATGTAGGGTACTTTTCCTGGACTTGTGTGGAGTTCGCACTGGCTCGTCACGTCTGTGCGAGCCGTCAAGGGCCTTGCGCAAGACTACAAGCAGAGAGTGGGCGTGGCTTGTGCAGAGTGCTGGGAAGGGGGCAGAAAACCAAAAATGGGGAAGACTAACTAACTAACTAAGGAATTTCTTGTATAGCGCAATCACTCACCCAAAGGTCTCAGGGCGCTTACATAAACAAATACAAACACATAACCCTGAAATACCAGAGAGGAGAGAAGAAAATAGTCGCCATGGGTCATGGCAACTAACAAATCCTGAGGGGAAGCCAGCGATCTTAAGGCACAAGTAGGGATTTAAGCATCAAAAAGAAAGGTCTTAAGACGTTTTCTGAATTGTTGCAGTGTCGTGGACTGTTTAAGATGAAGAGGGATTGTGTTCCAGTTCTTAGGACCCCAGGCCACAAAACTTGCTTCACCCAATTTCTTCAAGAGGGTACGTGGTTGTGCCATTAGCAGAAGACTGTTTGAGCATAGCGTTCGCTTAGGAAGCGCAGTCTGGAGCCTAGTTTTTAGATATTCTGGGGCTTTGCCTGAGAGGCATTTAAAGACTATTACTAATCCTTTGAATTTAAGCCGTTGCTCGATAGAGAGCCAGTGTAGCTTTTTACGATGTTCTGTAATGTGAGTTTGACGACTTAGGCCACACACAGCTCGAGCAGCTCCGTTCTGTATAGTTTGGAGACTCCTAATATTTCTTTTAGAGGTGCCTATCAGGAGGCTATTGCAGTAGTCTAACTTGGTATAAACTATGACTGCTGCAATGTATGCTCTATTGGCTTTGGACAAATATGGTCTTATTTGCCATAAGAGATGTGTAAAGAAGCTGCATGATGACTTGAGGCAGGATACATGCTTCCGAAAAGTCATGTGAGTATCAAAGTAAACTCCCAGTGTCTTTCTGGAGTCTGATACATGAATGTTGTTACCGCCAATTACAAAAGCAGAGTAATCTGGGTCCATATTTTTATGCCTAAACGGTGTACTAATAACCAGCAGCTCTGTTTTTTTGTCATTTAGGGCAAGAGAGTTAAGAGCCATCCATTTTTGAATGGTATCATAGATTTCATTTACAGTTGCTAGATCGTCCTTGTAGACCCCATATAGTTTAATCACTATCTGCGTGTCGTCAGCGTAATTAGCAAATTGTATGCCCATTGATTTTAGCAGATCACAAAGGCATTTGATGTAAATATTAAAAAGTAGTGGGGATAAGCAAGATCCCTTAGGGACACCACATGTTACAGGAATTTTCAGAGATTTAAAAGATCCCTTCGTGACACACGCATTCCTGGGTCCAAGGAAAGATTTTAGCCAGCGTACTGCTTCGGGAGAGCATAGGCCGTTTTTTTGGAGTCTTTCAGCTAGTAATTCGTGGTCGACCAAGTCGAACGCAGAGGAAAGATCCAGCAAGAGCAACAGAGCAGAATTGCCCTGCTCAAGTATTTCTGTAATATTGGCCTTAAGGTCTAACAGCGCCGTCTCCGTTCCATGGTTCGCTCTAAAACCGGACTGTTCCCTGGCCAGAATGTGTTTATTTTCGACAAATTTCTCCAGCTGTACATAAGCTATTTTGTCCAATATTTTAAGTATAAAAGGAACATTTGTGATGGGACGATAATTCTCAGGTAACAGAGGATCAAGATTATCCTTCTTAAGTAGAGGGGTGATCCATGCCTCCTTTATACCGATAGGAACAACAGCTTCCTGGAAAGAGCGGTTGACGAGTTCTGTTACCCATGGGGTGAAGGTATTAGCGAATTCCTTAAAAAGTGTGGTGGGAAAGATATCTCCTTTGCATGATGTAGGTTTAAGGTCTTCAATGATCGCTAGAACCTCTGGCTCTGTCATGCTAGTAAAGGAAAAACGTTTTATACCATGATGCGGGGATTCTGGAAGAGAGGGTAATGATAGTTCAGTTAAGCACTGAGACTCAATTTTATCCCTAATGCATCCTTGATGGAGTTCGGTTTTGTGAGTGAAGCTATTGAGTATGTTCTGGCACCATTCATTGTTTATGGTGAGCCTATGTTCAGTGTTGGGGTTTTTGAGTTCATTAAGGACTGTAAAGAGTTCTTTGGATTTTATTGCAGCTTTTTCAATTCTGTCATTAAGAGACAGTTGTTTGGCCTCCAGAAGAACTTCTGAAAAACTGGGCGTTCTGGGGGACAGCCTGCAGGCAGTCCCTCACATGGCCATAATTGCGCAGCACAAGACATATTCATGGATTCAATCGCGCAACGACTCGGTTGGTATATGGACACGTAAGACCTTCATACAATCCGCCATCCAATGGCAGGCGTAAGTACACTTGCGCATATGATTTCAAGGGCGCAGATGGGCTTGCATGTCGGATTTCAGGGTGAGTGTACTCAATCGGGGTTCCGATATAACTTAGGGGTGCACGTAAGCAGTATAGTGGGGTGCAGGAACATTTTATGTCGGTTCGTACACAGATTTCCTGAGTTATTGCTGAGTAACGATTTCATATACGCATGTTATCGGGGTGCCGGATGCAGTTATGGGGGACTAACCAGAGGGTCCCTGAGTCACAGGCCTGCTTACGAGGGACTCTACACATTGTTTGAAGGGTGCGTGTATTTGCGCCTGGAAGAATGCGCAAAGGTAGTTGTTGTTCTGACTGTTCATGCTTTGTGTGTGGGCGTGTCGGGGGCGTTCCTGGGCGTTCCGGGGCATTCCAAGTGCGACTTGCAAATACGGTTACTTTGCGCTGTCAATTGCATGAATACGCGTGTCCTTCTCTGCGTGTGATGCTTGCAGGATTTCTGCGCCCATTTCCATGAATCAACCCCTGAATGCTTAATGCTCCTAAAGTTGTTAGAATGTTTCAACCAATATTAAGCTGCCTCAGGTTAAATCATTAATTTATTGGGAACTTCAATACAAAGTAGGCTATCTTTGTAGTCTTTATGTTATTGTATATTTTACGTTTAAATTGACATTGTAAACCAACATAAAGTTTACCTGGCACCCCGCCCAGTGCATCATTTAAACTCAAAATAACAAATTGGATATTTACTGGTTTGCTACAGCAATCAATATTTCACCACTTCGGAACAAATCCTCAATTATGCAGGACTTTAATTTAAAATAGGCTGCAACTGACTGTATACATTGAATTGCTGTGAATTCATAGTTTGAGAAAGCAGGTGGAGTTGGCATGATATACCTGGCACAACACACAACAGGCCATGTGACCAAAGTTAGGGCCACTGAGCCTTACACATCTGCTTAAATGTATGGTGATAATAATTTCCTCCAGTCCACAGCTGCAATAATCTTAATCTGAACAGCCACTAGATGGTGGCAACCTGCTGTGCATGTAATCATTCACTGTAGTATGTCTGGACAGTTTCTGCTAAAAATACATTCAACTCATTGTCCTTGTTTATCCCATCTTGTATTGCTTTTAATTAAAAAATTAAATGTGCTTCTTGTAACGACATGTTGAGAAGCCACCCTCAACACAGGGAGTCCCTTCCCTCCCCACTCCAGGTGTCATTCAACAAACTCTTTAAAAGATTCTTTTTAGCCCCATCTCAGACACACATCATGCCCCTTGGATCCCTCTCCACTGAACTAACAATGAGCCAAAAACCAGGCCGGTTTACGGGAAACATATTGGTATTTATTTAATTTAACAGTAATAGAAATTAGCACAAAAATATCAAAAACACCACTTTATCTGTGGCACAACTTAATCAATCTCGCTCAGCATACACAGACACAATTCTTCCCCTTCTGTTAATCTCACTTGTCAAAATAATCACACTGATCAATAATATTATTCCAACCCAAACATTTGGTTTAAAATAAATACAGGGCGATTTATCGCTTTGTTTTTCAGACCCCCCCCCCTTGCTTTGGTCTATGTTGGGAAGTCAGACAGAAAAATGTGAATGCTTTGGGGAATTGTGGATTTCAGACCCCCCCTCCACTGAAAGGCCTGTGTTGGGGAAGCTGGATAAAAGGTTAGACTGATTTAAGAATAAAGACACCCTCTTCCTTAAAGAAGTCGGGTCAGCTGGACAAAAAGGATTGCCCAATTAAATTATAGTCTATAGTTTTCAGCACACACTGGGAAGTGAGCTTTGTTAACTTTGCATTTTAATAAAATTCACCACGTAGTGTTCTGCCAAATGAGAAATTAATTAAATTAATATTTTTGGTTACATAGGCTGAGGATCTACACAGTTTTGCCCCCCACCCACTATAAAGACATAGGATTCAAGGCAAGCAGACTCCCTCCACCATCTGGTTTTCCAGGGGTTAGTTCTACTTACATAGCAAGCCTCTGTTTAAGGATCAGGTAAGCCAGCTGCATCTCAGGACACTCTGGAAAGATAGGGCAGGGGTCTCGTCACTGAACTCTCAAAGATGGCCTTCCGCTCTCCACCATAGGACCTAGTCAGCTTTGAGGCCTTCCTAGAAATAGCCAGCTCCACCCAGATGAACTCTCAGCAATCTCCTCTAGTGTCTCCTTACAGCTGTCAGATGGTAAGTTTCATCAGCCTTCCTATCTTTCTGTCTTTCTCCTTTTTCTGTCTCCTGGTTTTTGTGTGTCCCCTGTCCTAGTGCAGTCCCCCTTATATAGCAGAAATGACATCACCAATTTTAAAATCTTGGGGAAGTACCCTGCAATAATCCCTGCCACTAGGATTGGACAGTTACACTTTACTCTCCTCCGAATCCTGCCTCAAAGTCAGGAATGGTTTAGGAGTTTGGAGCACCATGTGGCAATTCCCATTTGTAATCACCCTTTGTTCTCCTTTCAGCTTTCTGGCAAAAACTAGTTATGTATCACAACTTCATAATTTTACTAGCAACTGCCATACTAAACATATTTTCTGATTTAGCTAATCATGGAGAATTAGATAAGCCGACCACCAAATCCATACGATGTAGCACGGCCATGTGGCACTTTCTGCCATTTCCGCAAAAAGCACACCAGTTATGAATCTGTAAATTATTGAGCATATCCCTAATTTCAATTTATTTCCACCCGCTCACCAACTCTCACATTTTGAACATGTTCAGATCAGCCAGAAACTTAGTCTAACTGGCCATTACAGTTCCCAGAGTCACAGGTAGATGCATTTTATATCCCTCAAATGCCCTACAAATTACATAAAAAATGGTACAAAAATTAAATCAATCCGCATTACGATGGCTAAGAAAGAGGCCTAAAATGATAATAGTCCTTTTAAATTAATTATTCATCTGTGGGTTCAGCCAATGGGAGATCTGCTTCATCCAGCACAGCCATCTGTCTCCCTGGGCCAGCCTGTGACCAGATTATTTTTTTTCTGAGTCTCTCTGAAGTTGTTGCTTTGCTCTTTGAAATTGCAGCCCCCAGCTTTCACACCTTTTAGTCATTCTCCAGCCAAGGATGACTTTGCTTGAAGTCCTTGCTTTCATAGCCAGCAGGGCTGGTGAACACTGAATTTCGACGCCTTTAGCAGCACATTTTTACTGCGGGGGTCATTAGATGGGAGATGTAACATCCAGGCTGGAAGTGGGAGTTTTCCTGTATACATTTTTTACCACAGCCAGAAACAGGTTTTCCCTGAAGACAAAGTGTCTCTTCAAATGTCATTGGAGTTTTGTAGGTGAAACATAATATACAATGCTTTTGTCAACCCACACATCATGTTTTGCTTTCCTGACATTTTTCTGTGAGCAGTGATATTTTCCCTATTTTGGCTTTTTAAAGTCATTTTTATTTGCACACACATGTGCAGGCCATTTTTGCTTTCAATGTTTAAAAATACTGTTTGCCATGTCACAGGGATCTTTGATTCCTCCTTCTTTTGTAAATTAAACTGCTGCTTGTCCATGGGTAATGACAGGTAGGCACCGTTCCACATGGCTCTTTAACTTTACATGAAAAACAAAAGCAAAAGCCAGGCCGTTTTTGTTGCAGTGTTTCAATTCCTGCCATTCATGTGAAAGGGACTTCTGTTTGGGGACTTTAAATGCACCCCACATTCTTTTCTTCTCATGTTCAGTTCCCTGTTGTTATTCCTTTGGTCTCTCTCGAACCTCCTGATGTACGCAAAGAGAATTTTCATGATATGTTGTCCACTGTAATCAGGGCTTTAAGTGGTGTAAGAAATCAAGGGGGGCGACCCTCATTTGGTGGCGTGGCTTGTGGCATGGGTGTGGCCTAAAGAAGTACACAAACCATAGTAAGGTACACAAACACATATATAAATGCATGTAAGCATTTATAAATGTGTATGCATACCTTACTATGGTTTGTGTACTATGCAAGCCATCTTTTATAAACATAGAATTATGTTACATATTTCTGTGTTTATAAAAGATGGCTTGAAAAGTACACAAACCATAGTAACGTACACACATAATGACATAGTTGACAATTGTTGAATGGAGTATGTTTACATCAACAAAATCCTTTGTAGAAGATGAAGTGTGAAAATAAATATGCTGCATTGTAACATAATGAAATTACGTAGATATCACAAACTGCAGGGTGTGCACATGAAAGCATTGGCACACAAGTTTAGTTATGGCGGTGCAGGGTGATAACTTACAGTATCATCTCTCTGTTTATCATTCTGCTGGTTGTGAGTTAGTCAGGGATGTCATTTCACCAAAATGCCAGGGGTAGCGGAAGTGACATTACACGACCCTTGACTTCTGATGACATCCCAGAAAGGGATATCATTTGACCCCCACCCCAAAGTGATATCACAGGAAGCGATGGAACACAACCTTTCACCCCTTGACAAAACAGGAAGTGGCATCACATAGAGTTTTTCTTAAGTACACTACGAAAAAAATTGTTACGATAGCACTATAATGTGATATACATTCCATACAAGAATGGATCGCCATATGTATTGTTAAGATCAGTGTGTATAGGCCCATATTACTAAATTACTGTGAATGCAAGCAAACGTCCATGACCAAATGATAATGATGTGTTCTTATATAGCACTTACGCTTAAGCACTTTATATAGAACAAATATACATACAATATCACCCAACCTGTGTTGGTATTCATTTATCAACCTCATCAGGATGAAGGGCTGAGTTGAGGTGTTTAAGAACAGACTAAATCAGTGACTCACCCCCTGAAGTGTGCCTGAACTAAACCTTTAATGAGTCTAGCAATTATTGTATAGAATTCCAGAAAGACAAATTATTTGGTGTTCCTATTCTTTCTTACTTAGGGTCACTGCTGAAAGTGTTAGACTTGTAGAACCCCTGTGCTTTTTTGTCATTTTTTTTTATAGGATGCCTGACCAAAAAAGCCAGCCATTCCAGAAGCAAAGAGCCGCATGGTGCTGGCCACAGTCCAGGAGCTTGCATTAAAAAAAAAGTTTATTTTGTATTTTTTAGGGGTAGCAAGGGCAACCAGATGGGTCGCAAGGGAGTCCTCAGGGGTCGCAGTTGCGACCCATGGCTACCCCTAAATGACGTCCCTTATTAGGTTGTATGTGTATAAGATAAACGTGTTGGATATGTGACATATGTGGTGAGATTGTGTATGTTTGCTGTGGCAATTCAGTTGTGTGCTGGGTTAGATAGGATCGTCAACAAAACCTGTCCTAAATGAGCATTCATACGGCACAACATAGGCCTGGGACGACTCCATTGCCCTAGACACCTCCCCCTGCACTGTACCACGCCGTTTCTCTCCAACCAACTAGCATTCCCGATCACACCTCAACCCCATGCCAAAACCCGCCCAATACCAGGAAGCACCCGCCGAACACACCTCTCATCGAGAACTACTAACACTACTACCCTAACAAGAACCACTGATGTCACCAAAAGAAACTCCAGACTCTCAGCACGCATCTATCTCCAGCACCTCCCCATCAACAATCACCACCCCCACCGCTATCTCAATACCACCATGCCACCCAAAACCCATGAGTGCCAGGATAACACAATCACCAGACACCAGCAGACAACCACCCCTAAAGCAACCACACTCTACCCTGCTAACACCGAAGCAACCATCACTCCAGCCCACCCTACCCAATCTCCCATTTTTCCCAGTACTAGACAACCTCTCATAGGAGCCTTATTAAATGTCAGATCCCTTGGTGCATACGCAATCGAGACACACGTCTGCATTCTAGAGTTCAAACTTGACTTTTTAGTGATCACCGAAACCTGGCTGCATTCTGCCTCAGGTCCACAGATCACACTTGCCGTCCCCACCGACTACTCCCTCCTCAGAGCAGACCGCCCTGACGCCATAGATGGAGGAGTGGTCATCATCCACAAAACCCCATTACTCTTCAGGGAATGTAAAACAGAAGTACTTAGTGGATATGAAACCCTCTCTCTCAAACTAGCCATCAACCATCATGAAACCATCAACTTCCTAATAGTTTACTACTTAAACCTAAAACAAAATATATCCTACTAGGGGATCTCAATATAGGCTACAATTACCCCACTGACAGCAAAGTGGCAGCATGACAAAAGGCGTTCCAGGAAATGCAATTCTCCCAAATAGTGAACACCCCCACCCACTCCAAAGGTAGAATCCTCGGCTGGATACTCACCCTTAACACCACTGTATCCATAACAGATGTCCTCAACTTGCACTGATCTGACCACTGCCTGATTAATTTCAAAATAAATCTAGATACTGACCACTCAACCAGAACCTGTAATCCACCACTCATCGAGGTCAGAAATGCACGCAAGCTCACCTCTGAGAACTTAAACCCAGTTCTCAAGAACCTACTCATCTCTAAACCACTAGACAGCATGAACTCAGGGAGTGTTGCTATGCACCACCAACAATGCCTAAGATTAGCAGTTGACGAAGTAGCCCCCCTCAAAACCAAAGTGCCCAAAGATAAACGCAGCGCCTCCTGGTTCAATAATGAACACATAGAACTTAGAAGAGAGAAAAGAGCTTTTGAACACCTAACCAGGAAAAACAACTCCCCAGAACTTCAAACCAAATTACAACAAATATCTAAAACCTACAAACTTAGTGTACTCTCCCACAAAGCAGAATCTTTCAACAACCGCATAGCAGCCGCAGCTTCCAACACTAAAGAGCTATTTACTATTATTAGAGAAGTAGAATCCCCTATTCTTCCCACCAGACCCATAATCCCCAGCAAAGCCTGGTGTACCACCATTCAGGACGCTCTATCCTCTAAAGTGACCACGCTCCAAAACAAAATAACCTCTCAAAAACCGACTAGATCTCACCTCCACGCCCCCCCACCATCCGACTATGACCACTAGCTCGGAATTACCAGAATTCCACTTTACACAAGTAACCTCTGAGCAAGTCCTCAAAACTATAGCATCACTCAAGCCTTCCAATTGCAAAGGCGACAGCACTCCAGCTAAAGCAGTTAAAGACTGCGCCACCACACTAGCACCCACCATCACTACCTTTGTGAATGAGTCCTTTAACTCCAGCAAAATACCAGCATCCATTAAAGTAGCCTGGGTCACATCCCTACTTAAAAAAACCCTCGCTAGACCCAACTATCCCCACTAACTATAGGTCAATAACAACAGTGCCATTTCTCCTCAAAATCATTGACAAAATAGCCTATACCCAAGTACAATCCCACCTTGAACAAAATCACCTACTAGGGGAAAGACAATCAGGCTTCCGCCCCAACCACAGTACTGAGACTGCCCTTCTAGATCTAAAAAACCAGATGGACACTATCAGGGACTCCGGTAAACTGTGCATCCTACTACTCTTAGACCTCAGTGGCGTTTGATTTGGTCGATCACGACAAACTATGCCAAACCCTATCCACTAACTTTAATTTCTCCCAGAAGGCCACTGCCTGGATAAAATTCTTCCTCTGCGACCGTACTTCAAGAATCACCCTAGGGGAAGTCGCAGCGGACCCTATCCCAGTACCACTAGGAGTACCACAAGGCCCCGGCCTCTCTCCCACTCTATACAACGCCTACACTAAATTACTCTTTGCAGCACTAGATGCTATGGGAGTCATTTACACACACTTTGCTGACGATACACAGATCCTTATCCCCATCACAGGAAACCCGGAACAGGACACTGCCACCATCAACACCATTTACTCCCATATCGAAAACTGGATGGCTAATAGCCTTTGCCTTAATGGAGAAAAAACAGAGATCCTCATAATCGGTTCCTCGACCAGACTCAGCAAACTCCACCCAGACTACACATCCATAGTGATTGATGGCACACCTATCACCATCTCCCACAAACTCAAAACACTAGGAGTACACCTCGACTCCAACCTCACCATGAACAATTACATTAGCGCCCTCGCCTCCTCAACAGCCTATACTGCTAAACTCATCACTCTAAGCAGGCCCCTCCTATCGGTGGACAACTGCCTAACTCTTGCTAGAGCCCTCATCCTAACAAAAATAGACTATTGCAACATCTTACTGCTAGGTACCTCAAAATAAAACTAACCAAACTACAACTCCTACAAAATAAAGCCCTTAGAGCAGCACTGGGCATCAAGAGAAGAGAACACATAACACAACACAGAAGCTATGCACACTGACTCCAAGTGCACGCATGAATTCTTCACAAAACACTGACCATCACCCACAAATGCTTATTTGATGCTGCTCCCACTTAACTCAATAGTTGCATTACACACAAAACCTTGCTTCGAACACTCAGACCCAATGCCAATACTCAGCTACTCATCCCACTCTTCACCACCACAAGAGCAGGTCACGCCAGCTTTCCCATCGCAGCCCCCCGCATCTGAAACTCACTGCCCCCTCACCCGTCTAATGAAACCTCCTTACCGAAGTTTAAAAAACAACTCAAAACATGGTTATTGAACAAATACTAAAACTCCAGCACCAGCTCTTCATCGGAGTTGGTCACCCCTCTCAGTACCACAAGATAACTGCAATGTCAAATGATATCCAATCTGTTTATATGACTGTACTGCATCTGCAAAACAAAATGTCTGTAACCTTGATATGAAAACAAAGATATATGTAACTTACGCTGTGATACCCAATGGTTTGGGCGTATAAACAAATGCAATAAATTAGTAAAAAAAAAATAGACCCCTTTTGTTGAAAAAATAAAATTCCTTGCTCAGGACTCTCATTGTTTTGTGTTTCTGTTTGACTCCCACTGAGTCCTGATTTGAAATAAGATGGTGGGGAGACCTCATTTTTTGTGTGAATGAAATGTAAAAATGGCTGGGGCAATTGGCAGTTAACATTGCAACATATAGAAGGGGTAGACATCTAACCACCGGGAAAGACTATGACAAACCATTTGACATAGAAATCCGGGGGCGCAAAGCTTACAATGCATAGGGAAATCAGAAGGTTTAAAAACTCTCACAATATTCATAACGATAGGTTGGTAGATATAAATGAAGCTAAGTGCTGTTACAGAAATTAGTTCAGTAACTGGACATTTTCTGTGAAAAAATACTCTTTCTATTTGGCAACTATTGACACTTGCCAAGGGTCTCCGAGAAAAACAAGTTATTATGGCATACCAGTGAGTTGGTATGAAGCAGGTGACCATGGGGTGCTCCGAAGGAGATCACTAGATGAGACCAATCATTTTCAATACTGAACCATTGAATTAAGGCAAACTGGGCGCAACTCTCCTTTTAAGAGATTCCAAATAGGGGAATATTGTAACCTGCATTGCCAAAGCCGAAGAAAAGGTGTAATAAGATTGTAACCAGCTCCTAAAAATGCACTATGGTGGGTTGCGCGTCTGGTAAAAACGTTATAGACACCAGTTGTAATTTTTCTTGAAAAAAATATTTATTTTTTTGTGCATCTTTGCTAAAATTTTCATAACAAAAATAACATTTTTCTTTCATGATTACATTGATTTTCATGCAGTTCACATTTGCATCTTCCTCATTTCATACAACTCAAAGTTTTAAATTTTCAACTTTCATTCCTTATGTTTAGATCGATTTCTCTCAACGCGTGTCTCTGAGTGAGCGCGGATCCAGACACACTCAGAGGCAATCGACATAGTTATACTGAACATTGGAAAGAAAGGAAAAGGCAAAAAAACCTAGAAATCATAGAGAGATTTCTATTTAAATTTATAACAAAGTAGAAAAGTTACTCAAGTATCTCTCCTGAAGAACCACGGTTATTTACTGTGGGGAAACAAGTGTTGAGAGAAATCGATCTAAACATAAGGAATGAAAGTTGAATATTTAAAACATTGAGTTGTATGAAAGTCAATACAACTCTGGAATAAATTGATAACTTTGCAAATAAGAAAAACACTGGAAAATAAGGAATGAAAAAAGTAAATTCGAAACCAAGAATTGCATGAAAGTTAATGCAAATGAGGAAGACACAAATGTGAACTGCATGAAAATCAATTTAATCAACAAAGAAAAATGTTATTTATGTTATGAAAATGTGAGCAAAGATGCACAAAAAAATATCAAGAAAAATTACAATTGGTGCCTATAACGTTTTTACCAGAAGCGCAACCCACCATAGTGCATTTTTAGGAGAAGATCATGAATATTATTGCTGCAGTCGCAATAAGCACTTAGGTTGCAGAATCTGGGATTTCTGATCTTTTGGGCACACATACGATATCGCCGTTATAGGAATATGAAGCCAAAAAGGACTGCAACTTGATAATCAAAACATTGTAACCAGCATTGCCAGCAGTCAAGAGGTTGCACAGACAGAAAACCAAGGCTGCAGGAGCAAAGCCCTCCTTGTATGAGAGACCAAAGGGAAGAGAACTGTAACTTGCTTTGCTTGCCTGAAGCCAAAAGACACGCAAGAGAACCATTGTCCTTTTCTGGAATATCAATTTGGGAAGAAATGTAACACATCTGTTAAGAGTAAAAAAACTATCAAGAGAAGCAGTTGGTTCAAATCTTTTCATTTATGGTTCTTTTGTGGAGAGTTATTGTTGTTAATTTCTTATAATGCGCAGCACACACAAAGGCTTCAGTGCGCAACAACTAAAACAGAATATGGGGGTAGGGCACAGCCATGTCAGAACAGGCCGGAAAAGATCAGGTCATAAGCTGAACGGAGCAGGACATACACCTAAACAAGCTCATATTTAGAATTAAAAAGCAAGGTTTTAATAGCTTTCTTAAAATAGATTAGATCTGGAATAGTTCAGCAGGCAGGGGGAATGGAGTTCCAGAGATGTGGAGCCTGAGTCAAACCTGGTGCCACCAAAATTCTTAACTTTATGTCTGGGCTGAAAGAGTTTATTATGGTTACCAGAGCAAAGAGAACGGGTAGTGGGCGCATTGCATAGCCTCTTCATGGAGTAGCCAGGGGCTTTACATGACAGACATTTATGGGTTAGTGAGAGTCTTTTGTAGGAGATGCGATGTCGGATTGGAAGCCAATGTAAGGACCGCCAGGCTTGAGTAATGTGATCTTAATGTGCCAGATCACAAACTGCTCTTACAGCATTGTTCTGCACAATTTGTAGTGTCTTAATCTTATGTTTAGAGGTGCAAGCAAGAAGACCCTCTCATGTCCAACTGGGGCCTTTCCTCTCTTCTATCTCTCTCTCTACTTGTGGTGTACCTGTGGGAAACCTGAAGATGTCTCCCTAACTAGTCGCGCGGGATCTGTCCAGGTGGCCAGGACATGGCCATCGCTATTGGATTCAGTTCCTGGGGGTGGACCAGTGAGGGAGGGTCACCTGGATGGGGGTCCTCGGGAGTGGATGTGGGACACCGATGGGTGACATGCAGTACCCCCTTCCTTTAACACCTTTTCCCCATCCTCTCACTTAGGACATTCCACGCACTGCCCCCTCTTTTTCCACCGCGAACACTTTCGCACAACACAATGGAAAACAGACTCACACTAGAGCTGTTTACCTGACATGTCCTAATACCAGGGTCAGGCAAAGTCAGGCAATTGACTTCAATCACAGACACCTGAAGGCCGGGAAAGCAGCAGAAGGCAATAGTGTGGCAAGGAGAGAGGCGACCTTGCCCTTTTCACCCCAGTCCCACGGAACCTTTGTGGAGAGGAATCTGAGACTGTACAATAGAGCAGTGTCCTGCTGCAGATGTCAACAGTACACAGGGCATACCTATGATGATGAGGGAGAGCAGAGGAGACTCCCCCACCCGTGGTACCGGCTTTGACTCCAGAGAAGCCCAAAGCCAATCGGTTCATCACAGCCGATGAGTCAAAGGGAGAATCGGAAAGCTTTGGGCTGTGTGGAGTAAGAATCGCAAAGTGGCAACTTTTCAACAAAGCTAATGAACTTTAAAGAAACTGTTGAAAGTGTGAGGGGGAGACCAGTTGCAGAGGAAAAGCGGCACCATGTGGGTGCTAACTCGAGACACTCTGGTCGGGCCCCATATTGCGAAACTACAGAAACCAGAAGGCCATAGAAAGGCCGCCAAAAGAAATTAAAAGTGGTCATACGTGAGGGTCGAGCAAAAGCCCCGCACATTCGAAGGATGTTGATTTGTGAATTGGCGTGAAGGCAAGGGAAGTGAATCTCGAAAACTATGAACTGTATAAAAGTAAAGAAAGATAACATTGAAAGCAAAGAGGGGTCATCCCAGAAGAGGGGGACCCAGGGTTGGACCTATCACCTGGGAATTTTGGAAACAAACTTTCATTTGTTAAAGGAACTCTTGTTTTCTTGGTTATCTGAATACATCAGGCCCCGAAGGCAAGAGACTTTCTAAGGAAATGAGACTTGGCCATGAACAGACCTGAGAACTGCCAGTGGAACTGTCATCTCGTGATAGAGAAGCCAGAGACTGTCTGCCATTGGAACTGTCAGCTCGTGCTAGAGAAGCCCGAGACTGTACTGTGCACCACCAGCTCCCATCCTACCTCGTGCTAAAATGTGGGGAAGGGAGACCCAAACCACTGCATGCTGACTTATTATTTGAGAACACTTCTTTCTTTTCTTGAGAACTATCCCACACCATTTTCTGTGATAGCTGTAATGTTTGGCAATTGCTTTCTTAGTATAGGCCCTTTTATTTTGACACAGCGCCACTAGGACTGCCTTATTTTTCATTTGATGGTCGACATCTGTCCCCATATTAGATATAGATTTAGATTATGCATTTTTCCAACCTGCACACCATTTTTCATTGTTCAATAAGCACCCTTGAACTGTGATCACTTGTGTCTGTCTTACTTGTGTCACCATCAGTTTCTCACATATGGTGTTAGGGTGGGATCCGGCTCAATTGAAACAAATTGGGGACCAGTACTATTTAAAAAACCTAGCCAGAGAGCTTCCAACCCATCCATTTCCACCAAGGAATCAACAGGGTTTGCTATCTGTAGCACTAGGGAAGCTACTATTCCCCCTGGGAAAAGTGGAAAGATTGCTACAGATTTCGTTTTGATTCCCCCTCTGGGATATTACATACGATTAGCCCTGAAATCTGGCTTAGCATGGAAGTTCGGGATAGACGTCTTAACGGGCGTTATTGATCCTGACTTCCGAGGGTTGGGGGGTGAAGTTTCTATTTCAGAATCATGGAGAAGTCCTTTTTTAGGTTCGTCTGGGAGACCAAATCAACCAGGGAATTTTGGAGAGAGCTCTATTCCCTCAATTCCAAGAAAGTGAACCATTTGACACAGACAGAGGTAGTTTAGGCTTTGAAGAAGCTGATAAATCCACTACCATTGAAGAACGGAAAGTAGAGGAACCCACCATCTATCCTGACTTAGCCTTTGCACAGCGAAATGACCCAGCCCTCGCTGAAACTTTTTTACAAGCAATCCCAGAGGAAGAAGGCATAGAGAAGGGCAGTCCCTTTTTCTTTGTAAAATTAGGGTTACTTTGCAGGAAGGAAACCTCCCCTGAAGGATTAAAAAACACTCAACTGGTAATACCTGAAAGTCACCAAAAGGTTGTACTGGCGAATGCACATTCCCATCTCATGGGGTGGCATTTGGGACAAACTAAAACACAGGTGCATATCAGTGGAAAGTTGGAAAGTTTTATTGGACGGGTATTCATGCTGACATCAAACCTTTCATACAAACTTGTGAAATATGTCAAAAGACCAACCCACATATTCCATTACCTGTCCCTTTGAATGTAGTGCCAATTATAGAAGTCCCCTTCTCATGAATTGACATGGACAGAATAGGACCGCTGGAAACATCTAAATTGGGGAACAAGTATGTCCTAGGGATCGTGGATTATGCGACCCAATATCCAGAGGCATTCCCAATGTGAAATAATACCATGCAGCAAATCGTAAAGCATCCTCTACCGTATTTCTCCAGGATTGGTTTTCCCAAAGAAATACTAACCGGTCAGGGTTTAAATTTTATGAGTAAGCTTATGGCCGAAGTCAAAGAGCTACTCCACATTACCACCTTGCGAACTTCTGTGTACCATCCCCAAGCCGATGGTCTAGTACAATGATTCAATAAGACCCTAAAACTGACTCTATAGAAACTGGTAGACAAAGACGGGAAGGACTGGGCCTGAATGATCCCATGGGCACGATTTGCAGTGAGGAAACCCCCCCAAGTGTCCACCGGTTTCTCTCCCTTTTTACCTACTCTATGGAAGAGAACTGCGAGATGTCCTAGACATGCTCCTTGAAACTTGGGAGGAACGTGAGGAGGCCCCCTTTGCAATATCTCAAACCGCCACTAGAATGCGAGAACATATGAAGTTAGTCTGGGACTTAGTATGTACTCACTTGGGCAAGGCCCAAAACCAGCAAAAAGCCAGTTATAATAAAAAGACACATTTAAGATCTTTTTCTATCAGACATAAAGTACTAGTCCTTTTATCCACCTCAGAGAACAAATAGGTCTCCAAGTGGCATGGACCATATGAGATAACAGAAAGAACGGGAATGTCCACGTATAAAGTAGCCCAACCAGACAAAAAAAAACAGAAAGTGCAGTTATATCATGTTAACATTCTGAAAGAGTGGAAATAAACTGTAATATCTTAGTACATGAACATGCATTTAGTTAACACCTTTATATGTAACTGTGGGACAGTGATGTAATAGAAGAGGGAATATAGATTGTGGAACCCAGGAGAAAGGATGACGATCTGAGTGAACTGAGAGAGGAACTGTTAGCTGTGGTAGAGCCAGTGGGTTTATCTATGGATCTTAAATAAACTAATCTATCTACAATACTGTGTGAGCCAATACTTCAGTGGCGACGAGGATGGGATGTTATTTGGCTTAGAACAGCAAACCCACCGAGTAGCTGTTCATTCACACTGAATTTACCACTACCTGCAAGCCAGGTAACATTGGTCACCAATTGGAATAAACTGAACTCCAGGAAAACCACAATTGAACAGATCGTGAAGTCAAAAGACTTAAGAGCAGAAACTATCACACTACCTGTGTGAAGGATCAAGTACAGAACATAATTCATGAAGGCCAGGAGTCAGCAATCAAAAGTGCCACTTTTAAAAAAAAAGGCCATGGAGGTTTACTTGGATATATAACTGTCTTCAATAGACCAATGCTTGCTCAGCAGTACAATCCGGTGAGAATTTTATCTATATTCAAAGTGGGATAATAGAACTAATTTGGAACATGAGTGGGTGTATGATTGTAATTTAACACTTGCATACATAATATAATAATTTTTTGAGCAACGTGTTTCTAGTTGTTTTTAAAGGTGATTGGGCTTCCAAAGTGCACGGAGCAATTAATAAGGAAATAAAGACATTATTGCTAAACAAAGGTACATTCAACATTGAGCAAATTGATGCTGGTTGTTTGAAAAGGCTATTGGGCTTCCAATTGTATGGAGCAATTAATAAAGAAACAAAAACACTATTTCAACAATTGTTACACTTCTATCACTAATACCTCTATTAGTGGAACATCACATCTGTTCCACTAATAGAGGCAACATTTCATGACAAGACTATAAAGGATCAAGAAGGACCACGCATCTCACATAATATAAACAAATATACTATATACAGATTTTTCTCAAACCTCATTTAAACGATTGTTATCAGCAACTTCTGCCAGTCATGCAAGGTATAACGCCTCCTAATTACTTTTTAGACACCAAAGGTGAACCTCCTGTGCCATGGAAACGGTGGAAGAAGCGTTTTGATCGTTATGTGTTAGCAGCGCATGGTCTCAATTTCTCCAGTGGGAGCAAGAGCCTTCTACTTATTCATTGTTTGGGAAACTATGGTCAGGAACAGTTGGAGAACCTGCCTGCACTATCTGATAAGGAGTCTGTGGGGTTGACGGACTATGACAAGTGTATAAAAATGGTTGATCTACATTATGAAACGTCCATTAGTGTCATTCCTGAAAGATACCATTTCGGGAAGCGAAAACAAGAAAATGGAGAAACAGTAGAACAATTAATCACTGTACTACATGGTTTAGCCACTACATGCAATTTTAGATCAAATTTGAAAGAGCGCCTCTGTGAACAGTTTATATTGGAATTTAAGGACAGTAAAGTAAGAGATGCCTTATGGGCCAAAGGCAATCCTTCATTGGATGAAGTTCTCAGGATTTTAAAGGAAGTGGAACATACAAACAGATGTGTAAAGGAACTGGAAAAAAGAGAAGAAACTGATAACAAACTAAATATGACTAATGTTCCAGAAGTACTGTATACATAAGAAGTCAACACTAAAACTACTAGAAACAAACAAACAAACAAGAAAGATCAAGTATATGAAAGAAAAAAGGGCCACAAGTAAAGGAAAGAAGAGATGAAAAAAGGGATGTGAACGATCATAAGAGGAAATGTTTTAGATGTGGTAGCATATATCATATTGCTAGCAGTGATAAGTGTCCAGCGTTAAAAGAAATGTGCAAAGGTATAATAGGAAAGGACACTTTACGAATTGTTGCAAAACCAAAGCAGAAAACATTGAATGTGTTGATGAGTTATGTGATGATTTTGAAGAATGTACCTTTATGATTGAGAATTCAGACATCAATATAGTGGAAGATTGTGATGGGGATTTAGAAAAACCTATGGCTGACATACAGATTTGCAATTCAGTTGTTAAGATGGCCATTGACTCTGGTGCCACGTATACATTGTTACCAAGAATAATATTTGATAGACATTTCAAAGATAGTATTGCATTAACAGATATTGATGTGAAGCCGGTTGCCTATGGGTGTAAATGAATTGAATTAGAAGGTTGGTTTTGGTCGACCATGAAATTTAAAGACAGAACAGCAAAGGGAAAGGTATACTTGTCAAAAAGGGGTCTTCATCCTTTGTTGAGCTGGTCTCATCAGGAGAGATGAAAAATAAGACGAGACCCCAGTGCAGATGAACTGGTGTATGCTATAGATCAAGAGGTACAATTTGAAAATCTTGAACATCATACAGTTTTCAGGGAAGAACTAGGAAGTTTAAGAAACTTTAGACATGAAATAAGAATGAAATGCAATGCTGTTCCTGTTGTACATAAAGTAAGACCAGTGCCAATGGCTATCAGGAGTGCTGTAAAGAGGAATTGTAAAAGATGGTAGAGCAAGGTGTTATTGAGAGAATGGAATCTTCTGAATGGGTGTCGCGTCTGGTTGTAGTCCATGAACCTAATGGGAAACTTAGGCTTTGTATTGATCTTAGGTCAGTAAATAAATGCATAGTTCCTGATAGACATCCTTTGCCAAATATAGCAGAAATGTTGGGTTCAATAAGGGATCCAAAGGTCATGAGCACGCTTGACCTCAAGTCTGCGTATCATCAAATTGTGTTGCACCCTAAGTCTAAGAATGTAACAGCTTTTATTAAAAGCGAAGGTTTGTTTCAATGTAGGAGAATGCCCTTTGGGTTAATCTCTGCAGTTGCGGTGTTTCAACGAATAATGTACAATTTATTCCATCATATGGAAGGTGTCCTATGCTTTCAGGATGATATTTTAGTTTATGGGAAAGACATGAAGGAACATGATGATAGAATGTACAAAGTGTTAAATATTTTTAGAGAAGCTGGTCTTACGCTCAGTAAAGAGAAATGCAAATTCAACAGATCACAGATACAGTACTTGGGACATGACATTTCTGAGACAGGCATAACGCCCAAACAAGATTTGGTTAATACTATCGTAGGTTTTCCCAGTCCAGACACAAAAGATAAAGTCATATCATTTTTAGGAATGGCAGAATATTATGCCAAATTTATTCCAGACTTAGCTAGAAAGAGTTTCAATATGAGGAAGTTAGCAAAAAAGAATGTAAAGTTTGTATGGGATGAAGAATGTGAATTGGAATTCAAGAAGATCGAGAAGGATCTCAATGCTGCACCCACTTTGAAGTCTTTCAATCCCAATAAAGGAAGCATTCTAACCACCGATGCAAGTAATCAAGGTGTAGGTGCAGTATTATCACAGGTTGAAGGGGGAAGTGAATATTCCATTTGTTTTGCTTCCACAGTACTCAAACCGGCAGAATGCAATTATTCTACAATAGAAAAGGAGTTACTAGCTATAAAATGGTCCATTGAAAAATTTAGATCCTTTTTGTGGGGCACCAAATTTGTGGTGTGGACAGATCACAAACCACTAAAAGAAATTTTAATGATCAAAGGTTTAGATAAAGTGTCGACCAGGATTAGGTCACAAATTTGCATGAATACAATTGGGATGTTGAATATCTTCCAGGAGTTAAAAATAAGTGTGCAGATTGTTTATCTAGGTTAACAAATTATGTTGACTCTGATGAATGTGATAATGAAAAGGGAGAAGTATTTAACGTGACTCAAGAAGTGGTATCTGAAGATGAGTGGGAAAAGGCAACGGAATCAGATGAAGTTTTATGCAAATTGAAAAAATGCATTTGGGAGGGAGACAAGAGTGGTGCAGTCAGAAAAGGGTATTTACCGGAAGCGGTCAGACAAGTGTATGATGAATTTCATATGAATGACAAATTTGTAATGAGAGGTGACAAACTGTTTCAACCCACAAGTGTGAGATGTTAAACTTTGGAGATAGCACACGAAGGGTATCAGGGTATGGCAAAAACGAAACAGTTGGTAAGACAAGACTATTGGTAGCCTGGCATGGACATTGAAATAGAAAGAGCAATCAGAGAGTGCTGTGCATGTGATGATTCTGCAAAGGGATACATTAGTAGGCAGGAGCCCGTGACATTAACGTCTGTACCTACCATAGCGTGGAAGAGGGTGGATCTGGACATTGTGGGACCAGTAAGGACCAACAGTAACTTGAATTGTTGCATTGTTTAAATTGATATGCTTTTCAGGTGGGTGGAAGTGAAATGGGTAATAAATATCTGCTCCATAGATATCATTATATTTCTAAATTACATATTCAAGAGGGAAGGGTATCCCACTACCATCATTATGGATAATGGGGTAACATTGATATCACAAGAAATGACACATTTTTTAAAAGAAAATGGGACTGAGCACAAAACCAGTTTCATTTATCAACCACAAACAAATGGAAATTAGTATTAGGTGTGCCTTGAAGGATAAAACAGATTGGAAGGAAGCAGTTGAAGACACTATAGTTGCACATAGATTCACACCTCATACTACTACAGGGATATCTCCATTTGAGATGCTTAGAGGTAGAAAGCCCAATAAAAGGATTTGTCCACCATGGTTGGGCAGAGCGTGCAAAAAGGAGCTTGATTTCAAGGAGATTGAAAGGAAGATTATGAATAAGCAATTAGGCAACAAGGAACGCTATGATGTGAGAAAAGTGGTGAAAGTTTGTGAGTGAAGGTAGGTGATTTAGTGAGAATAAAACTGCCTACTATGGGTAATTTGGTGAAATGGTCACCTGTGACAAAAGTTGTGGAAAGATTCCATGGAGCAGTGAAAGTTTCAGACGGAAGGGTCTGGAAAGTAAACTAAGTGTGCAAGTGTTCAAAGGAAAAAAGGAGTGTGGGTAATGTTAGTACAAGTTGTGTGGGAAATTCTAAAGAGGAAAGTGAGGAAAGTGGCAAAACCAGATGTGGTGATGAACACAATACACACTCTAAACGGGTCAGCAGGAGACCTGTGTATTTGCAAGACTATGTGAAGTAGGAGTGTAATTAAGGTTTGTATCAATACTGTTATTGTATGTAAACCTACATTGAAATAGGAAGAGTGTAAAGTAATTTTATGTTGATTCTATGTTTTATTGTTCATTAATGGAAGCATTAACAAAAAAAAAGAAAGTTGTGTAAGAAAGGGAGGTGTGTAATATATTAGTACATGAACATGCATTTAGTTAACACATTTATATGTAATTGCGGGACAGTGATGTAATAGAAGAGGGAATATAGAATGTGGAACCCAGGAGAAAGGATGACAATCTGAGTGAACTGAGAGAGGAACTGTTAGCTGTGGTGGAGCCGGTGGGTTTATCTATGGATCTTAAATAAACCAATTTATCTACAATGCTGTGTGAGCCAATACTTCAAAAACCCACCAGCCACCCATACTAAAGTTCGAGCTTACCTGGTTCCCGAGGATATAGAAACTTTGACTTAATTTGACCAGGGTTATCTAGTCAACAACGAAAAGATCTGAAGGGCATAATAGTTTAATTCCCTGACGTATTTTTAGAAAAACTGGGAAGAGTAAAAGGTACCTATCATTATATTCGAACACCTAAAGGCAAAGCAGTTCACCTGAAACCTTATTGTCCACCGGAGGCATGAAAACAGGTAGTGAGCGAGGAAGTCAACAAAATGTTGAAGGCTAATATCATTGAACCTTCCTCAAGTCCATGGTCCTCTCCTATATTGTTTGTCACTAAACCTGATCAGTCCTGGAGATTCTGCATCGACTTTCATCAAGTCAATGCCATAAAGGACTTTGATGCCTATCCCATGCCATGCATTGATGAACTAATTGATAAACTAGGGACAGCCACCTATCAATCAACCCTAGATTTAACAAAAGGATACTGGCAAGTTCTCATATATGGGCCAGATAAGGAAGAAACTGCATTTTCAGCAACCCTAGGGTTATGCCAGTATAAAGTCCTCCCTTTAGGCCCACACAGTGCGCCAGCTACTTCCAACGTCTCATGGACAATATCTCGGCAGGATAGCTCAGGGGCAACGTGCTTGCCTTGGAAGCAAGGCGACACTGAGCAACACAGGTTCGATCCCCGGGTGCATGCTTAGAATCCTCTGGGTATTCAGTGAGTTATAAATAACCTATCATATCCTAGAACCCTATTCAGACTTTTGTGTGGCTTAAATTGACAATATCATAATTTATAATAAGAACTGGGAAGACCATCTTTTCCATCTTTATACCATCATGTAAGTCCTTAGGAATGCTGGTCTAACTGTAAATCCAGCTAAATGCAGACAAGCGCAATCCACCATGAAATATCTTGGCTTCTTCATGGGGAATGGAACGGTACAGCCCCAACATGAAAAAGTGAAAGCCGTCTTGGACACTCCAACTCCTAAAACCAAAAGAGACCTTAGAGCTTTCCTTGGGGTAATAGATTATTACCGTAGGTTTATCCCCAACTATTTGGATAAAACAGCATGGTTAACAGATAAACTTAAAAATTCTGAACCCCAGAAACTTCAGTGGAGCAAGGACGACGAGGTATGCTATAACATCTTGAAACAAACACTATGTCATAACCCCCTTCTGAACAAACCCTTATTGGACCCAGAAATAGCTAAAAACTATAGGCCAATCACCACTACCCCATTCTGCTCAAAACTTTGATCATGGTGGCCTATACACAAATACAACAATTCCTAGAACACAACAAGATCCTAGGGAAAAGGAAATCACTGATTCCGCCCATGGCATGGGGCAGAATCTGCCTTACTCGATCTTAAAATGCAACTCTGGGACATCATTGACAAAGACAAGCCGGCACTTCTTCTTCTAGATCTGTCGGCGACATTTGATCTCATCAACCATGACATTCTCAGCAAGCAAGTAAAACATTTTGCCCATTTCTCCGCTCAAGCCATTGCTTGGATTGAGTTTTTCCTCAAAGGCAGACTCATGAGAGTGTTCTCAGAATCTGCCTGTGCCGACCCCACTACCATACACTGTGGAGCGCCACAAGGCTCATGTACGGCCCCCACCCTGTATAATATATTCACCCTTCCTCTCTTCAATGACCTAGATCGTCATGACATAGCCTACACAAACTATGCTGACTATACGCAAGTCCTACTCCCCCTCTCTCCGGCAGCTACGAACAAGACGCTGCAGCTCTAACCAACATTTACAGCGCCATCCAAACATGGATGGCAGCCATTGGACTCTGCCTCAACAGTGATAAAACAGAGATGCTCGTGGGAGGCACCAAAGAGACACTCAATAAACTCTCCCCACAATGCAGCACCTTCAACATTGACAACACCGCTATCACTACTTCATCTGCAGTGAAAACTCCAGGAGTATATCTTGACTCTTCCCTGTCCATGACACGCCAGGTCAGTGACATAGCCTCTTTGGCTGCCCTCACCACACAAGGCATTAAAGCAGTCAAGCCCTTCCTATCCACCACAAATTGCTTGTCTATTGCCAGAGCCACAGTCGGCACACAGCTAGACTACTGCAATGCCCTTTTTCTGGGCCCTTCTGCCAAGAATCTCAACTGGCTACAGGTCACACAAAATAATGCCCTCAGAGCAGCACTGAGTATTACCAAAGGGGAACACATCTCCCAGGCAAGGAAAGACGAGCATTGTGTGGCGGTGAGAGAAGGTATTCTCTTTAAAACCATGGCTATTACACACAGATGCCTCGCCTACATCGCCCCCCCCCTATCTATCGGAAAGGATTTCTCTAGGTGCATCCTCTATTCCCACCTCACCAACCAGCTTCCAACATTTAGCACCCAAAAACTGGAACGCCCTCCCACTGCACTCAGAAATTAAAAGTCTTATAGAGCCTTGCGCAAAATGCCCAAAACCCAATTGTTTCATTAATCCTGTTTGTTGTATTAAACTACCCGTCACCCCATGATGCCCTATGGTAAGCGACAGGCTTGCAGCTATAGATTCACTGTTATGTATTATCTGTTGTATGATAAGGATGTCCTAAGCACATTTTCTGTAACAGCGCCACGATGACCGAGGGCTGCTGTGAGCTTTATACATTTAAATAAATAAATAAATAAGATATTTAGTTAGTTTAAACGTGTACAGATGCAACAAGAAACGCAAGCAGCATAAGTAATTGTGAAGCTAGCCACATCCTTTAATAAATATATTGCGGCAAGCACCAATATATACATATATTACACAGCCACAGTAGTGGCTGTGTAGTTATGGTTAAATTGCTGTTGCCATAGGAAGAGCACTTTTTGGGGCGGCCTATTGCTCTGCTCCCTCTGGACGAATCTCCACCAAACTTTGCACAATAAGTATATGTGCCACTCTGAAATATTTTGCAAAGTTTGGTGAGGATTCGTCTAGTGGGGGAAAAGTTATAGGGGGGTCCCAAAACGTCTTTTTTTCCCATAGACTGAATGGGGGAAAAACTTTGCGCTCGCCTACAGCCCAAACCGCTGGACGGATTTTCACCAAATTTGCGGCAGGAGCAGGAACCTGGTCCCGAAAGCATGCTTTTGTACATTTGGTGCCAATCTGTCCAGTAGTTTTCTTTAAAATGACCAAAAAGTAGGTCTAAAAAAATTAGTGATATCTATGTCCGCTCCGCGGTCACACTTCACTGTTCGCTTCGCAGACAAGATACCGATTGGCTAAGGGGCTGGTGTCATGACTGCGGTCACACGACGTCTCTGCTGATTGGCTGCAGTGAGACGTGTTCTGCATCAGATTGTTTGGATGCGCCCGACACCTTGGATCCGCCCACAGCGCAGTGGTGACCAGCGGCAACATGCTATTTCGAAACCTATTTTGCTGTGTCATAGCGCATCGGGAGGTTCCCACAGTAAGAGATGGGTGAAAAACTGTATTTGTTCAGGCGGTAGATGTTAATGATGTATTCTGTATGCACGCCTTGTTCGGAATGTTTGTGCGTACAGAAAATGAGGGTTTTAATAGAGGTAGTATTTCAGTCCGTGCTGCGCACAGGCACCTTGAAACTGTTCTAAAGACACGCGTGGTGTTAGCGAACATTGAAATTGAGTATATGTCGTTATTACATTATTTTTTCCTATGGTTGTGCTATTGATTAGTACGCCGCCATGGGTGTGACATGCTGCGGTAGTTGTGGCCAGGGCCTAGAGTCTTGGATGCATGGCCGTAGGCCGTATGCCGAAGGCCATACTTCCAAGACTGTAGGCCCTGGCCACAACCACTGCAGCATGTCACACCCATGGATACACCTGTAGTATTGATTATTGATTAGATGGTTGTGGGGAGTGTGTACAGTCTTGGGTGCATGGCCAAAGGCCATGCACCCAAAAACAAAGTTATAAGCACTGGAGGTATAAGCCACTGCACACCCATACATTGTAATATCTATGGACATACAGGTAGGAGTCTAGCCTCTGGCCAGAACCAATGAAGCATATCACAACTATCAATACACCCCTACTACCGCACATCACTTAGGTGGTTGTGGGGAGGATCTGCAGTCTTCGGTGCATGGGCGAAGGCCATGCACCCGAGAACAAACTTGTAAACTCTAAAGTTATAAGCCAACATGGATTTTACATAGTGCGGTGGTTGTGGGCAGGACGTACAGTTTTGGGTGCATGGCTGCAGGATGTAGGCCATACACCGAAGAGTGTAGAGCCTGCCCACAAGCAGTGAAGTATATCACATTCACAACACACCCATACATTCGATTATGTATCTGGTAGGTGTCGGCAGGGCCTAGAGTCCTGGGTACAAATTGAGTGCATGCCACAGTTATAATGTTTCATTGTATGGGTGTGTCACTCATGTATAAGCGACCATGGGTGTAATATGCTGCGGTGGTTGTGGCCAGGGCCTAGAGTTTTGGGTGCATGGCCGTAGGCCATACTTCCAAGACTCTAGGCCCTGGCCACAACCAGAGGCTCCCAAAACCAAAGGCCATGCACCCAACAGCACATTTATACGTAGTGTTGTTACAAGCCACAATGGGTGTGATATGGTGTGGTAGTTGTGGCCATGACGTAGAGTCTATGGTGCATGGCCAAAGGCCATGCACCCAAGAACAAAGGTATAAGCACTGCAGAAGTAAGCCACTATGGATTTCATATACTGCATACCCATACATTGAAAAATCTATGGCGTTACACCCAAGTCTGTAGCCTGTGGCCACAACTACTGCAGCATATCACAGGTATAGGTACACTTGTACTATGAAATATCATTCAGCTGGTTGTGGGGAGGACATAGCTTTTTGGGGGCATGGCCAAAGGCCATGCTCCCAAAACCAACTTTATAAGTAGTGAAATTAGAAGCCACAATGGTTGCACTATGCTTTGCTGGTTCTGGCCAGGACCCTGTGAAGATCGTAAAGACGAATCACCAACCTTACGCTTATTCCATCATGGCCGCACCGGGTTGTGAATTCAGCACCAGCAACAGTCTAGTTGTTTCTTCCCATTGAGCAACGCAGGCTGCTGAGGTCACTTCCTCTCCTGTATATCAGCCGAGAATTCCTGGAGACCGACGCGTTGTTACTTTCTTAGGAGTATACAAACGCTTCATGAGTTTAGCTATCACTGCCCTTCTACCTACCTTATTTTTACATTCTCAACTTTTGCCTCTTACCCACTTCTTACCTCTCATTCTTGGTTTTTCATCTGCACACAGAGTTCGGCATTCGAACAGAACGAGATTCTTGAGCACGAAAGTAACAAGCCACATCTCCCTTGTACGCGCCTGCACTCGGCATTGTTTTGTGCTATCCATCCAGGTCGGTTTTCCTTCTAGAACTGTTTATTACGATCTTAGTCCGACAGGTCACGGTGCTATTATATATTGAACGCATTGTGTTTACCGTTACAGTGCGTCTCCTCACGTACGGCCAGGCAGCTCCTACCTTCGAGCCGTTTATTTACATCAAACAGCTGAATACTGTCACTTAAGTGGCCAGTCTTGATTCCTTCGAAAACATATCTTGCTTAAATATTGTTCCCATTCTTATAATTTCTGTATTTTCACAACAGTCTTGAGAACAGATGGACCTTCCTTCCAACAACTAGTCGTCTCTGACTTACACCTATTGTGGTAATTCTAAATCTTTCTTATCTTTGTTCCTTGTTTAGTTCACTCTTCATTCCTATACTAAACCCTGTGTTTCTCTATACATATTTCATTCAGCATTGGATCAGCATAAATACCACCAGAGCGTAGAGACGGATCTTCAGTTCCTTCCTGCCCGTCTTGTGGAGTCAACGCTCCCCAGCAGCACTTCGCAGGGTTTTCTCCCCCATGAGGGTTTCCCTGTGATCCCTCCGGCTGCCAAGCATTTGAGCTGGGCTCCGGAGGGGTTTTCAGGGGAATTTCTTTATTCAGCTGGGAAACCAATTTGCAGGCACACTTCATGCTTGATCTTCAAGCCGGCTAGGATCCTACCGTCCATCCTTATTCCAGGTAGGAGATTCTACGTTATTTTTGTTCCAATATACGAAGGCTGTTGTATTTTGAAGACAAGTTCGGATTGATTGATCATAACAGACCCAGAGTCTTGTGTGCATGGGCAAAGGCCATGCACCCAAGACTGACGTCATAAGCAGTGAGGTTATAAGTGAACATGGGCGTGGTGTGGTGCGGTGGTTATGTGCACATTCTAGTATCTTGCCTGCATGACTGCAGACCATGCACCCAAAACTAAACTTACAAGTAGTGAAATTATAAGCACCATGGTTTTCCTATGCAGCAATGGTTGTGGGTAGGACCTATAGTCTGGGTTGCTTGGCCGTAGGGTGTAGGTGGTAGGTTATACATCAAAGATGCTAGGCCCAGCCTACAGCTACTGCACCATATTACTGCCATAGATTAGCCATGTAGATTCGCATATGTATGAAATGACTGTAATTATACTTACTGTTTAATTTGTTCAGAATCCATATATGTTTGACATGACTGTAGTACTTGGTGGAACTAGCCTTTTTCAATTTCTGTGATAAAAGAAAAACACATGTTAGTGTTTGCATTTTATGAAGACTTATTACATTGTATAATATACAGTTTAGCTCTTTTTTTTTACCCTCATATTTAGTTTACAAACCAGTGTACTGTGCATTTTGCTCAGTTTCTGTGTTTGTTTTTCAAATCCTTGGGTCTGGGGGAAAAAAATTCCTTGTCGGATAAAAAAAACCCTTTATTTGCTATGGTACAAACTATTTCTTTGCTTTCTTTGAGTGTTTCCTTGCTCTTTCTGATTAATGTTATGTTTGTTGCCTTGTTGCAATTTTTAACAGCAGTTAGATACCTGTTGGTGTATTCTAACTGTTTGTAGTCTTTCACTTCATTTTTTGGTAATGTTGAAGTACACATTAGGTAATACATTTTGGCTTTAAGAAGATTAAATATGCATTTGTAAGATTAGCAAGCAATCTCTGCTTTAGAGTAATGGTGCTATCATTACATTCAACCCATCCACATTTCTTTTGAATGTATGCAGTGTAGTGACCTGCATTGGTTGTGGCTCCTGCGTGGTAGACTATACCTGCTGTTGAAAAGATTTTCTTTCCAAGTGACACTTGACCGTGTGCGAATCCAGTCAGCTTGCAGTTGTTTTTGGTACCATCTGCATTATAACGTAGCAGCATAAGTATTATGTACTTACTATGTGATTGTATCAGTAAGGTGGAGCAATTGTCTGAATTGCACATAGTACATAATCTGCCATGGTTTGCATTCTGTACAAGTTGCTAAAATGGAATGGATTCACAATTAGGTATGGATACATACACAAATCGCTCATTTGGGATGTGTTCCTGTATTACATTGCTATAGAGAGTGCATGTATGTTTCCACATGTATGAAATCTGGAAGATTTCATTTATAGGTGTGATTTTGTTTTCTAGTACTTGTATTAAGTACATTAGAAATTCTTGTGGATCTTCTTGTGAGTTATAGTGAATCTCACCATTCCAGCACAGTTGTCCAATTCTTGTCTTATTCTGTGAACACTGTACGTGTTGTCAGGATTGTTTGTTGCATTTCTATGAAGGACTAACATTTGCAAACACAATTAGTGTGTACTGTGTAAGTAAATATTGTTAACAATTGGTGGCAATTGAAATAGAATATTCATTGCTACATTTGCATAGCAACTTACACCAGTTTCATTTGAAAATTTGAATGGACCAGCTAGTTCCGTATCTGAGTGCTTTTTTCTGAGTTTCTCTTCCTTCTTTGAAGAAGTACCTGGTTTACTTTCCCTAATAGGTTCTTCTTTGCTTGTGGTAATTGATGAACCTTTACCTTCTTTTGTTTTCTTTGAAGGATTTGCTGTCAGATTCAGTTGCATTTCTGTTTGAATGAGTTTTCTTTTACCACGTTTTACTTTTTCTGGAACAGGATATTGTTTCAGATGGGGGGTGTACAGTGAACACAGTCTATAATATTCTAAAATGCAAGGAATATCAGCGTTCGCTGTACTTGCATCAAAGTTGATTAGAAATAGACCGTCAAGTGTACATAAGCGTGATAGTGCTATGTAGCTCATGTCTTCTTTAAAGACTGTGTTTCCTATATCTATCAATGCTTTGTCTAGGGTAAGACCTTGGGATTTATGAATGGTGACTGTAAATGCAAGAGTTAGAGAAAATTGTTCTCTACGTACATTCATGTCTTTGAACAGAAGGAATTGAGTACTTGAGCGCCCTATCCTTTTCACTTCTGAAAGTTTGTCAAAGCGAATATTGACAAACTGAATTGTGTTGTCTCGTGGGTATGATTGAAAGCCAACAACTGTACCCAGTGCCCCATTAACTGGCCCTTGCTCCACATCAAGGTTACATTTAAGCATTACTCTACAATTTAAGGATAATTTTAATATTTTTTCCAACCTAGCTGTGTTGGAGATTGAATCTTCTAAGCTAGTTAGTCTTGTTGTGACTTGCTCACACATGGGTAGTGTCATACCATGTACGTCCAGTTTGTCTGTGGTGCAATTTTCAATTATTGGTTGCATTTCTTTATTTAACATTGTTTGATTAAATTTAACACAGCTTGTAAGAGTTGCCATTAAGGCCATACAATTGACATTTTTGTGCGCTAATTGTTCCATAACATTACTAGCACATGCATATCACCATAAAGTGCATGAATGTGCCGGTTTTTCAATACTGTTTGTACTCCTTGAGATAATACACCAACTCTAATACTTTTTAGGATGTTGGCATAAGTGAGATCTGCAGATTGCCTCATGTTTTCTGGTAATTCTCTGTATTGGAAATGTTGCCAAAGGTTGACATTTCCTATGCTGCCAACAATTTTATGGCAGAGTTTGTGTCCTACGGTTTTAAAAATAGGTTCACCTTTCACTGGTGTCAATTGTAGAAGATCTCCGAAAACGATAATGTGTTTGCCTGCAAAGAGTTCTTCATAGATTGTTTTAAGTACTTCTTGCAATCTTAGGTGAATCAAAGCCAACATTAGGTTGGAGACCATGCTCACTTCATCTATTAGTAGCATTTTCATTTGTTTTAATACTCTGCGTAGGTCCATTGCAGCTTCTGCAGAAAGTTTGTAATAGTCTAATTTGTTTTGGTGTTCTACTGGAAGAAATAGTAATCGGTGTAAAGTGACACTGCCTATGTTGTAGGCAGCTAAACCTGTGGGGGCAGTTACAACAGCTGACAGTTTGTTGTTTGTCAATTGCTGAACGAACTTGCTGATGATTTTGATTAAGAATGTTTTTCCTGACGCAGCTTCATCACTGACGTACAGCAATATTGGTTTGTAATTTTGGCAGCTACATTCTTTATTTTCGTGTTGTACACCATGTGCTATTTGTTTTGTTACGTCTTCAAAAATGGTGCGCTGATCTTTGTTAAGTTTTGCTTGTTGTACAGTTAAGTCTTCTATATTTTCTTGATAGTTACACATGGTGTTTTCCACTTCTGTCATAGCTAATTCTGCCTCATTTGCTATTAGTGGCTGTCCTATTCTTGACTTCCTGTTACAGAATGTTGACTACTGTCGGAAGAGTCCTTATCTAGTTGGGTCTGAAGTTCTTCTTCGTGTTGCTGTTCATTGTGCAACATCGTTTTGTACTGCGTAAAGTTCACATCGGTGATAGCGCTTTCATTTGGTTTGAAAGCATCTTCATAGCAGTCATAGTTATCTAGTATCTCTTCCTCTTTTCTCCATGGTTTAAAAAGTTGTAGCAGAGAAATGTAATAGAGTTCTTTCTGTTGAGGAGTTTTTAATGACAATTTAACATGATTAATTAGGCTTCGTTTGGTAAGTTTCACTAAGCTGCCTTCCCAATCTGTGACTCTATATCTGCCTTTGCTTTCATCAGGTTTTATATTATTTTTGTATGCAAAGTTTTGAGCTATGAGGTCTAGACACATGCTTTCCAAAGTGCTATTCCTGTTCGGATAGTATGTGTCCAGTAAATTGTTTTTTAAAATGTCTTGGCTGTTGGGATCATTTGTAGCAATTGTTTCTATGTCCTCATATGATTTCAGCACTCTTTTTCAAGATTTTGCAGGACCAAGACTTAGCCATACTATGTTGTCTGATTTTCTGCACAAAGCAGTACCGGTTAAACGATCTGCCGCTTCATAGGCGCCACATTCTCTATTAGAGAGCATGTTTATGCCTAGGCTGTACAATTTCTGAGATAGTGTTTTGTCTGATGATAAGTCATCCCAAAGGTCTTGAAGCTCTGTTTTTTCTGCTTTTGTTAAGTAGGCTGTAACATATCGTGCAACAGCAGTGGAATTGTCTGCAATGTACTGCACATCTATGTTTGCATTCCATAAGAGGGCAATGATTGCATTGTAATCATTGATATATTTAAATTCTTCGGTTCTTTTTATATAATACGTGTTCTTAGGTGGTTTACCTTTCACACTATGTTGAGTTGAAGACATGAAGGTGTTCACTTCACCTGTTTCTGTAACTGGTCTAGGAAAACCAAACCAGCATTTGGTGTAGTATTTCCCTTTGTTTTTGTATTTGCGCCGACAATATTTGACACATTTGTCTCTTTGAAATTGTAAAATCTGCCTCTGCAGGTCACTATGTGTCCGTTGTGAAGGGATTTCACAAGTGACATATTTTTGGATGAACTGCAAAACAGTGGCATGAGTGTCGTGACCAAATTTAGGTGCACCTTTGATCCATTAAAGCATGTGAATATGTGGTGCTCCTCTTGCTTGGTATTCTTTTCTCCAAAAGAAGTGTTGCACTTCTCCGAAGGGAGGAACAGTTTTATTGCAAATAATGTGTAGCATAGCAATGAAACAATGATGGAAATATCTTCACACATTAACTGGATCTAGAGTGCAAAGACCTCCAGGTTTTAATAAATGTATGTTGGTTTTGTTGTTGTTTGATATGCGTAGGAACTCATGTAAATCTTCCCATGCATATTCTGCATAACTTAGTGTAACAAACCAAGTCGGTGGTCCAAGGTTTCTGATCATACAACATATGTCTCCATGCCGTCGGAACCATTATTCTTTTGTACCACACATGTTTGCAAACAAATTTGTTATACTTGATTGTAAAACCTCATCTTTTTCTTGACTTTTTGTATTAATTGCGTAGCTGACATATTTTGAAAGTGATTCCACTTTCAAAGAGTAGGTGGAATATGTATTCCACATTTTGTCTAAACCTGGGATCTTGCGAATACATTTGTAATGAGCGGTATTCTGACGCCGTATTCTGAGTTGGTTTATCATCATATCTTCCACTTTGCCAGTAGGAAATAGCAGTGGACAATCACGTGCTTCTATATTTCTTTCCCAAATGCTCATTGGTGAACCTTTGATTTGTCACATTTGGTAAGTTTCTAGTGCATCATCTATGCTTTCATTAGAATGCCATGGATGAATTGTGTACTGGTCCAAAAGAGTGGATACTGCAGCAGGATCCAGAAGTTCGAATTGTCCAATTTCTGATGACTCTTCAATTATTTCAGTTGTTTTCCTTAAACTTTCTTCAATATTTATTTCCTTGTAGTATTTGTTATTGTCTTTTAGATATTGCAAGGCTGGTCTAACTTTATGTAAGTCCACAAGTTGTTGCCATTTTTTTTGTCTTTTGTTGGTACATCATTTAAAAAGACAATTAAAGAATGCTCTATTGAACCTTGCACTCCTAGAGTGTGTACATTTTCTGTTAGATCTAATGGCAAATAAACTACTTTGCCATAAATGCCTTTGACCAATCAGAGGGTGTTGTTTTTGGGTGAAGGCGTATAATTGCTTGAAATGGGTGAACTGTTTGAATTATGATGCTCTCATACAAATTGAGTTGCTGCAGGGTTTTTGGTAGTGGGAACAATTCCAAATTATTTGTGATAGCACGTGAAGGAGTTTGGTTGTTGTCTAGTTTTATAGTGCAGTAACTACAACATATTAGGGGTTCACTTATTTGATATTTGTTTTCAGCTAAAAGGTAAAGAGCTAATTCAAACCATTTGGAGTCGTCATTGTCTTCTAGTTTGCATTGTATGTCTATATTTTTGTGTTCCTTTTGTAAAACTTTCTGGGCAACACACACACACATGATTTGGTATTTCAGCCGATGCACTTTTAAATTGTAGTATTACTTTTTTGTATGTGTGTAATAGAAGGTTGCTATGCGCAGAAATGTTGCTAGTCTAAGTGGCTTTCATTTTCAAAATATTTTCTCTGGATACGGTCAATTTCTTCTTGTAGATATTTGGGTGTACCATGCAGAAGAGTGTTATTTAAATTGGCTAATTCTGAAGTTGGACTTTTAGCATAGTATATTTTATACACTAGATTTCTTCCATTTGAATGATGTATTGATGTCCTTTTGATATCATGGATGGTGCTTTTGCAAATAGGTCCAGAAATGCAGGCTAATGAATGTCCTTTTAGTCCTGTGTATTTGCGCACTGGACAGATATCCATATTTAGCAGCACTTTCATTTTAATTTTTTCTTTACCTTTCACATACTGATTGAGGAACTGACGTAAAGATTTGAAAGATTTTTTTGGAATGGCACACATTGACGTGCACTGCCATTTGTATACTGGGCGGTCTGGTTCAGTCGAATCGAGAGGTAATTCAGACTTTACAGGGGATACTTTTCTAAGCAGTGTTTCTTGTTCCATGATGCTATTATTGATTTTTTCATACCCTCGTCCACTGCTACGGATGGCAATTGTGTTTGTTTGATTTTGTTTGTATGCTTCTTCATTGAAATATGGTTCTGTGGTTGTTTTGTGACTCCATTCACCTCCACAAAAATGTAAGAAGTTATTTTTGTTCACATTCCGTTTATTGATAAGTTTCTTTTGTAGTTTGGTACTTACTTTTGTTAGTGGTTTAATTCCATTTAACACTAATATAAACAACTTCCTTTTGAGAATGATTGCACTGTCCACGAGAGCTTGTAGAATACATTTTCTATGGTAGGTTTTAAGGGTTGAGGATGATTTTGGTCCTCTTCTTATTAGATTCTGAAGGACTCTGTGGCGAAAATGTTTTGCTAAAATATTTTTTTTACTATATGTTCTTGTTACTATATCAGGATTAATAGGAGCATTGTTAGCAGTACTGGTATCCGATTTTTTGTGAAGAGTGTTGTGTTTCGTGCCACATTTTGTTGGAGGAGGTAAAGTTTCTGTAGTTGAAGCTTCTTTTGTTTTGCTAAACAACTGTATTAGCTGTTTTGTTCCAACGTTCTCTACAAACTCTGCTACGGATGGATGCTTAGGTTGGATACTTTTATTTTTATTTGCTCTACTCTGCATTCCTTTCTACGGACTTGCTTTTTGGTAGGCATTCTTTGGGGTCTGTTGAAAAGAAGAAGGCATGGTTTGGTTTGTTGTACAATGTATGTGTGCTGTGTGCATGCGTGTATGAGTTTGATGGGGAAGCTCTTTGTGGTGGTGTGTGAATGTTCATTGGCCTCTTACAATGATTTGGGAAGGCTATATTTCTGTTTGCATACTAGTACAATGTGCTTCAGATGAGAGTACTAAGTGGGTAGTGGTGAGGAGAAGCATTAATAGTGAACGTAATGGCATAAAATTGAAACAGCTATTTGTTTTCTAGTACTAACATTCTAAGGGTTCTGTATGTTATTTGAGTTCCAAACATACAGGGATTTGTGCGTCATTCTGCCTGTTATTCTTTGTTTAATAAATGGGGATTTGTGGGTAGAATGGTTCAGAAATCACTGTTTGCTTTGGTGTGCAAATTAAATACATAACCCACACAGTCCGTTTGAGGAATAGTTAGAATATAAAGGTCGTACTGTACTTATTTTTTTTTGCAGAATGACCAGGTTTCTTCGGATATGTCGTTTGCAGTGTAGATGCTGTTGATTTTCAGGAGAGTAGTCTTCACTGCGATTGTAAAAAGAAGAAGTTAGTAAATTTGTGTGTTTAAAGCAGTGATGTTACTGTATACGGTAATTTTCCATCTTTCGTCTGAGTATTCTCCTTTAACATTTCAACACATTGCATGTGTGAATTTCACTTCACTATGTGCTGCCTTTGTATGTTATTTGCAGTATGTCAGTTGTACGTGCTTCAGAAATGAGTACAATTTTTAGGTTATGAAAATGCCTTGTTTCTTTTAAGCTGTGTTATCTATAGCAGAGAGGTTTGTAAGCGATAGGTCATCATAGTAAATGGGAAAAATGTGTGTACTTTCATATTATAAGAACGATTTTGAAAAATCGGTAGACCCTCAGAGGGAGATGTCACCACAGCAATCGGGAGCGTTTACTTTTTCTCATACGATCGCATTGGAAGTAGCATTTATGTAGGCGGTACACAGTAAACAATTGTGCCATTTTCTAATGGAAAATCGAGTTTCGCACTAAATAGGGAGGGTTGTAACGTATGTATAGGTTATGCGGGATACAGTAAGAAGTAGTGCGGTTTGTCAATGAGAAATTGGACACCTTGCACTTAAAGGGGGAGCGTTGGTATGTATTGGCAATGTAGATTTAGTGGCATTAATTTATTTAAATGAAATCATAAGTGTTGCACATGTTCTCTGAATAAAATATGCATACCTGTACTGTATACACATGCATGTGTGCATGCATGGAGCTGTACGTAGAAATCCGCGACACTTCCACAGTAGTTTTTGAAGTAGGTGCTTTGCAATGATATGCAACTTGGATTCCGAGTGATCAATAGTACATTTGAAGTGCGAAATTCTGATGACAGAGTTAGATGTAGGGATGTTTAATGTGATTGGTGGATGTCTGTGTGACTGCTTAGCTGTGTCCAATGAGGAAAGGGATTTGCGAGTGATGTGGAAAGGGTAGAAGGACTGGCTAAGAGTTACATGCCGTACGTAGACAATGCTTGTCCGCGGGTAGGGCGTGTCACATACGGTTTTTACAGCAAATCCAGCATGGAAAGGGGACTGTGGGCATCAGCCAATCAGATGTTGACATTGTTCTTTTGTGTCGAAAGACGGTCCGTATACTGAAGATGGCAGAGGTGCAGAGGGTCAGGTTTTTGGTCCTTGCAGATACTTTTGTCCATGGTTTACAACACTATGCCGAAAGTAGGCATGTGGCACATCATTTTGATGTGAGAGGGGTGGAGGTGGTGTGGAGCACTGAGACTGATCGCAATGTTGCAGCAATTCTGCAAGTTTGCACCGAGATGCTCATGTGGTACTTTTGCACTACGGTGCTTGCCATTTGGGCTACGTCAGTTCACATACTTTGTTGAAAGATTTGGAACAGTTGGTTCAAGCAGTCATGAACATCTTTCCAACCGCAAAATTAAATTTTTTCTCGGTTACTCCCTAGAGGAAAATGGGACAACAGTTCTGTTTTCTGTCCTGATCAAAGTATTAGGAGGTGTAACATCAATCGCGGCATGCATGCTTTTATGTTATGCACTGGTATGTTTTTCTGCAGCCACGAGAACATTGTTCCCAGTAATGCGGCTTATTTTGAAGCAGATGGTGTTGCGTTATCTTCTTTGGGAAATACCATGTTCTTTTGGAATGTGAGGCTTGCTTTGGAGAAGGTTCTGTAATGGTTGTAGGAGTAAAGTAAGAACAAAAAAAATAAATAACAGGTGACTGTAAGGCATCTGCCCAAAAAAAAATAAACAGCTCTTTTCAAAGCCCACCTTAAAGGGGAAAAGGAGAATAATATTTAAATGTACAGTCGTCACGCTCTGATCTTGTACGTGTCCGCGAACATGGCGGTAGTTTGCAGGCGGCGCATATTACCAACGGGGATTCTGGGGTGGAGACGCATGCAAATGAGAATGTGCGAAGGTAGGGATTGGTCAGTAAAGGTCAGTGGGTGTGTTCTGTATGGAGAAATTTAGTGAGAACGTCTTTTCCCTGACAGGAGATCAGACAGCCATGGCTCTGTGTGCTCAAAAAACAGATTATCTGGATTTTGGGAGAATCATGGATATGGCAGTGAACAAAAAAGAAGGGGCTACACATGTGATGTCATTAGTGATGTCATCAATGACATTTGTGATTTCATCTTTGATGTTCTGGTGTTAGTGTTAGCAGTGCAGAGTGGTGCGGGCAGTTATGGTTGCTTAGGCTAGCATAACTGGCGAATTTCAGGGTTTTTTCAGTTTTACTGCGAACCATAAAGTCATGTTTATAAAGTTTTTTCTATGGATTTCACAGGTTTTTAGTAGTGCAACTTAACCATAACGTCCCCTTAACAACGTTTTTTTAGTGAATATATATATACATATTCGAAAAGAAGAGAGGAAATGGGAACCGCACTCCCGCAGGCCAGACATAAATGCACTCTCCAGGAATCCAGACCAAAAATACACAGGCACCATCCACAGAGTATAGGTGTCTTTTAATGTTTTTAGAGTTTAACAGTTTAAAATATGCATTGTGAAAAACCAATACAATGCATGGGCAGCGCATAGAGACAAACAAAAAGCAGGACGCTGTGGTGTGCAGCCTGCAAAACAACACGTTTCCCACTAACTCAGCGCTTGATCACGTGGGGAGAGGAAGGATAGAAGAGTACAAATACACATGAGGAACACAGTCCTACCACTATGTCTGTGACAACATTAAGTAATGACTACATATAGGCACAGTGGCGGCCATATTGGAAAGAGGTCCAGATGCACAAAAACATAGTTAAAATGGTACAGGTACTGGAGCAAAGCCCTATAAAGTGCAAGGGGGAGAGAAAAACCAGGGTACTGATGGCTACAGATTGAATGCACAGTGCACAAAGTGCATTTGACAGTAAAGTTGGCAAAGAATTAGGCAAATACTGGCTACCTGTACATAAAATCATTAAAGCTCCATATTTTCAATACAATAGCATATAAAGAACAATTGTCCAGTGTTAAAACCTGCAAAGCACGATAGTGGCTGGGTAGTTATGGTTAAATTGCGAATCCCATAGTAAGAGCACTTTTTGGGTGGCTTATAACTTCGCTCCCCCTGGATGAATCCTCACCATACTTTGCAAAAAAAAGTATATGGCCCACTCTGAATTTGTTTGCAGAGTTTGGTGAGGTTTTGTCCAGGGGGGACAAAGTTATATGGGGGGTCCCAAAACTTCTTTTTTTCCAATAGACTGAATGGGGAAAAAACTTTGGCCATGCCTACAGCCCAAACCGCTGGACGGATTTTCACCAAATTTGCGGCAGGAACAGCGGCTTGGTCCGAAAGCGTGCTTTTGTAAATTTGGTGACAATCCGGCCAGTAGTTTTTTAAAAATGACTAAAAAGTAGGTCACAAAAAATTAGTGATATCTATGTCCGCTACGCAGACTCACTTCTCTGTTCATTCCGCGGACAGGACACCGATTGGGTAATCGGCTTGCGTCATATCCGCAGACAGATGACTTGTTCGCTGATTGGTTGGGATGAAGTGTGAGGTGTGTCGTATTGTTTCGATGCGCCCGCCATCTTGGATCCGTGTTTGGTGTCCGCGGACATCGCAGTAAAAACATATTAAAAACACAACATTGCATTTGTCAAACTTATCAAATAATCTCTGGGGAGGTGAGGAGTGATGAGGATGGGATGGGATATGGCTGCAAGAAGCATAAAACAGGTGTTTTTTTGTCGCGAAAGTCACACGGTACATTTGGAGGTGTTCCACAATATGTGCCTAAAGTACAGGCAAAAGAGATTGCATTTTGGCATTCAAGGGATGGAGATGTATAATCATGGAATTGTGGACTTGTAAACATAGATTGTTGCTTCTGCAGTCTACAACCCCAACCTTACCTTGTGGTATTACAGAGTAATACTACAGTCTGAATGCCCGTTCCTCTATATTGTTTATAGTGGTTGCCCAATATTTATTAATATTAAATAGAAGCAATTTCAGGTTATTTTACACTCTTAATTTAAACGCTTGATGTTTATAAATTGATGTGCTGGTGCTACACCCAGAGTGTGGCAAATAAAGGGTTAATGTGTCTGTGTTCAAATGTAATTAAAATAATAATGGAGTCAGACTGGTGCCCCCAAGAGCCTGGCACCTCAGGCAGCCACCTGCAGGGCCTGATGGGCATGGATCAGAATAACAGTTCTCATGGATGCGGTGAGGCAAGTTGTTGCAAAGTAAGAATGTATTTTGATTCTGAGTGAAGGTCACCAGCTTTGAATTTTTGGGTTGCGAGCTAAGGAAGCCCACACATCAGACACACAGTATACGGTTCAATTGTTTTTCGACCTTGAGAGAAAGGGACCATTCCGAAAGGAATTGAATGAAAGGAGGTTTGTAATAATGAAGATATGATAAGGTTATGCTTTCCAAAAGTGGGTAAGGAACATGTAAATTCAGTTTATGAAGAATCGTTGGTGCGAACACAGTGAGCGTTACGGTCTGAGTTACACCAAGAGAATGGAAATGGTGAATATAACGTAAGTTACGATTTTCGACTAATGTATACCGGAACAAGCATTAATTTATTATTATCTGTACATTATTTCTAGGTTACATTCTATTTGTTTGTTCTGCGTGGCTTATTGCAATGAAACGCAAGTACAACCTTTGTGTGTAGTGGTCTTTCTAACAGCATCAAGGTGCATGTACACCACCACTTGGTTCCCCCAGGTTCAACGCTAATATTTCATTAAAATGTCATGTATGACCATCTTGAATTGTGTACCACTTTCAACGTTGTTTTCTCTCTGTTGAGATTGCTTCATGTCTGTGCTAATTGTTAGTTTAAACTCTTTGCCGAATTAATAAGTCAATAGATAATTTGTAATAAAGATCGGTTAGTGAGACACATTTTCTGTTATGTTTTCGAAACAGATACATTCTGATATTCTGCGATTGTCATAGATTCCAGATGCCAACTGACGGGTTTTTCAACTGGCAGCTGAACATAGTTGCGAACAACTGGATCACAGTGACTCTTTTTTTGAGATGATCGCCAAGGGCCCATAAGCCCTTACGCTGTACTAGCGATTAGGAGCAACATAACATCCTTTACGGTGGTCTAGCCAAGAGTTGATGCAGAAGCACTGGAATTCACTGTGTGACCCAAGCACTTCTTTTACCGAAAACAAACACCTTGTGTACGCAAAAAGAACAACACATGCCTCACGATAAACATTTTGGATCGCGAGCGAAGAAACAAATGTGCAATTTGATTGAATATGGCAATAGTCGGATGTTCTGGGAAGGTTTATTGTGAAATAAAAGTACTTTACAAATTGTACAGTGTTGTTGTTTTCTTTTAAAGTACGGTTTAATATTTCGAATTGTGATGTGCTGTGTTGTGCGTCGATGTGTATTGATTTTCGGGTTCTGCGTCACGTCACATAGGTGATTATGGGTGCGTTTGGCTACGCTGCCGAGGAGCATCATCACGAAAGGTGGAGAATATCATTAGGTTTGGTGATGTGAGTCTCAGGGGCCTATGATATACACATATGATTTAGTGACGTCAGGGCAGTTTACCTTAGGCCGATGCAGCAATGGATAAGATTAGCACAAGATGGCCGCGCCCTGCTGCCAGATTTCGCATGTTTATATAAGAGGAAAAGTGAGGCAAGGTGAATTGGAAATGTCTGTGTGATAGATCAACGTATGTATAAAAATACATGCCCGAACCCTCGGGGCAATAATATTTTCTGAGCATTGGACTTGTCAAACTTATGAAATAATCTCTAGGGAGGTGAGGGGTGATGAGGATGGGATAGGATATTTCTGACCTGATTTCGAACGAGTTTACAAAGTTTGGTGGGATTTTGTGCAGAGGGGGCACAATTACAGGGGGGGTGCTAAAATAATGTAAAGGCTTATAAATGAGGTGAGATTTGATGAATCTATACTTATTTTGGCAAACTGATAATAGATCTAGATATAAATGTTTTTGCGAAGTTTGGTGGGATTCTGTCAAGAGGGAGCAAAATTAGAGCGGGGGTGTCCCAAAATAATGTAAAGGTTTATAAATGTGGTGCCATTTGAGAAATGTACACCAAGGTTTGCAAAAAGATTCTAGATCTAGATATAAATGTTTTCGAAAAGTCTGAATGGATTTTGTGAAGTGGGGGTAGTTTATATGACATGATGATTGCACATTCATTTGACACTTTTGAAAAAATAAAACGTGGGTAGATTTCCAGCAAACTTGCGTAAGGCGCATTGGCAAGGATCTGCAAGCATGGTTTTGCAAATGTGTCAGTGTATTCTTATTTGACAAGTGTCATAATGTAGTAAAAAAAATAGCGGTATAGCTTTAGTGACTAAGGGGTAGCCTGTGGCCATGGGCAGTGGCCAGAATGTCCGGGTCATGGAATAAGGTCATGATCCAGACAATCTGGCTACTGGCCATGACCAGAAGAGACAAAACATATGTTGAAAGTGGCTATGTCCACCTGGGACTGGCTTTGTGGTAAAGTTATTCGAAATTAGGATAGATTTGAAAGGGAAGAAAAAGGTGCTCGTGGTAATATGGCCATAGGGTGTTTTTGTTGCCTTCTGCAGGCTGCCATGGAAAGCGAAGAGGGGCCCTGTATGGAACCCCCGCCTTCCCTTTCCATGGTGGCCATCTTGGAAAAGGATTTTCCTTCCCAAACCGGGATGCCACAGGCGTCCCGGTGTAGGACGAAAAATCCTCTTTTTTAGTACCACGGGTTCCTGCTTTGGGCACCTATGCTCCTAATGGCCTTCATCCCACATTTCAGGGGCTGGAATGGGGGGATAATGGTCCAGAGACCTTGTTATCCACCCTTGCTTTGCTTGGGCTGATAACTTGGGCTGCTGGGCAGGTATCCACCATTCCAGTCCCTGGAACGGAGGATGAACACCCCAGTTAGTATAACACAAAATGCAAATGGAAATGTTGGAAAATCTTATTAAGTCTATGTACTTTACTGAGAAATATAAAGTAGATGGAGTCTATACGTTTTTTTTTAGTTCTAATTTTTAACTGTGAAAGGAACATTTCTTTTGTTGTTTTTGGATGTATTTTTTTTTTGGCAGGAGAGCTAAGAACGAAAGGTGGGGAGGGAAATGAGGGAAGAGGCACCAAACACTAATAAGAGGGGCAGGTGGACAGGGGAAAATGTTGCACGTGTGTTATTTCTAAGGTTGGGGGCAGTGTTTCTCATGCTCCTTGATTACAGCAGTTGTGGAGTCTCTTGGGGAGGAGGGATGGCCTTAGCTGATGCCATTTTAAGATAAATAGCAGTTTTGCTAAGAGTATGTGCTGTGTACTAGATTGTTAATGGATGAGTAGGTATAGGTGTTGGAGCTGTGCAAGGGAAATTATGAAGTTGAAAGTTCCTAGATCAGTAGAAAATGCAGTTCCAAACTGTCCGCGAAGCACAGATCTTATTGTGAAGTGCGTACGGGTTCTCGGACAGGTCATCATGGTGCACGCCAGCATATGGTCATGTGGCATTCTCTGGAAAGTCTGCAATGAAGTCAGATGTTCCTAGACATTATGGTTAAGTTGCACTAATAAAAACCTATGAAATTCAATGAAAAAATTTTGTTAAAGGGGCGTTATGGTTCCAAGTAAAACCGAAAACCCCCTGAAATTCGCCAGTTATGGTAAGCTAAGCATCTATAACTCGCGCCACCACCGTGCACTGCTAAGACTAACACCCAGGACATCAAAGATGACATCACAAATGTCATTGATGACATCACTGATGACATCACATGTCTGGCTCACTCTTTTTTCCTTTACTGATACATCTAGGCCAGTAACAGTCAGGAACTAAAAAATCACTATACTATAGTACAAAGTACTATATTTGTAGACTCATACTTCAAATATGTTCTTACAGTAATTCACTTAGGGTCCACTCAAAGCATATGACAGATATACAAAGGGGAAAGGAAGACAGCAATGCTTCTTATGTATGAAGATGATTAGTAAGGTTATCAACACTGTTTTATAGTTCTGTTGTTTTTTAATTACTGTACTTTCCCTGGATATGCTCATATTTGTACACATTGCACTTACACTACTTTCCTTAGTGTCCAGTCACAATATGTGATAGTTATACATAGGGAAGTAGTAGTTTTGATGCAGAGCAATCATTTCTGTGCATGAAGATAATCAGTTAGGTTATGAAGATTGTCGGGTAATACTGCTTACTTCACTTTCCCTGTATATACTCTAATTGTATGTGTTGTTGTCTGTGTGTTTTGTGTGCAGTAATGCAATAATGGAGTAAGTGGGTTTGATTAGGTACTTATTAAATGTTTCACAGTATGCAAGACTCTAATAAGAAAGCATTTATAATTTTAGTATTTAACATGGCAAGGTTATTAATATTGCCTCTTCATCATGTCTGCTGCACACAATGCCTATGTTACTACATGTGTACCTTGGTATATTGGAAATAACTTTATAATACAATGCTATTTGGATTAATACATTACTTAATGCACTACGTGCCTCATCATATTTATTCCAATGATCCTTGACACTTTTTTATTAACATTAAAATAAGAATCCCTTGTACAGACTTTTCATGAAAGGTAAATGCTTATGTGATATCATCAGTGATGTCATCAATTACATTTGCGATGTCATCTTTGATGTCCTGGGTGTTAGTCTTAGCAGTGCACGGTGGTGGCGCGAGTTATGGTTGCTTAGCTTACCACAACTGGCGAATTTCAGGGGGTTTTCAGTTTTACTTTGAACCATAACGTCCCTTTAACAAAGTTTTTTCACTGAATTTCATAGGTTTTTAGTAGTGCAATTTAACCATAGCGTCCCCTTATCAAAGTTTTTTCATTGAAATATATATACACCTATAGATGTTTAATGAATGGATGTGTCCACTACGCATTGTAAAGCAGTATTAAACAAAGCCAGAAGGCCTCAATGTTCGGTGTGTCGCAGTTAAGAAAAGCAATTGAATTAAACAGAATGAAGCTCACCTAAGGGGTTGACTGAGCCAAGAAAGCCAAGGTCTTATCAAACTGGAATGGGCTGACATTGGATACAATTAAAAAGAAGGAACAGAGGCTCCTGTTCAGAAAGGTCAAGATAAACAAAAGACATCAGAGGACTATTAGAAATTAAAATCAAATACACGAAAAGCTCGATTTCGTGGTGTCCAGTCATGTGATGGAAGGAAGTTGGACGATCGAGATTGTCACACCTACACACGGAGGCCGGCTGTGCCCATACTCCCTAAAATTCTCAGAGCACAGTACAAACTCAAGGTCAATCTTCAAAGCACTAATTGACACTAGACCATTGAGTTGATGATGGATTGATACATAATTGGTGGGAAGCTGGTGCTGAGACAAGCAAACCCGCACTTGGCTGTTCCTTCTGCGCAGAGGCGTTGCTAGGGGGTGGCTAAGGGGGCTATAGCCCCTGGTCTTTTGGTTGTAGCCCCGGATAGAATCTCAGCAGCTACAAACAAAAGGGCCAGTTAGCCCCCAGTCCCAACAGTTCTGACATTAGCGTAGCCCCGGGTCTTTTCCAGACCTAGCAACACCCCTGCTTCTGCGTGCTGATAGACGTAGGTGGAAAAGTATGAATGGGGTTGAAGCCAACCAATTATTGAGGACCACGTAGTTACAAGTCCTATAGTTTGTGGAGCCAATGGGACGTCATACATTTAGTGACATTCATAGTGGCCATTTTTGAAGGGAGGGCTTAGTTGCCCCACCTCATATTAACTATCCAATTACCTCTCTCCATTACTCTATACAGATATAGAACGTATGCTTAGTTATTCACTTAGAACCAATCCCACCTCCCGTTAGGTTTTAGTAGTTTGCCACGTAGAATGACGTTGATAATGACACAGGTCAAGACGTCAGCTATGACTAAATGTGGGTATAATAACCGAGGTTTTTCATAAAGATTTGAGAGTGAGACGATCGAGCGATTGCTGATTCTCGTTGTGCTCCCCGTTTTATAGACTTGTAAATAAAACAAACTCACTTTGCCAAACTATTGAGTTGTCTTGATTATTGATGTATGAATAGAATCTGCATCCCTATCCATCTCCAGGGTAATGCTACTCATCTTAAAGGACTGTTTGGGAACACCCAACTCAATGCATCCAGATGTCCTTTCTTGGCCCACATTTCAAGATCACAGGGCCCCTTTTCTGATGCATGGAAAGCTGAGATGCGGCAGAATGATGCACAGTTCAGATGTGCAAAGTTGCACTAATGCAGTGGGTGTAAATTAAATTGAGCTTATGGCCCTTTAGTAACGTACATGCAATGGATGGGATCGCAGAGTAATTCTGAGTCCAAATAATCAAACCAACTCAGGAAGATGGCAAAGAGACTGTTTTATTAAAAATTATCTAAAAAGGGAGGTTACAATGGACATCAATGGACGTCTGCTCATGCTCTTGATGATTTTCTCATAAAAACATCTTTAAATGCAAAAAATACATCAGAAGTGTTGTCATACTATGTGGCAAATAATAGTAAACCTATCAAGGGGTGGGATTGGTTAAGGGAGATATCTAAATACATTTTCTGTAGGGACTAAGATTTTGATTGGCTGCCCACTGCCAGGTGGACAACTTATGTCTACCTCTAAAAACATGTCATCTTCAACACTATTAAGTACACAGGTTTTCATTGATTCTAAAACTATAGGGCCCTTCATCATACGGCCCTTTACAATTGTTTGGCATGCTCGTGCTATGTCTGGAACATTCGGTTCACTTAGCAGCATGTAAGCCCATACTCAGGTGCCAGGAGGTGGATGTGACTTTACCTCCCCACCTAATTAGCCCAACATCTCTCATCAGCCAAGCCTTCTGCCATGAAGATTGTCTTTGAACTTGGCCTTGGCCTTGCAAAGTATCCTTGTCTCTGGGAATATATTAGAGTGAAGGCTCTCACAATCAGCGGTCTAGGACTCCAAGCTCAACTCTTTTTCCATCCATTGCTCATGTGATAGGAGACCACAATCTGGTCCATTCTGAAGCATTTAAATGTCTTAAATAAATAGCAAATGGCACTCTTGGTGTTCTTTCTTTGCATCTGGACAAGAGATGATGTATCCTTCGCACATTCACTGCTTTCAAGAATAGGTAACCGACATTGGCTGCTTCAGTTTTGGTACCAAGCCTTACAGCCTCGCCAGGCGTTCCACGATCTCATCTTATTCTTGCTGCAATACAATTCTAGGCCTTTCCTCTCCATAGGTCTGGGATAACTAAATTCATGACACTAATGTCCAGCTCCTATATAATGGCGGCAATGCCTGCAGTCTAATCACTACATATAGCCAGCTTCTATGATGATATAGTCTATTTGCGTTTCAGCATCTGTACAGATATTGAACTGTTGATTTTTGACAGCACTTCGCACACATGCAATCTTCTTCTTGCACATGAAAGTTTGCTCGATTCTTAACTTTGTCATCAGTTTCTGTAAGATCCATGCATTCTCTTCAGCTAGTATTCTCTGGGCATCACTCATGTTTCTTGTGATGTCACTAGCCTCTCTCTTCGCTCCTTTTCATATTCCTTCAGGGAGTTCCTCCTTCAGATTGTCGTCTCTTCGGGGATACATTCAATAGGGTTTTCTCAGTGGATGCCTTCTTTCAAATATTCGCTGCAGTATTGGCACAACTGCTGGTATCAAACATGGTACAATCTCAGGCTTCCAACATATAGGAGGTGGGGGTGGGATTTCCTGCAGAGGCATGTAACTGCTCCTCTACATTCCCCCCTCTCGTCAAGTCATTGACCACCTCCTCAATTGTCTCCACATCTTGATATTTTCTCTCAAAGAAGTGCTTCTTCAGAGTCAAAATCTTCATCACCCCCCTCAGGGTGCCGGCTGATTTAACATGATCATCTATACTCCAGCTCATGTAGTTGCAAAGTCCATTCGGATTACAACAGACCCATCATCCCAAGTACTTCTTATGATTCTTTGGATACAGGTACTTTGTTCCTTCAGGTGCTGCGATGCTGGGCTCTATATATTTTCCAAAAACTTTATCCGTCAATTCCTTGGCTCCAAATCCAGATTCAGCATTGATCATGATCGTCATTCCTACCGCCTTCTTTGCTGTTTTCTTGCATTGGGCAATTATTATCCTAATCACACGGAATACAAACATCACCATCACCAATATTGTTCCAAGAATCTTGAATATGTTTGCCAAACACTGCAGAATTCATGAGAATATGGAGGCTAACCAGCTGTCATCCTTAATGTCCTCTGTCTCGTCTTCCATTTTATTATGCAGGTTTGTTAACAACGTCATGGCCTCTGTCAAGGTCCCATTCTCATCATCATGAGACGGTATGAACGTACAACATGAAGGGACAATTTTGGCACAAACTCCTCCTTCCTTTGCTGCAATCATGTCAAGGACTTATCTGTTCTGCAGGGTCATTAGTCGTATCATAGCATTGAATTCCTTTATGGTGGTATTGATTGTCTGCAGAAGCTCCCATCTTGTAATTTGCAGCCACTTGGTGTTGGCCATCGTTTGGATCCCAGGCATGAATATAGTCATAAATGTTGCAGCAGTCTTGCTGAGCAACCTGTGTTCATATGGAATGGAGTTATATGCTTCTATTGATTTGGCTGAGAAGTAATTCTCTCTTCTGGTACGATTGAGAAGTTTAAGCGATCTTATTTTTCTCAAATGGGCATCTGCTTTTGGAAATTCGCCAATGTGCAGGTTACTCTGAGGAACACTAATGCTGGAACATGGATGAGTACCAAGGGGCATACTCCACCCCAATCCTTGGGCAACTTCAAATAGGATCTATACCAACAATCCCAATATCAATCCATGATGACGGCTGTCCCTTCTCACATCCTGGAAACATCAAATGTCGTTCTGCATTCCTTGTTATCTCCCACATGATTCTTTCTGTGTCTTTGGAAGTACAATGTTGCATTAGCCAATGGGATTACATCCCGTGGTCCTGATTTATATTCTACCCATGTCAGTAGTTTGGCATGTTTAGCCCATGACTTCAAACATTCATCATTCACCCTTTGCATTCCTTGTACATATTCTTGTTTCAGTAGATGAACTGCACAGGACATCATTCCTTCTTCCCATCCCTTCTTGGACTTCACTCGTCAATAGACTAAGAATTGAGCTTGTTCCCAACATCCAGGTGATTCAGCTATTTCTGTCACATCAGGGCAATTCATTTTCTTTATCTCTTCAATGACCACTTCATTGGAGGTGGTCCTGCTGCAGGATACACACGCATCTTACTCTTCCAACCAGGTTCCTTTTCCATCTGTGTAGTCTTGATATAGTCATCCTGATATGGAAATGACAATTTTGATCTCCATCGTAAAGTGACCTAACTTCCATGAAAGTGTGCTCTAGTCATACATGCCGCAAGATGACTGAGGCCCCTTGCATCGTGTTCTGGGACTTCTGGCGATGAAGGTTCGCAGTTTAGTCATGGCATTTTTAGGATCCTGTAAGAAAATGTGAATATCAATGTCTCTTCTCACAAGAGCCAGGTAAGCTTGAAGTATAAACACAAAGTCAGTAAGCACAAGTCGGAGAACGCCACTATCAGTGAGTACCATATGTTTAACTGCTTAGAACAGGTATTCTCCAAGAAATGTATCTGGATACTGATCTCGTTTCCAATTTCTAATCATGAACTGATGTTTAGGCATAACTCTGATGCTGCAATGTATTTCTAAAAGTTCATTTCGAAATTCCTGGAATTCTCTGCAAGTCTTTGCCCTCTCTGCTAAAATATCTATAAGGAGTGTCCCCTGAATTCCCATCCAATACAAAATCTGTATTAACCGCTGGCTGCTTTATCATACTTCTTCTTTGTCATCGATCGAGTCTGCACACTCTGAAATTCTTCTTCTTGTCTTGCTTCTGGATCAGCAATGGTGGGAGGGCAGGTCTCACCTTAATAGGCCTTTATGTCACTCAGGTGAAGCCAAGCTTGTCTCCCATAGGACCTTCACAGCAGAAGGGGATATATTCTCAACACAAAGAGAACCGTTAAAACGTGTCTCATGCCACCTTCTAGTAAATTCTTAATGAGTACTAGGTCTCCAACATATAACTTAGGTGCTGATAATAGTTCAATGGGGTTGGTTGTTGAATTATCTTCTTCTGTGTTCTGAGACCAACCCCCCTTGTACTTGATTTGATCTGAAATGAAAGAAATGCTAGATGTCATACATGTGAAATAGTTGTGCATTTCATCACCTAAAGCTTTAGCTACACTCTGGGCATCACTCATACTCCTAGATGAATGTGTAAGGGGCATTCTTATTGACGCCCTGTAACTAGTTCATCAGGGGTGAGGTGGTGGTCTGATTCTGGATGATTCCGAAGGGCATATAAGGCCAGGGGTAGGCAATATAGCCATCCCTTCATCAGAGTCAATCTAATTTTGGCGGTCCTTTCTTTAAGGAGGCCATTGAGTCTCTCACATATCCCATTCATTTGCATTGGATAAGCAGAAATAAACGTATGCTTAATACTCACTAGAAGTCCTATGTGTTTTAATAGCTCATTAACAAAATGGGGCCCATTATTGGATCTTAGCACTTCACACATATCCCACCTCGGGAAAATTTTGTGCACTAAAAACGTTGCTGCGCAAGTGGCATCAGGGTGTGTACATGGACCTGCCTTGATCCACCTAGAGAAGGGACACACCACCACTAATAGATACATATATCCATTACATACTTGCAGCATGTCAACATAGTCGATATGTAAATGCTGAAACTGACCATTTGGTCATAGTATTACCCATCTAATCATCTTCAGTGTATGCCCAGCAGTAAACATTTGACACACGATGCAGTTTACCATAAATAGTGCAACGTGTTCCAGCAGATTAGGAATGAACCAGTCTTCTGCAATTGTAGCAGCAAGACTCTCCCTAGTTACATGTGCGGGGTAATGCAGCTGTCAAGCGTGACCTTTAATAATGCTCCTGGCATGACCAGATTTCCAGTACTGTCTTGTCACCATAATGCTTCTGTGGAGGATAAAGAACAACCCCTTTGTTTCCACAATTCCTGCTGTTCATATGGTGGATTCCCTTGAATATCCATTAGTTGGGTTATCGGCAATGTATTAAACCCTTCTTGCACTAAAATGGTTATGACTACTTTTTCTTTGATACTTTCAGTATCAAAACTTGAAATGTCTGGGAAATATCCAACCCTTTTGGCTTCTTCGTCTGTGGATTATTTCCCGCAAGAGATCAAATCTGTTTGCTTAGTATGTGCTGCACATTTAACAACCACTATGGCCACTAGGAGTTGTAGTACCTTAATAAGCCTATCCGGTAAGGATGCATGTTGCACTGGAGTGCCGTCTGCGTGAAGGTAGTCCCTCCTCTTCAAATGTGCTAACCCTGTGTGTAAAGTTGACATCACATAGGCTGAGTCACTGTACACCATCGCTTCCTGCCCTTCATGTTTCTCGAGTGCAAAAAATGAGCTCTACTAATTCTGCCACTTGTGCTGAAAAGTGGGACCATAGCCTTGCACGTGCTACAACTTCAAATTCTCCAATGAATCTATGCCTCACTACTGCGGTGCCTGAATGCCTTTTCCTAATAGTCTGATCAATTTTTGAAGAACCATCAATAAAGAAAATTGCCCCTCCTGCTAAATTATTTTCCTTCACACGGGTTATATCATCATAAAATTCAACATAATTAGCACAGTCATGCACATGATGACCTTCTTCTGTTGACTCAACTATAAACCTGGCAGGATTCACTATTTTACATCTTACAATCTTAATCTTCGTGTTAGAAATCAAAACCTCATAAACTGAAGTTCTTTGGGATGTTAATGTGCCCTTGGGTTTCTCTAAAATAGCAAATAGAGCATACTCCACGAAAAGAGTCATGGAGCACCCCATGACAATACATGTAGACTTCTCAATCGTGAACGCGGCAGCAGCCAAAGATTGTTCACAAGGAAAGTGTCCTCCCGTAACTGGGTCTAAAATCCCACTTTAACATGCTACCGGTTTGTATCCCAATGTAGTTCTCTGCGTAAGCACTGCTGTCATGACTGTTCCATTTGTGTGTGAAAACAAATAAAATTTCCTCAGCACAATTGGGCTGTGCAAATTGCTTTTTTCAGCTCCTCAAACCCTTCCTCCATTTCTTCAGTCCATTCTATTTTTATTTTCCCCACTTGTGCTTTCTTTAAAACTTGCAGAAGTGGTCATGTGTATGTAATCAAACACCCAGGCTCTAACATAGTTCCATAAACCCAAAAACTGTTGCATCTGTTTCACTGTAATTGGTTTTGAGATTTTCATAATCACCTCTGCTCTTTCAGGTGTCACTTTCTTTCCTTCATGAGAAATCAACTGACCTACATATAACACCTCTTCTTGACAATATTGCAACTTCTTGTCCACCTTATATCCCTTGTCTGCTAGAATGGTCATAAACTGAACAGAATCTTGTCTGCACTCATCTTCTGTGGTGCTGCAAATTAAAATGACATTTACGTATTGTATCACTGCACTCTTGAGATCAATAGTGCCTAAATCCACCTGTAAAACTCTATTAAAGATTGATGGGGACTCATAGTACACTTGGGGCAGCCTAGTATGCTTAAATCGAGTTTGGCGGAACTTAAAATAAGCCAAGTCTTGTGAGTCCCTGTGCAAGGGAATCGAGAAAAATTCATTCTTCAAATCGATCACTGTGAAATATCGAGCCTCCACCAGGATACTACTGCACAGTATCTTCACCGGATTAGGAACTAAAGGAAACTCTTCATCAATAATCTGGTTAATCAGTCTCATATCTTGTATAAATCTCCAGTTTCCTCCTTTAGATTTTTTAATAGGATACACTGCGTATTGCAGGATGATTCTGCTGGCACCAGAATCCCTTGTTTCATCAGTGCTGAAATGGTCTGAAATATACCTTCATCAGCTTCTCGAGACATGGGGTACTGTTTTGCTTGAGGTTAAATCGCTCCTGGCTTAAGCTTTACTTTAACCTCCCCTATTCCCTTTAATAAACCTACATCATAAGAGCTTGTGGTCCAAATTTTGGCACACTTGGCACCTTTTCCAAATCTTCCTGAAAAAATGCTGGCTGTTGCTGCATTATTGTCATGCGCTGTGGGACTTTCCTCTTCTCTATCCTTATCCAGTGTGTGATGCTCATGAAGAACACTACTTCATCATCGCTTCGGTCCTCCCTGAACATGTCGTCATCAGTTAAGTCAGTAAATCTGTGCACTTCCTCGAGAGCTATTACTGTTCTCCATGGTCTACCCTCATCATTTACTCCTTCGAGCATTGCCATTTCCCATTGTACTATGGCAGCTTCCAATGCTATAAAGATAGTCTGTCCCCCCTCTTTGTCCTTAGGTATTCGCAGTCTAAACAAAAACTCATCAGGTATCTTCACAATTTTTCCCACCAAGCCAGGTAGCCATGTCTGTAAAATGCTCACTCCATATAGAAAAATCTTTGGATCTACTGGAACTCCTTGCAGAGCCACTTTCCCTGTGCACCCAAGTTTAAATTCTCCCACGTTTACATAGTATATTCCTGGAGTGGAACACACCAATCCTTGATCAGTAAATGAAATTGCCATGTTTAGCTTTATCATTAAATCTCTTCCCAAAATGTTAACCAGTGTCTGTTGTGAATACAACAAAGAAACAGACATGTAACATTCTCCTATAGAGACTGGTAATTCATAGGTAAAAGGAACTCAACTCGTAGCTCAAGAGAACCCTTCAGCATTCATGGCAATTCCTGACATTGGATATTTTCCCTCTTGTATACACAAATGAGTTGCTCCTGTGTCTACATGAAAAGAAAAGGATTTGCCTCCTATCGTCACATCGACCCTTGGTTCCTCTTGGGGGTCTGGTGTCACCGATAGTACTGAACACATCAAGTCACCGTGTGAGCTGTCCTATTGTGGTACAGGCTCATCCCGTCCCTGTGAAAGGATTTCCTCCTACCACAATGACACCTCCTATTCTGGGTGTCAGTACTTGTCCTGTATTTGCATATTGCTGTGTCTGCATAGGGACTTGTTGCGACTGCCCTTGTGGTGGATTCATCAGCACTTGTTCTTGTTCTTGTACCTGCTGTACTCGCGGCGCTTTTGTCTGGTAAAATGTTTGATGCAGGGTAAAGCCCTCTCTAGTCTGTGTGCTGTATGGTGGAGGATAAGCTGTCCCCCCTCTTGAAAATTGACTATTTTGTACTTTCCCTTGGCTTCCACATACACGTGCAATATGCCCTGTCATCCCACAAGTCCAATATACTGGGGTTGCCCATCTGCCAAACCCTCCTTCCTTATATCATCGCTGAGTACTCTGTTTCTCATTCTGCGTACCTTGAAATCCACCTTGATTGTTCTGGAATCTACCTCCTCTTCCCCTATAGCCTGTACCTCTGCATCGTGGCACAAACCCATACCCACCTTGATCCATCGGGCACAGATTACTCGTCTGTGATGCACCCATTGCTTCCTGCATTCCCAATCCTTCTCTGCTTGTCAATACTGCTCCTTCTATGGTAAATTTTGACAATGTTTTCTGAACTAACTTGGCTTCCTCAGTTTTCCTATTCTCATCTTCTTATTTTTCTCTTGTAATAACCAACGATGATATACTTTGTCAGCTGTATCTCAGGCCATGGCTTCGCTTCAATCCCTACTTGTTTTTTCATCTGCCTCTGTAGTGGCTCAGGCAACCCCTGGCATGAAATGTGGTAAAATAATGCCAGTCTTTTCCCATGGCTCACAAGTTTCAAGTTGCCATTTCTCCTGAATATCCTGAATGTAAGCAATAGGGTCTTCATCCTCCTTCATCGTTCATGTCATAATTACACCCATATCTGATGTATCAGGGTACTGTACCCTGAGAGCCCTCCAAACATCTGCTCTACAAATATTAAAAGGTGCTTCATCATGCACTGTATTCTGTGCTGTCACACTTGAATATCCCGCTCTTCTCCATACGTCATCAGCCCTCTCCCTAAGAATAGCAGACAGGAGACCTTTTATGTCCCCCATGGCCAACGTGTTTCCTCCTGACATTTTTTCTAATTCGTATATCCATTTCCCAGCACCCGAAGTCAAACTCAGGAGCTTACACCTTAACTTTTCCTGGTCCGTCTGTGGCCATGGGATATACTGTGGTCCAGCTCCTCTTTTTTTTAATAAGGGAAACCGAGTGAACCCCCTCCCAGAGTCTGATCCCATCACTGGTCTATCCCTGGCAGGGACGATCGTCCCTGTCTGTCTCCTCATGAGTAACAACCTCATCCTGCTCACATATGGGGGTGACTCTCCGTACTCACTGTACGATCCTTGGGGATGCTCTGGATACGCTATGAGATCTGGCCTCCTATCTTTTGGCTGTTCCAGATCCAACCATCTCACTTCTTTATCCATTTGCAGACTTCCTTCAGGGGGAGCATGCTTTCCCTCCTTCTACCCCAACACTGGACTCTCTTTCCTCGTCCCACATGTCTATTGCCCAACTAGTGTGACTATCATCCCCTTCACCCTTATCCAGATTCAGTCTACTTAAAGACAGTTTTCTACAACCATGACTGAACAGATTTTCTTCTTCGCTTCGTAATTGAAATGCTAGGGATTGATGACTCTTCCCTTGAATACCATACTTGCTACCGACCTTTAACTGTTGAAAGACCTTGTCGATCCTTTCTCCAATGCTTGCTGCATCAAATCTTTCTTCTTCCAATACTACTCTAGGTGCCCCTGGTTTTGCTTTCTTTATCGGAAGGACCTGTTCTATTCTATCCCTTTGTATTTCTGGGTTTGGCCCTACTGGTTGCTTACTAATGAGACTGCCATCAAGACCTTGTTGTCTCCTTTTTCATTCCATTTCTTCATCTATTGCTCTTTGTTTTCTCGCATCCTGTCTAATTTTTTTGTCCTCTTGCTTTTGTTCTTCTCCTCTCCTTATTTCTTCCCTTCTTTCCTCTTCTTCCCTTTGTCTCTGTAATCTTTTGTCCCTTAATCTTTGTGCTTCCTCCACTTCTCTCTTCCTTTCCCTTCTATCCCTATCTTCCATCGCTCTCTGTCTATTATCATACTTTCTTTGTTCTTCTGCCTGTTCTTCTTTTTTCTCTTGCTCTTCCTGATTTATCTTTTCTCGTCGCTCCCTGCTCTTCCTTTTCAGCTCATCTTCTTTTAATCTCTTCTCTCATTCCTTGTATTTTCTTTCTTGTTCATGTTTATCTTCTCTTTGCCTAACTTCCTCAATACTTTTCCCATCTATTTTAAGTAATATCTGTCCTCCCATCCATTGGTTCTGCATAAGTGCTATCTCGTCAGCTTTATCTTTCTCTCCTTTCCATCTCTTAATCTCTCTATTTCTGTCGACAGATTTCACTGCTCACTCCTTTCTTCTTTGTCTTGTATGATCTTATTGATCTCTTTTTTTCTCTTATTCTCCTCTGGGTTATTGTCACTACTGTAAGCGGGGGTTCATATATCGGATTACTATACCCCGTCTCCGCTTTCAACTCCTTTAAAGGATGTAACCCTATTTCTTCCGTACTAGTACCTTTTACTTTGGATGATGTAAGGGGAGCTGAACTCTCAACGCCTTCCTCCTTACGCTGACTAAGCATCCACTCCTCTAGTGGCGGGTCTTCCCTTTCTTCTTGTTACATCTTCCAGAGCTCTAGAATCACTAACCTTTTCTCTAATTTCTTCCCTGTGTATGTAGCGTGCAAGTATGTAGTCATGTGTTGCAATACCGCTTTTGACAATGATCCCCCTTGTGGCCAGGCATGAACATTTTATCTGCTGTGCCTTTCACCCATTCCGCACTATACTGTTTGAGCTTGGGCATGTGCTTTGGAAATGCTTTGCATAAGTGCATAAGCAGAGTGTCTCCCATGATGACAAGTCTCACTTGACTGTCAATACTTAGCAGACTGTTAAATAACCTTTATACTTTTTGCTTAAATCACCACTTTTCAACATTTTAAAACAACAAATATGGGCACACGCCATCAATCGTTGCTCAAGCCTCTAATTTCAACAGTTTACCTATTTTCTTATTCAATACATCTAGTTCTTTAATTAGCTATATCTATATTCTCGATTGGTGCCAATCACTTTGCTAAGCTCAATCACTGATGCTCCTCAACCTTTTCTATTTTTTCACAACCTATATCGCTCTTTGATATTTCTACTCAACATACAACATTTAGACTAGTCGACATTACACATTTACAAACACTGTAATCACCTTCTCTCTCTCGCCTTTATTTTATACCCTATACAGGGTTTGAGACGTCACCTTATGTAATCCTGCTTACACGTTATATGTTTCAGCTATACCCCATTGCGATTTGAGACGTCTACTTCTGAAACTTCCTTGAGTCAGGACTCCTAGGCGCTACCTTTTCTCTTCACAATATTTCCTGTTACTCAAAAAATTATCACAATCCCATTCCCTTTATTTGCCATTCCCCTTAGTCTACTCACCATTCGTTAAGCGACTCGAGGCCTTCAGTATCGACTCCTCCTTCAATCCGACCACTCCACCTTCCATCCACAGAGCGCCCGTGGAAACCGGGCAGGGATTTCATCATAGGGGAACTGTCCACCGTCTCGGTTCTTCTTGCAAGTTTATTTCTATCGGCCGCTCTCCACAGCAAACCCTGCGATCTTTCAGCTAATGGCAGAGGATGCCCGATCATCCGAAACACTGGAGACAAACTAGTTTGGATCTTCTTCAACAATCCGCACCACTCCCACATGAGCTTATGGCCCTTTAGTAATGTGGATGCAATGGACGGGATCGCAGAGTAATTCTGAGTCCAAATAAGCGAACCAACTCAGGAAGATGGCAAAGAGACTGTTTTATTAATAATTATGTAAAACAGGGAGGTTACAATGGACATCAACAGATGTTCACTCAGGCGCTCAACGATTTTCTCATAAAACATCTTTATATGCAAAAAATACATCAAAAGTGACGTCATACTACATGGCAAATAATAGAAAACCTATCGAGGGTTGGGATTGGTTAAGAGAGACATCTAAATATACTTTCTATAGGGACTAGGATTGTGATTGGCTGCCCACTGTCAGGTGGACAATTTATGCCTTCCTCTAAAAACATGTCAACTTCAACACTATTAAGTGCACAGGGTATCATTGGTTCTCAAACTATAAGGGCCTTCATTATACAGCCCTCTACAATTGGTTGGCACGCTTGTGCCATGTCTGGAAAATTCGGTTAATTTAGCAGCACGTAAGCTCATACCCAGGTGCCAGGAGGTGGACTTAACTTTACCTCTCCACCCAATTAGCCCAACATCTCTCATCATCCAAGCCTTCTGCCATGCAGATTGTCTTAGAACTTAGCCTTGCAAAGTATTCTTATCTCTGGGAATATATGGGAGTGCAGGCGCTCACTATCGTTTTTCTAGGACTCCAAGCTCAACTCTATTTCCATCCTTGGCTCACGTGACCGGAGATCATGATTTGGTCCATTTTGCAGCACTTAAATGTCTTAAATGAATATAACTTGGCACTCTTGGTGTTCTTTCTTTGCCTCTTAATAAGGGGTAATTCATCCTTCGCACATTCACCGCTTTCAAGAATAGATAACCGACCTTAGCTGCTTCAGTTTTGATACCAGGCCAGACAGCCTCACCAGGAACTTCCACGATCTCAGCTTTTTCTTGCTGCAACACAATTCCTGGCCTTTCCTCTCCATGGGTCCAGGCTTACTAAATTCATAACACTGATGTCCAGCTCCTATACAAAGGCGGCTTCGCCTGCAGTCTCATCACTACATATAGCCAGCTTCTATGATGACTTAGTCTACTTGCTTTTCAGCATCTGTACAATTATTGAATGGTTGATTTTCTGCAGCACTTCACACACATGCAATCTTTTTCTTGCAAATGAAAGTTTACTTGATTCTTAACTTCGTCATCAGTTTCTGTAAGAACCATGCATTCTCTTCAGCCAGTATTCTCTGTGCATCATGCATGATTCTTGAGATGTCACTAGCCTCTCTCTTTGCCCCTTTTCATATTCCTTCAGTGAGTTCCTCTCTCAGATTGCTGTCTCTTTGGGGATACATTTGATAGGGTTTTCTCAGTGGGTACCTTCTTTTAAATATCTGCTGCGGTATTGGCACAACTGCTGGTGTCAAACATGGTACGATCTCAGGCTTCCAACATATAGGAGGTAGGGGGTGGGATTTTCTGCAAAGGGATGCAACTGCTCCTCTACACAATTGTAAGAGACAGGAAGAACATGCAACAACCACTGAGTTGAAAACACCACCAAAGATGTCAAGAACATTGCTTCCTTCATCATGAGGGAGTGCATGGATTGTGTCACCTGCAACACTCGACCCATCTCCAGTGAACACTGATGATAATGTGAGGCTGGCAACGGAGACCAAAATAACATAGAGTGGTCCATTAGCAGAAGATGTGCTGGAGTCATATCTACTTGATGTATCTCACATGTAGGGATGAGCAACCACTACAATACTGGATAAGTAATCAGTGCACCTGGACAGCACCACATGTGAGAGTAACCACATCATTCAGAAGCTTCTCCCTGAAAGTGTCCAGTCAGAGCTAGTATTTAATGCCACCAGGTCTATTGTGGCAGACCACAGAACAGGCCTATACATGTTGAACAATTATCATTCATTAAAATGAACCAGCAGTACATTAAGGAAGACTATGGGCCTCATTACTGTTCCGCCGGTAAGCCTGCCGTTGGGTTGCTGCCAGACCCATAGAAAATTACAGGCGCCTGACTTCCCAGTACGACCGGGCTATTACAAATCCGGCAGCCGGGAAGTCAGGCACCAGTCATTTTGTTAATCCCATTCCCATAGAGTCCCAAAGGACTCAATGGGAAGGAGACACAGAAGCACTGGCACTGTTGTTAACGGTGCCGGTGCTTCCGTGATGGCTTTGCCTACCATGACCACTGTACCCAGCAGGGTCAGACTTGTTGTGCACAGCAGCTCCGGCAGGAAGACCTGTAATTTTGCGGTCTGGAAACAAGGGTGTCGGTGAGTTTACCGGCACCCGTATTTCCGACCCAGAAAACTCGGCATGAGGCCCTATTTCAAGAGTGACACCTAAAAGTAGTCCACACACCAGGTATGCTCATGCAGATTGCTAGCACACTTCAAGCGTGGAGTGGGGTTGTTTAGTGGTGCTTGTGAAACATACAGATCTAGTTATTGTCATCTAATCATTGTTGTTTGTGCTGCTACTCTACTGTTTGTATGTCCTGCTACGATAAAATCACAGTATTATAGCGGAGAGCTACGTTTGAACAGACCTGAGAGCCACAAACTTGAACTTTCTTTGAGTTCTCTTCAGGCTATGAAAGGGAAACCGCCCTGGTGACGGAGGTTCGAGGTACGTAGGCCATGAAATGGAGTAAGAAAACAGACCATCAGGGGGTCAAAGAGGAGTCTTTACACAGAGATGTCAACATGCATGGCCAGGGAGAGGTGTTCAAGGTGGGAAAGAATCTGCTGGGAAGGTGTTTGACCTCGTTGAAGTACAGCAGTCTGAAGGCTTATGTGAATGCAAAGATGGTGATGGTTTTATTGGAAGACACTTCCTTCCAAGATGCTCTGGAGACCCACCTGCAAGTCCATGACTAGAACATCACTTCCATCCAAGATGCTCTGGAGACTCACCTGCAAGTCCATGACTCCACAATCACATCCATCCAAGCTGCTCGGGAGACTCACCTGCAAGTCCATGACTAGAACATCACTTTCATCGAAGATGCTCTGGAGACTCACCTGCAAGCCAATGACTCCAACATCAAATCCTCACCTGCAAGCGAATGACTCCAACATCACATCCATCCAAGATGCTCTGGAGACTCACCTGCAAGTCCATGACTAGAACATTACTTCCATCCACGATGCTCTGGAGACCCACCTGCAAGTCCATGACTAGAACATCACTTCCATCCAAGATGCTCTGGAGACTCACCTGCAAGTCCATGACTCCAACATCACATCCATCCAAGATGCTCTGGAGACCCACCTGCAAGTCCATGACTCCAACATCACATCCATCCAAGATGCTCTGGAGACCCACCTGCAAGTCCATGACTCCAACATCACATCCATCCAAGATGCTCTTGAGACTCACCTGCAAGTCCATGACTCCAACATCACATCCATCCAAGATGCTCTGGAGACCCACCTGCAAGTCCATGACTCCAACATCACATCCATCCAAGATGCTCTGGAGACCCACCTGCAAGTCCTTGACTCCAACATCACATCCATCCAAGATGCTCGGGAGACTCACCTGCAAGCCAATGACTCCAACATCACATCCATCCAAGATGCTCTGGAGACTCACCTGCAAGTCCATGACTCCAACATCACATCCATCCAAGATGCTCGGGAGACTCACCTGCAAGCCAATGACTCCAACATCACATCCATCCAAGATGCTCGGGAGACTCACCTGCAAGTCAATGACTCCAACATCACATCCATCCAAGATGCTCTGGAGACTCACTTGCAAGTCCATGACTCCAAAATCACATCCATCCAAGATGCTCGGGAGACTTACCTGCAAGCCAATGAGTCCAACATCACATCCATCCAAGATGCTCTGGAGACTCACCTGCAAGTCCATGACTCCAACATCACATCCATCCAAGATGCTCTGGAGACTCACCTGCAAGTCCATGACTCCAACATCACTTCCATCCAAGATGCTCTGGAGACCCACCTGCAAGTCCATGACTCCAACATCACATCCATCCAAGATGCTCTGGAGACCCACCTGCAAGCCAATGACTCCAACATCACATCCATCCAAGATGCTCTGGAGACTCACCTGAAAGTCCATGACTCCAACATCACATCCATCCAAGATGCTCTGGAGACCCACCTGCAAGCCAATGACTCCAACATCACATCCATCCAAGATGCTCTGGAGACCCACCTGCAAGTCCATGACTCCAACATCACATCCATCCAAGATGCTCTGGAGACTCACCTGCAAGTCCATGACTCCAACATCACATCCATCCAAGATGCTTGGGAGACTCACCTGCAAGCCACTGACTCCAACATCACATCCATCCAAGATGCTCTGGAGACCCACCTGCAAGTCCATGACTCCAACATCACATCCATCCAAGATGCTCTGGAGACTCACCTGCAAGTCCATGACTCCAACATCACATCCATCCAAGATGCTCTGGCGACCCACCTGCAAGCCAATGACTCCAACATCACATCCATCCAAGATGTTCTTGCGACCCACCTGCATGACCATGACTCCAATATCACATCCATCCAAGATGCTCTGGAGACTCACCTGCAAGTCCATGACTCCAACATCACATCCATCCAAGATGCTCTGGAGACCCACCTGCAAGCCAATGATTCCAACATCACATCCATCCAAGATGCTCTGGAGACCCACCTGCAAGTCCATGACTCCAACATCACATCCATCCAAGATGCTCGGGAGACTCACCTGCAAGTCAATGACTCCAACATCACATCCATCCAAGATGCTCTGGAGACTCACTTGCAAGTCCATGACTCCAACATCACATCCCTCCAAGATGCTCGGGAGACTCACCTGCAAGTCCATGACTCCAACATAACATCCATCCAAGATGCTCGGGAGACTCACCTGCAAGCCAATGACTCCAACATCACTTCCACCCAAGATGCTCTGGAGACTCACCTGCAAGTCCATGACTCCAACATCACATCCATCCAAGATGCTCGGGAGACTCACCTGCAAGCCAATGACTCCAACATCACATCCATCCAAGATGCTCGGGAGACTCACCTGCAAGTCCATGACTCCAACATCACATCCATCCAAGATGCTCTGGAGACTCACCTGCAGGTCCATGACTCCAACATCACATCCATCCAAGATGCTCTGGAGACTCACCTGCAAGTCCATGACTCCAACATCACTTCCATCCAAGATGCTCTGGAGACTCACCTGCAAGTCCATGACTCCAACATCACATCCATCCAAGATGCTCTGGAGACTCACCTGCAAGTCCATGACTCCAACATCACATCCATCCAAGATGCTCGGGAGACTCACCTGCAAGCCAATGACTCCAACATCACTTCCACCCAAGATGCTCTGGAGACTCACCTGCAAGTCCATGACTCCAACATCACATCCATCCAAGATGCTCGGGAGACTCACCTGCAAGCCAATGACTCCAACATCACATCCATCCAAGATGCTCGGGAGACTCACCTGCAAGTCCATGACTCCAACATCACATCCATCCAAGATGCTCTGGAGACTCACCTGCAGGTCCATGACTCCAACATCACATCCATCCAAGATGCTCTGGAGACTCACCTGCAAGTCCATGACTCCAACATCACTTTGAATCCAAGATGCTCTGGAGACTCACCTGCAAGTCCATGACTAGAACATCACTTCCACCCAAGATGCACTGGAGACTCACCTGCAAGTCCATGACTAGAACATCATTTCCATCCAAGATGCTCTGGAGACTCACCTGCAAGTCCATGACTCCAACATCACATCCATCCAAGATGCTTGGGAGACTCACCTGCAAGCCAATGACTCCAACATCACTTCTACCCAAGATGCCCTGAAGACCCACCTGCAAGTCCATGACTCCAACATCACTTCCATCCAAGATGCTCTGGAGGCCCACCTGCAAGTCCATGACTCCAACATCACTTCGAATCCAAGATGCTCTGGAGGCCCACCGGCAAATCTCTCCAACACAACCCGCTAAATGGAGCCAAGCGGGCGAGCTGACAAGCGATACATATGTTTGGACAGAGTACCCCTACCAATTGGACTGCTCCCCTCTCTTGACACTCTTTTGTAGCACCCCACAATCTCTCTGTCACTCAGACACCCTGTGGTTCCTGTCACTTCCACTCCTTCCTAGTCCAAAAGGTAGGCGTACTCTGTGCAAACATATGTAACGCTTGTCAGTCTTCCCACTTTGCTCCATTTAGCGGAAGATGTTGGAAGCATGGGCTTGCCGGTGGGCCCCCAGAGCATCTTGGATGGAAGTATCTTCCAGTTCCCCCCATGAGCTACATGCATGCTTGAACACACAATCACAGCAGCTGCTCACATATGTAGGCACAGACACCCATTCCACCACCCGAGGGCTAGGACTAACTGATGTAGAAAAGGATTGATAGCTCAGCCGGTTTTCCCTTGCTGTGGATGGATAGCATTCTTACACCACTGTGCTGTATGCCGTTGTGGGGAACAGATTGCATGTCCATGCATACTAGCAGATGCTTCCTCTGCCCCACTGGAAGAGGTTACCATGACAATGGCACATGCATATCATTCATGGGTCTGCAAGCTTCGTTGTCCTGATGTTTTGGGTTGACTCCTATGATCTCTCACTGATCTAGCCTGCGCTAGATAAGGCTTGTGGGAGTTGCAGTCCAAAACATCTGGCAAGCTAAATATGGAAGAACCCTGGTGTAATACATTAGTTTATGCCGCAGCACAATGTGGTTACACATTACAGATGTGTCCAGGTTGTCTAGTGAACACTCTTCTTGCCCTGCCTCTGTTCTTGCTACTCTTTCTGTCCTTGCCCCCTCCACATAAGAGGAGCCACCAGCATCAACTTGATCAAAAGCCCCCTCCCTCCACTCTGGGTGGGTGCCATGCCTCCTCCTGCTGACCCTCTTCCTCCTCGCCTGCATCCTGTAGTTTCACACCTCCTGTCCCTCCTGTTGTTCATCATTGGACTCTGTTTGTTCTCCCTCCTCCTGCCCGTGATTCTTCTTCCTCCTGGTTCACCTGCTGCTGATGGCACTCTTCCTCAACCGCAGATGAGATGCATTAGTCCAAAAATATCCATAAAAAAGTGGGGACCGGCGGCCACAAAGGGAAGGGTTTCCACAAGAGGCTTCTACTAATACAAAGGGTTTCACAACAGGTTTCTGTTTCTCTATTTTCTGGGGTGGTGTGAAAGAAAGGGATTTAATAAAAACAATTATTTGCTCTCCGTGCCTGATTGGCAGAGGTGGCGGTGGTGGACACCGACTCTCTACCCCGCCACAATCCTTCATCTCGACTGCAGCGTCCTCTCCTATCTCTTGAATTCACCATCTCTACTATTGCTCTGCCTCATTCGGTTCACATCATCTCCATCTATCACCCTCCTGGTCCCACTGGACCATTCTTTGATGATCCTGAGCAACTCCTTGATTCCCTTTCCACTAAACATCACCTCATTCTCTCAGGTGACTTTAACCTTCGCTCTCCAAGTACTTCTCAGAAATCTGAAGTTCACTCGTTTCTTAGTGACCACGCTATGAATAACCTACCTACCCACACAGGGGGTAACTCTTTGTATCTCTTTTCATCTCCACCTCTCTCAGCCACTCATACTCTACTGTCACATCCTCCATATCTGATCACTCAATTGTTTCCTCCACCCTCTGACCTCTCCTCAACACTTGCTTCACCTATTACTAAAAGGAAATGTAAACCTTCTGCCATTTCCCCTTTCTCTCTGACCTACAGTTCTCACTCTCCTCCTCCTTCACACCTGATGCCTCTTCCACCAACACTGCCTTTTCCAGCTTCCAATCCCCAATGTATGACTCTTTCTCCACTCACTTCCTACTGCTAACTTTTACCCATGAGTCTCAACATCCTCAACCATGGGTCACTCCATTCATACGCTGTCTCTGCACCAACATGCATTGGCTGCTGTCCAAATGGAGGTGCACCCACTCGCATGAGAACCTGCAACTCTACCTCTCTGCCCTGAACTCACTCAAGTCCTCTTTTGATAGGGCAAAAAGGGAATTCTACCTAACCCTCATTGGCTCTGACTCCAACCATCCTTGCCGGTTACAGGGCACCCTAAACTCACACCTCACTCCTACCTAAACCTAGGACTATCAACTCCAATCTCACAGCTAATGACCTAGCTGAATACTTTGCTGCAAACTCTAGAGAGATGGGGAAGCCTGCCACCACCATCCCCTCCTACTAAAGTCATGACAAGGAAGAAGGCCAGAAAACACTGCAAACACCCATTCTATATTGGATAAATTCCTAATGGAAGTACATCGAGAGGTATCCCCTCAGCCAGCCATACCAACCAAGGGACATACATATCTATCCATGCATGGATGAAGAGCCACAGGCCATGGACAGAGACACCTCTATTGACAGCTTGGACTACACACCAAGAAGCCATGTTGCTGACTTCGTTAGAGACACCATGACATAGCAGCGTTAGACATGATGCACACGGGCCATCCGCAGTTTGGGACACAAACACACACTCGTATATACATGAAGAACATGAGAGTAAGGTTCTATAGTTAGAGGACAGGTACATATACATGCTGTCATTGCTTTTATTATTTTGCCACTTGCGTAATGCAGCAACGCAGAAACCACAAGAACCAAGAGATCCTGAGTACAGCTTTCAGATGCTTATATTCAAATAACGCTGCAGGAGCACTTATGGGACCTGACAGAGGCAAGTGTGACTAACATATGGAGAATATAGTACAGCATGGACACTGTAGATACTGCATTAGAAGGTTTAGGAAAATTACAGCAGGCCTCAGGTTTCTGAGCAAGAGATGAGCTGATTCAGGCTGGACAGAGAGCAAGACGTGTGAGACAGGACCCGCAGCCAAGGCCCAGATATACGGATGACATTCCAATCCCTAGACGACAAAGGCACCAGCTACAGAAAATACTATTGAATTCTCATATTTCAGAGCTGCATAGCTCAAATTGTGGTCTATGAACCAGAGATGAGGCCGAAGCAAACCATGGGCAGTGATCGACAGTGGGAAACAGAACTGCTCCCAGCTGAAAACAAACGCAGACAGCAACATTTTTTGTAATGTCTGAGGCACTTTGTCATGAGCAAAAGGTGCTACACCCAAGTTACAATGCAGACACATAGCCATTCCCATCACCTTGAGGAGGTGCACAGGGTGCTGTGAGATAGTTCAAGTCCCAGGCTTGGGGGCGACAGCACGGACCAATCACAGTTTAGTATCCAGGAGTGGATGGAAGGGGGACACAGGCCAATGATAAGAGCATTACTCTGCAACAATGTAGAAGATAAACATCATGGGGACAGGACAGGCCTGCCAGGGACAGTGTGCGCGGGAGATGAGGCTGCGCTGTGCGCAAGGTGCGCGGGGCAGTCTAGATCTGAGTCTGGTGTTTCTAGATTGTAGTGTGCAAGGTTGGTTAGGTGTAGGTTTTGTGGCAAAGTGCTTGAGCCACAGAGCTGGGTTGTTGAGGTACGGATTAAAAGAGTAGTCTGTGCAGTGATGCATGGTAGGGGAGTATGAAAGGACGTCGAGTTGGACGTGGGTGTGTTGTGGTTTGGTAGTGCTGGGGGAGTGGGTGCTGAGAGTAGAGATGGTGTACCCTACACTGACTAGATGTATAAGGTGGAGGCAAGCAGGGTGGCACAGCCGCATGGCGTCACTGGGAAGATAGGCTGACAAGTAGGGTGAGGTGCCAGACTCTACTTAAGGTAGGGTCCTAATCAAGAAGCTAATTAACAGTGAGGAAGGCCATGTAAGTAACTAAAGGTGATGTGCAGGGTGAGCACCTAATTCAGGATCACAGTGTAGGCAATTATGTGCAGATGTTACACAAGGACCCTAAGGACCCTACTGTCCTTGTAGACACCTTCAACTCTACACTCCTCAAAGCCATTGAGTCTATAGCCCCCCTAAAAATACGCAAAGCGAAACAACAATCCCATCTGAACTCATGGTTCACCCCAGAGCTGAGAGTTCTACGCAAAGAAAAGCGGAAGGCTGAAGCTCTTTGGAAAAGCAATCCTAATTCAGCTAACAAATACTCCCTCCTCATTACCTCACTTAACCAGGGCTCAAGTCGAGGGTACACATGGGTGGACGGAGTCCTCCTACTTTATTCAGAGGGTGGACTCAGTCCTCCCCAGCTAAAATAAGAAACATTGAATGTGCTCTTTGAATTTAATCCAACCTCGGGGATCGAACCACAGCAATTGGATTTGTAGACCAGATACTTCACCACTGCACTATGTAACCTGATGAAGAATGACAAACAAATAAAGGTTATATGTGCCATTTCGGTACTGCAAGTGCCAGGGAAAACATTTGTATTGGTTCTTGAAGTTTAAAACATGCACACCTCTTAACGTTTTCAAAAACAATATTACAAGAAAATATCCTCTCTTGGTTTTTTATGAAAGGCAAATGCCATTCGTCCTGTGTAATGTGTGTGGTTATGCAAACCCAATTTAATGAAATGTGCATATTTTACCATGATATGATAATTTCTGGCTATATCACATCCCATTCATTTGTTGATGAGTCCCCCACTTTAATTTTTAGGACTTGACCCCTGCACTTAACTATAAGGAAGCCATCCTCCAAGCCAAAAAAGAGACATATAACCAACGCATATCCCAAGCCGAATCCAACACAAAAGAGCTATTCAAAATTCTCAAAGAACTAGAATCCCTGTCGCCCATCCCTGACTCCTGCACCAAAGACAGCTCTTGGTGCAATAATATCCAAAATGCACTTCTCAACAAAATCTCTACCTTGCAAGCCAAAATTAACGCCAAACAAAACACCCTCTTCTCTACCCTTTAAACATAACCACGCCACCTAAAACAACCATCCCACCTTCCCTCAAGCCTTTCAGCTTCTTGTCACTCTCCATCTCTGAGGTGGACAAAATCATCAGCACCTTAAAACCTTCAAACTGTCAAGGTGACTCCTGTCCAGCTCCGATCATTAAGGAATCGGCACATGAACTCGCTCCATTCATAACCACTCTCATTAACTCCTCATTTCAATCTGGAGTGGTCCCTAACAATTTGAAGGATGCCTGGGTCATCCCACGTCTAAAATAACCGACTCTAGATCCGGAGTTACCAACTAACTACAGGCCCATTACTACGGTCCCATTTCTCCTAAAAATATTAGACAGAGCAGCTTACCTACAGATAGAGAACCTGTGGGGTCCCGCAAGGATCATGCGTATCCCCCACCCTCTACAATGTGTTCACTAAACCCCTGTTCGATGTGCTTGACTATCTGGGTGTCACCTACACTAATTACGCCGATGACACCCAGATACTCATTCCCATCACAGGCGACTACACTGCTGACTCTAAATCACTAAACGACATATACCTTGTCATCCAAGCCTAGATGGCACAACATGAGCTCTGCCTTAACGACGATAAGACCCAGCTCCTCATCTTGGGCTCTCAACATAGACTCAACAAGTTGAACCCCCTGTTCAGCTCCTTCAACATCGATGGTAACACCATCAAAGTATCCAAAGATACAAAGACCTTAGGAATCTACCTAGATTCTACACTCTCACTTCACAGACAAACTATTGCGGTTGCATCCGCATCAGCTTACACATGTAAGCTGATCACGGCTTGCTGTCCTTTCCTATCCACGCCGAACTGCATCACCCTCGCCAGGACACTGGTTATGTCCAAATTGGACTACTGTAACGCACTGTACCAAGGCACTAAGCAGAGCAACCTTAATAAACTTCAGATCACGCAAAATAATGCCATCAGAGCAGCCCTCAACATCCCCAGATTAGCGGAAATCTCTGAAACCAGGAAGAACCTACACTGGCTCCTGTCACCCAAAGGGTCTCACTCAAATCACTTGCCCTCAACTACAAATGCATTCACAACCAAGCCCCTAGCTACTTAGCCTCGCGGCTCACTCAATATATCCCCGCAAGGCCACTCAGATCTGCCCACAGCCAAAGCCTTGCAATCCCTAGATTCAAGCTCCAAACAGCTGGAGGGGTCAGCTTCCCAGTCTTGGCAGCCAAACTCTGGAACACTGTGCCCCCCCATAATTAGAAATCTACCATCTCTTAACTCATTCAAACTGAAAGTCAAACTTTGGCTAGCCACACCAGATGCCCATTTGTCCTCTGAATAGCCGAATCCCTACTCATGTGATGTATGCCTGACTGATCTGCACTGCTACTATGTATACCTATGCTTTGTAACATGCTCCTGCAATGTTGTAACCTTTGTTTTGAAGATATGCGCCCGGTTGCCTCCGGGCCTGGTCTGCACTATACAAATAAAATAAATACAAATACAAATTCATCTATAATGTCCCATATAGGTATTAGAATACTCAATACCCAATCACTTGGCCCGATAGGTTTTCTGGAGAAGGGCCCAAGTTGTGACAAAGTACTGATGCCCTTTGGAAGTAAAACCAGCCTGCGAGCCGAGGAAGAGCGAGATGTGCATGGATATTCTCCGTTCCTGCGCTGATCCCTGTTGGTTTTACCTGCAATAAACCACAGTTTGAACTTGCTGTTGACTGAGTCCTCTGTGTATCCTGGGGGAGGGTTTTGGGCCCACCAAGTCCGTGGACTTCCAGTGTCCCTCTGGCATACTTGGGGTCCGTCCCCAACAAAACATTTCCAAAAAGAGAGAGTCTTTTCTGACCTTCCTCACATTCCCTCCTCCTACATTCTACACTCTCCGTACATTACCATTATCCTCTGCCTCGATCTCCAACTTTAGTCGCACTAATACTGAAGATGTCCTATCTCTACTGATGAAGGCTAACCCATCTTGTGCCCCATCAGGCCCTCTTGTTCTTCAGCTAGTCAAGCCTATTACCCCTTTTTAGTGGCTTTTCACCTCCTTGAACTCGTCAAAGTATCCTGAGACTCTGTAATTTGGGCCCAAAAAAATCACTCAACCCACTACCTTGCAACTGTCAATAAAAGAGGCAACAGAGGATGGAACAGGTTAAATGCTAGGTAATCCCAGCTCTTTATTCATGGGGAGGGGGATACAAATTCCACAGGCATGCCCCACTCATTTTCCCGACCAGTGCTCCATTCATGGCCATTATTTTTAAAGGCAAAAGTGCCACTGATGATGCCACAATGACAAGCAAGCTTAAACACCTAACTCTAGCATTCATTGGTGGGCATATGTATTTCCTAGGTGCAACACTCAGGATTGGAGGGACCCTTATTGGCTGGCCAACCCAATTTAAATACCAAATGCAATTGCATCACTTCTCTTACAGTTAATAGGCTAGCACTAGACTGAGGTAATGTGGGTTCCCATTGGTTGACATAGGATGTGCTCAACCTTGTACTGACCAGGTGTGATGATATGTGGAGTTTTATAATGAGGGTAGAGAGATCAGTGTACCACTTATAACTGCAATTAAATAACAGCTCTCCATAATCTCAGTCCTATGTCTGTGAGTCCAAGGCTATTCTGTGTGTCATTTCCTGACTCTGTTTACTACAGCAGGTGTGCTTTTCTTAGTGTTGACTTTTTGACTAACGGCAGTCTTAATCATGTGTTCCTCAAGACCATGTTTTTAGCTTCGCATATATATATTTTGTTTTGAATTTAGCTACCTTTATCCATGTGCAGCTCGCTTGACTGGCTACTTGAAGCATCCATCATTGTTGGCAGGATGTTGCTAATCTGCACTTGGACACCTCTTAACTCACTTCTCTAACAGTTGGTGTTACACAGAGCTCAGACCTGGGTCCTCTCCTCTTTACAATCTCTGCTCTTGGGGCACTAATCTCCTCCTCTGGAATCTCGTACCAACTCTTCACGAACAACACCCACACCTTCTTCTCTTTTGATGAACTGTCCAATGATCTTGTAAAGTGAGTGGTGCCCCCTCCCACTCAAACTGAATGTATAGAAAATAGGCCCCACTCCCCTGAAAAAGAATGTTGATCAGGTTGATCGATAACTCTAATGCTGCGAAGGTCAGAAATGAAGTGCCTTTTAGAAAAGTGCTTTTAAGAAGCGATCTATTTTGTAGAGTCAGATTGTCTTGTTAAATAGAGAATATGTCAAGTAATACATTTTTGTCATATGTTACTAAAAATCTAGATTCAAATTGGAACAGGTACCAAGTTCTGATCAGAAATAGGTGGATCCACCATTTTGTGATAAGCCAGGCATGGTCAGGCAATTCCTAACATGTTGGATTCTGCTTATCATGATGACATCAATGGATAGCTTTTTTTTTTATAGAAGTTCATGCAGAGGCCACTGATGTAGAATGAGCTTAATAAAACCTGTTTAGACTAGTTCTGAGTTGCAGTTAGGCCAGTTAATCACAGGCAGGAGGAAAAGGGGTTGTACATTGATCATTGCAGTATCTCACCTTTCTAGATTGTATAAAAGGGGCTGAGAGGCCAAGGAAATTGGGAGTTTGCAGATATGTCTTTGGTGTGCAGGAAGCTGTGTCCTGGTCTGCTGACAAGAATAAAACTGATGACTCTTCAAAACCAGCCTGGGTGTCATGATGTGCCTAAGTCTCCCTTTCCTGCTTCCTGGGTGCCAAGACCAAGAGAGAGGGTGATGGAACCCTCTATTCATTTGGTGAGCAAAGCCAACAATCCTGAGCTGATGTCTCCGGGACTATGAAGTGAATTTGGAATTACAGGTACATGCTATTAGGTCTGAGAGAGGGGGAGAGAGAGACAGAGAGTGAGACAAGAAGATGGGGGCAACCTGCAGTTGCCCACACATCACTAAACTATAGAGAAGGGACTCACAGAACTGATAGCATGGGAGGGCTCCTTGGCACCTAGGGATTAGGAGGGGCTATTTTTTTGGGATGTTTTCCAAGAAAAATTATTTGAAAGTTATTTTTGGAAATCTTCCAAGAAAAATTATTTTGAGCTATTTGTTTGGGGACGCCTCTTAGAAAACATGGGGGACCCCCCTTGGAAAACATCTTGGGACCACTTTTAGAAAAGGTTGGGTGACCCTCTTGGAAAAAATGTTTGGGACCCCATTTAGAAAAGTTGGGGGACCCCTCTCAGAAACATTATTTTGGGTTATTTTGTTAAGGTCTTTCGGAAAAAAATTTTAACCACTTTTGGGAGACGCCTCTTAGAAAAATTATTTTGGGTAAATCAATGTTTTTAGAGTGTAATATAAGTAGCTTAGAAGTAACGGGATTGGGGTGAAAGCAGCTAGAAACTATGAGTGTTGAATATTGAGTATTTGACTTGAGGAGAGGTCAAGCAATTAAGAGGTATCGTGAAGAGAGGCCACTATAAAGAGTACACCCAGGATACCTGTGTTTTAAAGAACACAGAAGAAGTAGCACCTAAAGCCTTATAGATGGTTGACGAAGAAGACAAACTTGTTTAAATACAGTTTGAAGAGGGCAATTTACATTCCATGTCAGGATATTTTTAGGGGCAAGACAGGTCCTAAAGAGAAAGACTGTGAGATATTTGTGGACGGCCAGTCTGTTATGTCTGTCAAATTGTGTGTTATGTGTGTGCACTGTATGTATGTTATGGAATCAAGAAGGTATGTTTTCTTACTTGAGGAAAAATTGGCACCAAGTCAGAAATTAAAGTGATCAATTATGGAGAAAATAGGATGCAAATATGAGCTATGGATAAGGATGTATAGGTTTGCATTGTTGAAATTACGGTAAATACAATATTTAAGTAAGAAAATGCAGAAAAGGTCTTAAAAAGTGCTCATCTTTGAACCCTTGTAAAAACCAAAATACAGTGAATACAGAGTTAGTTATTGTGTTTGCCAAAATAGACAACTTAAGCTACTTAATTATCTTCACACGACAGAAAACTGCATTGGTTTTGTTAGAAACGAAGACAAGATAAAAACTGACAACATTTGAAAAATGGTGTTCTGATTTAGGCTGCGTAGCTCACAGAAGAGAGAGCTGTAACTGTGCTAGTATATTTCTTACTTGCTTGGAGAATAGAGCTGAGATAAATGCAAGGCTTAAAAAAGTAACTCTTGTGCAGAGAAAGAGATTTATTTTGGAAGTACGTAGCTTGACAGTTGGCCAAGATAAGACCATGCACTGCTCAAAGTAAAACAGTGTTTGCTTAAGGGATTAAAGACAACAGCCTCCCCAGCAAGGCGAGTTGATTTATGTTCACAGTAAATAGTTTTCCTGAAGTAAAAAGCAATTTAGGCTGCATGTCCGGAAAACATGACACTGAATAATGATGAAAAACAGATGTAAGGAAGATCTGTGTCTGAGAATGGAGCAAGTTAACTCCTTAGGGATTAATATGTTGGAAAAGCCGATGTCTTAATTTGAAGCCTGAAAAGCTGTGTTTGTATTTTTGGAACACTTTTTTCAGAAGTGTGTGGGCTGTGTCCCAAATATGAGAGACGTGTTTTGGTCATTTTAGCTAACTAGCAATTCATGTTTTTTTCTGATGGGTGCATTTTGAGAAATGCCCATAAGTTGTTTGGTTTTATGTGTGGCAAACAACTGTGCAAATAAGAAGAGAATGAGGCATTTATTCTTTTAAATAAAATGGGCTTTTATTGCACCATGACTGGGAGTTGAGAATAGAGAAGTATTGTAATGCAATGATAGCATGAAGTACAAAAATATGCAAATCTATAAAGTTGCACTAAATACATTTTGGAAAACAGTAGACAGTTGTCAAGTGAAGGAGCAATGTTTCTAGTGTTATATATTATGTCTGAAAAATTTGAGGACATTTGAAGACACATTTGGCAATAATGTGTCCAAGATCACAAGGGTAGTCGTGATTCAAAATGAGATTTTGAGTGCGAAAAACAGCAAAAAGCAGATCAATGAATTAAGTAGATGATATTTGAACTAGGCACTGTAAATAGTCATGGAAAATGACAAAATAAATGAGAGAAAATATTGTTTTGACTATATTTTTGAGCTACATGGTAGAGTTGGAAAAATGTTTGTATTTCAGCTTAAGAAAGCAGTGAACGTTGATGAAAGTGTTTTTATAAATTGTGCTGACATGGGCAGGCCTACATGTAGATGCACTGACATGAGAAATAATGCAAATACACACACTTATACACAATGTCACGCTCACCTGGTCTCCATGGGGGTGTGCTCGTGTCGAAGGATGATGTCTGCACTGGTGTGGCTCTGCTTAAATGAGGGTGCTAGCCCGCGTCTTCCCTTCATTCTTTCCTCAGGAGATATTCACCTGCAAGTTGAAACAAGATATTAGCCACTGAATGGAGCTGGTTTTGGTTTTCACATCCTTCCGATTTTCCTTCTCTTCCTCTGGCTGACCTTGGTTTTTGAATGGGTGAGCTCTCCGTCCTGCACACTCTGGCAGGGGCGCGGATACACAGTCGTTCCAGGATCAAGTTACTTCACTGATCCGATGGAGGTTGCTGAAGTGGAAGGACCGGAGTAAGCAGGTAAGTCTCTATTCCAATAACTCCTTGAAATAGCTGCCTTAAGTCTTTCTGCTCAAAGTATCTAATGTTCGTTCTTGTCTTTCAGGTGCGGCATAAGCGGATTGACTCTCGTGACAATGATGAGCAGGACTCCTGCCTGTAAGTATAGCACTGTGCGGGGCGCGCTAATTGTTGGCTTTATTTAACTTTCCTTTTCTGTGTGCGACTAACCTGCTTTGTCTTTTCTGTTCGGCAGGTGCAGCGCAATTCCAGGAAGAAGATGGAAGAACCGTTTGACGGTGTCGAGTTGCAGCGCGATGGAGAATTATGAAGAACTGCTCGATGGAGCTCCTAGAGGAGGCGGACCCAGGTGAGTAGCTACCCGAGAGGGTACCTTCTGTTCTGCTCTTCTACAGATGCGGCGGTCCGTGGGTAAGCAGAAGACGAGGCCAGGATGTTCTGCAGGTAAGGCCTTCAATGCTTTAATAACTCCTGTTCTTCTCTTCACAGGTGCCGATGGATAGAAGACTCTGGACGGGCGTGGCAGAAGGGAAGCAAGAGCTGAACTGACACGGTGAGCGTTACGCTGCAGGAGTGCAGAATAACGCAAAGTGTGTTCAGTTTGCTGGGTGCGGTTTAAATAGCCTTGCAAGTAGTTCCAGGAAAATAGTCCCCTTAACCGTATCCTGCCTCCCAGGTAAAGTAGTCGCAAGCCACACCCTGCACTGAATGGCTCAGCCTCTCAGAGCCGAGTATATGAACCATGTAGTTAACACCTACCATGAGCCTGGCGCCAGCGGTGCCAGGACTGAGTCCAGGTGAGCCTAGCTGGGGCCTGATAAGCCCCCAAGGAAGCCAGAGTCAAGGATGGGCTCACCAGTTTCAGGGTTTTGGGAGCATGCACCATGACATACCATTGCATGCATGCACACACACACAGACTCATGTAAACATGGAAGCACACACGCACATGCGATTTTATGGAAGTATAGGCAATCAGTATACTACAGACAATGCATCCTTGCTCACATGCACAACACAAGACACACATGAGGCTTTTGTTTTAATCTTTAGATAAATGTGAGAGTAAGAGCAGAAATTATATTTTATCACGGTTATAGCAAAAAACTGTTTGAAGCAGATATGAAAGCATTTTGGGAACAAGTAGGAGTACTGGTGAGATCACCAAAGAGAGGAATGAACCAGTATCGCACATTCCGGGAAGCCTTGAGGAAAGTCTGCGAAAGTCAAGGCCTGGCTAATGATGAAAAAAGTTGGGAATGTGGCAAGCAATCAGTGGGCGCGTCATGGGAAGACAATTAAGCGCCAGATGAGTTAAGGAAGAAATGTGTGTATGCTCAAAAGCAAAGGGAACAGGTTTTAAAGGAAGAAATGGTTTGCGGAAAAAACCAAGATTGATTTCAGAAATTTGAGGAATGATGACTGTGCAAATAGCACTAATCAGAAAAACTCCTAAAAGGGTATCAAACATATGAGATGACAGACTGCACAGTGTACGTACATATGAAAACTAAGCAGAATGGAAAAATATAAAATATTAGAGGCTTGTTCTGCCTCAACTATAGATCCTTGTCTATGGACAGGTTGATTTAGACTAAAATGATGAAAGTGATGTTAGTTGGGGACAAAAATATGCCAGATCAAGAAGGGGAAACCTTTAAAAAGAAGCAGGGTGCTAGTACATGTAATCCCAAGAGGAGGGGTGTTCTCAGACAGACAAAGAAGTGGAACGGTCATACCCAGACCTACAAAAATCAGATGGCGTGAGTGTCTCTGGCTCAGCTAGAGTAACCTAGAGGGCAGTCCCATAAGTAAGAGGAGGGGCTCAACACTTTAAGTAAGCAGGATAAGATTGCAACCTGGAAAAAAGCGGTGTGGAACCATTGTCCCTGCTATGAGCAGACAGACAATGGGGGATGGGGCAAAAAATGAGTTTGAGATGTTACAATTTCCCTTGCTAGAGAAGGACGAGCTAGACCACTCTATGCACCTTGACCACAGATGGATAAGGATCATTTAAGGTGTAAATTCCAGAGTTTAACTTCTGGCCCTGGGAAATGGATACATGAGTTAGAAAAATGACAGGCGGAAACACGTTAGTTATAGGAGACATTAAAGGTCTTCTAGCTGCTTACCTTAGGGAAAGGACAGACAATGATTGGTCGAGAACATGAAAGTCGAGTGTCACTATGCAGAACACAGCTCATGATGGAGCACTATCCAATAACTTTAGAGCAGCAGTTTGGAAAGCGCTTAGAGTGCTGTATCTGGACACATCAGATATGGAAGCTATAATGATGTCAAGGGTTGCTAGAACTAGTACAGAAACAGCTCAAAGAAATTGGTGGGCATGGAAGTGAAACCATTGTCTGAGATTCAGCTGACCATTGCGCATTATTGCAGATTATTGAAGGAGAAGAATCAATAGAAAAATGATACTAGGAAAGGTGAAGAAGCAAAATGAGTGCAGAAAGAATTGCCAAAATATGCCACGATAGAGGTGATGTTGACTAATGGGGAAGGGTCAGGTTTGCAGCAAATTACAGGCATGCCACAGGTGAATAACCAAAGGCAGTTTGCTCAAAGTAATAATGGATTCATACCACAAGGTAGGGGAGGCTTCCGAGGTAGAGGCTTCCAGAATAATCAGGGACATTTCCAGATTAACCAAGGTGGGTTTCAAAGCATGCAGAGTGATAGTCAAAGCATGCAGGAGGGGAAAAGTAGGTGACCTCCTGTATATTGAACATGTGGTATGTCAGGGCTCCTTGCATGCATGTGTAGGAGCCACAGAGTCATGTAGAAATAGGCAATTCCCAAGGGGGGGACAGCACACCCCCCAGTATATAGCTCATAAATCAAGGAAGGGGTTTGCCCAGGATCAGATATTGTATCAGGCGTGAGTGCGTGGAGTGCAGCAGGTACAGCAGCATAGGAAAGGTGCAAAACGGATTTACTGCAGAGGACAAGTTCAGTGAGCCCACATGCAGACTCGGCCATATGCAAGCATGGAATACAAAGTGACACACAGGAGTAAAGGTAATATTATAAAGCAAAGAAATGCTTTCACAAAAACAGAGGTATACATGCATTCACAGTGGGACAGCCTCATAGGGCAAATTGACGTGCTCAGAATTGTTAGTGGCACTAGGCCTCAAGGAGTGCCGATAATTAATATGGCAAAGAGAGAGAGCAATTGTTAGTGGTGGGCATTGGGACTGTATGTCCATGCCACAAAGACAGAGAGGTGTTCAATGATGATTAGAAAAAAATAGGATTTTGCCGAAGACTATAAATGGAGTTTTCTTGCCTAGTGATGAATTAGTAGTCTCTGGAGGAGAGTGTGTTGTGACAAATTTTTGGTATATTTGCAACAGGCACCTGCCAACCTTCAAGGAAAGGATTGGATGATAAAAGCCTAAACATGATGATTTTCTTTAGTGAATTATGGATAGGTTGTTTGACTTTTTGGAATGCACCATTTGAATGCAGATGAATTCTTAGGGGTTTGCATAGGGCAAAAGACCCCATGTGATGTTTATGGCGGAACCAGAGGTTTTTATTGTTGAAATGAAGGCACAGGGCTGAATGCCTATGTTACCTAGTAGAGGAAGAAGGGTGAGAATATGTGATGAATTTAGTTTCAGACCACAGATATTTATGAACAAAGAGGGGGGCCGGGGGCCCCATAAAATTAAAAAGCTGCCATAGTCTAAAGGAGAATGCTGACGCTCAAAGGAAATGAGACAAAACGGCCAGATCATGGAGGACAGTAATGGTTAGGGCTTAATGAAGTATGAAATGGTGTTTTCTTTAGGAACATCACACACTAAAAAAGAAAGAAAGGGAAACATTTTAGCATAATATGGCAATGATGTAGCAGCATTAAGCGAGGTAAACGTGGCAAGAGTGTTAAAATGACAGGTGGACTTTGAGCGTTTTTGGAATGGGTCCAGAAAAATGATTATGAGAAGATGACAATAAATAATTTACCTTAAGCAGTATAGGAATAAAGAGCTCAGTTTAAAAAATGTATGCCATTTTGTGAAATAAATAAAAAATGAATGAAAGGAAAAATGAATGAAGAAATGATTGGATGAATGAATGAATGGACAATAATGTAACAGGGAGCATAAAATAAGCAAAAAATCTAAAACATTTGGAAAATCAATAGCACCAATGAAGGTTGACGGCCACCCTTGAAAAAATAATTGTGCATTTCAACAAGCAGAATGATGGAATTAATACAGGACCAAAGGGTTATGGTTGACCAAAACTGAGTTAACCGTGCAAGAAAAATGTTGTACAGAGCCAATTCAAAAAGAGCATACAAGGGTAAGTAAAGTACCATTGTTCAAGTGTGTGTAATGATGTTGATTTATTTTTTCCCCTTGAACGTAGGAGGAACATCTGCATGGCCTTACTAGGGGACGAGACAGTTTACTACAACACAGGTATGTGCCAGTGAATAGAGAGAGAAGAAAATAGGTAAGTACTGGTTCACACCACAAGAGTGTGGACATACTGTTGATAATTATTAGGAGTAAGAGGACCCAGGTGAGTAGCAGAAAAAGAGGCAGATAGAGACACAGTATTTTAATTATGTAGCCATTTTTTCCTGAATAAGTATAAATAGGTGTGAATAGAGTAGCACTTAAATACAAGCATGGCCACCTCAGACAAATGTAGGACATAGAAGATGCCGAATGAAAGGTGGATAACCTCTTTTATTGATAGGACGCAAAAAGGGGTGTATAGAACAAGCAAATAATGAACATAACATGTTAAGTGGGAAGGCACGTAGTAAGAATCAGTGCCAGATTCTAGAAAAACAGGGGTAGGCTAGATTAGTGTAGTGGGTAAGGAGGAGATAATGTTTTTATTGTTTCTCAAACAGAATGAAAACACAGCATGGAAGGACAATGACCACGGTCCAACGCGATCGAAAGAAAGATGGCAAAGGAAAATGAAGCACATGCAGCAAAGCTGATGAGGCACATGCAGCAAAGCTGATGAAACACATGCAGCAAAGCAGAATGAAGCATTTACAGAAGAGCAGACGAAGACTATTCAGCCGAGCTGTGAAAAAACCAAGAACAGGTTGAAATGTTGTTTAGGCCCAAAGAACACTATTGTGGATATTATGTTCACCAACAGATAAGAGACAGCCTATGAGTTAAATGGGCTGAACATAGAGAGAAATGACTGTAAGAAAAAAAATGTGTTAGCAGAAAGGAGAAGGAGTTTAGGTTAGGAAGAAACATGAGCCCCTTGCCATTACCCAAATTACTTTTGTCTCTATTTTGATTTTCAACAGAGAACAGGGATCCCTGCCAAAGATGTCATCTTCTGCTACGGATGCACCTAGAGGATGGAGAAGAAGATGCCGTGTCTTTTAAATGTTTTTTTTTAATTTGTTTGTTTGTCATGTATTATTTTTAAGTATCCCTACATCTGAGAATGTCGATGTAGAGGAAAAATAAGTATGTCCCCTGAAGGGACATAACAGTTTTTGTAAATTAATGAATAAGCCCATAAGACATAAGGGCAAAAATGAGACAGGCAAATGTAGTTATTACCTAAAAAATAGATGCAGCTGAATATGTTTATTCTAAACAAACCAGGTCCCGGCAAGCGGACCACATACAGTAAAGTAAAAGTGAATATGTATGAAAAAGGGAGAGAATTAGTAGCTTTGGTATATAAAGGACCAACATTAATGTTGTAGTTCTTTTTAGGAGGCAGGGATGTTCAGAAAATAAGATAATTAAGTTTGTTTAGGAGGGAGGAGTGTGTGACAGACACATAAGAGTAGATTTCTTAAGGGTCGAGTGAAAAAATGTTGATGATAGAGACATACTTATTTTCCAAAGGAAACTCATTCAGATTTCTATTTCAGGTGGATGAAAGAGGAGGTTTATACACTGGGAGCTTGAAGGCGCTCGACCCTATGAGAAAAGAAGACTGGTTGAGGAACCCAACCAAAAAATGCCCAGTTAGAATTTACCTATGTTGGAAAGAACTGTTCCTGCAAAGGCTCCCCCATCCTAGTTTCCCCCAGAAATAACAAACAAAGTACTTTTCCGATTGACTGTTGCTTGGTGACATCATATCAAATGTATTACTGCCATATAAAGACAATGGACTTCTGGCCCAGGCATTGAAAGGGCCTGGGAGACTTGCTGCAAAGCAGCTCAAAGGACAACAATGAGCAGATCAGGAAAAAGATCTGCAGACATGGAAGATGCCAATCCAAGATGAATCGGGTGGAAGACATGGCGGTGGAAACTGTACTGATGAAGAGAAAAAATAAGAATGTGTATGGGGTGGACAGTGAAGAAACAAGGTGTCAAATGAAGTTATGGGGTGGGAGTGTTACAGAAGTATGCAGTAAAATCACACATGATCAAAATTATGAAAATGGACAACTGGGTTTCCTCAAATGAAATACCAACTTTTGATTCTCATAGTGGCCACAAATGACCTAATATGTAATTAGTATAAATATAAACTGGGTGATGGAGATGGGACTCAGATAAGAGTAAATTAAAGGTATTCATTAGGGACGCATACATATTTAGATTAGGAGAGTTTAATGTGTTAGTACTGACGTTGTAGAAATGTTTTAGGAAACCACTCAGATTAAAATAAAATTGTTTCACAGAAAAGGGTGATTAGGGGAGGGATGTGTAGGTACACTGAACACAGAGTAGGGCGGATGTGTGTAGTTGTATGTATTGAGTAAATTACTAAATACAATCCAGAGGGGGAGTGTAAAGGGAGTGGTCCCCTCTACCACTCAAACTGAATGTATAGAAAAGAAGCCCTAACCCGCTCAAACCGAATGCTGGTAACTTGTCAGGTTGATCGATGACTAATGCTGTGCTCAGAAAAGCACTTTGAAGAAGCAATCTATTTTGTGGAGTCAGAATGCCTTGTTAAGTAGAGAATATGTCAAGTAATGATAATGATATGATATGGCATTTGTAACGCGCCTATACACAAGTGTTTCAAGGCGCGACGAGGCAGGGAGGGAGAAACAGGGGGGAAAGACAGACAGCGATCCTACTAGGTCAGGTGTCATTCAGATCACGCGAGTGCAGGGGTAGGGGGAAGGGAAAAAGTGCAAGGGGAAGGGCAGAGGGGGAAGTGCTGAACAGGATAAGTAGAATAAATAATACATAAATAAATAGGGCCAGCTTGTGGCAAGTGCAAGGTAAGTGCAGACAAGTGCTGGGAGGGGAGGCTGTAGGGATGCAGAGACAGTCCCGCAGTGCAGGGGTTGCCAGGGAGGCAGTGCAAGTGGAGAGTGCCTGGGCCAAGGACCGAGGTCGGTGAGAGTGGCCCAGGTGCAGGTTCAGTGCAGTTTCAATGAAGAATTTAGCAGGGGAGAGGGAGAGAGAAAGCAGAAGCAAAGAGGAAGGTTTTGAGGTGCTTCCAGAACCGAAGATGGTTCTCCTCAAGTTTCAGGGAGGCAGGAAGGCTGTTCCAGAGGAAGGCCCCTGCCGCAGAGAGAGATCTACCCCCAGCTCGTTGCTTCGAGAAGCGGCTGACCCTGAGGGAGTTGGAGACAGATGAGTGAAGGGCTCGGGAAGGAAGATATTTAGGAAGAGAGAGTTGAAGGTATTTAGGCCCCAGTCCCCAGAAGGCCTTGTGGACAATGCAGAGGGTTTTGAACTTAATCCTCACAGCTACAGGGAGCCAGTGTAGAGATTTCAGTCCTGGAGAGATACGGTCCCTGGGCTTGAGGCCAAGGACAAGTCTCGCAGTCCTGTTCTGGATGAGTTGCAGAGGGCGGAGAGTGGAGGCAGGCAGATTAAGATAGAGTCTGTTACAGTAGTCCAGCTTCGAGAGAACCAGGGCTCTGGAGACCGTGAGCTTCTGGGGGAAGGAGAGGAAGGGAAGAATACCTCTGAGGAGGTGCAGCTGGTAGTGTGACTTCTTAGAGATGTCAGATATATGAGGAGAGAAGGAGAGTGTGGAGTCGAAGATGACCCCAAGGTTTTTTGCCTTGCAAGTAGGAGCAGGAAGCGGGCCAAGAGAGGCTGGCCAGAGCGCTGCAGGGAAGGAGGGAGTGGGTGTGCCGATGAGTAGAATCTCAGTCTTACTGGCATTAAGGCAGAGGTCATTGGCGGCACACCATTCCTGGATAGCAGACAGACAGTCGGAGATGAGGGGAGGAGAGGAGGAGGCCGAGGGTAGCCTGAAAATGAGCTGGGTATCGTCCGCATCGCACTGAAAGTTGGGGCAGAGAGTGGCGATGCGGTGGGCAAGGAGTGCCAGATACTGGTTGAACAGCCAGGGAGAGAGATTAGATCCCTGGGGGACACCACGGGTAGAGAAGAAGATGTTAGAGAGGAAGGACCCCAGTTGGACCTGGGAGGGTCGATTGGAAAGGAAAGAGGTCAGCCATGCCAGAGCCTGACCAGTGATACCCAGGTTATCACGGAGACAGTTGAGCAGGATGGCATGGTTGACAGTGTCAAAGGCAGAAGAGAGATCGAGCAGAATGAGAACACATGGAGTGTTGGAGTCGAGGTTCGAGAGCAGGTCCTCACGGATCTTCAGGAGAGCAGTTTCCGTGCTTCTGGCAGCTCTGAAGCCAGATTGATGGTCATGAAGACTACCAACAGATTCAGCATGGAGGTTGAGCTGGGAGATGGCCGGTTTCTCCAGGAGCTTGCCCAGGAAGGGAGTGATGGAGATTGGGCGATAGTTAGCCGGGCAGGCGGGGTCGGAAGAGGGTTTCTTAAGAAGAAGGTGCACAAGGGAGTGCTTAAGGGGGGATGGGAAGACTCCAGAGGCGAAGGAGTCGTTGCAAAAGTCAGCCAGGGCAGGAGCCAGGGAGTCGATGTGGTCCTTGATAGTTTTGGAGGAGCAGGGGTAAACCTGTTTAGACGAGACTTTCATAGATCGGACTTGTCTGGAAACCTCGTCAGCAGAAAAAAGGGGAAAGGCAGAGAAGGAGGGAGGAGGGGTGGCTGCAGAAGGGCCAGAGGAAGAGCCAGGAAGAGATGGAGGGAGGTGATAGGAGGAGAGTGTGGACAGAATGTCCTGAGTTTTAGAGATGAAGTGAGAGGCCAGTGCAGTGCAGAGGGCCTGGAAGGGGACAGGAGAGGTAGAGACTGCAGCAGGGTTGGCAAGCTCCTTGCAGATTTTAAAGAGTTCGGCCGAGTTGTTAGATGCAGCAGAGATGCGGGCTTGGATAAGGGCTCTCTTCCTGATGAGAACGGAGAGACAGTATTGCCTTTGGAGCAGGCGGCAGGCCAGTTTGTCAGAGGATGTACATGAAGCATGCCATTTCCTCTCTGCCACCCTGCACTTGCGTTTTAGGGTGACGAGATCCGAGTCATACCAGGAGTTGCATTTGGCTTTGGGCTTCAGGCGGATTCTCATGACAGGGGCAAGGATATCAAGACTATCAGATATAGCAGAGTGGAGTGTGGAGAGGGCTGTGTCAGGGTGGGAGTCAGCCGAAGGGGAAGTGGGGGGCAAGAAGGTGGCAGCGAAAGCCTCAATTGACACGCGCTTCATGGGTCGGATGACCGAGAAGGTGGGTGGCACTGATGAGGCTGGCTTTGCCTGTGGGGTAGGGAGGGTGAGGTGGGAGGATAGGAGAAAGTGATCACTCCAGGAGAGAGGAGTGGAGAGAGGGACGGAGAGGGGAAGGTCAGAAGAGATCAGAGCATCAAGAGTGTGCCCTGCAGAATGGGTAGGCCCCGACGGGAGAATAGAGAGTGAGAGAGAGTCGCAGAGGTCACGAAAGAGTCCAGAGGGGGGACAGGAGGCATCCAGGTGGATGTTGAAATCACCAAGGAAGAGGAGTTGAGTGGTTGAGGCCAGGAGTGAGGAGGAGAGGTCAGCCCACTCAGAGAGGAAGGAGGAAATTTGACCAGGTGGCCGATTGATAGTAGCCACTGTAAGGGAATGGCTAGGAGAGAGAGAGAGTCGGCAGACAAGACACTCAAAAGAGGAGTAGGTCTGCGTAGGAGTGACAGTGGCAAGAATCCACTCAGGGAAGATAAGGGCCACACCCCCCCTGCACGGTTGGGCCTGGGCACAGAGAGGATCTTGCAACCGTCAGGTAGGAGTGTGTCAAAGCTGGTGACAGAGCTGGCCGTGAACCATGTCTCAGTGAGACCGAGGACATCCAGGTCCAGTTCCTCAAGAAGGTGACAGATATCAGAGGAATGTTTGATGGCAGAGCGAGAGTTAAGAGTGGCAATGTGGAGAAGGTTGCCAGCCTTGAAGGACTTCCGGGGAGAGGTACAGATCAGAGGTATGCCCTGCGGAGGTGTAGAAGAAGGAGGTGAAGAAGGAGCAAGAGAGGGGGCAGGGAGGGAGGGTAGAGGCAAGGTAGCCAAGGACAGAGGAGGGGGGACAGCAGGAGAGGAAAGGAAGTTGATGAGGCGTGGGAAGCGTCTATCAAAGAGGTGAAGGTTGGCCTGAGGGCCTTGGACCAAGACGGTCCCATTAGCGTAGACATTAATGATGGCCTTAGAGGAGCGGAAGGGGGCCAAGAGGACATCCCAACGGGTGCCACCATTAATGGGAGAAGAGTAGAAAGGAGAGAGCACAGAGACCATATGAAGGGTCCATAGGTCAGGCGAAAGCACAAAAAAGAGGATGTCAGTAAGAGTTTCCTTGGAGCAGGCACTAGTGTAGGTGTCAGCGATAGGGAGTCCTGGGTTGGAGTCCAGGATGTCCTTTTTAATCTTTTTCCTACCAGATTTAGTGAGGAGAGCAGGATAGTCAATAGAGAAGCAGTTAGAGAAGATAGGCGAGATAGAGAGCACCATGGAGTAGGAGGGAGTGGGGGGGAAGACAGACGATATGAAAGCATGAAGACAGGATGTGAGCGGCAAGGCCAAGTTTACCACTTTACAGAAAAACAATGGTAAATGCGTATTAGGTACACCCAGTGGAGAGGCCACCTAAGTTTGACAAACCTGCGAGGGGAGAAAAACCCTAGTTTACCACATTTTAGAGAACAACAGTAAATGCATATTAGGTACGCCCAGTGGAGAGGCCACCTAAGATTGACAAACCTGCGAGGGGGGAAAAACCCTAGTTTACCACATTTTAGAGAACAACAGTAAATGCATATTAGGTACACCCAGTGGAGAGGCCACCTAAGTTTCAGAAACCTGCGAGGGGAGAAGAAACCCAAGTAGCCACAACTGTGGAAGACAGTGAGGTGAAGGCACCATGCGCATGAGGTGAACAGGTGTAGGTGGGGTGGGCCGGCAGAAGCTGGAGATAGAAGGCGAAACTGGCACCTGGCGTCCCCTGCGGACACCTGCAGACACACAGGGATCCACAGCCGTAGGAGCCGCCCTTTGCCTAAGGGGCCCTTAGCCGAGGGGGCTGCCGGGCAGGGGGGTTGCCCAGGGGGGGTGGGATATAAGGCAGGGGGAGAGGAAGGGGAGCGGGGTGTGGGTGGGCAGGGAGGTGGGAAGGGAGAGGGGAAGCAGGACCAGGAAGTGAGAAGGAGGGAGGGGGCAGGGGGCAGCACAGACGCGCACGGAGCGCAGGCAAAGAAAACAGAAGGAGGCTTACTGGAGCCCAACGGGGCTAGGAAGGCAGTCTCAGCAGCAGGCCACACGGGGCTACGGGCGACATGTTAATCTGCTCATCAGTGAGGTCGAACGGATGTGCTCGGAGGCGTGGGATTGCGGGCTGCCTGCGTGGTGGTAGTGGCTGTGCTGGCGGCCCTTGCTGGCCCTGCCTTGCCCTCCTCCTCCTCCTGCGTCTCCTCCGTGCGGCCGGTTGTTGTAGTAGTTGGGGTTCGTCTTCTTCTTGAAGTTGGAGTACTTGCAGTGCTATCAGGTCCCCCAGGGCCAACATCGCTAGTCCTGCCGGTAGCATTTCGGAGTGGGTGTGGTTGTGTGAGGGGGTTGGGTGTGCAATTTATGTGTTTTCAGGCTGTATAGCCTCCACCTGTGGTGATTCATTCCACCTGTGCAAGCTGCAATCCCCTTTGGGCGAGCACGTCCCGCACACAACGCTGCAATTCGACGAATGGCATCTTGCTATTACAATCATGTATTTGTTCCCGATGGCAGTGTAATATTGGTTCATATGTTCATTCTGCTATGGTCCCATTGGTTCACATACTATCTTTGCAGTCGCGAACAGACTTGTGAAGGGTCAGTGGAACGTAGTACTCGAGTTACGGTGGACCCTCATGCAACACTGTACCGAGGTTCACCGACGGGCGGGGCGTCCCATTTGTGAGTGAAGCCAGTTGCCATTTTCACACACAGCCGCACTAGATGGATTAATTTGTGATTTCAAGCGGCCACAGATGCCTTTTCGACGTGATGTTGCAAATGAGGAATTCGAAGGACAGCGCTTTCGGTTTTCAGCTAGCGGCGAGGAGACGCCCACAGGTCTGACTGCAAATATAACGTTCTATTGTTCAATGTCCTTGGGACAGGGGCCATGGCGAGAATGCAATGATTGATATGAATGGTATGGGATGCGCAATAGCGTAGTGGACGATGAGGCCGGACGTTCCCAAATACATGTTACTTCACAACACTGGATTTACGGGCTGGAGCACAGTGGATTTTGCAGGCTGCATAACGCACAGACTCAATGGAAATTTCACATGTTATGTGAGTATGAAATCAGGCGTTTTCATTACGGGATGAGGGAATGATGTATGGATGCATGGGCAGATGATTTCATACAGAGTTTGCCATGTACGGGGCTTCTTGGAATCTATCCACCTCCCCTGCGCTATGTGATGCAGGGCTGCCATAGTGGGACCATCGTCTATCTGGCCTTGTTGAACCCTCCCTGTCTCGACGCGCCTTCAGACACTTGTGTCTATGCACGTTACTAATCCCATCTGATGGATTCTGTTTTGACAGACGCATGCACAGTAACACTCGTTTGTAATAGTGTTTTCACCTCGATATAGATAGTTATGATTCGCAAGTGGTTTTTGGGTGGTGATGATCCCTTGGAGTGGGCTAGCATGCATATGGCTGTGGATTTTGTGTGATCATTGAAGTGAGTAATTCAAATGCAGTTCTGATGCCCATACTATTCTTTTTCATTTCATTTGGGTGACAGGTATCTCCTCCCCTTTTGCCACTGCCATCTGTATGCCACTCCTGCAGATGGATTTTACTCACGGCACCTGCTGCTTCGTGTTAATCAGTGGAGCACCATTATGATCTTATGGGACGATCGCCAATGGGCCACATGCCCTTATGCAGTACTAGTGGCTAGGAGCAACATTTCGGCCTTTCAGCTGGACTAGTGCCTACCTAATGGGACGGCCCTGCGGTTCTAGGCGCTTCCATGTTGCCTTTTTGAACGTGAATGTAGCCCCTGTGTACCATGAAGGAACAGGGCGTCACACAAGAAGAAGCTGGTCATTTATTGCGGATGCAGCCCACAATGATGTAATCTATTTTGGAGTTCATGACCTAATGGCTGTATGGGCTTGGTGATTTTGTTGTGCATTAAATTTCTATTCTGATATGAACCGTGCAGCGTTCTTCTTTGCAAGTGATGTAGCATATTCCTATTTGTGGAGCGATGTATTGTGAGGAGATCTGCATTGGGTTCCAGCTTCGGAGTATAGTTGCGTGGTACTGTACTGGGCGCGTTTGCCTACGAAGCCCAGTGTGGTCAGGGATAGGGGCTGCCGATATGACTGTTTTAATGATGTCATGCTCAGGGGCGGGGGATTAGCATTTGTGTAACAGATGCCGGTCAGCCAGGTGGATTGGTGGAATGATGTGATTATCAGAATGTGGCTGGTGACAGGTGCCTGTGTTTGCGTGCGTTTCTTGGAGGGAGACTGTGGTCATGTCCATTTGAATAGCTTCTGTGTTCGTGCCATCTGTGCCCTGCAGCTCCCATTGGCCCCTCTTGAGATGAGCCTGGCTGCTCAGTCACTCTGCCCACTTGTGTGGTACATGCTTATGCTGATGGTTGGTTTGTTTACTGGCAGGAGTACAGGGCTGGTGCAGTCTCACTCAGGATACTGCTTTGAATGTTGCCTTACACTGGTGTCAAGCGATGGGGGCCTGTTGTTGTTTTGTCTCATATTTCAGTTCATATTGCTGTACTTGAACCTTCACATGCCTGTGCTGCATCAGTATGGCAATGGTGACATGCCAAATATGGATGGCCACTCACAAGGCACTTGGAGCCCCTACATTCATTTGTTCGTTGGCATGCATGGGTGACTTGTACATTTCACTGGTTGCATTGTGTAACTTCATTACACCTACGAGGAGTTGTGCAATGTGGGCAGGGAGTGGTGTACAGGCACTCAGTAGGGCCATTTACGGTTGGTTCACGATGCCGTAATTCTCACCATGGCGGAATGGTACTTTCCGCCATGCTTGATGGCGTTAAGTAAATGTCCGCTAGGGTCAGAATTCGCGTACCGTTGCGCCATGGTGGTAATTACGGTTTTGCATGGCGCGCGTGCGCGTACTTGGTGCAGTTGGCGTTGGCGTTCACTACGGTGTCGCTAATGGCATCGTACTTTACGGTGACGGGTCATAATCGCACCGAGCGGTATTCGATGGCGGTATTACATTTCCGCCATCGTTTTTCGATTTCCGCCAGGGTCGTAATGAGGGCCAATCTATTTCATCCGATCACACCATCAAGTAAAAAGTGAAGATTGAATTTCATTTTGTGATTTCTGTATTCACTTCTTTATAAGTTTTCAACAAAATACCAGTTAAACGCGTTCAAATCATAGATATCTGATCCAAATAAAGCGCTCGAATAAAGCCAGATATACCTATGACAACAGCTGTAGTTCGACCCGCTACGCCTATTTTCTAGATTTCATCTCCGTCTGCTAGTGTCAGAGCGTGGCACACTTTATTTTGGTAGAGTTCTCAAACAGCCTTCAGCTCAGGACAGTCTAGCACCCAGTGTTTCGTGGATTCAGTGATGTCTGAATTGTTACAGAACCTACAAGAGACCACTTGCTGAAATTGTGCCATATCTAATTAGAAATTTGGGGGATTTGAATAGACTCCAATGAAAACGAGTAAAGTTGTTTCGTGTCACCTTATCGGGGTAGATACCAAGGAATGGGGCTAGAATTCCTTTCCTTTTATAATCTGCCCTTAGGTTTAGGAGAGAGAGGGGTAGGAATGAAGTTGACCAGTAGTTCAAATCCAGTCATATTGATATATTGATTGAGAAGCTTTTTCACCCTCTCGGGAGAATCGGTCAGATCTTGGACCGTACAACCTAAATGTGCCAGTATCGTTGTGCAGAGAGTCTTTATCGCTCTCATATGTTCACCCACCTACAAGGTCTAAAGATGGTATCGCACAACCACTCCTGGCAGACTTACAGGAAGTCTCAATACTGTTTTCCAAATTCTTCCTTCATCATTATGCAAATAATTTAGAAGTGAGAACGGATGGGTTTCAATAGCATACAGTAATTTGGGTACAATTTTGCCTGGTAGTATCGAATTACGGGTTTAAGCAAGAATTTAACAAATATCACTTCAATAATTTTCATTTGACTTGGAGCCCACCTCACCACCTGCCTGACATCTCACTTAAACGACTGGTACCCATGCCCACCTCACCACCTCCCTCACATGTCACTCAAAGGAATGGAACCCATGCCCACCTCACCACTTGTTTGGTTTTGGTTTCATTATTTTATTATTTCATTGGTATATTAGGAAGGACTGCTGTCTGGTGTGTATCCTTGATTTTTGGAGTGGATATTAGCCATTCATTATCCCTCGTGCATCACAACATGTTCCTGTTTCCGCTTTTTGCAGTTCTACTCAATTGATATTTCCCAGGATGTATATTCGTTCTCCCCCCCCCTCCCCAATCCATTGCCGGTCCCCACCGTTTGAATTTGGTTTCCGCTGACACAGCCTTTGTTCACTACACCTCACCACTTGCCTCACATCTCCCCCAAATGACTGAACCACATGCCCACCTCACCACCTGGTGGAATCCCAGTCACATGACTGGGAGGCCACCTCACCACCTGCCTGACATCTCGCTCAAACGACTGGTACCCATGCCCACCTCACCACCTGCCTCACATGTCCCTCAAGTGACTGGAACCCATGCCCACCGCACCACCTGCCTCACATCTTACTCAAATGACTGGTACCCACGCCCACATCACCACCTGCTTGCATCTTGCACAAATGAATGGAACCCATGCCCACCTCACCACCTGCCTCACATCTCTCTCAAATGACTGGAACCATTGCCCACCTCACCACCTGCTTGACATCTCGCTCAAATGACTGGTAACCATGCCCACATCACCACCTGCCTAACATTTCTAAATAGGTCGGCCAGCTTTCTGAAACCATTTTGCGGGACACTCACCACTGGACACCTGCAGCTCTCAGAGGAGCAGGTGAAGGGGCCTGGACTCACCTCTGGACACCTGCAGCTCTCAGAGGAACAGGAGTAGGGGACTGCACTCACATCTGGACACCTGCTACTCTGCGAAGAACAGGGGAAGGGGGCCTGGACTCACCTCTGGACACCTGCTGCTCTCAGAGGAAGAGGGGAAGATCCCTGGACTCACCTCTGGACATCTGCTGCTCTCAGAGGCACAGGGGAAGGGAGCCCAGATTCACCTCTGAACACCTGCTGCTCTCCGGGGAACAGGGGACGGGCCCTGGACTCATCTCTGGACACCGGCAGCTCTCAGAGGAACAGGGGAAGAGCCTGGACTCACCTCTGGACAACTGCTGCTCTCAGGGGAACAGGGGACGGGGCCTGGACTAGCCTCTGGATCCCTGCTGCTCTCAGGGGAACAGTGAAAGGGGCCTGGGCTCACCACTGGACACCAGCTGCTCTCACAAGAACGAGGGAAGGGGCCTGGACTCACCTCTAGACACCTGCAGCTCTCAGAGGAACATTGGAAGGGCATGGACTCACCTCTGGATACCTGCAGCTCTCAGAGGAACAGGGGAAGTGTCCTGGACTCACCCCTGGACACCTGCAGCTCTCAGAGGAACAGGGGAAGGGGCCTGGACTCACCTCTGGACACCTGCAGCTCTCAGAGGAACATGGGGAGGGCATGGGCTCACCACTGGACAACTGTTGCTCTCAGATGAACATGGGAAGGACATGGGCTCACCGCTGGACAACTGTTGCTCTCAGATGAACATGGAAAGGGCATGGGCTCACCTCTGGACAACTGTTGCTCAAAGATGAGCAGGGAGGGGACCCAGACTCACCTCTAGACACCTCCAGCCCTCAGAGGAACAAGGGAGTGCACCTGGACTCACCACTGGACACCTGCAGCCCTCAGATGAGCGGGTGAAGGGGCCTGGACTCACCTCTGGACACCTGCAGCTCTCAGAGGAACATGGGGAGGGCATGGGCTCACCTCTGGACAACTGTTGCTCTCAGATGAACATGGGAAGGGCATGGGCTCACCGCTGGACAACTGTTGCTCTCAGATGAACATGGAAAGGGCATGGGCTCACCTCTGGACAACTGTTGCTCAAAGATGAGCAGGGAGGGGACCCAGACTCACCTCTAGACACCTCCAGCCCTCAGAGGAACAAGGGAGTGCGCCTGGACTCACCACTGGACACCTGCAGCCCTCAGATGAGCGGGTGAAGGGGCCTGGACTCACCTCTGGACACCTGCAGCTCTCAGAGGAGCAGGTGAAGGGGCCTGGACTCACCTCCGGACACCTGTAGCCCTCAGAGAAACAGGAGAAGGGGCCTGCACTCACATCTGGACACCTGCAGCCCTCAAAGGAACATGGTAAGGGGTCTGGACTCACCTCTGGATACTTGTTGCTCTCAGAGGGTCAGGGGAAGGTGCCTGGACTCACCACTGGACACCTGTAGCTCTCATAGGAGCAGGTGAAGGGGCCTGGACTCACCTCTGGACACCTGCAGCTCTCAGAGGAACAGGAGAAGGGGCCTGCACTCACATCTGGACACCTGCAGCCCTCAGAGGAACAGGGAAAGGGACCTGGACTCACCTCTGGACACCTGCAGCTCTCAGAGGAACAGGGGAAGGGGGCCCGGACTCACCGCTGGACACCTGCAGTTCTCAGAGGAACAGGGGCAGGGGGCCTGGATTCACCTCTGGACACCTGCAGCTCTCAAAGGAACAGGGGAAGAGGGCCAGGACTCACCTCTGGTCACCTGCTACTCTGAGAGGAACAGGGTAAGGGGGCCCGGATTCATCTCTGGACACCTGCTACTCTGAGAGGAACAGGGTAAGGGGGCCCGGATTCACCACTGGACACCTGCTGCTCTGAGAGGAACAGAGGAAGGGGCCTGGACTCACCTCTGGACACCTGCTGCTCTCAGAGGAAGAGGGGAAGATGCCTGGACTCACCTCTGGACACCAGTAGCTCTCAGAGGAGCAGGTGAAGGGGCCTGGACTTACCCCTGGACATCTGCTGCTCTCAGAGGCACAGGGGAAGGGAGCCCAGACTCACCTCTGGACACCTGCTGCTCTCAGAGGAAGAGGGGAAGATGCCTGGACTCACCTCTGGACACCTGTAGCTCTCAGAGGAGCAGGTGAAGGGGCCTGGACTTATCCCTGGACAGCTGCTGCTCTCAGAGGAACAGGGGCAGGGGGCCTGGATTCACCTCTGGACACCTGCAGCTCTCAGAGGAACAGAGGAAGAGGGCCAGGACTCACCTCTGGACACCTGCTACTCTGAGAGGAACAGGGTAAGGGGGCCCGGATTCACCTCTGGACACCTGCTGCTTTGAGAGGAACAGGGGAAGGGGGCCCGGATTCACCTCTGGACACCTGCAGCTCTCAGAGGAACAGGGCAAGGGGCCAGGACTCACCTCTGGACACCAGCTACTCTGAGAGGAACAGGGTAAGGGGGCCCGGATTCACCACTGGACACCTGCTGCTCTGAGAGGAACAGAGGAAGGGGCCAGGACTCACCTCTGGACACCTGCAGCACTCGGAGGAACAGGAGAAGGGGCAAGGACTCATGCCAGGACTCAATTCTGGACACCTGCTGCTCTCAGACGAACAGTGGAAGGGGCCTGGACTCACCTCTGGACACCTGCTGCTCTCAGAGGAAGAGGGGAAGATGCCTGGACTCACCTCTGGACACCTGTAGCTCTCAGAGGAGAGGTGAAGGGGCCTGGTCTTACCCCTGGACATCTGCTGCTCTCAGAGGCACAGGGGAATGGAGCCCAGACTCACCTCTGGACGGACACCTGCTGCTCTCAGAGGAAGAGGGGAAGATGCCTGGACTCACCTCTGGACACCTGTAGCTCTCAGAGGAGCAGGTGAAGGGGCCTGGATTTACCCCTGGACAGCTGCTGCTCTCAGAGAAACAGGGGCAGGGGGCCTGGATTCAACTCTGGACACCTGCAGCACTCAGAGGAACAGGGGAAGAGGGCCAGGACTCACCTCTGGACACCTGCTACTCTGAGAGGAACAGGGTAAGGGGGCCCGGATTCACCTCTGGACACCTGCTGCTTTGAGAGGAACAGGGGAAGGGGGCCCGGATTCACCGCTGGACACCTGCTCCTCTGAGAGGAACAGAGGAAGGGGCCAGGACTCACCTCTGGACACCTGCAGCACTCAAAGGAACAGGAGAAGGGGAAAGGACTCACACCAGGACTCACTTCTGGACACCTACTGCTCTCAGACGAACAGTGGAAGGGGCCTGGACTTACCTCTGGATACCTGCTGCTCTCAGAGGAAGAGGGGAAGATGCCTGGACTCACCTCTGGACACCTGTAGCTCTGAGAGGAGCAGGTGAAGGGGCCTGAACTTTCCCCTGGACATCTGCTGCTCTCAGAGGCACAGGGGAAGGGGCCTGGACTCACCTCTGGACACCCACAGCCCTCAGAGGTACAGGGTAAGAGCCTGGACTCACTTCTGGACACCTGCATCTCTCAGAGGAACAGGGGACGGGGCCAGGACTCACCTCTGGACACCTGCTACTCTGAGAGGAACAGGGGAAGGGGGCCCGGACTCACCTCTGGACACATGCAGCTCTCAGAGGATCAGGGGAGGGGCCTGGACTCATCTCCAGACACCTGCAGCTCTCAGAGGAACAGGGGAAGGGGCCAGGACTCACATTTGGACACCTGTTGCTCTCAGAGGAACATGGAAAGGGCATGGACTCACCTCTGGACAACTGTTGCTCAAAGATGAGCAGGGGAGGGGACCCAGACTCACCTCTGGGCACCTGCAGCCCTCAGAGGAACAAGGGAAGGGACCTGGACTCACCTCTGGATACTTGTTGCTCTCAAAGGGTCAGGGGAAGGGGCCTGGACTCACCTCTGGACACCTGAAGCCCTCAGAAGAACAAGGGAAGGGGCCTGGACCCACCTCTGGACACCTGCAGCTCCCAGAGGATCAGGGCAAAGGGGCCAGGACTCACCTCTGGACGCCTGCTACTCTGAGAGGAACAGGGGAAGGGAGCCTGGACTCACCTCTGGACACCTGCAGCTCTCGGAGGAGCAGGTGAAGGTGCCTGGACTCACCTCTGGACACCTGCAGCTCACAGAGGATCAGGGGAAGGGGGCCAGGACTCACCTCTGGACACCTGCTACTCTGAGAGGAACAGGGTAAGGGAGCCTGGACTCACCTCTGGGAACCTGTAGCTCTCAGAGGAACAGGGGAAGGGGGCCAGGACTCACTTCTGGACACCTGATGCCCTCAGAGGAACAGGGGATTGGGGGCTGGGTTCATCTCTGGACACCGGTAGCCCTCAGAGGAACAGGGGAAGGGGCCTGGACTCACCTCTGGACACCTGCAACTCTCAGATGATCTGGGGAAGGGGCCTGGACTCACCTATGGACACCTGCACCCCTCAGAGGAACGGGGAAGGGGGCCAGGACTCACCTCTGGACACCTGCTACTCTGAGAGGAACAGGGGAAGGGGGCCCACTCAAGTCTGGACACCTGCAGCTCTCAGAGGAACAGGGGCAGGGGGCCAGGACTCACCTCTGGACACCTGCAGCTCTCAGAGGAACAGGGGAAGGGGGCCAGGACTCACCGCTGGACACCTGCTACTGTGAGAGGAACAGGGGAAGGGGGCCAGGACTCACCTCTGGACACCTGCTACTCTGAGAGGAACAGGGGAAGGGGGCCCGGACTCACTTTTGGACACCTGCAACTCTCAGAGGAACAGGGCAAGGGGCCAAGGCTCACCTCTGAACACCTGCTACTCTGAGAGGAACAGGGGAAGGGGGCCTGGATTCACCTCTGGATACCTGCTGCTCTGAGAGGAACAGGGGAAGAGGCCACGACTCACCTCTGGACACCTGCAGCTCTCAGAGGAACAGTGGAAGGAGTCAGGACTCACCTCTGGACACCTGCTGCTCTCAGACGAACAGTGGAAGGGACCTGGACTCACCTCTAGACACCTGCTGCTCTCAGAGGAAAAGGGGAAGGGGCCTGGACCCACCTCTGGACACCTGTAGCTCTCAGAGGAGCAGGTGAATGGTCCTGGACTCACCTCTGGACACTTGCAGCTCTCAGAGGAACAGGGGAAGGGGCCTGGACTTACCTCTGGACATCTGCTGCTCTCAGAGGCACAGGAGAAGGGAGCTCAGACTCACCTCTAGACACTTGTTGCTCTCAGAGGAACAGGGCAAGTGGCCAGGGCTCACCTCTGAACACCTGCTACTCTGAGAGGAACAGGGGAAGGGGGCCTGGATTCACCTCTGGATACATGCTGCTCTCAGACGAACAGGGGAAGGGGCCTGGACTCACCTCTAGACACCTGCAGCTCTCAGAAGAACATTGGAAAGGCATGGGCTCACCTCTGGACACCTGCAGCTCTCAGAGGAACAGGTGAAGGGGCCTGGACTCACCTCTGGATACCCACAGCTCTCACAGGAACAGGGGAAGGGGCCAGGACTCACCGCTGGACACCTGTTGCTCTCAGAGGAACATGGGAATGGCATTGACTCACCTCTGGACACCTGTTGCTCTCAGAGGAACATGGGAATGGCATGGACTCACCTCTGGACAACTGTTGCTCAAAGATGAGCAGGGGAGGGGACCCAGACTCACCTCTGGACACCTCCAGCCCTCAGAGGAACAAGGGAAGGGGCCTGGACTCACCTCTCGACACCTGCAGGTCTCAGAAGAAGAGGAGAAGGGGCCTGCACTCACATCTGGACACCTGCAGCCCTCAGAGGAACAGGGGAAGGGACCTGGACTCACCTCTGGACACCTGCAGCTCTCAGAGAAACAGGGGAAGGGGGCCAGGACTCACCTCTGGATACCTGCAGCTCACAGAGGAACTGGGGCAGGGGGGCAGGACTCACCTCTGGACACCTGCAGCTCTCAGAGGAACAGGGGAAGGGGGCCCGCATTCGCCTCTGGACACCTGCTGCTTTGAGAGGAAGAGGGGAAGGGGCCCAGGACTCACCTCTGGGCACCTGCAGCTCTCAGAGGAAAAGGGCAAGGGGTCACAACTCAAATCTGGACACCTGCTACTCTGCGAAGAACAGGGGAAGGGGGCCTGGACTCACCTCTGGGCACCTGCTGCTCTCAGAGGAAGAGGGGAAGATGCCTGGACTCACCTCTGGACATCTGCTGCTCTCAGAGGCACAGGGGAAGGGAGCCCAGATTCACCTCTGGACACCTGCTGCTCTCCGGGGAGCAGGGGACGGGGCCTGGACTCTTCTCTGGACACCGGCAGTTCTCAGAGGAACAGGGGAAGAGCCTGGACTCACCTCTGGACAACTGCTGCTCTCAGGGGATCAGGGGACGGGTCCTGGACTAGCCTCTAGACACCTGCAGCTCTCAGAGGAACATTGGAAGGGCATGGACTCGCCTCTGTTTTCCTGCAGCTCTCAGGGGAACAGGGGAAGGGGCCAGGACTCACCTCTGAATACCTGCAGCTCTCAGAGGACCAGGGGAAGGGGCCTGGACTCACCCCTGGACACTTGCAGCTCTCAGAGGAACAGGGGAAGGGGCCTGGACTCACCTCTGTACACCTGCTGCTCTCAGAGGAACATGGGAAGGGCATGGGCTCACCTCTGGACAACTGTTGCTCTCAGATGAACATGGGAAGGGTATGGGCTCACCGCTGGACAACTGTTGCTCTCAGGTGAACATGGGAAGGGCATGGGCTCACCTCTGGACATCTGTTGCTCAAAGATGAGCAGGGGAGGGGACCCAGACTCACCTCTAGACAACTCCAGCCCTCATAGGAACAAGGGAGTGCGCCTGGACTCACCACTGGACACCTGCAGCCCTCAGAGGAGCAGCTGAAGGGGCCTGGACTCACCTCTGGACACCTGCAGCTCTCAGAGGAGCAGGTGAAGGGGCCTGGACTCACCTCTGGACACCTGCAGCTCTCAGAAGAACAGGAGAAGGAGCCTGCACTCACATCTGGACACCTGGAGCCCTCAAAGGAACATGGTAAGGGGTCTGGACTCACCTCTGGATACTTGTTGCTCTCAGAGGGTCAGGGGAAGGGGCCTGGACTCACCACTGGACACCTGCAGTTCTCAGAGGAACAGGGGCAGGGGGCCTGGATTCACCTCTGGACACCTGCTACTCTCAGAGGAACAGGGGAGGAGGGCCAGGACTCACCTCTGGACACCTGCTACTCTGAGAGGAACAGGGTAAGGGGGCCTGGATTGACCTCTGGACACCTGCTGCTTTGAGAGGAACAGGGGAAGGGGGCCAGGACTCACCTCTGGACACATGCTACTCTGAGAGGAACAGAGGAAGGGGGCCCGGACTCAACTCTGGACACCTGCAGCTCTCAGAGGAACAGGGCAAGGGGCCAGGACTCACCTCTGGACACCTGCTACTCTGAGAGGAACAGGGTAAGGGGGCCCGGATTCACCGCTGGACACCTGCTCCTCTGAGAGGAACAGAGGAAGGGGCCAGGACTCACCTCTGGAAACCTGCAGCACTCAGAGGAACAGGAGAAGGGGCAAGGACTCACGCCAGGACTCAATTCTGGACACCTGCTGCTCTCAGATTAACAGTGGAAGGGGCCTGGACTCACCTCTGGACACCTGCTGCTCTCAGAGGAAGAGGGGAAGATGCCTGGACTCACCTCTGGACACCTGTAGCTCTCAGAGGAGCAGGTGAAGGGGCCTGGACTTACCCCTGGACATCTGCTGCTCTCAGAGGCACAGGGGAAGGGAGCCCAGACTCACCTCTGGACACCTGCTGCTCTCAGAGGAAGAGGGGAAGATGCCTGGACTCACCTCTGGACACATGTAGCTCTCAGAGGAGCAGGTGAAGGGGCCTGGACTTCCCCCTGGACATCTGCTGCTCTCAGAGGAACAGGGGCAGTGGGCCTGGATTCACCTCCCTCTGGACACCTGCAGCTCTCAGAGGAACAGGGGAAGAGGGCCAGGACTCACCTCTGGACACCTGCTACTCTGAGAGGAACAGGGTAAGGGGGCCCGGATTCACCTCTGGACACCTGCTGCTTTGAAAGGAACAGGGGACGGGGGCCAGGACTCACCGCTGGACACCTGCTACTGTAAGAGGAACAGGGGAAGGGGGCCCGGATTCACCTCTGGACACCTGCAGCTCTCAGAGGAACAGGGCAAGAGGCCAAGACTCACCTCTGGACACCTGCAGCTCTCGGAGGAACAGTGGAAGGAGTCAGGACTCACCTCTGGACACCTGCTGCTCTAAGACGAACAGTGGAAGGGGCCTGGACTCACATCTAGACAACTGCTGCTCTCAGAGGAAAAGGAGAAGGGGCCTGGACCCACCTCTGGACACCTGTAGCTCTCAGAGGAGCAGGTGAATGGTCCTGGACTCACCTCTGGACACCTGCAGCTCTCAGAGGAACAGGGGAAGGGGCCTGGACTTACCTCTGGACATCTGCTGCTCTCAGAGGCACAGGGGAAGGGAGCTCAGACTCACCTCTAGACACTTGTTGCTCTCAAAGGAGCAGGGGAAGGGGCCTGGACTAGCCTCTGGACCCCTGCTGCTCTCAGACGAACAGAGGAAGGGGCCTGGACTCACCTCTAGACACCTGCAGCTCTCAAAAGAACATTGGAAAGGCATGGACTCACCTCTGGACACCTGCAGCTCTCAGAGGAACAGGTGAAGGGGCCTGGACTCACCTCTGGATACCCACAGCTCTCACAGACACAGGGGAAGGGGCCAGGACTCACCTCTGGACACCTGTTGCTCTCAGAGGAACATGGGAATGGCATGGACTCACCTCTGGAAACCTGTTGCTCTCGGAGGAACATGGGAAGGGCATGGAATCACCTCTGGACAACTGTTGCTCAAAGATGAGCAGGGGAGAGGACCCAGACTCACCTCTGGAGACCTCCAGCCTCTGAGGAACAAGGGAAGGGGCCTGGACTCACCTCTGGACACCTGCAGCTCTCAGAAGAAGAGGAGAAGGGGCCTGCACTCACATCTGGACACCTGCAGCCCTCAGAGGAACAGGGGAAGGGACCTGGACTCACCTCTGGACACCTGCAGCTCTCAGAGAAACAGGGGAAGGGGGCCAGGACTTACCTCTGGATACCTGCAGCTCACAGAGGAACTGGGGCAGGGGGGCAGGACTCACCTCTGGACACCTGCAGCTCTCAGGGGAACAGGGGAAGGGGGCCAGGACTCACCACTGAACACCTGCTACTCTGAGAGGAACCAGGGAAGGGGGCCCGCATTCACCTCTGGACACCTGCTGCTCTCCGGGGAACAGGGGACGGGACCTGGACTCATCTCTGGACACCGGCAGCTCTCAGAGGAACAGTGGAAGAACCTGGACTCACCTCTGGACAACTGCTGCTCTCAGGGGAACAGGGGACGGGGCCTGGACTAGCCTCTGGACACCTGCTGCTCTCAGGGGAACAGCGAAAGGGGCCTGGGCTCACCACTGGACACCAGCTGCTCTCACAAGAACGGGGGAAGGGGCCTGTACTCCCCTCTAGACACCTGCAGCTCTCAGAGGAACATTGGAAGGGCATGGACTTACCTCTGTATACCTGCATCTCTCAGAGGAACTGGGGAAGGGGCCAGGCATCACCTCTGGATACCTGCAGCTCTCAGAGGACCAGGGGAAGGGGCCTGGACTCACCCCTGGACACTTGCAGCTCTCAGAGGAACAGGGAAAGGGCCTGGACTCACCTCTGGACACCTGCAGCTCTCAGAGGAACATGGGAAGGGCATGGGCTCACCTCTGGACAACTGTTGCTCTCAGATGAACATGGGAAGGGCATGGGCTCACCTCTGGACATCTGTTGCTCAAAGATGAGCAGGGGAGGGGACCCAGACTCACCTCTAGACACCTCCAGCCCTCAGAGGAACAAGGGAGTGCTCCTGGACTCACCACTGGACACCTGCAGCCCTCAGAGGAGCAGGGAAAGGGGCCTGGACTCACCTCTGGGCACCTGCAGCTCTCAGAGGAACAGGAGAAAGGGCCTGCACTCACATCTGGACACCTGCAGCCCTCAAAGGAACATGGTAAGGGGTCTGGACTCACCTCTGGATACTTGTTGCTCTCAGAGGGTCAGGGGAAGGGGCCTGGACTCACCACTGGACACCTGTAGCTCTCATAGGAGCAGGTGAAGGGGCCTGGACTCACCTCTGGACACCTGCAGCTCTCAGAGGAATAGGAGAAGGGGCCTGCACTCACATCTGGACACCTGCAGCCCTCAGAGGAAAAGGGGAAGGGACCTGGATTCACCTCTGGACACCTTCAGCTCTCAGAGGAACAGGGGAAGGGGGCCAGGACTCACCTATGGACACCTGCTAATCTGAGTGTAACAGGGGAAGGGGGCCCGGACTCACCTCTGGACACATGCAGTTCTCAGAGGAACATGGGCAGGGGGCCTGGATTCACCTCTGCACACCTGCAGCTCTCAGAGGAACAGGGGAAGAGGGCCAGGAGTCACCTCTGGACACCTGCTACTCTGAGAGGAACAGGGTAAGGGGGCCCGGATTGACCTCTGGACACCTGCATCTTTGAGAGGAGCAGGGGAAGGGGGCCAGGACTCACCTCTGGACACATGCTACTCTGAGAGGAACAGAGGAAGGGGGCCCAGACTCACCTCTGGAGACCTGCAGCTCTCAGAGGAACAGGGCAAGGGGCCAGGACTCACCTCTGGACACCTGCTACTCTGAGAGGAACAGGGTAATGGGGCCGGGATTCACAGCTGGACACCTGCTGCTCTGAGAGGAACAGAGGAAGGGGCCAGGACTCAACTCTAGACACCTGCAGCACTCAGAGGAACAGGAGAAGGGGCAAGGACTCACGCCAGGACTCAATTCTGGACACCTGCTGCTCTCAGACGAACAGTGGAAGGGGCCTGGACTCACCTCTGGGCACCTGCTGCTATCAGAGGAAGAGGGGAAGATGCCTGGACTCACCTCTGGACACCTGTAGCTCTCAGAGGAGCAGGCGAAGGGGCCAGGACTCACCTCTGGACAACTGCTGCTCTCAGGGGAACAGGGGACGGGGCCTGGACTAGCCTCTGGACCCCTGCTGCTCTCAGGAGAACAGCGAAAGGGGCCTGGGCTCACCACTGGACACCAGCTGCTCTCACAAGAACGGGGGAAGGGGCCTGGACTCACCTCTAGACACCTGCAGCTCTCAGAGGAACATTGGAAGGGCATGGACTCAGCTCTGTATACCTGCAGCTCTCAGAGGAACAGGGGAAGGGGCCAGGACTCACCTCTGGATACCTGCAGCTCTCAGAGGACCAGGGGAAGGGGCCTGGACTCACCCCTGGACACTTGCAGCTCTCAGAGGAACAGGGGAAGGGGCCTGGACTCACCTCCGGACACCTGCAGCTCTCAGAGGAACATGGGAAGGGCATGGGCTCACCGCTGGACTACTGTTGCTCTCAGATGAACATGGGAAGGGCATGGGCTCACCTCTGGACATCTGTTGCTCAAAGATGAGCAGGGGAGGGGACCCAGACTCACCCCTAGACACCTCCAGCCCTCAGAGGAACAAGGGAGTGCGCCTGGACTCACCACTGGACACCTGCAGCCCTCAGAGGAGCAGGTGAAGGGGCCTGGACTCACCTCTGGACACCTGCAGCTCTCAGAGGAACAGGAGAAGGGGCCTGCACTCACATCTCGACACCTGCAGCCCTCAAAGGAACATGGTAAGGGGTCTGGACTCACCTCTGGACACCTGCAGCTCTCAGAGGAGCAGGTGAAGGGGCCTGGACTCACCTCTGGACACCTGCAGCTCTCAGAGGAACAGGAGAAGGGGCCTGCACTCACATCTGGACACCTTCAGCCCTCAAAGGAACATGGTAAGGGGTCTGGACTCACCTCTGGATACTTGTTGCTCTCAGAGGGTCAGGGGAAGGGGCCTGGACTCACCACTGGACACCTGTAGCTCTCATAGGAGCAGGTGAATGGACCTGGACTCACCTCTGGACACCTGCAGCTCTCAGAGGAATAGGAGATGGGGCCTGCACTCACATCTGGACACCTGCAGCCCTCAGAGGAACAAGGGAAGGGACCTGGACTCACCTCTGGACACCTGCAGCTCTCAGAGGAACAGGGGAAGGGGGCCAGGACTCACCTCTGGACACATGCTAATCTGAGTGTAACAGGGGAAGGGGGCCCGGACTCACCTCTGGACACCTGCAGTTCTTAGAGGAACAGGGGCAGGGGGCCTGGATTCACCTCTGCACACCTGCAGCTCTCAGAGGAACAGGGGAAGAGGGCCAGGACTCACCTCTGGACACCTGCTACTCTGAGAGGAACAGGGTAAGGGGGCCCGGATTGACCTCTGGACACCTGCTGCTTTGAGAGGCACAGGGGAAGGGGGCCAGGACTCACCTCTGGACACATGCTACTCTGAGAGGAACAGAGGAAGGGGGCCCGGACTCACCTCTGGACACCTGCAGCTCTCAGAGGACCAGGGGAAGGGGCCTGGACTCACCCCTGGACACTTGCAGCTCTCAGAGGAACAGGGGAAGGGGCCTGGACTCACCTCCGGACACCTGCAGCTCTCAGAGGAACATGGGAAGGGCATGGGCTCACCTCTGGACAACTGTTGCTCTCAGATGAACATGGGAAGGGCATGGGCTCACCGCTGGATAACTGTTGCTCTCAGATGAACATGGGAAGGGCATGGGCTCACCTCTGGACATCTGTTGCTCAAAGATGAGCAGGGGAGGGGACCCAGACTCACCTCTAGACGCCTCCAGCCCTCACAGGAACAAGGGAGTGTGCCTGGACTCACCACTGGACACCTGCAGCCCTCAGAGAAGCAGGTGAAGGGGCCTGGACTCACCTCTGGACACCTGCAGCTCTTAGAGGAACAGGAGAAGGGGCCTGCACTCACATCTGGACACCTGCAGCCCTCAAAGGAACATGGTAAGGGGTCTGGACTCACCTCTGGATACTTGTTGCTCTCAGAGGGTCAGGGGAAGGGGCCTGGACTCACCACTGGACACCTGTAGCTCTCATAGGAGCAGGTGAAGGGGCCTGGACTCACCTCTGGACACCTGCAGCTCTCAGAGGAATAGGAGAAGGGGCCTGCACTCACATCTGGACACCTGCAGCCCTCAGAGGAACAAGGGAAGGGACCTGGACTCACCTCTGGACACCTGCCGCTCTCAGAGGAACAGGGGAAGGGGGCCAGGACTCACCTCTGGACACCTGCTAATCTGAGTGTAACAGGGGAAGGGGGCCCGGACTCACCTCTGGACACCTGCAGTTCTCAGAGGAACAGGGGCAGGGGGCCTGGATTCACCTCTGCACACCTGCAGCTCTCAGAGGAACAGGGGAAGAGGGCCAGGACTCACCGCTGGACACCTGCTACTCTGAGAGGAACAGGGTAAGGGGGCCCGGATTGACCTCTGGACACCTGCTGCTTTGAGAGGAACAGAGGAAGGGGGCCTGGACTCACGTCTGGACACCTGCAGCTCTCAGAGGAGCAGGTGAAGGGGCCTGGACTCACCTCTGGACACCTGCAGCTCTCAGAGGAACAGGAGAAGGGGCCTTCCCTCACATCTGGACACCTGCAGCCCTCAAAGGAACATGGTAAGGGGTCTGGACTCACCTCTGGATACTTGTTGCTCTCAGAGGGTCAGGGGAAGGGGCCTGGACTCGCCACCGGACACCTGTAGCTCTCATAGGAGCAGGTGAATGGACCTGGACTCACCTCTGGACACCTGCAGCTCTCAGAGGAATAGGAGAAGGGGCCTGCACTCACATCTGGACACCTGCAGCCCTCAGAGGAACAAGGGAAGGGACCTGGACTCACCTCTGGACACCTGCAGCTCTCAGAGGAACAGGGGAAGGGGGCCAGGACTCCCCTCTGGACACCTGCTAATCTGAGTGTAACAGGGGAAGGGGGCCCATACTCACCTCTGGACACCTGCAGTTCTCAGAGGAACAGGGGCAGGGGGGCTGGATTCACCTTTGCACACCTGCAGCTCTCAGAGGAACAGGGGAAGAGGGCCAGGACTCACCTCTGGACACCTGCTACTCTGAGAGGAACAGGGTAAGGGGGCCCGGATTGACCTCTGGACACCTGCTGCTTTGAGAGGAACAGGGGAAGGGGGCCAGGACTCACCTCTGGACACATGCCACTCTGAGAGGAACAGAGGAAGGGGGCCCGGACTCACCTCTGGACACCTGCAGCTCTCAGAGGACCAGGGGAAGGGGCCTGGACTAACCCCTGGACACTTGCAGCGCTCAGAGGAACAGGGGAAGGGGCCTGGACTCACCTCCGGACACCTGCAGCTCTCAAAGGAACATGGGAAGGGCATGGGCTCACCTCTGGACAACTGTTGCTCTCAGATGAACATGGGAAGGGCATGGGCTCACCGCTGGACAACTGTTGCTCTCAGATGAACATGGGAAGGGCATGGGCTCACCTCTGGACATCTGTTGCTCAAAGATGAGCAGGGGAGGGGACCCAGACTCACCAATAGACACCTCCAGCCCTCAGAGGAACAAGGGAGTGCGCCTGGACTCACCACTGGACACCTGCAGCCCACAGAGGAGCAGGTGAAGGGGCATGGACTCACACCTGGACACCTGCAGCTCTCAGAGGAGCAGGTGAAGGGGCCTGGATTCACCTCTGGACATCTGCAGCTCTTAGAGGAACAGGAGAAGGGGCCTGCACTCACATCTGGACACCTGCAGCCCTCAAAGGAACATGGTAAGGGGTCTGGACTCACCTCTGGATACTTGTTGCTCTCAGAGGGTCAGGGGAAGGGTCCTGGACTCACCACTGGACACCTTTAGCTTTCATAGGAGCAGGTGAAGGGGCCTGGACTCACCTCTGGACACCTGCAGCTCTCCGAGGAATAGGAGAAGGGGCCTGCACTCACATCTGGACACCTGCAGCCCTCAGAGGAACAAGGGAAGGGACCTGGACTCACCTCTGGACACCTGCCGCTCTCAGAGGAACAGGGGAAGGGGGCCAGGACTCACCTCTGGACACCTGCTAATCTGAGTGTAACAGGGGAAGGGGGCCCGGACTCACCTCTGGACACCTGCAGTTCTCAGAGGAACAGGGGCAGGGGGCCTGGATTCACCTCCGCACACCTGCAGCTCTCAGAGGAACAGGGGAAGAGGGCCAGGACTCACCGCTGGACACCTGCTACTCTGAGAGGAACAGGGTAAGGGGGCCCGGATTCACCGCTGGACACCTGCGGCTCTGAGAGGAACAGAGGAAGGGGCCAGGACTCACCTCTAGACACCTGCAGCACTCAGAGGAACAGGAGAAAGGGCAAGGACTCACGCCAGGACTCAATTCTGGACACCTGCTGCTCTCAGACGAACAGTGGAAGGGGCCTGGACTCACCTCTGGACACCTGCTGCTCTCAGAGGAAGAGGGGAAGATGCCTGGACTCACCTCTGGACACCTGTAGCTCTCAGAGGAGCAGGTGAAGGGGCCTGGACTCACCTCTGGACAACTGCTGCTCTCAGGGGAACAGGGGACGGGGCCTGGACTAACCTCTGGACCCCTGTTGCTCTCAGGGGAACAGCGAAAGGGGCCTGGGCTCAC